>NW_027466852.1:1935000-2557500 GCF_046128005.1 Genypterus blacodes | reverse complement strand
AGCCAGTGAGTCAAACCAGCATCTCAGATAAAGCTGTAGGATTGGCTAGTGGGCTTTGAAGTCGGCCTTATCGCGGGGATTTGAGGGCGAAACGGGTAAGACAGTGGCGCTCGTATGGTGTGTGTGTGTGTGTGTGTGTGTGTGTGTGTGTGTGTGTGTGTGTGTAGTCTAGCTGAGCACAGTCGGATCAAAACGCCCGCTGCGATCCCACGGGAGCCCCCTAGACCTGACCATGTATGTTAAACATATCATATTCCCGTCCCATCTTCATACTGCACAGCACGGTAACTCCCCAATCACACACACACCCCCCCACTCCTCTATGTTTAGCCATAGAATATTAATCACCTTTACATTTGAACATATAATATATATCATGTATACATGAAATATACATGTGGCCACCAAGCAAGTAATAGATTCATGAAAGGGATCTTCAAATGCGATGTAATCATATAAGTGTCTCTTGAGATTGAATCACAGTGTGTATTGGCACATTATCAGGTTTTGTAATGGAGATTATTAATGCAAATCTATTTTCTGTTCATATTAACAGGAAAATGTCAATAAAATAAATAAATGCGTACATACATTAATACTACATAGAGCATATATACGTAGTCTAAGTACTCTGTGTAGGTGTGCAGTGTGTGTGTTTGTGTGTGTGTGTGTGTGTGGGGGGGGGGGGTTCTATGGCAGTTAGTAAAACACCAGGTGATACTAAACATTTATGGGCCAGTCAGAAAAGTGTTGCAGAGGGACAGTTTGAGTATATGAGTCTGAGAGGAAGAGACAGAGACGAGGTCGTCAGTGTCCAACACTGTTGCTCCTACGTGTGTGTGTGTGTGTGTTTGGATGTGTGTCTACTATAGAATTGAGATGTAAACTCCTGTAACCCAAAAGATCCTGAACAGAAGCGCACCTGGAGAGCCACAACAATGAAACCGACCCCGACATCTCCACTTGTTAGCACGTTACAAGTATGAAACACAGACTCGCCAAAACTGATTTCATGTCTA
The DNA here is from genome assembly GCF_046128005.1 of Genypterus blacodes. NCBI lineage: Eukaryota > Metazoa > Chordata > Actinopteri > Ophidiiformes > Ophidiidae > Genypterus > Genypterus blacodes. Next base: position 2,556,481 of record NW_027466852.1, on the reverse strand, counting down.
TTTATCTCCCCCCCCCCCTTCTCCCCCGCCGCCTTGCCTCCGCCCACCAATTTCAAAGCAGGTTTGCGAGGCCTGCGAGGCAAAACTGCAGCTCAGAATACCATACAAGGTCCAATATACGGGGAATTACTTCCCAAATTCCTGCATACGATGTAACCTGCTCATAACCTTGCTCCTCCAGCTTGAATTCATTTTGAGGCTCGGGTTCAGGACTCAAAATTGAGGGACTGAGGATTTGGCATGGGCAGGACTTCTGTGAGGAGCAGTGGGAGAGATGTCAGCGAGAGGAAGATCGCAGCTTCTGCTAACTCTAACATGCAAACACTTACACTGGGGTTTCTATTTTGTTTTGCTCATTTTCAGAATTTCTTACGTGCGGTTAACATGAATGTGTGTGTATCGTCTGTCTGCACTGTTTTCTAATGCCCACTGTACCTTTGCCTTCACTGATCCCCTAATCTGAAATCATCCTTTTATCCTTTGCTTACTTAGAACTGAGTGATCGGGAATAAAAAGGGAGAAGACACCCTGAAGAGCAATGGGGAGGACAAATGTGTGTGTGTGCGTGCACGTATTTATATGTGTGCGAAAGTGTGTGTGTGTGTGTCTGTGTGTGTGTAGGGGAGGGTAGGAATCACCTTGATTCAGTACACCAGCCCTCTTTGAAGTGCTTGGAGCCCAGCACGGTCAGCACAGAACAAACCGTGAGCCTTCCAGCAAAAATCTAGCCTGACGTCCCCAGTAAATCATAACCATATGAACGCAAGAATTTCCACCTTCGGAGAACGTTCGCTCCCCCGTCCATCTCCCAGGATGAGGCATTAAGTAGTGATAACAGAAAACAGGTTCTGAGGGAAGGGAGGTGATGGAGGGTGGAGGCGAGGCAAGGCGAGGCGGGGTGGGGAGGGGAGGGGAGGGGAGGAGAGGAGAGGGAGGGGGGGAGGACAGGAGCAAAATAGGGGTTACAAGTGTGGCGGCGTACGGAGGAGACTGGAGACGGGGGATTGTGTCCAAAAAAATGTTGTTGCGCGGAGCCCGACTACCTAAAATGGAAGTTTCTCAGGCGAGGATCAAGAGATACGGTGACCTTCACAGTTGACAGAGTGAGAGACAGAAAAGTGAGAGGACGGGGGGAGAGAGAGAGAGAGAGAGAGAGAGAGCGAAAGAGAGGGAGGGAGGGAGGGAGGGGTAGGTAGAGAAAGAGACTGAGAGATTTCTTATTCTTTTTTTGGGGGAAATTTGACTCTAACTCAATAAATAGCGTTCAGGCCCACTGTAGAGCAGCAGAGTGGCACCTCTGTGGGCCTCAGGACCCACCTGTGACTGGGAAACGGTTTCCTGTCCTCCACAAACACTGTTGCACCCTAATCCATGTAATTACATCTGGTATTCCACATGTGTAAGTACACATGTACCACATTACAGTCACACGGCTTTTTAAAGTGAAGCTACAAGCCCAAGAAAAGACATCATTCATTAAGAAAACATGTTGTTAAAAATTTAAGGGGGACACACTCCTTAAAACAGCCACCCACACACACACACACACACACACACACACACACACACACACACACACACACACACACACACACACACACTAAAGCTCAGGCATGTGCCATTGCAACAGATCCCACACTGGATGGGCGTTGGGCAGACGAGTGTGATTTTGTGGCCGTGTATGTACAGTGTGTGTGTGTGTGTGTGTGCCTGATAGTTTGCATATGCATTCCTCTGTGCGAGTGTGTGCGCAATTAGGGTTACGGCTGATTGTGTGTATGTACAGTGCGTGTGTGTGTGTGTGTGTGTGTGTGTGTGTGTGTGTGTGTGTGTGTGTGTGTGTGTGTGTGTGTGGTTGTGCGGCGGTGGTGCTGCTGGGAGGGGAAGGGGGGGGTGGGGGTTGTTAGCGGTTCCATCTGGGTCTCCTGGAAGCTGTGTGGAGTCAGGAAAACCACATCTCATAAAAGGGGAGGCAGCCCAATGTTCTACAAGGACAGAACATTACTGAGAATGTCGCTCAGGAAAAGCCTGGGCTCCGGCCCATATGCTGGCTACAAGCGCCTGGACCGCTCACTCTCTCTCTCTCTCTTTCCTTTCCACTCGTCCCTCTCGCGCTCTCCCTACTTATTTTTCACTCTGCGAGGGATAAGAAAGGAGGAAGACAAAACAGACACAGTGGATTGTGGGAGACAGAGAGAGAGACAGAGACACAGAGAGAGAGAGAAGCCAACGCTGATAGCAATTCCATCTGTCTATATCGAACAGAGCGGCGAGCAGTGACAGGCGGGAGAGGTGCTGGTGTGGGATGGCGGGGGGGGGGTGTGTGTGTGTGTGTGTGGGGGCATCTGGTGCACATTGGCCGTGGGTCTGTCTGGAAACAACCATGGGAGAAGGAAGGAAGGAGAGAGGGATGAGTACGACGGAGAGAGGGAGGGAAAGATGAGGGGCTGTGGAGTGAAGAGGTGAAGTCCTGCCAGAGTGAAGGGCAAAGAATTCTGCCAACCAACACACACACACACACACACACACACACACACACACACACCTATGATTGAATTTGAAGTCGAAGCATTAGAGATAAATAACAGAGAAATAATAAAGTGCAAATTCTAAATAAGTATATGACACACACACACACAGACACACACACACACACACATGTGACTAAAATGCACCACCAATTTTGGCGATTTTCCGATTTTCAGTTTTGCGATCAGTTGAGGGATGCCTCGCTCTCTGACCTCTGACCTCATGTGATAGAGCCTTTGCTTGTTTTACGCTTCACACACAGTATCTATCTTCATTTGCTGTGTTTTCTTACGCGTGTGTGTCATAGATTTAATGCAGACTACACATTTCAATACATGAGATAATGGAAATGTGCACATAGACATATGTTGTAATTTTAGACATGGAAGTGCGTGGCATTCCATGTCCAAACGTCTTCTTTTTTTTTAAACAAAAACAGTTGAAAATGTGATGACAGGCGATTATTTCAGCGCTCGTGTCTGGCAGCAGTCGTGCTCTCACACACACACACACACTCATTGCGTTACTGCTGGGCCGCGTGGTTGTGTCGTATACACGCATGCATTCATATGAAGGAGTGAAATATTAAAGCGGGGGAGAATGTGGTCAATTCTTGTACATATATATTCTTTCTTTTGTTTTCCCAAAAAAATCAATGAAATAGAATAATTTGTGAACTGAAGGTCAGGCTACAGACGCTTTATAGAAGGAGAGCGAGCGAGGCGGAGGGAGAGAGAATCATTCATTTTAATGGCTATTGATGTCATGTATAATTCCTCCTTTACAAATCAAAAAATCCAGCCACTTGATAAGCCATTGAGCTTTTAATGATATTGATTAATTTCCTCAGCTTAAGAAGCCCATTACAAAGGTAAATTGCAAAGTATACGCATATTTAGTCACACCTCTGATATGTGTTTACTTTTGTAAATTAGATCTAAAAGAAAAAAAAAAAAGAAGCTATACTCTGCTGCTCAAGGCAAAGCAGCCTTGTTTATTCCATCACTCTCAACTGCGTGTGTGTGTTAGAGTGATGATGATCTAAATGGCGGGAACAGACAAAATGTCCGTCTGTCTGGGAGGGTCGGGCCCTTTTGTGCCACGCGTGCCGGCACAGACGGAGGAGCGTGCAGGGAGAAAGGTCCTAAATATTCTCATATGCAGACCGAAAAAAAAAAAAAAAACATCAAACCAGATGATCCTGCGATCTTACACCGAGCTCGCCGCACAACACAGACGTAACGTGGCATCAGTAGGCCCGAGCCCATATGCACACACACACACACACACACACACCGTCTGCTGGGGCATGAGCGGCACACACACATATGCTTGGGTGAATGTGTGTGAGATGTATGAGGTACTGTGCTGGGTGACAACTGCCTCAACTGGGAGTCACATCACATGAGGGTGCCACTAAATGATTGTATAGGTGTGTGTGTGTGTGTGTGTGTGAGTGAGTGTGTGTTTGATGGCAATAAAAGGTGCAGTGTGACATCCTACTGTTTTTAATGTGCTACTCCATAGGTCAGGTAATGAGGGAGCCTCTTATATATGAGTCTTGTACAGCCTTTATGAGGTCATTTGTGTTTGTTTGGTAGCGTATACAGTAAGTGTATGTTTAGCAGTTATAATCTAGCACCGCCAACACCCATACACACTCATACCCAGCAGACAACACACACACACACACCTACACATTTTTCTCACTATTAATTCCTTGCAGCTCAACCGAAAATACAGAAACGAGTCACTGCACCAGGATTACGACCCACAGATGTAATTAGTTAAAGTATTTGCTGGGTAATTGTAGCATATCGCATCAAAATAGAAATTAACATGATTGCTCCTGTGGTCTTAACACTTTTATTCAAATTGTAAATGGATGTGAGCGAGCGTTTGACACTCGGGCTGCCAGGACTGCGGTAAAGCAATTTATCATAAATCAAACAGCGTCCCCTGATATCAATATGAAAAAGACATTTTATTATCTATCATCTGCAATGCCGCTCTCCTTATTTTATCTCCCGTTTAGAGCGGCGGCGGCAGCAGCGGCGGCAGTGGCGTAGCGGTGAGGAACACACACACACACACACACACACACACACACACACAGAGAGACACACACCCCTGACACAAAGCGTTGCCCGGAGGCTTGGGGAAGATGATTGAATTTCATAGCTACTTACAGGCTAATAGGGCCGCACAATGACTACTTACTGTCCTTAAGTGACTGGCTGCTTCTCCGTGGCCGCGGCGCCTTTGAAGCCTTTCTGAGGAGATCTAGAGGATTTAGCCAGTAGCGTGACATGAGGCTGAGCGGTTGAGCAACGGTGCTCCCACACCAGCCGACTATTAGAACCAGCTGATAAAAACACACACACACACAGGCTTCATCTATGGGAAGCGCAGTGCTCTCATGGTTACGATGTGCTGGGCTTTAACACTCAGCCTTAAGGTCATTTTCTCCAGGGAAAATGTTCAGACTCAGAACCGTTGTAATTAGCTCTACCAGGGCAAATTCATTATAAGATTTAGTGAAATAATAGAGTAAATATAAATGTCAGATTATCTCTTTTCATATAATCAAATATAATAATTGATGCGGTATTAATTATAATTATGTGTTATTATAAGACAGGAACTGAAACTGTAATTAGACTGATTTTCGGGATGTGTCAAGGCCAAGGTGGTGTGTGTGTGTGTGTGTGTGTGTGTGTGTGTGTGTGGGGAAGGGATTGAATCTGCGAGTGGTTTACTCACAGAAGCCATTTCCACATACAAGGCCTCAAACCACCCTCTCCCCAACCATGCTGTTCCACTTACACTGCTGGAACACTAAACCATATACGCATACAGATAGGCACATGTGCACACACACACACACGCGCACACATACACACGTATACACTCTCACACACAGAGCTAACCACATGCACATGTTCGCTCGCTCTTAACTAATTCATTCAGGAACACTTTGGTTTGGGTTTCAACACCAAAACCTCCATACCTTTGATTGAGAAATGTGTCTGACTGCAATTATAAGGGAGGGAGGGAGAGAGGAAACACACTATGGTGGTTTTATAGTTTGCTGGCGTGACATTTTTCAACATTTTTTTTGTGTGCATTTCTTCCCTCTTCCCAGCTGAGGGGCTCGGTGTTGACAGGGCAGGGAAAGAGGGCAGACTGCAGGAAAGCTAAGAGAGGGAAACTGTGAGGAGAACGGACGGACAATGAGACTTGAAGTGGCTTGGATCGCCGTGGAAGAATGTCAGAGAATTCCAAAAATGACAGAAAACTGCATTCTCGCTCTGCAAATTTAAACCTTTTACGACATGTTACACGTGTGCGGCCCGGTTTGGTGTGTAGGCTTCACTGACCTGCAGTATGTAGCCCCTGACGTAGTCCCGCAGGGTCCAGCCCAGGCCGTGCAGGATGTGCAACACCTCCTCCTGCTTGAGCACGGAGAAGAGGCGGTCCAGCAGGATCTTGAGCCGGACGGGCACCGCCTGGGTCCCGTACAGCATCAGGCTGCTGATGTCGAACACCACGTTGGACTGAACGATCTCCACCTGGGTCGGGTGGTACAGGTGCTGCGTGCTGAGCTTGTCCAGGGCTGAGAGAGAATAAAACACACACACACACACACGGAAAAACATTCACACACAGAGAGATAAGAGGAGATGAACACACAAACACACACACGCAGACACACACACAAACAGAATAAATGACTATCGAGTTTCTCTCTCATCTCAAGTCTTCTTTAGGAGTCTGCTGCCCACTCAGCACCAGGTGATAATCACATATCTATGAGATAAAAGCAGCCGCATTAATGTAATTGTCTGCCTTTCTTTCTATTAAGACGAGTCTCCTCTCTCTCTCCCTCTCTCTCTCGTCTGCACTGCAACCTGCGCTTCGCCCGGTTCCGTCTTCAATCCCACTTATTCCTCCTGACGTGTGGCCGCACTCGTATTTTTTCATGGCCTTCCACCAGGTTTATCTTAAATTTGTTCTTATTTCACCTCTCGCGTGCGTAAATTGTTTGTTGTTCAGGGAGAAGAAACGGCGCTGCGTGAGTTTTAACGACTTTTAACGACTGCCGGCGGAATTCTTTCATTTGAAAGTTTTTAGCTCCATCCGTCGATGTTGTTCCAGTCGCCGCCCCCCCTCCCTCCCTCTCCCCCCCACACACACATTCATGGCAAACTCGATCACCCCTCCCTTCCCTCCCTCTGGCTGTCTGGGCGACACCTGGTTGACCCCCCCACCACCGCCGCCACCCCTCTCCCTCCCTCTCTCTCTCCCTCTCGCTCTGCCTGTCTGGATGACACCTGGTTAGGTCTCTCTCTCTCTCTCCTTCCCTCTCTCTCTCTCTCTCTCTCTCTCTCTCTCTCTCTCTCTCCTTCCCTCTCTCTCTCTCTCTCTCTCTCTCTCTCTCTCTCTCTCTCTCCTTCCCTCTCTCTCTCTCTCTCCTTCCCTCTCTCTCTCTCTCTCTCTCTCTCTCTCTCTCTCTCTCTCTCTCTCTGATCCTCGGGATGGCTTTTTCCTGCTGACGAGGGCTTTGCCTGACAACGCGGCGCGGCCAGACACGAACATAATAAAAAATGAAGAACTACTTGTCAGAGTCCTTGCCAATGCCGACATGAAATGAAACGTCGGTGGAGAGCAGAGATGGGCGCCTGACAGTTCAGAGGGAGAGATTAAAAAATAGTCAATGGGGTCCTGTACAATCTGCTGAAGGGCCTGTGGCCCCTCGCTGGAGCAGGCACCGGCCAAACAGGTGTTTTCTTTTATCTTCTCCCCTCCTCCCTTGTCTTTGTACTTTCTTGCCTCCTCTCCCCTTTTTCTTCTACCAGTGTGAAGGAGTCATAAGGTCTCTGTGCGGGCCGAGGCGCACAAACAAGACTTTAAAAGCAACAGAGAGATACTAAAGCAAACAAAACTTTACCCGACTATAGAAAAGTAAGTGAAGAACCGAGAAGAGAAACGTCATTGTGCGGCAAAATTGAAAAGGACGTAAGTATAAAGCGGTTATACGAGTTGGTGTCGGTGTCTATATAGAGAGTGCAGATGTGTAAGACAGGACGTATCGTCTCTCCTCAGCAGAGAGAGGAGGAAGCTTTATGAGGGTCAGAATGAGCCACCAGGGCCCATAGAAACATAAGAGAGGATAAGAGAGGACAGAGGCAGTAAAGGGAAAAGAATAAAGGGATGGGGTGTTTTTGATCCTTTTCCTCCTTCAACTCTGCCAGCCTCCAAATATGAAGAGCAGACGGTTATAGACCCAGAAGCCCTGTGAGTGAAATGGTTCTTACCGTGAGCCACCCAGCCATGTTTGCACTGGTCACATGTTCGTAGGTGAATCTTGCCCGGCTGGAAACACTCACACGTGCAGTTCACCAGTGTGCAGCGAATAGCCTGAGAGAGAGAGAGAGAGAGAAAGAGAGAGAGAGAAAGAGAAGATTCCGTGTCAGTGTGGACTGAAAGCAGCGAGGACTGAGGAACAAGAGAGCAGGCAGACAAACGATTACATAAACGATTGTGCAGCGGCCAAGCCCTCATCTATACTGAACACAATACCCCGTCTGAGCTGTTTCTCATAAATGTGACAAAACCTATTACCAAATATTTGTCATCAGAGGCGACCGCGGCCAGAAAGATAAACTCTTTAAAACGTCAGTCACCAAGATTTCCCAGCGATTCCTCCTCCGCCGTTTTCATACCTCCACTTCCCAGAGTTCATGTAGAACAGACAAAAGACTTTCCCTTCCTGAAAACACAGAGCTCCAACTTGTTTTGTCTGAGGCTCCATTACTCAACAGTGAACATGCGCTCGCTCTGACCCCGGAAAGCTTTTAGTAGCCAGAGGTTAAGTGTGCAGACTTGACGGGGGCAACTCAGTACAACACAATGCGGCGACGGCCATTAACGGCTGTTAAAAACACAAAATTCAGGTGGATCCATCCGTTACGACCGTCGCGTTCTACAAGAAATCAAAACCGCGTTCTCCACTCGGGGGATTTTCATGTCGCGTTTCAAGTAAAGAAGAAAAAAGCTCCGAACAAATGAACGCGGCTCCGTCATCCAAACGAGCGCAGCTGCAGGCTGTAAATTCAAACACCGACGTGCGAGTTTGGAGAGAGAAGAAGAAGACGGAGTGAAAAGAGGAAAATTATGTTCAAATGTTAATCTGAATAAACAATGGCGGCTCTTCCCTTTCATTGCATCAGAAAGACGGACGGGACCAGGAATAGTAACAGCTTAGTTTTCTTTGTATAACACACAGGCCTCCATTCCAGGATTAGGTGGAACATCAATTGCAATCATGAAGCACAAAAATGAAAATGATCATGTTTGTACAGGAGAAGTGTGTGATATGCTGCCAAATTATTAAGAGCAAAATTATGATAATCAAAGATATTAAGAGACCAGAAAATAAACTGATTTTCGTCTCACCAAAGTCTTTGTTTATCTGAGTTTATGAATTTACAAACCGCACTTAAGTCGCTACCTCGCATTGTCTCGGTGCTATTCTTATGAATGGCGACAATGACACACACACACACACACACTGTACAAATGCACACAAAGGGTCGTAGGTTGGAGTCCATGTGCGCAGACGGCCTGTGTTTCACAATCCCAAAAGAAGTCAATCAGCACTTCCAGACGCAACACCGATCAGCAATACAGATTATCTGGCGTTTCACAAACCTGAGGTCAACGGACATTCAGCCCCAAAAAAATTACTGTACTTGATTTATACACACACACACACACACACACACACACACACACACACACACACACAAAAACACACTTGATCTATCAGTATTGACTTACGTGCCTGCATCTGTGTTGAACGGCAGCAAATAACGCTAACTGCTGTCGTGTGTGGATTACGCCGCCATCCTGTAATTCAGGATTTAAACTGCAACTCGTTCCTAATCTACTAAGAGACCATAAAATCTAGCAGAATCCCTGCGCCGCTCGCCCGGAGGTGTTGCAAACCAGATTAGGAAGCGAAGGTATCAAAGTGAACACCAGCTTATCCGCGATTAAACATCACATTACACACACCTCTAACCGTGTCACCTCGCTGGGAGACAAGCAGACGGAGATTATTTGACTTTCACAGCGTTTTAAGCTCTCCAGGTGCAGGGGCGGCAATCCTTCAACGTGTGTGAGGATTACACAGTGTGTGTGTCAGGACTACGCTCGCATTATGCAGCCACGTGGAAATTTATGGACTTTTATCGGCCGTGACCGGGATCAGACTGCTGACCTTTAAGATACAGGACAGATTCTTGCCTGAGACACGAGGAGGACTGGACCCAATAACCTGAAACAAGTCAATGGAGGCTCACACTTGGACTTAAAGCTTTCATGCACCGTCTGATTTTAGAGCTACAGTGACAGTTACTGACAGGAAATTCATGGTTAACTTAGTAAGAGAAGGTTTAATGGTATATCTAAATCTATTCTATTCGTTTATGTCAAATGTCTTCAGATTTTCCAGCCTATTCTTTGCCTTTATCACACAAATTACACTCCTGAAATCCTCCTGGGTTTCGATCGAGCAGATTCTGTCCCTCCCCTCCAAATAACGAACGTGGCGACATCACCGTTGACTAATTCCCCCTCGGTGCAGCGCCGCTAACCGCAGCAGACGGAAATAAACAAATGGAAATATCAAAAGCACCTCTGCTGTTTACGCGCTGGGGTCTGACAGTTGACGAGATAGTTAAGAGGCGTCTAATACGGCAATTAGAGCGTGCCACTGTCTGCGGGGCTGCTGCTGTGACAAGGCGCCCTCTAATCGCTGACTTATTACGCCGGCGAGGAGCACTCCTCATATCTGGCCCATTAAGCAGACAGCAGCATTAAGAAGCTTTAAAGTGGCTGAAGACGACATGACGGCAGGAAAGAGAGGAGGGACGAGCCGGATCTGTGCTTTCTATACACGGCGCTCCATATTCAGTTATGAACTCGTAGCAGAAGTTAAGTCAACATCGCTCGCAGAAAGAAAACACGTTACATGTATTTACAATTGAAGCCATTGCAAGTAGGAATCTTCCATCTCCATGTGTGTGTGTGTGTGTGTATGTGTGTGTGTCAGTTTCGACAAGGGCAGAATCCCTCCTTGTGTTCCCCTCATGTATCTGACAATCTGCGCCTGTGGCCAAGCGTGGATCTGAGTTACATTTGGCCGCGATTTAACCTGCGTTTGGCCTGGGTTGGGTCAAGGACGAGCTCGGGCTCCGATCCCACCGCTACACTCGCACATATTTGCCACAGCAGGCCTGGAGGAGGACGAAGAGGAGGAGGAGGAGGAGGAAGCGGCATTATCTGAGGCCCGGCCAGATACAAAGCATTAGTCACTGTGCTCGCGTCTCGCCAGGGTTTCCTCTTTGGCTCGACGCTAAATAGGACGATGGCGAGGAAAAAGGGACAGGGGGGTGTGTGTGTGTGTGTGTGTGAGAGAGACTTCCTGAATGACGAGAACAAATTAGCAGTTACAGAGAGCGAAAGTTGTTTGTCGGTGAAGTAAACACCACAATGCTGACACCATCCCGTCCAGATAAAACTCAACACTCTCCTATAAAGTTACCGCTACAGTCGACGCGGTAACCAGAGTCACTCTCAGCCTTTTGTCTGGCTCAAATGTGTGTGAGTGTCTGTGTGTGTGTGTGTGTGTGTCTCGCTGCAGGGTTTTGTTTAGCTGGAGGCTTGATGTTTCGTGGATGTTTTCCTTGGCTGGCGGTGGCCGTCCCAGCCCTGTTGTATAAACACGGACAGTCGGCGATGGCCAACATCAGACCGGGGAGGACTCTCAATTAAAAGACTGTTAGCGAGACAGATGGAGTGAAAAACGGCAGGAAATGGGAGTTGTACAACAAGATGGCTTCGGCCTGGACACCGGCGCTGGGATCCAAGTGGACCAACGTGGCCCCGAATCAATACTGTCATTACAGCGGCGAAGGAGACGCTGCTGCGGCCTACAGAACGTCCTATGAAACCCAAGAACTGATTGCGATCCTAAACTAATATCCTGCATGGCTGTACGGTGTAATTACCCCGTCAGCTCTGAAGGTTGACGCCGTAACTATACGCCACCGGCCGCGCGGCCCAGCTCGCCTCCTCCGTCTGGGCCGTGCGGAGCGGCGAGCCAACCCAGACAGCTGGTGGACGCCGGGTGGGTATTGTTCCTCCTGCTTTAATTGAAACCTTTACCCATGTTCAACACTCAGCCACAGACCACATTTCTTGTTTGGTGAGTAAAGCTAAGCTGAGATTTAAATGAAAACCCTGTGTGTGTGTGTACGTGTGTGTGTGTGTCCCTGTGTGTGTGTCTGTGTGTGTGCAGCAGCAGCTTCAGATTTAGATTTGTCTCTGCTTAGGGTCACTGTAAAACACTGGGAGCATCTTGTCCTCCATTCCACCCACAAGATATTATCTCATCCGTGAGTTAGCTGCTGAAACGCCGTCAATTTCCTGCCAGAAATGTGCGGCCAACGTGTGTAGGAAGGAGGCACGGGGCGGCTGTGCGTGTCATAAAGCCGGGCCGCAGCCGCTCCGCTCCGCCGGATAGATCAGGACTTTGCAATGTCCATATTGAAAACAGGTGACAAATAAAAAAGGCGCATGAGAGGGAAAGTCTTTGTAGTCGAACGCCGCACGCCACAAAATACAGGAGTGTAAATACTTTGTGCCAACGCTAATTTTTTACTTGTTTGTTTTCCTACCCTGGGTTCTGCCCCCAAACTAGAACTTTCTTGCCCGACAAAGAGCGATTAAGACTGGAGACGATAGGACGTGTTGGCGCGGAAAGGAAGAAGGGCGAGCCTGGAGTCTCTCCCTCGCCCCCCTCTGGAATCCCCACTGGGCCGCCGCTCCGTCCTCCTCCTCCTCCTCCTCCTCCTCCTCCTCCTCCTCCTCCGTGTCAGCTCTGTTCCTTTGGAGCCCCGGCGGGCTGGCAGTCACGCAGCCAGAGGTCCCTGTCCTCTGGTGCAGCTGCTGCGTCTGGGCTCTGACACGGGGCAGAGCGACCAGAGCTATGCTAATGGGAACCAAATGGGGCGTGAGTCCCCGGTGGATTACAGAGGGGGAGAGGAGAGAGGAGCATGTGTTTTCATGTATTCATGCGGAGATCTGGGACCCCCTCCGCTTTTTCTTCCCCCATTTCTCGTCCCCCTTTTTTTGCCTTCCAAGTCAAAGCAATGGACCCGGCCGCGCCTGTTGTTTGCACGCACGCCTCAATTAATGCTCCGTTTTGATTGTCGCCCAGTGCCAAGTCCAAGTCCGGTAAAATGTATGCAAAAAAAGCCCAAAAAACAGAACGCTCACTTTTATTCCTTTTAAAGACATTTGAGTATCGTGCTGTAAACTGTTTAGTCTGAATCTGAAAAGAGCCAAATTTGGGGGAAATAAAGTGATTAAGGTAAATAAACACATAAAGGCCGATGCAAAATAAAGTCACGCGTGTGTTTGCCGTGTTTGACAACGTTTCTCACTCCCGTTGCACCTTGCTCCCCCGCTCGCATTGGATTAACCGCAGCACGAGGCGAGTCCACGTATGGATGGAACGCACGCCACGGTGCGTTCAAGTGCTCCAATGCACCGATTTACAAACGCATCATAACCTTACTTTGATTTCAATCTTATGATTTGTTTACATGACGACTGAAAGAATTGATTTATTGCCTCGTCCGCAGCATAATCAAAGTTTGAGCAGGCATGTAAACACTCGGAATGTCTGCTTTAAATGGAATCACATTGAAATTGGAACAAAGTCACGTTTCTTGGCGGTTTCCAGCCCTGTGTGATATCTGCTATCACATAAAATAAGCTGTGAAATTCTCTGTGAAAAGTTCTTCTTCCTATTCAGGCATTAATATGACATCACACACAGTCACTTGAAAAGAATCGCTAATGAGAAACACACATCTGGACTAGAATGTTGACCAGTGGCTCGGCTCTGTTCTTTGCGTTTGTCAGCTGTCAAATATGACTCAAGCTCGTCACTTCCTCACACACACACACACACACACACACACACACACAGACAGACACACACACAAACACGTCACACCCCGAGAGTGCGCTCCAAATTCAAACACGCATGACAATTTAAGTGAGATTTCCTCTTCCAACATCTCCAACGTTTGACAGTCGCACAACGTAAATCATTCCGTGATGAGCAACGACTCGGGAACGCTGAAACCAGATCAATGACCAAACTTCAGTCTGACTCACATGCATGTTAAATAGTCGTGCGAGTGCTTCAGTCATGCTTGTTTATGGAGTGGATAGTTAAAGGACCCAGCTGGTGATGATATTGTGAAACAGAGAGGGGAGGGCAGGCTGGCGGGCCGGCGGGATGGCGGGGGAGGGGCGGGGGAGGGGGGGAGGGGACGGCGTAACGTGACGATCGTTGTCCAAAAACATGATCGGAGCTGAGCCAACACGGGAGGACGACACTGTCCGGTCAAATATCCAAGCATCAAGCCAGCAGCACTTTCTCCCCATCTTTTTGTGTGGACAGCAGGTCCCTCCCTTCCTCCCTCTCTCCCTCCCTCCCTCCCTCCCTCCCTTCCTCCCCTACCCCCCGTACTGCCCCCCCACCCCCCACCCCCAGGCCCCCCCGGCAGCTCTCCTCAAAGCACTTCCCCAGCTAGAGATCAAACCATCTGCCCAGTGACACACCCCTGAGTCCACAGACACAAGGCCAGGTTCAAAGAAGGGTGCACGGGGAGAGAGAGAGAGAGAGAGAGAGAGAGAGAGAGAAGGGGGGGGGGGTTGTTGCTGCAGAGGTAGAGTCTGCACAGGAAAGTTGATGAGGGGAGTGAGGAAGGTTAAGGTTAAGAAGAAAATGCCAGGCGAGATCTACTTCCCCCTCTACAGGGAGATGAAAACATACAGAAATATACACATTTACAGTTGACACCTTGCTCGGCACGACGGCGACAACCCCCCCCCCCTCCCCCCCCCCCCAACGAGAGCTCAGTCTGATCTGGGAATGACGTGACCACACACTGCGACCAGACACATGTTTAGACCAGAGAGAGAGAGAGGGAGAAGAGAGAGGAGTGTGAGAGGAAAGAGGTGAAGGAAGAGTGTGTGTGTGTGCGCGTGTGTGTGTGTGTGTGTGTGTGTGTGTGTGTGAGGGGGAAATACAGAAAGACGGTGAGAGTGAGTGACCAACATCGTCTGTATTTCTCCACGTCTACGTCGACGCACGCAGACAAACAGAAAGTCTTAGTCAGAGACCAGACGCATCGTCGACCCTCTCTGAGAGGGGGGGACATCGCTATGGCAATCGCTCGGCGGCGTGGGCGACGGGACACACACACACTCACACACACACCGACAGCAGCGTGACGACAAGAAGCCAGCACTGCAGAGACCCCCCTCCCTCCCCAAATTGACTTTCAGTCATCTGGCTACAGGGTGGGACTCTACCTCCTCAAGTACACACACACACACTCTCCCACATCCTCTCTCATACACACACTCACTCACACACACACATAGAGCGAATTCCCCTACTCAAACTAGCTTCCAGCCAGAGAAATCTTGGAAGAGCTCCTAGATTTAATCTCGCAAAATAGCTCTTTATTTTCTTTGACCATTTCTTAATGTATAAAAACACAACGACGCCGCGCTAATTGTGTGTAAGCAATCTCCCAATGAGGTGGATGTGTTTCCTCAGCCACACCGAGCACTACTGTGGACAGCTTGGCCGCCTTTCAAGACACACGACTGGGCAATAATATTTGTTTCTTTCCCAGGAGTTTTGTTCAAACAGTGTGTCAGCGTGGTGGTTTACTTGTAAACACCTGCGCCTGCACACCCAACAGCTGTGGAAACACTCAACTATGCACACAACTATCTCACACTGAGGATAATCGCCCGATTCAGAGGATTTGAAACCAAACTGTTCTATTTTTTTTGTTGTCGCTTATTTACCCGCAAAACACCAGGTTAAGAAAGCATCGCCAAAGAAGCGGGAGAATAATAGAAGGAAATTACAGAAACGTGGGGTTGTTTACCTCAGCCAGCATAGTGAGACGACTGCTCCAGCTCCTGATCTACTTACAAAATACCCTCCCGAGAAGAAAGAGACCAAACTTCCATTAGTGTTTACAGTCTCGGCCGGCAAATGACAAAGAAATAAAGATAGAAGACAGATACAGAGAGAGGAAGAAGAGGGAGGGAGGGAGGGAGGGAGAGAGAGAGAGAGAGAGAGTTTAACCACTGGCTACATAACTGAAGTGACAAGTGTGTGTGTCACTCCCAGAGCCACGCAGCGAGGGAAAGAAGTGCACATGTGTGAGTGAGTGTGTTTGTGTGTGTGTGAGTGGGACAGAGAGATAGAGGAGGAGGAGGAGGAGGAAGACAGCGGACCAAAGGAAAGTCCATCTGGGCGTTTGGAGTCTTTATCAGTCTGACAAAGTTCACAGATAGAGTGGCTGTTGTTGAGGCTAGACGCCGCTCTAGAGTCACAGGTCACAAGGAGAGAGAGAGAGAGAGAAGACACTCCAATCTCCAAGCGTTCCCTCTCTGGACCTTCTGAGGTTCGGCTTCATTTGGCCCAAAGCCGTGAATCCTCACCCTGGACACTCCTGCAGCTACAGACGAACCCGACACATGTTGGCGTGTTCAGAGAGCCGCCGTGCCACCGAGTCGTTAACTTTGACAAATTGTGACAGACTTTTTTATTGCCGCCCAATCATGAGAAACACGATTGTGGCAGAGGAGTTAATGAGCGGCGCGTTTCTCTCTCACCCCCCCCTCCTCTCCTTCCTCTCCTCCACCCTTCGTCCCTTTTCCACTTAGATCCCTAACCCCCCCCCCCCCACTCTGAACCCCTCCCCTCCCCTCTCCCTCCATATTTATAATTTTACCACATCCTAACAATAACACGGCCGGTACTCAGCACAGAACACACGGGCCCTGGCCTAATGAATCTCATGCGTTTACCGCGGCAAAACGGCCAGTAAGTATTACCAGCTGCGACACTCTCTCTCTTTCTCTCTCCCTCGCTCTCTCATTCTCTCTCTCTCCCTCTCTCTCCTTGGCAGTGGCATTGAGCTGGGGAGCGCAGGGGTGAGGGGGAATTTGGGGGAGTGGGGGAATGTGGAGGGGACCAGGCAGACACATCTGAGTGCAGCTGGACCGGAGTGAGGGGAGGATGGAGGGAGGAGGAGGAGGAGGAGAAGTGGGGGATAGACCACAAGTCTCCGTGTTTCCAGCTGCCTTTCTCAGGGGCTCGGTTTTCTCTCCCTCCTCTTGGTTTTTTCGCAAGGCCCTTCTGGTCCCAGCGTTACTTGAAGAATCACAAACACACACACACACACATGCACGCCTACACACACACACACACACACACACACACAGACACACAGACACACACTTGTGCGAGCGCCCTGATCCACCGCCTCTCCATCCCTCAAATTCGGCCATCTTTGTTTGGACAGGGCTCAGGAGTTCCAGAAAAGCTCTCTCAGATGTGCTGAAGTAAGGGAAAAACAAAACAAACTGGCCCTCACACACACACACACACACATACACACACATATTTGAACACACAGACACCAACAAGTACTTAACGCTGTGCAAGAGGTTCACACACACGCACACACGAACATTTTCACATGTGTGTACTTCAACCAGCGAACAAATTTGCAAAAAACTGTTGGATACATTTTTCTGTGTGTGTGTATCTGTGTAGGTGTGTGTATCTGTGTAGGTGTGTGTATCTGTGTGTGTGTGTGTGTGTGTGTGTGTGTGTGTGTGTGTGTGTGTGTGTATCTGTGTAGGTGTGTGTATCTGTGTGGGTGTGTGTATCTGTGTAGGTGTGTGTATCTGTGTGGGTGTGTGTGTCTGTGTGTGTGTGTATATGTGTGTGTGTGTGCCCCAATCCAGGATCACAGCACCGGGGCAAGCCTGAAGCATACCTCGACATGTGTTACCTCTTTGTAATATTGACTTTGTTATAGCTATACGAGTGGGAGAGTGGAGCCAAAGACCTGGGCCGCCGAGTCGCCGGGGCCCCCCGAGTTCGCTGGAAAACAAATATCCGAACGAACCGTGAAAACAGAAAACACAGCGCCACAATGGCAACTTATGAGAACAGATATTCCCAAAAAACAAGAGGATAAAATGCGCCCGGTCGCTCTAACAGCCTCTCTCCCTTTACGTCTCCACTCCCTGTATTAAGACTCTTATGTGTCTGATTCCATTTCCACTGTGTGTTGCTTACAAAGCCGTGGGATTTGGGAAATTGAGTGATTCTTGGCCTGCTTTTCCTCTCTGATCGGGTCCAAAAAAATGCTCCACCGCCGCGAACCAAACTGCTTCAAGGCCTCCACTTCCAAATATGTTAAACGTCTAAATCGGAACTATCGTCAACGATCATTTAATCAATGCTAAATCTACAACAATAAGCCGGGATAATTCCCTTCTTAATGCCAGTTGTGAATCTTCAAAAGTGAATCTTATGAATTGCAGCAAAGGCAAACAAAACCAGCACAAAGGAGCCGCATACATTCCTTTATTTGATTGCTATGCAGAAATAAAAGATTGATTATCCTTCGTCTTTGTTCCTGCGAGTGTGAATCCCATTTTGCGTCTTTCCCCAGTGATAACTTTGCTTATACATTTGAATAATGAAGGCGAGTCATTTGAATATTCCCTCTGTATTAAAAAAAAGGGGGGATGTTTTTACCCGATGCAGCAATATTAACCATGTTAATTGGGCTCTTTGGACTTTCCCAATAGAAAGGCTAAATTAATTACTTATGTCGACAAAATGTCAGACATGCCGATCTAATAACTACAACTGTTTCCAACAATGTCGTTGTCAGTGTGTGCATTTTTTTCTGTCTTGGTGTGTGTGTGTGTGTGTGTGTGTGTGTTTGTGTGTGTGTGAGCAAACATAATAAACCACTCTGAGCATCCACTAGGCTGAATTAGATGTAATGAACGAGATGGGAACAAAATGCTTTGACATCCTCTCCATGTTTCATGGGTGGCTCCTGAGAGTCCTTCTCCAATATTCATCCCCTCTTCTCATACTAATCAGCCACTACGGTATTGACTGTTTGTGCTTGCAAAGTGGCTCACGTTAGTCTGTGTGTGTGTGTGTGTGTGTGTGTGTGTGTGTGTTGTTTTGGTGCGTGTATGCAGGGCAAACACGCACCAAAACATGTTTAAGATCCAGCATGTGCCAATCCACAGTCCACCCTGTAACTGAATGTGTAGGAGGAATCACAGTATTTGCGGCGTGTGTGTGTGTGTGTGTGTGTGTGTGTTCATTAATGTGTGCCCGACACCAACAGGGCTTTGAAGTACCATTTTTGCTGCTTCTTTTTTTTTGCTGTTGGCTGTTTTTCAGTCTTGGAGAAAATCTGTATCAGCGTATTTTTCCTCAAGTACGAATAAACATTAGACTTTAGAAGAGGAGGCGATGGGGAGACATTATGAGTTTGTGCGAATGTGAGACTGAGACGTTTCTGTGAAAACATCGGAGAGTGTGTGTGTGTGTGTGTGTGTATATATATTCGGGCCCAGTGTGCGGGCAAGCTTGTGCGAGGCCTGCTGATGCCATGTTTTAGGTGACCCCTTGAAGTGGAAATGAGCTTCCTCAGTCTTCTAACTAGCCCGTTCTCACAAAGTCAGCAAACTCTGCCAACCCCCCCACCATCAACACCACCCCACCACCACACACCCAAGCCTGTGGTCAGCATGCACGATGAGTGTGTCATCCAACCTAAGAAACGCAAACGATTCCATCTTATTTCTTCAGTTTTTAGGTGTAACGTATAGACGGCACCTGGTCAGCTGCTCTGACCGTGCAACTTCAAATCCATGTGGCTTGCTGAAGAGAGCTGTACATTCATACACCTTTACCCTAAATTTGATTTATGAAATCTAAAAACCAAAGCCAAAGACGTCTTAAAGTGCACATTAACACAGATTGTTATGCAATGCAAATCCGCAACAACTAAGCACTTTCCTTATTGATTGACGACTTGATTGACGTATAGACTTTTGACAATGACAATTTACTATTAAAACATCGCCAGCGATCACTTAAGTCTTCAAATTACTTATTTTGCTTATTTTATCAGAGCCTCTGCCAAAGGTACAGAAGAAAGAAAATCTTGGCAAAGCAAAAAAAGACTGGGAAAGTCAAAACTGGAAAATGTTCACTAATTTCACTTAAATAAATAATTATGATAAATTACTTTAATGACGGTCATTACCAAAATTGTTAGATTAATCGACTAATTTGATTATCGACAAATTGCTCCAACAGCACTATCTTAAACAGTTGTAATGATAAAGTTGTTACAAGCCAAACATGCTCTTGCAACAATGACACTGAGATCGTTTATTATAATAATGGAATATTTATTTTTCCATTGAATTTAAAATAAATATTGGTATTGGTCATTTTTTATATGCAAGGTTTTTTTCCACTCTTTAAAATACTTTTTATATTCTGTCTTAGAATATACTGTGAAATTTACCTTTTCTGTACTACTTTTATAAGAATAATAGCAAGATGTTATAAATACTTATTATTATTATTATCATTACTAGTGGCAGCAGCAGTAGCAGTAATCGTATGCTGCCTGCGTGCATCTGATGTTCACGCTCAGTGTGAACCTGTGTGAGCACCTGAGGGTCCGTCCTGGCCGTCCTCGGGAGTGCGGAGCGACAGCTGCACGGTGGTGCTGCGGCGATAGGCATCATCGGCTTGCTGGAGACTAATTGGTCTGCAGCGGTCCTCCGAGTGGCCTCGCTAATTAATTAGAAAGGCAGTGGAGCTGAAATTTTTAATCAGGACACCAGGCTCTCCAGCAAGCAGGAGAAAGAGACGCATCGCCCCATCATTCCATGTAATCCACCTCTCTCTGATCTCCCATGTTGTCGTATGAAGCGTGTTGTGTGTTTAGGTATTCATATGATCTGATTTGGGAATAAGAAATACATGAACGGAGGGGCTTGTTAGATCAGTTTAATTTGGGGAATTTCAGAAATGATGTGTGTGATATCTTCTGATATGGTATGCATGACTTAAATATGATTGGGAGCCTATAAACCGTTGAACTGCACTTTTTCTCTGTGTGTGTGTATGTGTGTGTGTTTTATTATTATTTATATTGTAAAAAATTGTGGACTTGTGTGTAGGTAAGTGTTAGAATATTGCACATATTTGTGGTTAAAAGAAAAAAAAAACTGTCACACCTGCTGATTAAGTTGGAAATAGGCGAGTGTGTGTGTGTGTGCTCCCTCCACAAAGTGAAAGCAAAACAATCCCCCCCTCCCTCCTATCTGTACTTAACTAATTAAAAGCAGACGGTCAAAGCAACACTCTCCATCATTCCTCAAAGAAGCCGTGGAAACATTAGAAAAACAGTCCGTGGGTTTTCAATTTCATACGATTCTACAGTGAGTCAGCTGCATTGGGACACAAATTTTGTGTCCCAAAGCTGTACGAAAAACACACACCGCAATGATTTGCGGTGACTGGCCGGAGTCTGGGAGGAATCTGCTTGAGACAGAAAGACAAGAGGCAAAGCCAAAACAAAAGCTCCGACAGTCAAGCCACTTCACACAGGACCAGGCAGACAACATGTGTTCATCATTCCACTACTGCTATGACCCACTTCCGCCGCAACCGCCGTAAGAGGGAAATCACAGTATGGACACACAGGAGATCATTAAAAATGTCCCGTTAATTACACGCACAGATAATAAGCCAGCTGTCCGTCAGAATCACCGCAATTTGTTTCGGCAAACATTCAAAAAGGCTTTTAGAGACGTCAACACTATTCTGTGCTCTATCAGGAAAGTTTCCGATCGGCGCACACACACACCCCTTTACCTAGAGCAGTGACATTAGCTTTGTCTATTGTGCTAATCCTGGTGACCGCCTTGGCTGCCGTGCGGGGCTAATCAGCCAGCTCAGGCCTTATCAGCCTGTTGCGCCGGCCAAAATAAACACGCGCCGCCTTTTTATTGCTTTGTTTTCACAGGTCATTAGGGGAAGGAGAGAGGACGCATTGATTGGTTTTCCAGACCGCTGGATTATTGTTGTGTTATGACTATCATCATTAAGTTTCATTAAGGCTGTGGTCGTGCTCGTTTTCCAAGAAAATGAAGACGTTGCCGGAAAGCTGGTCGGAGAGTGGTAGGCGCGGAAACCAGCGGGCGAGAATGAACCCTGACCCCTTTTTAGTGTCGACGCTGCAGATTCAGGTTGTCGTTGTAGTAGAAATGTCATATAATCACTCCACTCCCATGATGCACTTGTTCTGGCACTTGGTTAGTGTATCACTCATGTATTTGAAGTGTATTAAAGAGAAAGAAGAGAGGAAGAGTCTGTCCCTGATGCATGCGCACATATGCTCCCCCAAGCAAAGAGACGGGCGCCTCTGTCACCGGGCCTAATTAGCATGTGTTAGCTAGTTAGCAAGAGGGCGGCCCTGTGATGTGTACTGAAGTGGAGAAAAACGCCGGGGCAAGGACTGCACTAATGGCCTGCTTCCTCCCTGCGGGGACCACTGCCTGCAGCTTTGCACGTGCTGGCACCGCCACATCCACGGGGCGCCCACGCGGCCGTCGCAGCGCCGAGGGCCAGAGATGGGCACCAGGCGGGGTGGAGAGGGAAGCGGGGGTTGGCATCGTTTTCACACATCTCAAACCTCTGCGGGTGCGATCGCTCTGAGATGTAACAGCAGGTCGCAGCTAAACCCGCGCAGGCGACAAACCGAGAGTGACGTGCGGGCTAACAGATTCATCCGCCTATGAAATAGTTCAGACAGCGAAGAGAGGGAGGGGGGGGCAGTCGCCTGGCACCATGGCATGCATTATTTACAGTTGGAGCCCGGCGCATTAGCAAAGCTCTTTGGCACTCGGTTAGCGAGCGTGGCTGGTGAGCACCGTCGGCAAGCTCGCGTATCTCTGTCAGTGTGAGTAAACAAACAGTGTGACACACATGGGGTGACAGAGCAAACGGCATGCCATCCACACACACACACAGAGGAGGGAAGGGGAGGGGTGTGGGTGGCATCCATATTTAATGGGGCCTTTCTAACATTTGTCCCCAGGCCAAATAATGTGACTACACTCAGCTAATGTCAGAACAGCACTTAACCAGGCATTTCCAGTATGTCAGGGGCTACGGGGAATACATGAATTAGACGCAGGAGCGGCAAAAATGGAAATAAACGAGAGGCTTTGTGTTCTCTAATAAGAGTACTGATCCCTCTCACTCACAGAAAGTAGGAGGTTGGATCTTCAAAATGTCTAAACATGACGCTCTGTTCCATGGCCGTTTTTGACAACCTACTTTATAGGCAAGCTCATCTGGAACGCCGGGAATAGAACTTTGCTCAGCTGTCCCCAAGTTCACGGTGCGTTCCTCGTCATGGCCGACCCGATACCCCCAAAGAGAGCTGACTTAGGAGGGCACGGCTGCCCCTTTTAGCGCCATCTGTCATTATCTCAAGTGGCGCGTAATCGTTTTGCGTCCGCAGAACCATTACGCGTCCACCGAGAGCGAAAGCTAACTGTGGGAGTAGAGGCTTACATGTGTTTACTTGTTTATAACCAGTTGTCCCACTATATATTTTTGGGGAGGTGTAATAACTGCGTCTCTGTGTTTTTAAACGGTTGGGATGACCTTGAGGAGCTGCGGTAAAAGAGCCACAGGTTTCCGTTTGCGCTCCCAAAGGAAGCCGACAATCAGCACCAAGTACAAGATTGAGATGTTAATCGTTGCTCGACTCGTTGCTCCGTACAGTATGTCAACGAGAGAGATCAGTTAAGACTGACAGACTGATTGGCTGATTGACAAGTATTGGCTGTGAGCATTATGCCAGTGCTATTGTTTAATACACCTCTTCAAAAACCAAGAGTTGTAGGTTTTTAGAAATTGTGTTCTCGGGGCAGGAGGAGGTGAATATCGACAACTCGGGAGAACAAGAAGACAGATGAAACAGATTAATTAAAGTTTGTGTGTGTGTGAGCACACCGAGGGAGAGCATACGTATGTTGCTAATCTTGATCAAAGGTTCTTTCTTTCAGTCAGTAAAGATAATACTCCTAAAGCCCTTGGATTTAGTGCACTGAGGTAACGAAAGCAAGTGTAATTAGCAATTAGATCTGACCAAATTAATACAAAGGAAACACACGTAAAAATCTGCATCAAGGCTACTAAACAGCATCGTAGCCGACGGTGTGCTTAGTGTGTTTCCTTCAAGAACGCATTGGAATAAGAGGATTAAGAGAGATGAAGGTGGATGGATGAATGAGGAAGGTCGCTTGTTTCACTGTTTTTACTATGTCTCTCTCTTTGTTCTATCTCATCTATAAATGACAACTGCGTACTGTGGACCAGGCCGCTGCATCTTTTAGTTTGAGGTGAGCGGGCCTCTCAAACCTGCTTGTACGCTAATTTAAGCTAGTTTACTTAATGTTAGCTACGACATTATACTGAAACTTGTACTAAATCTCTACAATAAACCAGCTGATTCAAGTAGGGCTACGCGTCTTTGAGTATCTGTGAAAGAGACCTTGTTGAACAGATACCCTCACAACCCAACACCATACAGGACTCTGTCGCTAGCCTTCTGCGTACAAAGAAAGGGGAACTTGCTGCTGAGCTTGTTAGCAAAACTTGCCAATCTGAGTGGAGAGATGCGCAACTAAAGCCGGGAGTCTTTCTGAAGTGCCTGTCCCCCTGATCTTACCTTCTTTGTTCCTGTCTGTCTGTCTTTCTCTGTGCAGGGGGGGGGTTAGCGTATCATTTCCTACCTCTTTTTCCCGCTCCCATCTTTTCCTTTTCGTCTCCTCTCCCTAGTCCCCCCACCTCCCCCCTCTCCCTCTCTCTGCTCCTCTTCGTCTCCCCTCCCTCCCTCCCTCCCCTCCTTTCCTCTGGCTTATGGATCTGAGTTGGGTCTCGAGAGGAAAATACAAGTCAAGCCATTGTCATTTCAAACGGTGTGATAACCAGACACTGGGCTGCCCACTGACAACTCTGGGGAGCTGGACGCTGGCTTTGACTGCTAGTTCCTCTCTCTCTCTCTCTCTCTCTCTCTCTCTCTCTTTCTCCCTCTCTCTCCCTCTCTCTCTCCCTCTCTCTCTATCTCTCTCTCTCTCTCCCTACCTCTCTCTCTCTCTCCCTCTTTTCTGAAACTATTCCCTCTCTTTCCTCTCACCTCCTCTTCTCTCCTGTTGGACTCTCGATAGCTACTTGTTGTTGTTGTTGCTTTGCCGCTGCTGTGTCTTGCATCCTGCTCCTCTCTTCTCTCCTCTCTGTGCCGTGGGGGGCCAGGGGGAATAGTTGTCTTCGCGTGTGCGTGTGTGTGTCTGTGTGTGTGTGTGTACCAAGGTCAGTGCTCTCCACATGACAGTTCTCTGCCTTTCGACAAGGCGGGAAATCAATACTTTCGGACTTGTGGCGCTGCCCTCGGTGTAACAACAACACCGCCCCGGCACAGAGCGCGGCTCAGGCACCTGACACATCCCCAGCCGCCCCCCCAAGGCCCCCGCTAGGGAGCTCCCACCACTCTTTATTCTGACCCCTTCATATTTCAGTAAGCCTCCTGTTCACTTTACTTCACCTTTCCTCTACTCACTTTTTCTCTTCGGGGTCTCCAACCTATGTCAGATTCCCTGTTTCTATTATCTTTCTAAGTCTAAGATGAGCAAGTGTAGAGCTGAAGGATTTGAGGATGAACTGAGCATGTGTGGATGTGATCTTGTATGTGTTCCTACATGTGTTCTGGACACAGAACAGTGTGTGTGTTTGGAGATGTGCAGAGAGTGTGATCTGTGCTGAGATCAGACGTTTGGATCAGAGGCGAGCTCTGAGGACTCGCGAAGGACCAACATGCTCCCACAAAAAAATAGGGGGCGCCACATGTAACAGATGGGATCGAAAACCAGGTAACAACAAAGCCATTTTCACCACTACCACGTGTAGTTTCCTTCACAAAATGTCCAGACACAAAACTAACTTTGTATACCAAATTCTCCACAAAGCAGAACTGTGGCTGATATTTTTTACGCGGCACTGAGGGCTAACATGCCTACTTATGCTGCTACGCTGCCAGATAGACCAAAGAAGACAAAATACTGGCAGTGCGTCCCACACCGATAGTTAGGCCTGCCTCTTGGCCCGCCTCTAATGACGAGAGAGAGAGAGAGAGAGAGAGAGAGAGAGAGCGCAAGGCCAATTACAGCCCCCCCGTCCTTCAGCAGTCAGACTGAGTAAAACTCCCTCTCAGCCCCCGCGGAGAGGAGCCACAATCGACCGGGGGACATACACACACACAGAAACACACACACACGCACAAATGCAGAACGCACACACTTGCTGGCTTTTATGTGTAGCTGGATGTCCATCAACAGGAACATCTTCCCTCATCCCCTGGCCTGCTCCCCCTCAGTTCAGCTGGAGTAAGGAAAATGCATCAAATAAAACAGCCACTTTAATGAATTGGATATTGAACTGTTCATTAAAAACATCAAATTCCCTGAAGTCAGCAGGGGACACACAATAACAGAGTGTAACCTGGGGATGAACGGGACTCGTTGGGAGTCATAAAACACGGAGATCTGATGACTTCACTGAAATGTTTGCCAGAAATGTCTAATGTTTAGAAATTAGGGGATTTGTTTTTAAAGAGAGGGATGGGTTTCTTCTGCCATCACAGCAAGACTGATTTTTTTTCTCCCTCTCCCTCCCTTCCTTCCCCCTCTCCCAGGGAGGGTATCCCCTCTCTTACAATAACGTGAAGGGATTTGTTGTGCCGATACTGTCTGGTGGTGAGAGTTGAAACACATGGAGACTTTTTTTCTGAATCGCGCCGCAAGTGTCAAACGGACACATGCGGCAGTTGAAGAGCCACAATTGGAATCTTTCACAGATGAAAACAAGAAGAAGGTTGGGTGACTCTGTTTGGCTTTATGTGAAAAATCCTTGGCAAAAGTAGAAATTATACATCTGTGCCGAGCTGATACCTGTTTTGGTTGGCTGGGAGTGCAGGTAGTACTCAAAACATCTGCAGCGAACCCGACGCCGACTAGCAGGGTTTGTAAAGACAAGAGACGAGAGATGCGGCCTCTAGCGCCTGCCGCTTTCTGATGAGCGACAAACTCAAAGGCCGATCGCCTTCAGATATTCTGCAGTGGCTTGATGGAGGAGTCGTTACATGTATGATAGCTTTTGTTGTGGTTTCTATCTGTGGAAAAGCCACCATCTGCCTTGCTCCCGCTTGATGGAGAGATTTAAGTGGTGCTGTCGTCGCCCTCCTCCTCCTCCTCCTCTGCGTCTCCCTGGATGGATGTGATCTAAACAGCCACATCGCCGTACTGGATTTTTTCCCCCAACAGTGACAGGCTTTCTCATGAATTAAAAGAGGAAACCATTGATTTTCCCATTGCTTAAATTTGCAACTTAATCCCCCAGATATGTCTAGGATGTACTGCCCTGTCAATAGGCACTGCTGCCACCGACGAGACGCAGCGCTGGAGAGGAGGGGAAAGAGAGGGAGAGAGAGAGAGAGAGAGGGAGAGATGACAAGACAAAGGGGAAGGAGAGTCCAGAAGCTACGTTAGTGGTGAGAGCGGCGGTTTCTGGGTGTGGGGGGGATCAAATTCTACAGCGTACCGCTAGAAAATGTATGCCCGCTATTAACAGAATCGGATGAATTACCACAAACGTAACACATCATCTGAGAAGCATAACTCCGGCGTCGTATGGCAACTTGCCAAAGAAGCAAACATATCACATCATTATGTTTATAAGGCTAATAAACCAATCACTATTGTACATCTGTACAGTATAACCGGCTGTGTAGCATCGCCTACAAGGGATCAAATGTCCTAATGTAAGAAAAAAGCCAACACAACTGGAAATAAGTAGTCTTGCACCCCGAAATGGAAAAAGCACACTTGTCCCCTCTGAGCGAGGCGAGGGGGTTGGAGGAAGTAACGGGATATGGCGACCTCTCCCCAGAAGCAAACAAGGCAGAGAGCCCGTGCCCCTAATTCACAATAAGCGCCGTAATGTTCTCGTCTGACTCTTAATGTAGTCTATAAATCTCCGGTACTCTGCTCTACATCAGTGTAATGCTCGGTATTAATAGCCTGATTTGTACAACCGGTGCGGAAACAGTGATGGCGCTGAGCGTGGCCTTGTACGTGCGCGCCACTGGAAACACAATCATTACGTGTGTCGTTCTTTCAAAATACTGAATTCTACAAAGGCGGTTGACAGTCTTTGCTGCGAAATAACTGGACAGTATATATTATACAGGGTGACCCTTACTGATTTCACCCTCCTACACGCCTTCTCTGCTTGTAAACCCTATCCCATAAGCCTCTGGGGTGGTATGGCTCCGTGCCAGTAGCCGTGCTGTTGTTGGCAGTGGATTTCCTTTGTGGCCTCAGTACTTGTGTAGGCCATAACATGATACACACAAAAGGCCAAGCATGCACACACATACACACACACGGCGTACAGGACTCACCGTGTGCTCTAACACACGTAATTATGCACAAAATCACTATTCTCACTGCTCATCCAAAGAGGACCCACAGCCTCATAGGAAACATGGAGGGGGGAAAAAACACAATGTATCCTTGACGGGGTTCATCTGGTTCCAGTTTGGTGCAGATGCTCAGGTTTTATTGCAGCAGTCTTGTATTTCATGGCAGATTTAGCCGGTGGTTTGGTTCTCCGCTCGCTACAGCTCTAATGATGGCACATCTCTTGTAAATTGTGGCACACCAAGTAATACGTTCCTCAACTTCGCTCCCACTTATATAGATACGTACTTGCGCGGTTTGTGCTCCTCTCGCTGATGACTAAACCCAAGGTAAACACCGACATAACGCACATACGCCCGAGAACATGGAGTGATTGTACAGGTCGTGTCCAGATGAGAAAATTGTGCTGTTTACTGTTAAAAACGCTGCCGATGCTGGAACGTGACGTAAGGAAAGACTGTGCTGTTCTGCTCATTTAGCTGCTGCTGCTGCGGCTCTGTGGTCCTCAGGTCAACACCAAAAACAAGATGGACCATTAGCTAAATGTATCTGAATTAGGTGTACTGAATTGACTTGATTTTACAAACAGCAGAACATGTTGCTTCATGTCTACTTGACCCCTGGGCAGGTTGATGTTAAAAAACAACATGTACACATGCTGCCTCGTGTTGAAATGTGTGAATTTAAATGATTATTATCTAATTTGCCCTTTACTGGCAGGTTA
Source organism: Genypterus blacodes (assembly GCF_046128005.1). Lineage (NCBI taxonomy): Eukaryota > Metazoa > Chordata > Actinopteri > Ophidiiformes > Ophidiidae > Genypterus > Genypterus blacodes. Next base: position 2,527,656 of record NW_027466852.1, on the reverse strand, counting down.
AGTGCAGAAGTTGATGATATCTACAATTGACTGACTTTCCATGGTGCCCAAATATGCAAAAAAAACCTTCAAATTAATTTTTTCATTGTTGCTTGTGTATTACTAAAATGACAATTTAGCATTTTGAAGACCTGGATTTCGATTTACGTTTTAAACAGCATCAGATGAAAATGACTGAACTTTAAAACATGACTCAAAAGTTTGCATTTCTTATTTAAAACACAAGCACTGAATCATTTCATTCAACTCTTGAACCATACAGAACCGGAGGAATCTCGCTAAAACTCAAGCTCAAAATGGCTTCATCACGTATCAAGTATCAAGTATACATAGTTGATACTCTTTCTACACCCTGTCATCTTACACATACACACGGGCACAGCACATCCATTTCACCCTGTGTGTGTCAGTGCCAGCAGCATACGCATGCAAGGCCTCGACGTCTCGAGACAGAAGTGCAGTGTTGAGTGTCTCTTAACTGGCTCGTTTAGTCCTGATGGCTTAAATGATTTCATCACTATTAATGACAGGGACCACGGCTCCCTGCGACGCGTTGCCAGATGCTCGGGGGCCGCCGCGCTTCCCCGCTCTCTCCGTCTCACACCCAGCCGCCTCTCCTCATCCCTCCTTCTGTGCAGCCTAATGATTGTCCTCTACATGCCCCCTACTATCCTATTCTTCCACTTCTCCTCCTCTGCCGGGGCTTCCCGTGGATTGCCAAAACACGGCGAAGGTGATACAGGATCGGCACTCTCCTCGAAAATACACCACCGCGGGGTCAGTTTGCTGCCGCTGCTGCCTGTAATGGTGTTAAGAAGTCATTCAACCGGCGTGGAACTGTCATAAATATCTACGGGCAACCAACCCCAGTCATAGACGCTGAGTTCAGATAAAGAGGGTCAGTCGGCGGTTTGGAGACGCAGCGACCTGATTTTCATTCATTTCAGTGAAATGGAATAAACAGGTGGCACATTGGTCTCTCTCACTCTTCATCCTTTTGCATCTTTTCCTGCTTCTTCTCTGTTGTCGTGCTTCTCGTTCAGTGTTAACGTGTGTGTGTGTGTGCCTGAGTAGGAAACTGCTCTTTAGTGAATGCAACAGAGCTGTGTGGAGCTTCCTGACATTGTGACACTGTAACCAATAAGACAGACACAGACACACACACACACACACACACACACACACACACACACACACACACACACAGTCTACAGTCTACAGTCTACAGCTTTTGATCCTGTGAGCACATCACACTGAGTTACTGTGCTCACATGTGTTTCCACTATGCAAAGTGCAGGTACAGTTTCCCCTCTACATTTGCTTTTGGGCTCAATCAGTAACTGATTGCTGCTTTTTCAGGCCTGCCAAACCTCACGCAGCATCTTTGTGTTTCACATTAAAACGGATGCGGTGAACATGAACTTAAATCAAATCAATTGGTTTCATCTAAAAACTGAACATTGATAGCAATTAACCAATAATCACTCATAGATTTTGGCTCTTCTCCTCTGCAGGGATTGACTTCACTCTGTTCTGTACAGGGGCCAGGGTCGGAAACAAGAGAAACCTGTGTGTGCGCGTGTTTGCTGAATTTGATTGTGTGTGTTTGTGTGTATGCGGAGAGCCTAAAGCCTCATTGATTCAGACACTCTTGTCTCCCAGAGAAACAGAGAGCGGATTATGCCTTTAAAACAAGCTTTCTCATTGCAGATATTAGGTCATTAATTTCACAGGCTTACATATGAAAATATTGACTCTTCCCAGACGTCCCCCTACATCCTCTCTCCTCCAGCCTCGGCACACTACAAATAAATCTCCTAACCTCTCCGCTATCGATACACCATTGATTTATTCATCTGAGAATCTGACAAATAAGCAAATGTATTGAATTAGATTTTAATTACTAAAGCATAGGATTGATTTGTATGGGAAAATGTGAGCGTAGTAAAGCAGCGCAGCAATGGCAATGAACTTGTGATTCTTGGTTTCAACTGATTTCAAAGTTCAGTGTCGGTGTGTCTGCTTTGAATTTAGTGTTTCCTGTAGCCGTTCCACAGATATGACAACGCGACTGCGAGCCGTGAAAGCCACTCTGTGACACATTTGTTCTTCCCAACCATGCTCACTTGTGGTGCCAGTAAATTAAGTCAATCTCTGAATCACAGCAGCAAAGTAGGAGGGAAGGAAGGAGGGAAGGAAGGAGGGAGGGAGGGAGGGAGGGAGGGAGGGGGGGCACAGAGGCGCGAGACACGTCTACGCAACAGTACAGTAAGAGGATCCAGGTCACACACACAGGAGACGCAGCGAGACAGATTGACTCACAATAAAAGACGCACATTTATCCAGTGGGGAGCGGGTGGGAGGTGGGCGCAGCGTCCCGACATAGCGGACGTGGGTTGGGCAGACTTTGGGGGAAACAAAAGAAAGAGAGGGAGAGAAAGAGGGAGAGAATGAGAGAGAGAGGGGAGAGTGCAAAGGTTGTCGCGGAGTAGTCACAGCGCAAGAGGAGGGAGGGTGGGGGGTGTGTGTGTGGGGGGGAGAGGGGGATACACGTTCCAACCTCTCACATCTGTTATTCGTTTGTCCCGAGCTGGGAAGAAAATAGCAGGAAGCGTTCTGGTGGTGGCGGAAGATGAAAAGACAAGAAGATTGAATAAAAAAACATATGTCGCACATGCTCTGTGGCTGATTGGATGTGTCCCGTGGATTATCCCCGGGTGGTGCTGCCAGCTTGGAAACCACCAAAGCTCCCTCGTACACGCACACAACAACACACAGACAAACATTAGCAACAAACACACACACACACACAAAGAATAGATGAGTGTGCTTGTTCATGAAGCAGCTTCACACCCCACCTCTGCCTACATGGCACAGCGTCTGAGTCACATCTACCCGTGTGGCCTCCACACACACACACACAACGGTGTACCAGCACACCTACCCTCAAAACACTCACGCTACACCTCCCGCATCTGCTCACATCTGGACTCCTGTGCTAAAAACGTGCTGTAGTAAAAAAGGCCCAAGCTCGTATCGTTTGTTACACTAAGTGGCATCTTTTGCTTTGTTCATTACAGACACACCAGGTGTGAACAACAGACGCACAAGAAAAAAAAGGGGAAACAGATGCAACAGCCATCGAGAACACGACACGACAATGCCAAGTGGCGGCCATTAAACGCTCGTCACTCGCCCACACGGTGGGACCTCCCATCGCTAACGAGCCCAAATGTGGCGGGACAGAGACAGGTAGGAGTAATGCCTCCGCAATTATGCAAAGTGTGTGCGAGTGTGTGTGTGTACGTATGCGCGTCCATTCATAGGAGTTTGTGTGTGTGCGGTGCCACTTAGGGCCTATCCCACAGCTCATTAACAGTAATAAGTGACTGCCGCCACTTCTTTTTTGTCAGTGGGGATGCAAGCCAATCAATAGGGTCATTTCACATCATAACGGCTTACCAGAGCACATTATGGCACTTGTTCATGGCGGGGAATGGCTGCCATTAGCGGCGTAGCCAGATTAGATAAGGGTTGGGTGGGTGTTGTTGGGCAGGGGCGGGGGGGATTAAAGGGGAGGGAAGAGGGAGGTGGATCAATACATGGACGGTTATAGAGATAACATCACAATAGGGTGTCTGGGAAAGAGAGCAGATTAGAGACTCCTGTTATTTTCTTATAGGAGCACGGTACAGGTGTGTGTGTGTGTGTGTGTGTGTGTGTGTGTGTGTGTGTGTGTGTGTGTGTGTGTGTGTCTTTGTGTTCCCAACCCTCTGTGAGAGTAAGCACTTGTCTATGAATGAGTCCATTGAGCGTGTGTCTGTGTGTACAAATTTGAGCAAGTGTTATGAGAGGGTATGAATTACAACCATCTACTCGCAGATCTGTGTGTGTGCGTGTGTGCGTGTGTGTGTGTGTACGCTTTACTTTGGCATGTACTTGAGCAATCCTGTTTAATTACAGATCAGGCTTTGAGGCAGAGGCAAACAGTGCTGTAATTACAGGAAACACCTCATTTAATAATTTATGGAAATCTACCGTGTGTGAGTTGTAAGTTGCTGTTATTTATTCAGTGGGAGATGAGAACAGAAGAGAGTCGGGGCGAGTGAGTGAGTGAGTGAGGGTGATATGGAGAGCGTATTCTGTCCATCTTGTGCTTCTTGCCTCACCATCTTGCACCCTCTCCTTTCATCCCTACTTCACTCTTCTCAGGCTCTCGTTTCACAGTTGTCTTTCCAAACGGCTACGCTAAACGCCCCTTTTCCCCACTTTTGAACTCCTGCCTCTCAAATATTTATGCTCCATTTTACAGGACTAAGAGAGAGAGAGAGAGAAGAAAGAGAAGAGAAGAGAAAAGACGTGCATCTATCTATTAAAGATGAGCAACATCTCCCATGCATAAAGAGGTCTGATGAACGCACGCGTTGAGGGGCAGCTAGGTGTTAGCAACGGCTAAACGGATAGCAACAACGCTCTAAAAAGGAGTCGGCAAACACGACCCCATATCTTAGATTCCACGCCAATTTCTTAATTTGTTTTGTTTATTTCTTAAAGTGGAGGTCAGGGGCTAAGCTGAACACATGCTCCCTGTTAGCCAGCAGTGACACACACACACACACACAATGGCAATATGCTAACACTTCCAACACTAAGCTAGTGCCCCTACAGCGCTTTACACACTGGGGGCACGAGGAGGAGAGGGCTCACTGGCAACGTGCTCGCTACCCTTTGATATGCGCCGGTCATTAAAAATAGATGGCGAGCAATCATTACAGGCATCGGAATTAAGGTAATTAGCCTAGCACACCAAGGCCTCTTGCGTACTGAGAGAGTGGGGAGGGGGGGGTGTGTGTTGGGCAAACAGAGCCACCCGGCCGCAAATGCAGTGCAAGCAGAGAGGATGAGGACGCTACAGGGGGGGAGGGCGGGGGGGATAATCGCCTTGACTTATTAATACGCGCAAACAAGATTTATCTCCTTAAAGCAAACAATTGAAGCGAGCGCTACAAGGAGCAGGGGAAGGGGTGAAGGGGGGGGGGGGGGGGGGGGGGGGTATGCTTGCAAGCAAGGGCGACATACACAGAGAGAGAGAGAGACAGAGTGCAAGATTGATCAATTATTCAAGCCTTTACTGAGCTTCAACTACGCATGGTAAAACCGGCGCGAAGGCCTGGAAGACATTGTGTCGCACCTCCGTAAATGAACTTCACGCAGTGTAAAGACACCAAAGAGACACTCACCTCAAGAAGCCTCAGCCATGCACAACACAGGCTGTTGACTAATCTCGAGGCAAACACACACACACATCACTTTCTAGCTTTAATACATCACTATAAGGGTCATTGTGGACAGACATGAGTCCTTTATTGACTGTAGAGTCGATGAAGTGCTTAGCCCGCAACCTTTCCTGACCCCTAACGTGGGTAATGAGTGCTGCAAGGGGATATGGGTAATGTGCGAGGAGTGGGAAGGTGCTTTTTTTTTTTTTTCAAGTACAGAAAGTTGAAGCAGATACGAAGACTAAACGTTTCTACAATTTAAAGCTGAGTGTTGGTTAGCCGTAAAGTTACTACGCTGACATTTTTGTACCGAAACGAGAGAGACAGAGCCTCACACTCGTAGGCTTACAGGTGGTGGCTTCCATTATCAAACACAAACTACTTGTTCAATGCTTAGATTCTTACGCTAATATAATTGTTTGGCCAGCAAACTTCTTACTCGGGGGTTCACGGTGTTAGCGGAGTAAAACCTGACAGCACAGCGATGAGTCAGATTCATTAGTTGAGCAGCAGCAGCGATGCCAAACACACACACGCACGCTCCTCTCTCAGCGGGTTTGTTGGCCATTCTCTCAACCTAGCTTGTCCAATGCTAGCAGACGGACATTACCATCTCTTTGATAGGGGTCCCAGCTGTGTACTCAGAGGTTCGAATACCCCTCAACCTCTGCCCCAATCTGTCCCTTCGTCCATTGTCGCTTACTTAATCTCGTAGCGCGCTGAATGGAACCCAAAGAACAGACAAAAGAGAAGGTAGAGGGGGGGGGAAAGACGCTAGGAAACACAAGGAAGACGTCCCTTCATCTGTCTGTCTCTGTTTGTTTGAAAAATCGGTATCACAGCGCAGGCAAGCGAGGCATAATTCTCAACAAGAATGCTCTTTTGCTGGTATTGTGATTTCAAACACACACACACACACACACACACATTTACACTCACAGAGGGGAGTGAGAGGGAACTGTAGTTGAACTGTAACTGAAGGTGCCACACAGAAAGACACAAGCCAGGGAGAAATTGAGGGACAATTTCAGCGGCACCTCGCTCGCACGAAACGACATAATAGCGCTGAAAGCAAAAACGACTCTGCGAAACAGGAAAAGTGTATTTCTTGGAATCCACTTATGCTCAAATTACAGTGACATTCTTGGCAGCGTTCGTAGCGCGGGGTAACACGATGTACTGTAGCGAAGAGAGAGAGACTTCAGGACACTTATCAGGACTGTGACACCAGAGAGAAGAAAACGCTCGGAAAAGGAAACGCGGGGAGAAATCGAAGCAGTCAAAAAGGATAACAAAAGAGAGAGAGAAAAAACATCAGAGAGAGGAAGAAAGGCATGTTCTCTTGGCAGCGTTTGAATCCCACTTTTTTTTTCTTCCTCCTCTCCTTTTCTTCCTCTCCCTCATTCCCTCCGTCACCAGGTTGAGTTACAGACATGAGGCAAAAGGAATGAGGGAGGCAGAGCGGTAACACGCGGTACCATGAGGAGCAAGACGCCAGACCTCGCTGACATGGAGCACAACCCAGCAACAAACCCTCCCTGGCCCTTACACACACACACACATACACACACAATATCTGGACAGAGATATGCACATGTACACATACCAATCTGATAAACAAGAGCAGATTGTGCGATTGTGTTCTCAGGAGTGCACATATACACACACACACACACACACACACACACACACACACACACACACACCGGGACTACTTAGTACACCCCCACACACACACACACACCCACCCAAATGTGTCCTGTCATATCTCCTTCAGTCCATAATTGTCCAAACTTATGGTGTTTCTTCCTGCAAGCCGCAGTTTAGGGGAAGTGAAATCCTTCTAAGTGACTGTCACAATGCATCAGCCTCAGGCCAGGGACGCACGCTCGCTACCCCCCTCCCCTTCCACCCCTCCCTCTCTCCTTCCTTCCCCTCCATCCCCAGCTACCTCCTTCCCTCCCCGCCATCCCTCACTTTAAGTGTTTTTCTTGCTGAGAAGCTCCACTTGTGCTTTTCCTCCCTATCTCCGTCGCGTCGTCCCCCCTCTCGGTCGCCCTCCTCCCCACTTCCCTCTGCTTCCCGCTCTCTCTCTCTCTCTCTCTCTGTCTCTCTCTGTAACCATCTCTTTTCCTCCCTCCGTTTTCAGGCCCCAGCTTTTAACTTGAGGGGAGAACTGTAGTCACAACATGGAGCTGCCATTAAGCCCTGCCCGTGACCCGCTCTCCGCGCAATCCTCGTTCCCCCTGACTAAACCGAGTGGGACATAGCAGAGGTTGAGTTTGCATTCTGTTTCCCGTTTCCTGAGAGGGGATGGCCACTTTTCAAGGCATATTCACACACACACACACACACACACACACACACACACACACACAGAGGCGCTGAAGGAGATGACTGTGTGTTCTTTGGAAAGCCAGTGTGACCTTTGTCCTGACCTTAGCATGTCACAACCCTGTGATGCATGTGTCACTTCTTCTCTGGCTCTGACCTTGATGCTCACGCCTCCTTCACCCAGGCAAACCAGACGTCCCCCACCCACCCACACAGAAGACACACACACCCACAGATGTCACAGTGTGTGTGTAGTCAGCATCGTACTAGGTTAGGCAAGCGCAAGAAAAACAAAAAGCAGTTCGCTGGGAAACAGCATGTGGTTTTACAGTAAACTAGTGCAGAGATATGTGCTTATTTTGGGTCACAACGTCGACTTGTGTGTGTGTGTGTGGGTGTGTGTGTGTGTGTGGGTGTGCGCCTGTGTGTGTGTGTTTACGTGCTTTTTCCTCTTAGGTGTTTTTCTATTAGGCCTGTCAGGACTGGGATCGGTGCTTTATTGAGCATTTTATTGGAGCTGTGGACAGATCAGGCACCCATCAACCTTTCCTCAACCAATCATGTGCAGCGAGGGGAGGGACCAGGGAGGTCTGGCAGAGACGGACACTCTGCCGGGGGACGGAGCTCTAGGGGATGAGGGAGTGGGGGGTGGTCACTCACTCATCACTTGGACTGGACTTGGACTGTGTGTATGTGTGTGTGTGTGTGTGTGTGTGTGTTTGAGACGAGAGAAGGGTCAGGCATTGGTCACCAGATGGTAACTGTTTGGGCTGGACCACAGCAGGCAAGAAAGAGGGGGACAGCCTCTTTACACTCCTCTCTCTCTCTCCTTCTCTCTCTCACTCTCTTAGTCACACACACACACACACACACACACAGCTAAACACAAAGCAGGAGTGCGACTGGCGATAATGGAGCAGACACTAACAAATCTGCACCTTTTGGCTGCCGGCCTCGACACAGGAATCACAAAGCAGACAGTCTGTCCGTCCCGTAAGCCCAAGCACAACACACACACACCCCGCCACACACACTCAGCAGACAGAGGGACCGCTGACCCCAACATCGCTCACTTTCCAGAGCCGCCGCGCCTTTGATGCCGGATGACATTTGCACCATTTCGCTGTGGTTACAACGAGGGTTGCAGATGTTTAACGGTTGCCGAGCTCGGCAGGATTTTGGTGAGTCAACCCGAGTACCTTGTCACTGTGTGTGGCCTCACAATGCTGCTGCTGTGGACATTAGCTCCTCTGTATGGTCTGGCCATTACAGCACATACCAATCCCAGCCACTCGCTTACTACTTCCCTTTTAGTCTCAAAGTCAGGGACATAACACTTTGGCTGGCTGAGATTGTGTGGGCCACAATAAGTAGGAGAGAAAAACCAACTGTTCCTCTGGCTGAAGTCTTCCAGCTGGAGACAGGAAAGGGGGGAAAATACATTCAGGCACTTGCCAGGACGGCCGTGAGTGGTGCGTTCCTGTGCAGCGGCGGATAAAACTGCTCAGAGGGAGAATGGCGACTTGAATAAAATGTTTGCGTCCGTGTGTTTTTAACTGGAAACGGAGGAAGAGTCGAGGAAATGAGATCCTGAACAAAATGAAGGAGCGATGGGATGTGAGTGTGTGAGAACGAAGACGAGACGATAGAGAGGGAAAGAGTATAATGCAGGGAGCGAAGAGAGAGAGAGACAGAGAGTGAGAGAGAGGGAGAGAGAGAGAGAGAGAGAGAGAGAGAGAGAGAGAGAGAGAGTACCAGCAGCTGGCCCGCTCTTGCTAATTCAGCACTTTAACAAATCAATGCCACTTGAGGAGAACAATCTGCACCCTGAGCTCAGCCAGACGCATCAGTGAGACAGCAGACCAGACCAGTGCGTTCATATATATGTGTGTGTGTGTGTGTGTGTGTGTGTGTGTGCCAGCACGTTCATATGTGTGTACGCGCCTGGAGGGGTGGACAAAGATGCTATGGGGTCATCTACAGTCGTCCACATTAAGGCCCGGTAATGTGTTAATTTATAACTCTATCACCCGGGCGCTGGCATTATCCATCTGTGTCACACACTCACACACCGCCGTATCTATCACCCAGAGAGAGAGAGAGAGCGGGAGAGAGGGAGAGAGAGAGAGAGAGAGAGACAGTGTGGAGAGATTAAGCAACCAGTCGGACAATTTCCTCTTTTCTTCTCCTTTCTTTTCCCCTTAGGCTTTACTCTGTGGCATCCTCACACACACACACACACACCACCCCCCCCCTTGTCCTCAACTCCCCGGGTCAGGGTGATCAATTTGGGCTTGACAGACCTCTGGGTAGCGGCTGACCACCGGAGCTCCTGAGCCCCGCAGACGTCACTGCCCGGCCAGAGACGGAGCACTTTGCGCTGGGCTTTAACGCCCCGCCGCCCCCCCTCTCCCCCCCGGCCCTGGAGGCCTATACACATGGCTGTTTGGATATCAGTGATCACAGATTGAATTACGCTTCACTGCGACCTTTGCGTAGTCAAATTCAAAAATGTATTATCGCTTAAAACAGATTGACAAAACAGATTGTAATAAAGAGCGTAATTGTGCTCGCCTGCCTGTTTGTGCGCGTGTCTGTGTGTGTGTGTGTGTGTGTGTGTGTGTGTGTGTGTGTGTGTGTGTGTGTGTGTGTGTATGGACGAAAACTGTCTCAATTTGAAAACACCCTTGATGATCATAAGCTGGTCTGTCATAATACTTTCAGAGCTGTAATTTGTACCAAGAATCCTCAGCCTACAAAAAAAAATGTATATTTACGTTAAATTGTGTCATGGGGGTCATCATAGCCTTTACATGCAGACAACATGTTTCATAGGCATAGCTCTGTCAGTGTGTGTGTGTGTGTGTGTATGTGTGTGTGTGTGTGTGTGTGTGTTTGTGCTGGTGGCTCATGCTTTCTTTGTCAGTAGCAGCAGGCACTAATAACACACAGGGGGAAATGATCAATACTCACCCTCTCTATTCAATTTCACAACATGACTGCTATCACCAGACACACACACTCACACACACACACACACACACACACACACACACACACACACACACACACACTCTCTCTCTCGGGCACACATAAATACACTGACATGAATGTAAAACAAAGGGCCTTTGACTAACAGATGTAGCCAGAGGGCCGGCTAAAGCGCGGGCCCAAACATGAACAATGCATTAATATTTATTTCATTAGAAATACTTCCCTCTTTCCTGGGAGAGGGGCAGTGAGGCCAGAGGGGTGTGTGTGTGTGTGTGTGTGTGTGTGTGGCAGGAAAGACAAGCTGGCAATTCTACCTTTAAAGAGTGCAACAGTCATCACGAGAGGAGAAAGGGAATCTGCCCATTAAGACTAAGTGGATGTCTATTAGATCATGGAGGTAAGGAGGTGGGCATTTACCATCACTCCCCAACTCACAAACAACCTCGTCTGCCCCCTGGACCGCCAGTGTAAAGACACGCGCAGCACCATTCACATCAGGGCCGTGGCCGGAAGTTTCTCCTTTTCCTCCGAACAACACCAAATCCCGTTTTAGTTTCCCTGGAGAAACCAAAAGAGGGGACACATCACCTCACAGAGACCAAAGAGGGGACACATCACCTCACAGAGACCAAAGAGGGGACACATCACCTCACAGAGACCAAAGAGGGGACACATCACCTCACAGAGACCAAAGAGGGGACTCATCACCTCACAGAGACCAAAGAGGGGACTCATCACCTCAGAGAGACCAAAGCAATTAAAAGACGATCAAAGTCACCACCCAGTCCTCTGAGATCAAACAAACCCTCTGCCCTCTCTCTCTCTCTGTCCCCCTCTTATCACTGCGGTACAGTTAATCCTCCCTCTCTCCACCTCCTTACATCGCCGGGTCCCTGGGGTGGGCTGGGGGCGTGAGCTGAGGGGGGGGCGAGCGGGGCTAAAAGGAGGGAGCACATTTGCCACTTGCCTGCGACACGTTATACCGCGCGAAAGGCAATCAACTTTGGCTTGACATGTATTTGCTCATCTCTGGGACACACACACACACACACACACACAAACACACGCACGCACGCACACACACGCACACCTCCACTGCTGGGAAATTGAAGGGTGTGTGTGAGGGGTGATGGGATGAGGGAAGGAGGGAAGGAGGGGAGCCTAAATTAACACTTGACATTCAATACGGTCAGGTCCTTAATTGGCCGGGGCCTTCCTGAGAAGGCAATTTTCTATTCCCCAAACTGCCCCCACACTGCGCCATGTGCCAGTGTCATCTGTGTATGTATGTCTACTTCTGTCTGTGTGTGTGTGTTTGCGCATGTGTGCGTGTGTGTGTTAGTGAGAGTGAGAGAAAGAGAGAGAAGATGTATCTGTGTGTAAGTATGTGTCAGAGGAAATCTGAGGCAATGTGTGTATGCATATATCTGAGACGTGTGTGTGTGCCTGCGTTTCCTTTGTGTGTGTGTGTGTGTGTGTGTGTGTGTGTGTGTGTGTGTGTGTGTGTGTGTGTGTGTGTGTGTGTGTGTGTGTGTGTGTGTGTGCGTGCATGCTTGTCGAGCCAGCCTGGGCCCTGTCCTGAGAGAGGCCCTCTGGTCCCTTCCCTCTCTCTAATGAGGCTGGATGAATTAGCGCTACGTGACATGATTTGAACAGCGGTGCCCCCTTCCTTCCCCCCCTCCTCCTCCTCCTCCTCCTCTTCTCTCTTCCAGCAGTGACAGGCATCTGGTGGCCGAAAAAATGCCAGGAGCAACCCCGGGGCTGTAGCCTTTATGCGTGCTGGTGCTGCTTTATCCGAGCCACGTACGTGAGCCACAGCAGCAAGCGTGCGTACGCACAATGAGACGCTACGGCCTCTCTTGTTCCCTCTCCATTCACTCACACACACACACAAACACACGCTCACACTCACTTGCACTTCCCCGTGGATCCAGTTACAGTTGATGTTATTACAGCTTTCAACCTGAGAGGTATTAGGCTTCCTTTAACAGATCTGACAGCATTTACAACACAGGCAAGTCGACGCCTCTAATCGCCTCTGTGACTTCAGCCTATTACCAATTGATCTCGAAGAGAGCCTCCTCCTCCTCCTCCTCCTCCTGCTCCTCCTCACCTTCTGATTGATGCTACCGGCTCCTTTTCCCCCCTCTTCTTTGTCATAATGCGCTATCTTCCCTCAGCCCGGTGTAAAGCGAGAGCCGACTCCTCCGCCTGTCCGTCACTTCCCTCTCCTCTGTATTTACCATCCTGTCCCTCCATAAATCCGCCCCGCCGTTTCGCTCCGGATATGTTTTTTATTATTTACGTCGTCGTGTTATAGCTTGTCGCCAATTGATCAGGCGCGGGAGATCACCTTTGCCCTCGCCAGGCACCGTTTCAGCCGTCGACAACGCGGCCAATTTATGAGCTTAATGGCCGTGCGGAGAAATGGCAGTAAATCGAGGCGATAAATCCCTCGTTGCCTCACAAACACGCTTTACAAAGCTAAAGTGATCAACAAGCTGTAAAGTAATGGCCTGGATAGAGGAAACAAAAGCGGGCAGATTTGTTTTTTCTTTTCGTATTTGGAGGAAATATATCAAATGGATTAAATGCCATAAAATATTAAATGCCAGTCAGAGTCGCACACATCAGGCGGCGGACGGCACTCCAACAAAGCACTTATCACTGAGTGTGTTTCCCGACAATGGAAAAGACAAGCCGGGCCATTTACAGGGAAAACATCAACAGGGAGAAGGCGAGTGTGTGTGTGTGTGTGTGTGTGTGTGTGTGTGTTTATGTCACAGCCGGCTTTTCCTTTACAAGAACTCTGACTTTGTCCCTTTGTTAATGACTGAAGCCGTCACTTCAGATGGCGAAATGTGGTGCGGGGCGGATGGCTGACAATGTTCAGTGTCAGAGGTCACAACCCCGGCCTCCCACCCCGCCCAGCCGGTTGCCTTGGATACGGAGTCGTACCGTTTGAAGACCATCACACTCGGCTAATTAGATCATTTGCGACTTAATTGACATTATGGATTGTCAGAAAGTGAGGCCCAATGCTGCTCAATATGTGTGTGTGTGTGTGTGTATGTGTCTGTGTGTCAATGTGTGTGTGTGTGTGTGTGTGTGTGTGTGTGTGTGTGTGTGTGTGTGCGTGCAGGGGTCACACATGCATGAGTAGGTACAAGTCCAAACAGTGACAACAAAGTCCATCTCTCCCATCCAGCCCACAAAGACACACACACACACGCAAAGAGAGCGAGAGAGAGAGAGAGAGAGAGAGCCACCCAGAGTCACAGTTTGCCAGAAAAACACGAGCTGTTGGATGCCAAAGCAGCTGCATTTTAACAGTGGCCATTAAACGTTATTAATCCAACGGTGCAAACATCTTTGCGAAGTCGGTGCGAGAGAGCACAAACAAACGTTTACACATGTTGCTTTAACACTTCGCTCACAACTGAAGGTAGCTAAGGAGGGTTACCGCGACAACGCCATAAGCGAGCAATTGACACAGTCTATGTTTGGAGAAACGACACAGAAAAGAGCAGCCTGCTCGTCAACAGCAGGTATCTTAGCCTGTTTGACTGAAATGTGTGTGTGTGTGTGTGTGTGTGTCTGAGAGTGTGTGTGTGTACGTTGGCTACGAGCCTACCACTGCCTGTACCACTAGCCTCCCTTCTCCAGAACCTCCCTAAAATCCTCCCTGGGCCTCTGGCAATCACAACTCCACAGTGAGCTGGAGACGGAACAGAACACGGGTAGAGAGAGAGAGAGAGAGAGAGAGAGAGAGAGAGAGAGCATAAAGAAAACAGAAAAAGTGGAGGGAGAGAGGAACAGAGAGCAGAGGCAGAAGCCGTGGAGTTCATCGTGAACATTAACGCGTCAAAATCGCGCGAACAAACCCGCCGTTACATGTGGAAAACCATTTTCTTTGCACGACAACTTTGTTAATTTGCCCCATCTAAAAAAAAAAAAGTGCTCATACAGTACAAATAAACACACACACACACACACACACACCAACAGCAGCAGCAGCAGTCCGTGTCAGATTAGCAGAGGAAAGAGACTGCGAGTCAACTGCGAGTCCCGAACAAAATTACCATCATTATCCATAACCATAAATAAGCCCGATGATGATGATGATGATGGTTTTAAAAATAATAATAGCAATTCAGCCCGAGTGCTTTTTCAAATAACAGTGACAGCATTAGTCACACTGCCGACGGGGGGAAATGTGAAAGGCCCCAACACACACACACACACACACCCTCTCTGCTGAGCTCTTCATCCTCTTCTTCTTCTCCTTTTGCCCCCGTCGATGAGGCAAATTGGCAGGCGGTGCGAGCAGACGGGGGTCCTTAAAGACGGCGGAGGTAAAAATAGGCGGCTGTGGATTTTGCCGGTTGCTCTGGCGGAGATCCAAGGTAAACAAAATAATAAGAAGTCGAGGAATAACAGGAAAAGGGAGAAGCGGCGCAGGGGTGAAAGTATGCCCAGGTTCCTGTCACTTAGCTGGAGGGGTGGGGGGGGCATGTCACCTTCCTCTGGACGCACAAAGCAACAGGCACATACCGACAGAGAGTCTTCCTCTTTACTTAAAATGCGAAGGGATTAAACGCAAAGACGCACAACAAGTGTGTTCCCCCTCCCAACTCAATTATGTGTGATGATCCACTTGGCTGGTGGCAAACTGGAGGTCAGCGGAGCCAAAGCGAGCCCCTCCCCGGCTCTCAGCAGCCCCCGTGACCCCTCCGTACCTCCACATCCACCGCTTTCACTCACACACACACACACACACACACACACACACACACACAAGACAGATCCATACTTCAACCCCTCTATAACTGCCTGAACCCTGGTGACAGCTGCCGCATTCCTGCCGTGTCAACCCCAGAGCATGTGTGTGTGTATATATGTGTGTGTCTGTGCGCACAATGGACCCTGGCACGCTGCTGCTAATGTCCCTCCTCATTAGCCAGTGGCGGGGTGGTGACATCCTGAGCGCCTGGCCCTTCAAACACACGCTTCCTCTTCACACCGGCGACTTCTCCCCACGCTGCAGGAAGCGACCCAAAGACAAATAAATAACAGCCGCACTCGCAGAGAAAAAAAGAGCGAGAGAGAGAAAGAGAGAGAGAGAGGGAGAGAGAGAGAGGGAGAGAGAGAGAGAGAGAGAGAGACGCCACATAAGAAAAACACCGGAGGGGAAAATGTTTAAGAATTTAATAAAAAATCAAGAGACACAAATTTGGCCTTTTGTCGCCTGTTCTGTCTGTATTTTACATTAAACACTGGCATAGATGCTGTTTGAATGCTTGGGTGTGTTCGTCGTTGTAACACACACACACACACGCGCCATGTTTGTTTACCACAAAAACAAATGAGAATAAACATTTTTAGCACAAGAGCTCTTTACTTAATCCCTCTCTTTGATTTACTGCCTTGATTTATTTGTTCAGAAGCGACAAAAACAGATAAATATGGTGTGTGAGGCTTTGAGTTTGAAATGTTTAATGTGGGTGGCAGCGCACACAAACACACACACAGACACACACACACACACACACACACACACAGGCACCCAGAGGAGGTCCAGGGCTCGGCTACAGGAGATTTCAGCACTCAGCCCCCCTGATAAGAGGCCAGCAGATGGCCTCTGCATTTCTGTCGTTCCTCAACACTCAAGACGGGGACACACACACGCACACACACACGCACGCTGCCTGGCCACACGTATGCTCAAGGAAGAGTAGGAAACAGCTGACACGCCTGCGAGTGATCATGACGTGATGCTTATCGATCAGGCGGTTTGCGGCGTTGTGCAGCGTCAGAGCTAAACCGTAAGACTGGACCGCACGTGATCGCGGCCATGTGGAGGTCAGGAGAAAGATTTGTGTATTTTTACAGTTGATACAAATACAAAAGAGGTGATGAGTCGAAGAAAACTGAGGAACAATCTGACACTGATGGACAAAAAAGGCCAATTAATGCGACGGAAATCACAACTCTACCCTCTTCCACTGCAGATACAGCAGGAAAGCATTGATTAAATGGCGTGAAAAAACTTCTGATGGCGTTTGGAAATGACAAATCTGAAATAAAACGGAAGAAAGCAGCGGAGACAAGTTGAAAGTAAAAATGTTGTGGACGTCATATCTCCCCTGGGTGCTGCCTGGGTAAATATAGAGGGGACCGCAGCATGAATGGGAGCTTGTACATCCTCCTACTCCGTCAAAACTCCACGGTCTCTTAATTGTGCAAACACACACACACACACAGATTTGCACGTACAGCAAATACACACTTATAAGCACGCACGGCGACCTTCTCACTCCACCTTAATGCTCACATTTCTCTCTCTCTCTCCCTTACAGAAACAATGCTGCCTTTAGGATATACAATCACACACACACACACACACAGATCGGCTGGCCTCGTCTCGTCACGACATAACGCTAAATATCATGCGGGCAAACTGCGGCCTCACAGGTCAGAGCAGAGAACACCTCTCCAATCAGAGGCTCCTGGAGGTGCCAGGCCAAACAAACCAGGGTGGAAACAGACACGCCCGCTCACTTCCCCTTATTGAGGAAACACTGTGTTCTGTCTGACACTTGTATGTGTCCCCGTTATATGAGCGGGCATTGTGTTAACCTGCTCGGAACACGTGGAACTCCAAAAGTGACACACACACACATAGACGGACACAGATAGACACAGTAGCTGTTAGGCAGAGGAGTCTTGATTTACAGTAAAGAGCGGGGATACGGCATGAGAGGAGAGGAGAGGAGAGGAGAGGAGAGGAGAGGAGAGGAGAGGAAAGAAGAAAAGGAAAGAGAGACAGAGAGAGAGAGAGAGGGAGAGGGAGGTGTAGTTTGAGAAGAAGAGGAAAGAGTAGAAGTAGTAATGGGGGAAGCGGTGCGTGTCTTTTCTGCAAATCTCCTCTTTCACCTCTGCTCTCCTCCAGCACTCCAGCCAAGGCCAGCCAAGAGACACTTCACCTCGCACCCGCACACACATGGAGCCTGAGCCAACACGCAGAGGGAGGAGGACCAAGCGCGCACACACGCACACACAGGCCGACAACGCTGCACCCTCTCCCTCTCTCTTTAACACACACACACACACACACGCAGACACACACACACAACTGGCACATAAGCATTTAGCCACCCACTCAGAAAAATAAATGGCAAAGGCGCAGACACAAACGCAAAAGCGCACACACGCATAAACCTCAGCACGCACACACACATACACACACACACACGCTTGACACCAGATACATGTATGTATAGGCATCCATATGCTCTGTGTGCAACGACCCATCAAAGACAGACATGGAAATAATAACAGTCGGGGTTGACGACACACACGCACACACACACGTTCACTCACTGTGGATAATTCTACACATATGCATCAAATCACTGCCTCCCAGTCGCATACAATGGTAAGAAGAAATGCACCCACTGTGTATAACAAAGTACACACACACACACACACACACACACACACACTCACACACACTCACCGCTATAAGTGTATCAGTGTGTTAATGGGCAGATTAGGAGTGTGTGATCTGCTCTGAAGAGGATATTATCAAGCCGTTATTCACTCAGACAAAACAACGCGAAGCACGTTTTCCCATAAATGTGTCAGTCAGTTTTTTTATATATATATATATATATATATATATTTATATTTAACATTTCAATTTTAAACTGCGGCTTCAAAGCTTAAACAGAGCGCGTAGTAGGAGGAAATCATGGAGTGTGAGCGTGTAATTGTTCAGTTAAATATGAGAAAAGAGAAGAAACCTGAAAACATTAAGATTTACATCTTTCTTTGAAAACATGAAAGAAAGAGTGAACAGGTGGAATATTAAAGGAGGTCAATAATGGAAAGAACCTGCATGTTGATCCAGGGGCCTGATGCTTTTTTAGATGTTTTATCTTTGGTATTTTTAAGAGGAGATAAAATGCCCATTGATAATATGAATATACTGGGGTTGTTTTCAAACACAGCTTTTCTGTGTTACTTTATGTTTTTTTACAGATTTGAAATCCACTGTGAGGAAAATTGGAAATATTCTGCATATTTCACAGTCAGTGAAATATGCTATTTGGCAACGACAAAAATAAAACAAGAAAAAGCCCTAAATTGGAATTAAAGCTGAATTATTTTTTATTATTATTATTGTTATTCCTATTATTATGGTGAATTAATTAGTGGTGCACCGTCTGGATGTTTGCATTAGAGATGAAGCAGGCAGCACAGCCACTCTACCTCCTCCAGGTCTCGGCCCATAGTCGACCTGTCGCACTTCAAAGGAAGCCGCGCTACAGCAGCCTTGCAAAAAGAAGAGGAAGAGGAGTCTATTTTAGAGATGGAGTTTGAGATGACACACACTCACTGAGATGTGCAGGAGAGGGGGGGGGCTGCTGTGTGCGTGTATGTGTTTGTGTGTGTGTGCGTGCGTGTGTGTGTTCACATCCCGGGCCTGGAGTCTCTGGATTGTCCTCAGGTGGAGGTGCTGGCACTTTTTAGTTTTTTTTATGAGCTTTTTATACACTAATCCTTCACTTCTTCCCCCAAAACATTCCTGGGGCTTGAGGGCAGGAGGAGGGAGCCAAAGGTGCGCCCCTGCTCGGTGCTTCCATTGTGGGGGGAATTATCCGTGATGAACCAATTAGGCTCTGTGGTTCTCGCTTAACTGCTGCGTTTTAACGTGACAGGGTCGATACTCGCACAGCCACGCCTGCCTGCCTGCACCATGTCATCAAAGCTCGCAAAATTACCCCTTCTCAATGTTTCTTTTTATTTTATTTTTAGCACGGGAAACTATTGTGAAAATGTGACTTTTGTTAAACTTAACACACGCACCGATTTCTGAAGATTAAAACGAAGCTCCGGAAATTTATCGAGTCCATTTCATCGATTTATTTTTGCTCGTTATGTTGTTCTCTTTTGACACGTGAAGCTCGTCAGTCTCGCGAGATATATTTTATAGAAAACAGATTAAAAGCCTCTAAAGGCCTCTTATGAAACATGTGATTATCTCCTCCATCGGATCGCCATTGTTGTTTATTTCGTTTTATAAAAGCAACAAACAATGACATGCGACCGCGTGAGCACAGCTGATGTGTCGTCATTACTCCTCAAACTTAACCCCAAAAATGTTTAAATTCAATTTTATTTTATTTTATTTCCTCTCTTTCTGTGATATGTGACAGCACGGATTATAACGTGGGGAACCTGCGGGGAAACATTTTTTTAAATGTAGTTTTATCGTCGTGAAAACATTCAAATGACTCGCATGAGAAATATAATCACTCATACGTAAATTAGAATAAATGATGTGAGCAGAGACGCGAGTATAAAACACGTGAAAATGTTTTAATGACGCAATCTGAAGTGACGTTTCATTTTAAACTGACATCTGTTTTGTTTAAGTAAATCCCTCCACGCTGCAGGAGGCTGGTGTTAGTTTTTACGGCTTGATGGTGCAATAAAACATCACGCAGAAGCCACAAATATATACATTCAACTTTTAAATAAACCTCCTTATTCACATTATTATTATTTTTGTCAATTTAAATATTTACTTCGTTGGTTTTTATTTTTATTTTTTACGTACGGAGAGAATCAAGACACCTGAAGAAGAAGAAGAAGAAAGAGAAGCAGGAATTTAAATGAAAGGTAAAGAGGAGATTGAGTGGCGTGATGAGTGTGATTGAGGAGGAAGTGCCCGGATGCTTCTTCTCGGTGATGTCCGGTGTCTGACCACAGCCGCGCGGCGCGTAAAACAACCGCGTTACGTCCCCAAATCGATCAAGATGGAAACATCATTTGGCCTAGAACAACGATAAAACACCGCGTCCCTCGTGTCACCTGGTTGATCTTTTTAAAAAACAAAGTAGGGGGGGAGAGATTTATTTCTTTCTTTTTTGAAACACGAACCCATAACGCATTTCCCCCACCCCTCCCTCCCACCCTCCAACACCCTGGGGTGCACCAGCCTCGGCAAACACAAAGTCATTATCGGTTAAGATTCCAATAAAGGCGAGTCTGTCAAGGAACGAGCTTCCTTCGGAGAATTGATGTCATGCCTACTAAACATGGGAAGATGTCTTCTAAGTGGTGCGAGGAAGGATAAATAACAGCGAGTCCCACGGCTGATTATATTGGAACAACGGTGCGCATTTGTACGGCAGCGGGTCGGGGGGGACACGAACGCGGCGTCCCAGCTGATGCTGAGCGCGGGGAGGGGAGGAAGAGGAGGAGGAGAGGAGGAAGAGGAGGAGGAGGGATGAGGGGGCTCCATCCACCTGCTCGTACCCGGGGAGGAGGAGAGGAGAGGCGGGGAGGAGGAGAGGGGCGCACCGGTGACTTTCTCCCATCACTTTTATCGATACTGCGTGCACGATCGATTTACGTGTGTTTATGAAGCAGATGTGGGTTGAGAATGAAACAGTCCACGGTCCGGTGTCAAAGTGTAGCCTCCCTCTGCTTTATCTCACACCGGACCGAGAAGAAAAAGAAGAACGGTGCCATTTTACCGTCACAACTAATAACCTCGCAAAATGAACCGGCGAGAGTGTGGCAGTGCGGAAGTTACAGTGGCGTGTATATGTTTGTGTGTGTGTGTGTGTGTGTGAATGTGTGTTTGTGCTTCCTAAGTTTCACCTCACACACTTCCACCTCTGGGACGGAGCCTGAAGGTGACAGAGCTGAACTTTCTCCGGGTGTTTTTGCTCCACGGAGCCGCGGTGGAAGCTGTTGCGCAAGAGCCGCTGTTGTCCTGCGTGCGTACCGGCGTGTGCGCGGCGCCCAGAGCCCGCAGGTCCCGTTATGATTAATTACAATCTAACAACCAGCTAACTCTCTGTCTTCGCTCTCACGCACGCACACACACGCGCACACACACACACACACTGAACTCTCTCTCTCCTTACCTGACATTAATCCGACATCACCAAGGAAACCACATAACTCTTGCGCCTTAAAATAACTATGGTGTGTGTGTTTGTTTTGGGGGGGATCACCTTTAAAACAAGCGAGAGGTGCCGTGTAACATCCGAGGATTACGGGAGGAGAAATGTGGACTTTACTGGAGCTCTCCCGTTATCAGCACGACTCCTCCAGGCGAGCGCACGTTCACTCACGGCTCCTCTGCCTCTCTGTGGCCGCGCACGGGGCTTCCTGCCTCGGCCACATGAAGTCAATTAGCCCGGCCCCAGAGGGGGGCCCCCTTGTCGGGTCTTTATCGGCACCGAGGTTACCCAAACACCGCCAATGCTTTCTTTTTAACTCCACACCACTCACGGGCCAATTACACACACTTAAGCTTGTGCGTAACGAATCCGGACAAGGGATAATTCGTCAAACGGTGAAATGAATGAATTGTCTTAAAGAAGGCAGGTTTTATATTCTATATAGTCCTTTAAATACAAACGTATACTTATAATTATTGTAGCGAGAAAATCTAAATATTTTGTGCCAGTTTACACATTTAGAGGAAATAAAATGATAAGAATCAGAAAATTGGAAGCATTATCTACAGTGTGTGTGTGTGAGTGTGTGTTGTGGTAAGATAATGTCAACATATAAATACAATGTGTGTGAAATATTCCAAAACTGGAAAAGTGATGAAATATTACTAAATTTAGAAATAACCACAAATAACCCATCTAACACACACACTCACACAGTCACCAACACACACAGACACGGAAACAAACAAACCGTACCATTTTCACACACACTCACCAAGATGTTAAGAATCACAATAACAACTAACAACAACACACTTTAGAGAGGGAAAAGAAAACTTTGTCCACAATTTGCACACTGAGAATACAGAAACAGAGACAGAAACACAAACACACACACGCTCAGAGATAGAGCACGAGAGGAGGATGATAAGCGAGGGAGCCATGTAGAGTGGACGTACCTGCTGGGACATTCTGTAGAGGAGGTTGCTGTCAGTGCTCTGCTGCTGCCATGTCCCCATGAAGCCCGGCTGCTCAGCACTAGGCGGTCTGGTGCTGAACTGCATGGAGCTTTCGCCTGCTCCCTCAGCGCTGCTGCTAACGATGCTAACGCCACCCAGACCACTTCTGCTGCTGCTGTTGCTACTCTGGCTACTGGTGGAGACGCCGGTGCAAACGCCAGTGACGCCGGTGTTTCCGTTAGTCTGAGCTGTAGGTGGCCTGGGCGATTCTGGTTCTACACTGGGCTCTGGTGGGACTGTGTCGCACTCGCTGCCTCTCACATCCAACTCTGCCTCCTTGGACTAGACAGAGAGAGAGAGTGAGAGAGTGAGAGAGGGAGAGGGAGGGAGGGAGGGAGGGAGGGCAGGAGGGATGTGGGAGTCAAGGAGGAGAGAAGAAGAAAAAAAAATCAGTGAAGGTGGGTTCTTCTGGGGTCGAGTTGCTTTTTTCTTCTCGTGCAGGTCCTGCTTTTCCAGGAGGATAAGAGGAGAGAGAGAGTTGTGTGTGTGTGTGTGTGTGGGGGGGGGGGGGGGGGGGGGGGGGGGGGGGGGGGGGGCTGTTTGTGCGTGTGAGGTTTCTTGGCAGTCCTGGGTAGTGGAGGAGCGTACGAGTGTGTGTGGAGTTAATTCTCTGAGAGAAAAGGCTTGCGGTGGATTTCCTCAGGGGCCTCGTCTTGGACAGGGCAAGATGAGCAGAGCCCCGGAGGTGAAGAGGGATGAAGCGAGGGATGGAGGTGAGGTGGGGGTCTGGAGTGAAGGTGTGAGAGAATGGAGTAAAAAGGGGGTTATGGGAATTAGTGAGGGGGGTGCATGTTGTTGCCCGTGGCCTCGGTTTTTTGCTTTAATGCATCTGTCAGTCATTTTGTACATGGACTGTCCTTAGAAAACAATTACACACACACACACACACACACACACACACACATGCATATGGACAGCCCACAACATGAAATACATGTTAACACACATGCATGCGTGTACACATTAAGACACACACTGAAACACTGTAGCACAGCAGAGATCTCCAAAAATCACAAAAAAAAAAAGTTGCCCAGCCTGGGAAATGCTTTAACACACTCATAAAAGAACACATACACACACACACGCGCACACACACACACAAACTGTTTATATTAAGGTAAAAAAATATACGGCCTGTGTAATTTCTGAGCGATAGCAATAATCAAGAAAAATTAGGTACATGCACATCAGGAGTGAAATGTAAATAAAGCGCATCACAAAAATGTGTCCAGCAATTAAAATCCATGTCCAGGAAATGATAATTTTTGTAAAAAGAAAAAAGTAAAAAAAAAAAGAAAAATTCTATATAAATAAATCAAACAAACTCCACAGAAAGCAGAGTTGAGTCAATAAAATGCATGAATGTCTCTTACCATCAATTCAGTGCCTGTCCCAGCAAAGTGAAGATGAGGTGTGGGAGTGAGCCACCAGCTATTCTGCTCTCCTGCCTCCTGCTCCTCTCTCTCTCTCTCTCTCGCTCTCTCTCTCTCTGTTTGTGTCCCTCTCTCAGCAGCCGTGCCGCCTGTCCTCTCTCTCCCTCCCTCTCCCTCTATTTCTCTCCGAGTCTCTCTCTCTCTCTCTCTCTCTCCCTCTGACTCCTCCGTACTCCACCGCAGCCGCCGTGGAACTGAGTGCCTGAGCTAGTGAGAGAGTGTGTGTGTGTGTGTGAAGCAAAGAGAGACAGTGGCTGAGTGTGCATGTGTGTGTGTGTGTGTGTGTGTGTAAGAGAGAGAAAGCGCACGAGTGTGTGTCAGGCCAGTACGGGCTCAACTGAGTCAACTGCGCCTCTCCACTCTGAGATGCTCAATGACATCGTGCTGCACGCTTCCTCAGACACACACACACACACACACACACACCCCTCCCCTCACAGGGGAAGGAGGGGGGTGAGAGCCATCGCAGAACAGGAGAGGGGGGGAGCATTTGTCCCCCAGCCTTATTACCATTTGCGCTGCGAGCGGCCGGCACATCTCAGAGCAACTTAGTTCCCCTGTGGGACCATCCTGCCACACACACACACACACACACACACACACACACACACACATGCACATACACCACACACGCACACGCACACACACACACACACGCACACGCACTCACACACTCATACAGCAAAAGAGCTGTGGTTTTACCTTTAAAAAACAAAGCTTGACGAAGTGTCATTATTTCAGACTGTGTGTATGTTTTTTTCTTTGTCTAAGAAGCAGTTTGAACATGCAAAGCAGTACAGCACAGAGAGGATGAACCGCTCACTCAGTCACAGCTGAATACAATTCTATTCTATTTCTGATTTGTGGGGTAATTATCAGCCAGTATCAATACACTTGTTATACCACCACAAAATCTGGTGCCTTTGTTTGATTTCCTCCCATTCTAATGAAAGACTAATGGAACGCAGGCAATCTGCCACGAGCGCACACACACACACACACACACGCAGGAGAACCCCCACCCCCCACCCCCCACCCGCCGAGGCTCTCAGATTTTAATTAAGAAAAAAATGAGGAAGAGGTTCCATTTTAGCCAAATTGGTCCCCACAGCAGCAAAGGTAAGGGAATAAAATGAGGGATGGAGGGAAAAGGGGAGGCAGACGCCGAGAAAAAGACACACAGGAGGATAAGACAAGAAAGAGGAAGGAGATCTATGCTTCTTTTGACACGGCGTGGGACACGTCTCAAACAATGAAGATAACCCCCCCCCACACACACACACACATACACACACATCCTCCCCCCCCCCCCCCCCCCTCCCCTCCCCTTTAAATCTCCAATCTCCTGTTCTCCACCCGGTCTTTTCACCCCTGCCATCATTAGAGAAATGACGGCCCGGGCGGTGAGGGAGACATCACTGTGATCTTTACCCGGCCACGGACCGAAAGAGAAAGGGGACAGAGAGAGAGAGAGAGAGAGAGAAGTTATTTTCTTCTCTATTCTTCTGATAAACGTATATAAGCGACTTCAAATTTTCGTGTCATATTGCGACCTTGGTAACCTTTGCTAAGATGATTACGCCAGTCACCGTCGGGTCATATGGTGGTTGGGGGGGGGGGGACCGGGAGAGAGGAAAAAGATACATGTCTAACTTTAGACATTGAAGGCGATGAAATTGTGACGCGATTGTGCCTTTTGTCTCACGGCGAGAGCACTCGTCTCCCCTCGTTATCCATCTCTGCCCGTCTTCGTCCTTTGTCTTTGTCTGATTTTTTTCACTCTCTCTTTCTTTCTCTCTCTCTCTCTCTCTCTCTCCCACTTCCAGACCTCTTTGCCACCATCCGTCTTTTCTTTTCTCTCCATTCCTTTCATTTGTCTCTGATGCGTACAAGCCGAGTGGCCTGCGCCTCGTCAGGAGACGCAGGCAGACTTGTCATAAAAGAAGTAATGTGTCACCTGCGCAGCACACTGGACTCTTAACAACCCATTGAAGTGGTAATGCATGAGGCAAACACTAATTATATTAAGTGACAATTCAGCAGCCAAGGTTCTTTTTTTTTTGCTTTCCAGCCCACTTCTCTCTCTCTCTCTCTCCCTCCCTCCCTCCGTTCTGTAAATGTGCTAGTCTGTGGGTTTTTCTAGTGGCACTCAGTGATTCAAGTCAAGCTGGTGGCTCAGCTTTTGACCTGGCTGGTTAATGGCTGTTATTTGTGGGAGGAAGGAGTGGACACTGCCAATATCTCTCTCCCTCTCTCTCCCTCTCTCTCTCTCTCTCTCTCTCTCTCTCTCCCTCTCCCATCCTTCCCCCTGTGATGATAATGACCATGATGACAGAGGAAGTGAAAAAAGGGAGCGAGGGAGAAATACGTCTGCAGAGAGGGAGAAATGGGGTTAAACGGGGGGGAAAAATTGGAAATGGAAAGATGAAAATGGTGGGAAACGAAAAAAAAAGAAGGATGCACTGAGATCCTTCGGCTCCTTTATTAAAAACTATTATTGTGCAGGACTTGAGAATTCCCCCCGGGGCAGGGGTCCATGTCGAAGCCCATATAATTAACTAGAGGCTCAGCTACGGATCAATTACCAGACAAGCAAGTGATAGCCAAATCAATGGAAGATCATCAGGCTCGTTATCAGTGTTGCAACTCATTAGAGGAAAAGTGAGGTAGAGAAAGAAGGAGAGCGAGGTGGGGTGGGGTGGGGTGGGGTGGCCTGGGCAGAGGGGGGGACAGGACAGGGTTGTTGGGAGTGTGTGTGGTGGGCTTTTCGTGAGTGTGTGTGTGTGTTGTAAGTCCTGCTCTGCCGCTGCCACTTCAGGTGACAGGATGCGGCCCCGTCTGACAGAGCGCTGCCTGTGTTGTAGCTGTCGTCACTGAGGCTTGTATGGATCAATGGGAGTGTGTGCACGAGGTTAAAGCTGCCGCAGTGTTCCAGTCCCCAGTGACTCCCCAGCACTGACCATGAAGATTTACAGACAACAAACACACACACACACACACACACACACACACACATTTGGTTGCCATTGACTTGAACTTTGTGAAATTGAATGTTGTGAATTGAAAAATGAGAACTGGAAACACA
The DNA here is from genome assembly GCF_046128005.1 of Genypterus blacodes. NCBI lineage: Eukaryota > Metazoa > Chordata > Actinopteri > Ophidiiformes > Ophidiidae > Genypterus > Genypterus blacodes. The sequence goes on along the minus strand of NW_027466852.1, from coordinate 2,500,530 downwards.
AATTTTTATTTTTTTAATTCTCAAATGGCTCACTTGAAGTGAATTTTGTGGCGACAAAGTCGGTAAAGAAGCCATTCGTAAAAACTGTAATGGGAACATTGGCGGTTACATAAAGGACATGACGACTCGAGTTTCACATCCGGGTCGGGGGTGATGGGTGTTTACAGAAGCACGGCGCCTCTTGTGTGGACTGAAGCGGAGAGAGAGAGAGATTTTTTCAAATTTAATCAGAGAAATAATAACAACTAACAGCGATACTACACGGGAGCGACGGCGGAGGTCAGAAGTCTTTGATATGTGACCGTTTCCAAATGTACAGTGACAGTCGGCCAACCGCCACGTCTCTCATTAGACCCTAAACGATTGGTTGTCACCTTCAGTTTGCATGAGGTACGACGATTATTAATTCTCAGAGAGATACTACATCATGAAGTCTGCTCCATGTTGATTACAGATCTTAATATCAATGGATGAGAAAAGCAGGAGGCAGTAGCTCAGTGGGTAGAGCTTCCGCTTGGGAACCGGGGGGTCGCCGCTCCGAGTCCCTGCCAGGGTGCCCCTGAGCAAGGCCCCGACCCTTCAATTGCTCCCCCCTCTGCGAAGGGTGGTAAATGTAATGTAAGTCGCTTTGTATAAAAGCTTCCGCCAAATGATCGTAATGTAAAAGAGCAACCAATTCACATTTTTCTTGACTAGTTAGAAATTTTGTTGTACTGTACCAACTGTTTGCTCTATTAAATAGTATGTAGTTAGTTAATCTATTATTTTGGATTGTTGTAATTGGTGTGGATGTGATATCCTTGTCTAAGAAGTAAGTCTAAATAATACTTAGAAAACAAACTAAATGCTAAATGAATGATTTTGACTTGCAGATATATAAACAACTAAGGAGTGTGTGAGGCAGAACATGGATTCCTGACCTCTTTGTGCACTTCTGTCCTTTCACAGTAAACTACAAATTAGTTTCAGAACGCACCGCCTCCCATCACTACTCCGCATTATTACACCCATCAAACCTCTCAGCGCCGCCTGTTTGTTTCCCATAGCGTGGTAGCTAATGGGTCAAATGGCCCCAAAATTGGGTGCGACAGCAGCGGCGAGTTGTTAGCGCGGCCTCAAGAGAGCCAATTCTCCCTCGACTCTTCCGTCTTGAGAGTCAAAGTGCTTCCCTTACTTTTCATTTTCCGTGCAAAGTGACAAAATCTGTCCAAAGCAAACAACGCCGAGAAGGAAACAGATGAAGAGGCCATCAAAAAGTCATAATTACAATGCTTGTCTTCTGTTATTTTGTTGTCTGTTTTGTGTTTGTTTTCTCTTTTGGGGCGAGGTGGTGTGTGTACGTATGTTATTTTTACTCAGAATGAAATCAAAAGGCAGCCAAAATAAATAAATAAAAAAGCAACAACCTGACTACCACAAAATCTGACTAAAATTACCCTTTGATGCACTAAAAGGAGGACAAATGGAAGGACAGAAGAAAGGGGCATAGAGAGAGAGAGAGAGAGAGAGAGAGAGAGAGGGGAAAGTGGAAGGGCGTAATTTGTGCAGTCACGGTGATTATGTGCAGCAGAAACAAATGATTAAGGCCGGCAGGAAGAGGTTAGCGAGTGTGTCTGTGCTCAGGTGGATGTTCCTCCTCCGGCACGGCGGTGCAGCTCAGGTTTGTCACGTGAAAGGAAACGGTTAGAGTTAATCCCGTCAGCTGTTCAACAGCAAAAACCTTTTCCATATTAATGCCTCATATGTCCAATGCCAACTATTACAAACCAAAACAATAATAATCAGAGTTTAGCATTTGGCATTACCGAAGGAATGAGTGCAGCTTTCAAACTGTATACGAGACATAAGCACTAGCACATGTCCAAGGGCTGGTAGGTTTATGGTCATACACTCAGACACACACACACTTAAGAGGACATAGCGTGTTTGTGTGTAACTCCATGTGACAAGGAGTGGCGTGTTGATCAGATGGCACCGGGATAGAAGTGTCACTGTTTGGGGCTCCCACTACATGGCCACAGGACGTCATATGACACAGGCAGGAAATGGCCTCTGGGGGACAGAGGAAGAAGACAAGCCCAGGCACCAAAAGGTCTTGGTGAGACGAGAGCAGGCCACATGATTGTCTGTGTCACTGATCCCTGCAATCTGGCTCCCGCTAATAAGTGCACCTTTGTGGGGGAAAAGAAAGGAAAACAGCGAGTGTCTTCATCCAGTCTTATGACTTATTTACAGTTTAACAGTATTTGTGGTAACACAGAATGGTTAAAGGTTAATGGCTCAGAGCGCAGTGTGTTAGTGTGTTTGGTATTTCATGACCTAATGACACATGTTCCTGTACGTATAAAGTGCTCCACGTGCTAGTTATGAGCTACTTATGTGCTGCCAAGAAGGGAAGACTCGGTTCATGAGGGCAATTGGCTTGCAAGGCCAAGGAGACAAAACTATGAGCGCGCGCACACACACACACACACATATGCACCTTTGCCTCTGGCCCCTGTGCAGGGTAGTTACAGCCAGACCACCGTTCCACTGAGTGAATTACAGCTAATCCTATAGTTGCCCCCCTTTTCCCTCTTCTCCACCCCACTCTCACTCTCACCCCATTACACACACACACACACTCTCCTTACATCTATGTCAGTGTTCAGGGTTTCACATTAACACAACGGACTCACTGTTTCCCCCAAAATAATATATTGTACATACAGTCCATCTTTTACAGATTGGCTTCTCACTTTACAGCCGGTGAGCCACTGGTGGGCCACAAACGCTCCGTGGCCCCACTGTACGTCCCCGAGAAGAGAAATATGAGACATTCATCAAGCTCCAGTCCAAAGTGTTGTGTTTTTAAGTGGTTATGGAAGGGTTGGTGTAATGGTTACATATGATCCAGGAGATGTGTAGAGATTTATGGTGTCACCAAATGTGGTTGTAACAGACTCATACATTCATGAGACACAGCACTTTTTGAAGAATGAGCCACGCCCACTCAACTTGGCAAACTGTGCAAGAAGTGGAAAAAAAAAATTGTTGAAAAATAAAAACTTGCAAAAAAATGAGTGGAGAAATAAAATCGTAAAAAAATATTTGTGGAAAAATACGAATAAGCAAAAAAAAAATTTGTAGAAAAAAACTAACATGTCAAATCTGGCTAGGTGCAAAGAGGCGTGGCCTGTTTAGACGCTATTGATGGATTAACTTTTGATTCTTTCACCTAGGTTCAAAAGTTAGAACATTATAGAAGTTACAGGTTAAAGTAATTATTACAGCGCCACCATCAGGCTGAACAAGAACAAAATTGATGGTGAAGCTTCCGGTCCTGACCCCTATCAAGCTGCCACATTTCATCCAAATGGGATTAGAGCAAGCAAGTCATGGCTGTGAAGGACGGACAGACGGACGCCAGCCATTACAATACACACATAAGTAGATTTCCATCACTTCTCTAATAACTGTGGAGGTTTCATTCCACTCTCACACACACACACACACACTCTCTGCTCCCATCTCTCCGTTTTGCTCCCTCTCTCCTCCTCTAACTCTATTGTCATACACACTCACACTTGGATAATTCTCCTCTAATCATCTGGCGGCTCTTCCCCTCCTCCCCACCCTCGTTTCCTTCCCCTCACATTCTCCCTCCCCCCCTCTCTCCCTCTCTCCTTCTCACCTCATCAGACAGGTCTCCACCTCACCCCTCCGCTGCCTTCATCCCCTTGCTCCCAGGCCGCGTCTCCGCTGTCCTCTCTCACTGACCCGTGCTCTCCCCCAGTCACAGGGCGTTGTGTCTCTACCTGCCAGGCTCTCTGACAGCCCCGGCGTTCCCTCCGTCGCCCCTCACCCCCTGAGAGGAGACCGCCTGCCCATCCGGAACGCCAGCGCAGCAACCCTGCCAGTGCCCCTCTGTGCTCTCCCCATCACCTACCCCCTCTCCTCCCCTCCCCTCCACCCGATCTCCACCCAAGTTTGACAAACTCCCGCTGCACCATCTTCCTCCTTGTCTCCAATTCTCTTTGCGAACTCCTAATCTCTCCATCTCTCATTATTCAGATTTTGATCCCTCCTCTCTCCGGAGCAAAGTTTTCCCTCCTGACCTCACTAATATGTCTTTAGCTCTTTCAGGTTTCTGCTTGGTGAAACTCTTCCTCTCAGAGAAAGAGAGCTGATAGTCTTCGTCAGGGCCTTCACCATACCATTAAATAGTTCTGTTTCCCAAAGTAAATATTCTAAAGAGACAGACAAAAGAGGCTGAATCATGCCAGAGCTGGGATTGATCACTTTTTCCTGTGTGTGTGTCTGTCTGCGCACTGGAGTCTCAAAATGTGTCCATATTTGTTTGTGCAAGAGTGTTTGCGAGCGCTTGGTAACCAGCTGTGCATCTGCTCGGCGGTGAGCTGGTGAAGTAATGGGAATCACACGTTACACTGGTTAGCATTAGTGAGTAACAGGGAAGTCCGCGACTGCTTTTGATATCGAAAAATCTGATGACCTCACAAAAGCCCAGATGGAGCGAGCGAGGAAGGAGGCGGATTCAAACTGGAAAAAAAATCCTAAAGAACATGTGGGCTCCATTAGCCAGGGGAGTCTTTATTTATGGCACCCACACATGACAAGGAACATAACCGCTAACAACATGACAAACACACAAACACTTTGGCCAAAAAAACAAAAAAAAACTCTAAAATGTCACACAAATCACTCTGTGGTAGTAAAACCACTTACCAAACAAGACACAAAGTTTTAGTTTGGGGGATTTATGACTTCACCATTTCAATCTCCAGCGTTTTCCTCCAGACGTCGGGGCTTCATTTCTCAATCGTGGCACATTGCTCACCGCCTGCCTTCATCTTTTTAACACCAGACGGAGAGAAGTCGGCCATGTAGCTTAAGAAAAAAATACAATTTTGATTCGAAAAACTTCTCCTCTCCATGATCTGAGCGCCAAGCAAAGGGACGGCGGTGGCATTAAAAAAAGTCAAATTTGCCTCTGTGGCAGTGAACTGGAGGAGACGGCGTGAGTGTAATACCCTCCGCCGCCGCTACCCGCCCCCCCTCCAACGCCTGGTAATTGAATAGTATCCCACAGCCCAGGCACAAATCAGCTTAGTGGATGCAGGGGGAAAAAAATAAAGAAATGATTATTATTCCGCCATCGGGTTTCAATTACAAGAAAGGGAGGGGGGGCGAGGGGGGTGTGTGGGGTGGGGGGGTTAAGTGAACATCAGGTCAAATTAAAGTATATAGGAGGCCACTGGCATCGGAAGACTCTGTTGAAAGCTCTCGCGTATTAACACACATTTTTACATGTGGCCAAGTTACATTATTTAATTATTACAAGCCTGGGCCGCAGGTTTGGCGTGCAGTCTTTTGAGTCGCCGCCGCCGCTCTCTCGCCTTAGAACCGACTCGGCGGCGAACAAGAACCTATTAGCCTCTGAGAGCGGTGATGAGAGAGAGAGAGAGAGAGAGAGAGAGAGAGACAGAGTGAGAGAGAGAGAGAGAAGGAAGGAGAGAGAGAGAGAGAGAGAGAGAGCGAGAGAGTCTACATCTGGCAAGCACAGAGGCCAGAAACCCAGCTGTGTGTGTGTGAGTGTGTGTGTGTGTGTGTGTGTTGGGGGGGCTGCATTCATAAGGCATTGGCGTATGTTCCAGCTTGCATGTCTGTGTTGCATTGCTTTGATACATAAGACGCACAGGACAGATTTCCTTCGAGGTAATGAAAGATTGCATGTGGGCCTCTGTTTAATTAAGCTACATGGTAGGAATTAAAGGAACACACACTCCAATTCAGAGCCCAGAAAATGGCTGTTGTACATTGTACTCCACTTACTTGTCTCCCTTTCATTTTTGCCCATTCCTGACCATTTCCTCTCTCTCTCTCTCTCTCTCTCTCTCTCGCTCTCTTTCTCTCTGTGTCACCCGTCTCTGTTCGCTCTATCGCTCCCTGCGAGGGAGAGACGGATGGCCTCCACATTCCCAGAGGCAATACATAAAGGTCGGTGAATGGATGGGGACGAAACCAACGGCTAAATTATTAAGTGACACTTCCCTTCACTTTGACGGGCACACACACACACACTCACACAAGGCAAGAGTGTAAACGCATTAGAACAGTTAGCCCCCTGAATGCACACGACAACTCTACTACGCCCTAACTCGCGTCAAACCCGTCACACGGCAGCCTGGGGCTCTTAAAATTTTTACGCTACTGCATGACGGGCCGTCGTGGAGGCTGGGAGGCTTTCTGAGAGTGAGTGGCTCTGTCATCGCCGCCATCGTCGCCAATAAATAAGTAAATATGGGGATGGAATGGCTAAGCAGCGCTGCTGCGGACATGAGTGCGACTACTTTCAGTGAGCTTGTTCCCATGTGTGCGCACCTGTGTTATGTGTGTGACTGTGTCCACTGGTGCACTTGTGTGTTCTCTCCCAGCCTCTGACAAGCTCCAGGGGGGCCACGCTCTTGCCACCATCTCCCCTGTTAGAATGTGCCAAAATGGGGCTTCATTCACTTAAGTTCCACCTGGCCTTGATTTCCTGCAGACAAGGCTGGAGCACAGTGGGAGGGCTCGGATTTAATGTGGTGCACACAGAGACAAGATGATGGGCCATTTGGCCACTATGCACCCAGGTGTGTTTGAGTCCAATAGGGTGAGGAACACAGCTGCTAAGTCCTAAGTTGTGGGGTTGCAGCATTACGAGGGAAGCTTATATCAGGGTCGCGCTCCAGAGGCAACGGTCCTTTCACGCACAAACTATGTTGCTCATGGGTCCTCTGATACGTCACCTGAGCTTAACCTGTGCTAGTGTCTTATCAGTATACCATAAGACTGCAACAAGTAATCTTAAAAAGATTAGGCTTGATTTTTGTATGAGAAACGGCAGATGTTTTGTTTTTTTTACTGGTTTCACAGTAAATAAGGTCTTGAGTGTTTAAGTGATTGTGCAAGTAGTGACGATTTATATTTAGTTTTATTGTTATCTTTGCCTTGTTTGTGTTTATGTTAGCAAGATGACTACTGACACATGATTGTGAAATGTAGTGAAGAGCAAGTCATGAGCCAAGGAACATTGTAGTAGATGTTAAGGCAGATCCAGATAATAGGCTCAGATTTGTTTTTAAAATAACAAAAGTTATGCGAACTATTCAGTTTGTCCTGTATTAACACTAGGTTACCACTAGATGGTAGCAGAGACTCAGGACAGACTGCCGGCCGTTGGCTCTGGATCGCTGCGATCTCGATCTGCGTGGTCATAAACTACTTTTCAAATACGAAATATATCTAGTTGATGGTGTTGATTCTATAATGCAAACACAGTTTTATCAAATTTGTTCTTGTAAGGACTTGTAAGGAGGTGATGTTGAACCGAAATCGTATAATTCCAACAATGAATACTTAAAGCTACAGGGAAGCAACACACACAGAGCTTGAGGACTAAGTGAACTCATTTCAATTTGATTATGCCACAGCCAAGCACCATCACGAAGCCGAACATGACTGACCTGCAGTAACTCCTCCAGCCAGAGGTGGCAACCTGCCAAAACTTAGTCAACACACAACACAATGACCCCTGCTGGACTGAACCATGATTTCAAGTTTGAATGGCAGCATGAATGATGTCTCAGTTGACATACACACACTACTCTGAGAAAACATTGGAGAAGAGCGCATGGAAAGTGCTGGAGTCAAAGTCAAGTGAACATTTAACTGTACTTTCTAATGTGCAGTCAAACTGTGTTGCCTCCAGTTCCCGTGCTACTTACAACAGTATCAGACTCTGAAGGTTAGGGTTCTAAATAAATACTGATGTCAACAAACAAGGTGATGCCATTGATTTAAAACAGTGATGTCATCTAAAATAAACAATGATGGCATCAAACCTAGCACCGTTACAATGATGTCAGAATAATTTGAACCTTATGAATTAGTTCATCTTTTGGCTCTTGTTCATGTTTTGGGTTTTATGGCAAGTTAGAGAGTTTTCTTGTTCAACATTTATTCAATGTGGCTCACATACGTTGTGAGTCTGTCATGGTGGTACCACACATAGCATGTGTGTGGTCATTAGAGAGCGGGAACACAGTTGGCCTAACAACACAGTGCAATGGCAACAAGATGCTTTTGCAACTGTAAAGGGTGTTTGTGAGACCATAAATGTGTGTGTGTGTGTGTGTGTGTGTGTGTGTGTGCGTGCGTGCGTGTTTGTGTGGGCATGCATGTATGTGTCTGTTTGTGGGCACGCTCATTGTAAAGCCTGCTAATTGCAGTTGAGACTCCTTTAATTAACACAAAGAGAGGTCCCCTGGGTGGGTATGGGCACTGCGAGTGTGTCACGAGTTTATATCCAGCACAACCTGTGGGACACAACAGCCTAATCAGAGCCTTTTAAGTCCTGCCATGCTTCCACTGGAGGATTAACCATAGACACACTTTAGTCGTGGAAAATGAGACAACAGAGGATCTGTGTTGGTCTGGCTGACAAAACAAGCAAACCATAAAGAAAATAATACACCAAATGTACCTCCAAAACAAACACTCTGAACTCAAGTACACAGTAATGCTGCTGCGCAGGAAGGTTCTAATGGCTTCATTTTACCTTACTAACACAAAATGGTTGTTCTGCTGTTGTTTGTAGATTGATGCTTTGTGTATGGCAAAGGCACCACCAGAGGCACGACACCAGATACACCTCAATCCTTCTCTCTTTCCCTTTGTCCACCCACCTTCTTCTCCGCTCGCTCGCTCGCTTCTCCTACCTCTTTAAAAATAACTCCCTCTCTTTTTATTACGCCTGCCAATTTGGACAGGAGCCCCGGTCAAAGACAGATTACACTAAGTCGCATATCAAACCTAATCAATCTTCGGCCCCTGGAAGGCATCAGTCTCCCAATGAATAATTACGGCAATCCAGTTAAGAGCTGCCAGTGCCAAAACGTTGCCACCACCATCTTTTAGGAGACCGAACCCCAACCGATTAACCGATTAACTTTGAGGAGGAGAAAACCCCAAAAGTTTGCGCGCACGTGTGCATTCTGGTAAGAAAGAGAGGAGGGAAGTGAAGAGGGAGGACAGGAACGCGTTCACCATCACCGCCAGCGCTACTGTATCACCTTTGAGGATGAGTAAAGTCGTTTGAACTACATTAAATCGGAGTGGCAACGAGGGTATCCAGAGGTTGTGGAGCGGAGACGGTGAAAGAATGAGAGTGATTATCAATCTGCGTTGGTCCAGGATTTACTCTGGCATTGGCTTCTGTAGTCAAACTACGGCCAAACTCAATTTGGCTTCGGTGCTTCTTTAGTAACGGCTCTATCTTACAACTTGGAGTAAATGTGCTTCACCAATCTCTGCTGAACACTTATCTGCTAACACACACACACACACACACACACACAACCTACAGATGATTAAAAGGAGAGAAAGGGATGCGGTGTGAAGAGGGTGAAAAAGACTAAAAGTAGGTAGAGGGAGAAATTGGCGAGGAATGAATGATAAATGAAGGAGCCGTCCTGTTGGTCGGCGCACTGCTATCAGCGGGGAGAAGATGCTCCAGCGCCGGACTGTCAGTCAGTCATTCAGCCGGGTGATACGTGATGGATGAGAGTGCGCATGTGTGTGTGTGAGTGTCAGAGAAGAGGAGGCTCTTTTATCAAGAGGCACGTTGAGTGGAAAACATTGAGAGAAAATTGACAAGAAACTGCTTTCCTTCGGCGCGCCAGAGGAGGAGGAGGAGGAAGTCGCCGTTGTGAACGAGGGAAAGTCGCTGAGATTGGAAGGAGGGGGAGAGGGGGAGAGGAGAGAAGGAGAGAAGGAGAGAAGGAGAGGAGTGTAACTGCAGGGCAGCGGTATCGAGCGGAGGAGGGTGTCATTTAGAAAGTGGCTGGCTCAGCAGTGGCCATTAGTAGTGCTGTGACACGGTGGACAGTCAAGCAAACAGACAGACGACGCAGGCAGACAGACGGGAGAGCAGAGAGACACGAGAGCAGAGAGACGGGGCCAGGATCACAAACCCTCATCCGTAACCCTGCTGAGACGCGACCTTGCAACCATACACGCTAATATTTATAACGTTTTCAGAAATCTGATATTTTAAGCCTCTTATAACATTATGGTGAAAGACTAGATACTTAATACTTGAATAATACTGCCATTCTGAAAAACCACCAGCCATCCAGCGTCCGCACCGCAAATAACTGTGATTTTTAAACAAGAATCTGAACTGGTGAAGCGGATGGAGGAAGGAGAGAGAGAGAGAGAGAGCGAGAGAGAGAGAGAGAGAGGGAGAGCGAAGAATTACTCGCGTCCGTGAAATTCCTCAGACGGCAGAACCAGCGGCGAAGGCTAAACAATCATGGAGGTTTGGTGTTGGCAGACGCGGAACACGGCGTGAAATCTGAGGCGCCGTAAAGCACCGATCACACACACATACACACACACACACACACACAACCTCTGCCGGGACTCGAACCACCAATCGCAGCTCTTAGTTCAACCACGATCATAACCAGTATGTGAATGTAGATTTAAGTGAGTTTAAAGAATGATTGCTCTACTGAGGAGAAGGTGTTGCTCTGTGCTTGACTCCACTCAGAGTAACAAGTAACAGACACACTCCAGCTCTCACCTATTGCCCATTTTTGTCCAACTTATCTCACTAAACGACTTCTAGGTGAAAAAAAGCAAAATCCTGCCTTATTTATTTGCCTGGAAAGACAATCTGAGCTTGTACTTTTCTTTCCCACAGGTCCGTCCAGCCGCCTATTGCCAGAAAGCATTTTGCTGGGGACAGTGTGGTCCCATTGGAGCGGCAGGAATTCACAAACAGAGGGGGCAAACCAAGGTTACGGAGACGCGGGGCCCAGGCACGCTCCCAAATGAGGCAGGCAGCCACGCAGCCAGCACAATCTGGGGTCCTTCTAGCCCAGCAGCCCCGCTAAGACTCACGGGAAGGGAATGCAGGACCCTGCACGCGGGCCAAGTTTGAAGGAGTGCGGAGTGAGAGACAAACATGAAAAGGAACGGGTTAGTATGTGAAAACCACTCAAAATCTGTGTGTGTGTGTGTGTGTGTGTGTGTTTAAATACTCTGACAAGTAAACTCTGGCTGCCATCACTCGTCACTTCTTTGTGTTGGAAAAGACAGACTTGCCACACCCCGCGGTATTCCCGTGTAGGCCAAGTCTTCTCCCATTCCAATGAGGAGACATTAAGGGAAGAATAATCACTTTGGACGCGAGCTGCCAATTTAGTCTGAACTTATTTATCTCATTTAGAGTCCGTTTGGAGGGATATACACATGGCAAACGCAGACTTCTCCGTTCCCACAGACGGCGGACAGAGTGCTGGCACGGGCCGCCTCATATTCCTTCATTGAGCTTTTCTTTACTGTAACGGGAGAGGGGGGTTGGAGGGGGTTGTGGAGGGGGTTGGGGGGGGGGGGGGGGGGGGGGGCGACAACGCTTTTGCCAAACCCTGACAACTGCAATCCTATGGTCGCTCTCTGCCAGTATTATCTGTGGTTTCATCTCACTGGATGCTTTCTCTCTCGACCAATGTCTCTCTGTGTTTGAGGCATTAAATTGTATGTCGTGAGATCGGCTTTTTAAAAAAAAGAAAAAAAGCACACTTACCTTTACAAGTCACACACACACACACACACACTGGTAGATGAGAGGGACCATTGCCACTATTACTCATCCAATCCACATGATGCAAGGACCCCCACCCCCCCCCCCCAAAAAAAAAAAAAAAAACCTGTATCCTACACCGCTCAAGCTCCGCATACTAACGAGCCAGCGCAGCACCCAAAGGGAGTACAGTAATGTAGCTGTAGATGGCCTCTCCTTTCATGGAGCGTGCACACGTGTAAGCACACACACACACACACACACACATATGCACGCAGTCTCCCATTCTCACACACACATTATGTTTAGTCTAATTAGTGCTGATATTTTTGAGGAAATGTGTGATGTGAATTCAAATATGGGGGGGGGGGGGGTGTTCACCTTGTCCCTTTGTTTGGGACTCATACGAAAGTAATTTAGTCCAGAGTGAGACAGAAGGAGTGGGGCAGTAAAAAGACAGGGGGGGACAGAAAGAGAGAGAGGAGGGGGGGATACATTCCACTTGGCCCAGAGTGAGAGGCACTGTGGGTGTCTGAGGGCCCTCGCTGCCAGTAATTGCTTCCATATAGGACTGGTCCACAGTCTGTCCACGGTCACACACACGCACACACACACAGTTCACAGTGTAAAAGCAGTCATTTCTCTGGAAGAATCCATCCCTCGGCCATTTTTTGCTTTTTGTGAATTTCCGGACAGTAAAAGTTTGCAATTATTTAGCCGCTAAATCCCTTTTTTCACGGCATGTGTCATAAAAAGAGAAGCGAGTAATCCTCAGATTTACAGCTTTACACACAATGTAGGTTTGGTTTGACAAATTACAACTGTCTTAAGTTCAATTGTAATGGAATTGCTTTATGCCCTGAACTTTCCCCCCCCCAAAAGATCCATGAAAATAAAGCTGGTCAGTGATATTAAAATTAGTTAATAAATAATAAAAATGTAGTTTTACAAGCACGATTGAATAAATCTGCTGAAATTCTATACATAACTAAATACATTTAGCTTTGTTTGCTTTATTAGGGGGAATGTTTATTAATTACTGATTTTTTTGTGCAAAGTTGGACCCTTTACAATTACAAACTATACACACACACACACACACACACACACACACACACACACACACACACACACACACCTATGATTCATAAAACCGGGTGTGCAATCGTCATTCTCCGCTCTGCTGACAAAGGAAAACATGTAGCATTAAGAGTAAGTAACCGCATGTGGTCGTGCCTTTATTAGACTCATCCACCACCTCTCATGTCAACAATAAAGAATAAAATAACATCTCTGTTATCCGTATCAAGTTTCCATACGTCCACAGTGAGGCTGATGGACAGAAAGACGGAAGAGGAAAAAAAGAAGATGTAAATATAAAGTAGAAGGTTGGAGAGGGAGAGAGAGAAGGAGAGAGAGAGAGAGAGAGAGAGAGAGAGAGAGAGAGAGAGAGTTTGGATCAGAGTAATTTAAAGAGGAAATCATTTCTGCCGTTGAAACTGGTTACAGCCACATTACCAGGTGCAAATGCTCGTAGCAGCACTGGGCCTTGAACTTGGACTGCATAAGAGCCAACTACATAAAAAACGAATCTTAGCTTTACTGGGTTCTACTGGAGTTTAAACAGCAGATGGACTTTGTGTGTGTGTGTGTGTGTGTGTGTGTGTGTGTGTGAGGTTCAAAGCGTTAACGTGACTAAGACCACTTGAGGAAGTTAACACGGTAGGCTTAACAGGTGTGGATTGAGTTTTCTGCCACTAAAATAGGAATGAAGTCACCAAAGCTGCCTCGCTTACACACACACACTCGCCTGCATATACACACACACAGACACACACCCAGACACACACTCACCCACACATCCACGGTTCCCACCTGAGCCGTTACTTTAAATGACTGTGGGCCTGTGTGACCGAATCGGCTGAGCTCACAAATCAACGGCACGTGGGGCGAAGTTGAACATTTCCAGGGAAACGGCAGTACGTGTGTGTATGCACGAATGTGTGTGTGTGTGTGTGTGTGTGTGTGTGTGTGTGTGTGTGTGTGTGTGTGTGTGTGTGTTTGCGAATTGTGTTTCTAATTATCTACAGGTCCCAAAAACATACAGAGCAACTTGACTGCCCTCTCCTGACTCTAGCAGCCCGGAAGCTCAGATGTGACATAATGTTTCATTATTCGAGCATAAAAAGTAAACGACCAAAGTGTGACATTAAATACATTTCATATAGAAAACGATCGTCCTCGCTATCGCTCCCCCGGCCGCCGCCACACACACACACACACACACACTCGGATGGCGGCCTCAATGAAAAACACCCACAGGGACAACTGCTATAGATTGGCGAGTGCCAGGAATATGGCACTGAAAATTGTGTGTGTGTGTGTGTGTGTGTGTGTGTGTGTGTGTGTGTGTGTGTGTGTGTGTGTGTGTGTACATTGTGGATGAGTGGCTGTCACCGTATCGGTTGCCACGGCAGATAAGGCTGTGTGCCGCCGTGGTGCTGGTAATGATGCTGGGGCCACTGAGACAGGTGTAGAGGAGGCGTCTGCGCTGCTTCTTGCTGATCTCATCACATCACACACACACTTTTCATTCGAGGCCCCCGCAATATTATCCACACACACACACACACACACACACAAACACACACACACACCCCCACACACACACACACACACACACACAAATACACACTGCTTTCTGACTTCTTTCACACCTTATTTGCATCATCCCCTCTTCATCTCCCTTCACCTTGTCAATCTGTTCTCTGGCGTCCACATCACTCTCTCCTTTAACGGCGCAGAAGCAAAAAAAGGACAAAGCACTCAGGCAACGAACGCGGCAACAAAAACAACACGGCTTAAACTGTTTCCTATAATTATTAGTGCTCACCCACACACACACACACAGCACGGTGAGGCTTAGACCAAAGACTCTGATTCTTTGTTTGATTATGTGGAAAAATTCACAGCTACGGACTGCCTGTTGAGCGAAAACAAGGAGACCACACCGACTTTATAGAGCAAATCTTTGCTTTTCTCCGCTATTAAAACATAGAGCTAGAATCAGATGTCAGCTCTTTCTTTCTGATGGCTGTTATTTAGGTGCCCTAGTTGGCTGGACTTCATCAGTTGGCAGCTAAGATAACCTCTGGGGAAATCAAACAAGAAATCGGGTTATAAAACGAGTTTTGTCTGAGTCGGTCACAATGCAAAACAAAGAAACAACGAGGGACAGTTAAGAATACGAGAAGATGCGTGATGTTCTAGCCAAAGCAACGCAGTACGTTTCAGTTCCAAAGCTCATCATTGTTCCAGTTAAAGTCGCACAGAGGATGTGGTGAGATGTTGGCGAAAATCCTATCGCGGAAACCGCCGCAGTCCCATGTCTAACCCTAAACCGCTGCCGTTTCCGCATTCGACAGTGTGTGGTATGAAAATGGGTCGCGATCCAACCGTAGCGAGGTCTGAGAGGTCGTCACGATGCGCTCAATCTAAACAGCCGCTCCGCTACCTTGGGGCGCGGCTACGCTACGCTAAACACTGAGCCAAACCACCGCAGTGTATCCCTCCTGCGAGGTTCTGGGTCGACCTCAATCAAGAGGAAGAACGACAAGAAAATGAGCTGGGCTGTTTTTGTTTGGGGTGAGGTCGGGGTGGGGGAATAAAGAGAGGAGAGACCGAATCCAAACAAATCATGGTTTAAGGTTTGGAGGTAAAGGTAATGTGTGTGATTGTGGCCTTAGTGGGAGTGTGATTTGGTTGCTGGTGGACAGGGCAAACCAAACCGGCACACACACACACACACTTTTCTCTTGGGACATACAGTACATAGTCTTAGCTAGAGGCGGCCAACAAAGCCTAAACAGTGGGATTAGCTGAACACAACACTGACGCTTTGGCCTGTGTCTGCATAAGAGAGAGAGGAGGCACTGTAAACTGTTTACAAGGGAACTACGGGTTACTGCACTGTATGTATGTGGGCGTGTGTGTGTGTGTGTGTGTGTGTGTGTGTGTGTCTGTGTGTGTGTGTGTCTGTGTGTCTGTGTGTGTGTGGTAAGAGGGGGTTGGGGGCTGAGCGGGGCGATGTGCGTGTTTATGATGCATTTTGTGGCTTTCGTGATGGGTCGACTCTTCTCTGATTGAGGCAGGATCAACAAAGAGACAGTGGCATGTGTCCACACACACACACACACACACGCTGAACAGTTAGGGAGCTGGACACACACACACACACACACAGCAGATAGAGACGGAGAGACTCAGGTTCAACACGTCGGGCACACAGAGGTTAATGTTATACAATATATTATTAACTCCGGAGCCTTTGCCAATCAACCTTCACAACACAACACATGAAAAACTGTTAGAATTTATCGTGAAATTAAAGATTATGTAATGATTTGAGGCTAATTACATCCGAACTAGACCTCCAACTGCTTTATTGGACCATTTTAGTCTTTTCAGGTCCATCAGCCTTTGCTTTGGTTAGGTCATCACTCTAACAGTAACAAGTACGTTCAGTGTTGATCTGTTCCCTTTGTTTCGGAAGAAATTTGCAAAAAAAGAAAGAAATTCCAGTGAACAGAAGAAAAAAGAGAAAAAAAGGAAGTGGAAGATTTGAGGCAGGCGGCGTGCAAACTAACAGTTTGTGACTCATCTAAGTAAAATGACCCCCAGTGTTCTTTGGTGCTTAAATAAAGAGTGGCAGCTACATGCTAAAACAATTAGCCTCCACCGCTCAGGCTGGAGAACAACGTGTACGGTAGGAAGCATAACAAGGAGGAGGGCTGAGGAATATGGCACAAATGTTGTGTGTGTGTGTGTGTGACAATGTGTCTCCCAAGAGAGAGAGAGAGAGAGAGAGAGAGAGGGGCTCTGATTGTGCAGACAGAGTGGCTGTGTGTGATAATGGTTTCCATTAACCTGGGCTGAGATGGAGGACCTGTGAGACTCTCCATTCATATCTCTTGCTCTCTCTCTCTCTCCCTCTCTTTCTCTCTCTCCCTCTCTCTAATGGTGACACATGGTGCTAACAGACCAACAGGCAGAATGGTCAAAACTTTATAAAGAAACTCGGTCCCGTAATCATTCAGTTAAACAAATAACGTTGTGTGCTCGCTCCTTGTGTGCGCTCCTGAAAGAGCTGCCGAGGGAGACGCAGCCTCCTCTAACTTTCCGCCATGAAAGCGCCCAGGCGGCGGAGTGAAGGAGAGAGCCGGGAGATGCAGCAGAGGGCAGGGAAGAGACTGAGGAACCTGAAAAAGCCCATTCTTCTCAGAGTCCCATCTTCACCTGGAGCCTCTTTGTTATCGCGCTACTCGCAAAAACTCGCCGCTTCTCGGGGGAACCAGGATGTGGAGATGTGGCTCCGGCAGAAGCGTGTCACGTAACGGTGAATAGGAGGAGAGAGAGAGAGAGACAGCGAGAGAGAGTGGCAATTACTGCTGCAAAGCCATTAAGGGCCAGGGGTGGCTTCTTCTTTAGACCAGCACATGAGCTGACTAATGGACAGCCATGTTAGAGTCTCTCTCTCTCTCTCCCTCTCCCTCTTTCCCCCGAAAAAGAAATCAAGAGCTTTCCGTATACTTTTTTTTAATGGTTTGTGTGTTCGTGTGTCTGTGTGTGTGTGTAGTTTCCCCTCCCTCTAGTTGAGGTTTGGCCCCAGGGCTGTGAGCCCCTGAGGTCCCTCTCTTCCTCCTTCACGCTCTTCTAAGATACTCAGTCATGCATTCGCACATAAACTGTACACGTGAAATATCATAAACTCGTAAACAAATAAAAGAACTCAATTATTACCAAAGAGACAAACAGAGACGATGGCATCACAAGAGACGGGAGTGTTTAGTGTGACTTCGGGGGGAGAAGACAACAACTGACTGATAATTAACACCAAAAGAGGGAGGAAAACGGCCTCATTCATTATTTCACAAAAAGGTGGAGAAATGTATAATCTATGTTAATCTCCAAAAAATAAACTGAATAACTCATTTAGCAAAGAATTAATTTAAAACACAGGAGGTGAATGTGGAATCAAAGGAAGCAAAATGTTAATTTTATGTCTATAGCTCAAGCAGGGTGCCATAGACTCAGTCAATACACACTTCAATAGGATTAAAACCTTCAATATAAATAAATGATACATTCTTCTTATTCTTATTACGATTATTGAAAATTCTGAGCAATCTGAGAAATCTGTGCCTGCTCATGTTTGTATCAGTTCCACCACACGTCTGAATAAATGATGCCTATTAATTGATACATTTTATTTTACTAGATCTTGTTTACACTCGGTCCATCGATGCACTAGCACACACACACACACACAGATACACACACACACACACACACGCACACACACACACACAAGCACGCACGCACGCACGCGCACACACACACACACACACACACACTCGCGCAAATATCAAACAAAAAATTCACAACCGCACATGCTGGTGCATAAAAACACAAGTGTTAGTTGTGTGTGTGTGTGTGTGTGTGTGTGTGTGTGTGTGTGTGTGTGAGTGAGAGTGTGTGTCCGTGTCGAAATGACACAGTTTGCATTAGCATTTCATTGCCATGGGTGCCTCTGCTGTTTGCCCTGGGCATTGCTGTTGGCACAATCCCGCATCACAGACATAAATAAAGAACTGAGGAAAAACAGAGCAAAACACACAGAGAGAGAACGGGCGAGTTAAAGAGAGAGAGATGCAGACTTGACGCTCTGAATTAAACATGCTTCCACTGTGAGTGTGTGAGTGTGTGAGCGTGTATGCGTGCGAGGCCCACATGCGCGGCGGTGCCTTTTAGCCATGCTTAACCTGGGCTAACAGTGGCGAGCTGTGCGGCCCAATCACCGACACGTCTGCAAGGAGAGCGGAAGCAAAAAAACTGAAAAACGTACCTTCAGGATGGAGGGACAGCAGGAGCAGCGCATGGAATAAAAAGAAGAAAATTAACGTTAGAGTTTTCAGATCATGACTATGGGTCGCTCAGGCACAGTGAAATCACACAAACACACACGAAAGAAAAGAGAATTTGTCTTTTCTCTCATTTGGCTTTACTTCCATAAAAGCCCAGAGGTCGTCTCTTTCACAAAACCAAAAATCATAAACCCAAACTGAAAGGCCGCTCCTCCCCGCCCCGCGTGTTTGCCGGCAGGCCAGCGAAGGGTTAACCCGGAGGTACATATTTCGGAGACAACCCTCGCCTCAGATGAGCTGCGCGGCTGCTCTTGTGGCGGTAATGGGAAAATTGCACTGAGGAAGGACACACGCAATTAGAATCTGGCGAGTCGGTAGGCAGTGGGTGGCAGGAGGTGGGGAGGAGGAGGAGGAGGAGGAGAGGAGAGGGGATGAGGAGGGAGAGAGGGAGGGAAGGAAGGGGGGGAGGAGGAGGAGGCCCCACCGGACAAGAAGTGATTTAGTTGAAAGCTGGCTTTTTGTGCGCTGGGTAAACGCCGCTCGCTGTCTGCCGTCCTCGTTCGCCTCGGTGACAGCGGCCCAGATGTCAATCAAATTAGCGCCCATTTACAGCTGATTTGCCCGTGTCATTTGCAATATCCCCTCTCTGCCTCTGACGGGGCGGCGAGGAAGGGAAGCAGCGGCGGCGGAAGAGGAGGAGGAGGAGAAAAGAGGGAGAGAGAGTCACTTTATTGCAGTCTCTCTCCGTGAATGTCATCTGCCCACTTACCGTGCGTACCAGTGGGACGGACTGAAGGAGGAGACGAGGAAAAGAGGAGATCCTTCATTCCGCCGAGTGGCTCACTAGCACATGCAAATAGGGCGGCGGCGTCGGGGGAGAGGCTGGCGCGGGTTTTAATGGAGTTGGGGCAAACTCATTTTACAGCCAGAGAGCCACAGAAGAGGAGGATAATAATATCACTCTCTCTGTGTGTGTGTGTGTGTGTGTGTGTGTGAATATTTCTAGAGGGTTTGGTCCTGTGCTAAAATAAAAACTGTCACCCGCACAATCTGCCATAGATGGAGTAACAGCAATTGAAAGCATCAGCAGCCTTAAAAATCCTTTATAGCACCTCTGTTTCACTTCGTGCTTCCTCCCGGTGCTGTTTATACGACACCAAACACAGGAAAAAAGACCAAAAGGGGAGAGAGAGGGAGGGAGTGAGCGAGAGAGAGAGAGAGACGGAGTGAAAGGGGGAGGAAAAATGGTGTCCTGATTGATGCCGTTTGATTCAATTTCCAGCGTGTGGAGACATTTCAGGGCCCCGGGGGCCTCTGTGTCTTTACAGGAGCAAAGGAGGGAAAGATGGTGATAGGCTGTGTCTGTGTGTGTGTATGTGTGCGTGTGCGTGTGCGTGTGTGTGTGTGTGTGTGGAGCTCACTAATTTGTGATGCGGCTTTCAACATTGAAGGGTGCTGATGTTCAACTTATACTCCAAATCTCTGCTGAAAGACACACCTAATTGGCTTGAGAGAGAGAGAGAGAGATACGCTGCATGCCAACCCCTCCACTCCCTGCACACACACACACACACACACACTTAGAAACAGAAGTGTTTTTATCAGCTTTGTCATTTGTTTCCACTTCGTACCACACTCACGGGTTGCGTTGATCTCACTGCCGTGCGTCGGCTGATTGGGTGACAATGTGGTGAGCTTTTCCAAAACGATGTCATGACTCACGACCGATCTCATGTGTGTGGCTTTGCTCGAGCCCGCTGCTCCTCATACATACGTACACACTATATATGGAAATGAAAATGAAAGTGCATTTTTACTGTCGTTAACATAACATGGCCACCGCTTTGATGAGAGGGGGGGAGCGGCGTCACAGAGGTGTCGGGTCCAAATGTGAGGACAAAAATGCATATGGAAGCTTACTGGCTTTTACACACACACACACACACACACACACACACACACCCTTGAGGGAGGGTGGAGGGTTGGGCCTGTCACTGCTCCGTCACTGCCTCTCTGCACTTAGCGCAGGTCCTGTCACGACAAGAAGGGAGCGGATCACCTACAGGCACCACACCTCGCCTGCCTGCACCGCCTCTCCCGCGGTGCCTGCGCTAATCTGGCCCCGGTGCAGACGAGGGCGATGTCACCCTATAGTTCATCACGTAAAGAACCGAGGAAGAGGAGGAGGGGGAGCGGGGATGGGATGGGATGGGGATTGGGATGGGGATGAGATGGGTCCCTGACAAGAGCGGCGCTGGTGACCGCAAATTAGTTTCTGTGTTCTGTGTTTTCCCTTGGCAAAGACTTTACAGGAGTTAAGAGACTCTGCAGGAAAAGGAGGGAAAACAGAGTGAGAAAGAGAAAGGGGGGGAGGGGGGGGTAATCACTGTCTCTTTGCGGGTAAATTACCTGAGTTGATTTCAGTCCAATCTGTCTCTCAAGTCTCTAGAGGGGAGGAGAAGTGTGTGGGGGTGACATTTCCCAGCATTCAACATCCTCCCTACACAACAGCTCCCTTCAACACACACACACACACACACACACACACACAACCATAAGCACGTACACACACACATATAACTGCGGGACATTCTGCGTATCCACAGTTGACACACAACCGCACATTCCTCCTTTTTGCAAATGACGTCACGCACCAAAATGCCGCTTCTCCCCTCCACCATCAAGCC
Source organism: Genypterus blacodes (assembly GCF_046128005.1). NCBI lineage: Eukaryota > Metazoa > Chordata > Actinopteri > Ophidiiformes > Ophidiidae > Genypterus > Genypterus blacodes. The sequence continues at coordinate 2,479,291 of NW_027466852.1, read as the reverse complement.
CTGAGTTTCCTTAATGCGTTATTAGGAAGGCATGAATTAGCACCCATGTGCTTCCAGTTTGTGCGTTTGATTGCCGCTGCGCCTCGGCAAATGGCCGCGCCGCGCATCTCTCGCGGGCAGAATGGAGAGAGAGAGAGACAAAGGAGAGAAAGAAAGAGAGAGAGAGAGAGAGAGATGAAGTTGAGGAGGGGAAGAAGAAAGTTAATGTCAGGATGTGCCCCATAATGACTAGTATAAGCTCTAGTGGGAGCTTCCTCTCGCGCCAGCTCCAGAGAGGGGAGCTTGATTGGGGATAATTGGCTAGCCTTCACTAGCGGTTAGCATCCAGGCGTGGAGACAGGGGAGGGCACAGGGGCTTGGCACACACACACACACACATACACACACACCCACACACCCACACACCCACAGACTTAAGCAACTACAATCTCAAGCATAGAGAGAGAGAGAGAGAGAGAGAGAGAGAGAGAGAGAGAGAGACACTCGGGCTGGAACATGCGAGCGACACACAGGCAGGGCTGCGTTGCCACCAGCTCCGACGTGCCTCAGTCTGCCTCGCGCGTCCGTCCTCCTTCATGCTCACACGCGCCTAAACACATGCGGCCGCCAGTGTAAGAGGTGATTCTCCCTTTCTTTTTTCTGTGTGTGTGTTGCGCTCGCTCCTGCACAGCACAGCAAACATTTAATAGATGTGCAAACTTGCATTTCTGCGACGGGCCTCTCCAGCTCCTATTAATCACCGTCTAAAAGCAGAGCTAAAGGCGCGCTGTGATGGGAGGGAGAACTCGTTAAAAAAAAAATAATAACACAAACTCCCCCTTAGCTATAGCCACACACACACACTTTCATTTTCAAAGAGATAACTTCAGAGAGACGAGCTCTGGCTCTGGTGACTGAAACGGCCACATGTTGACAGCAGTAAAGCAGCAATTTACCACACACACAGGCACAACACACACCTGAATCTACCAGCACAACAGGCTGAAGTGACCCCACCTGACCTGACACGAGGGCGAAAACACAACAGGTGAGGAAACACTGATCGAGTGTGTCCTAATCAAATCAACCTAAAGTGAAATTGTCCTTTTTACACTTTCCTCTTCAGAGGTCACAAAAGGTTCCAACGGTTAGGGGGGATGTTGGTGGGGGGGACATGTGTCATCATCTGCTCCTGCGTCATGTGAGCACCACCCAAGATTTGGTGTCTGCACTGACATGTCCGCACCTGAAGGCGTGGAAATGTGTGCAGGCGGAGATAGAAGGAAAAGGGAGACGGTGGTGACGGTGGACATTTTGTTTCCTCCTGCCCGCTGAAACAATGTGCTCATTTATTTGTGCTGGTTGTGGTGATTGCGTGCATGACATCAGCGCTGGAGTGTTGTTGGTAGTTTTACCTTCTTATTATTTAGGGCGAGTATTAAATTAGAGCAAAGTTTAGTTTAGTTTCCCCCGTAGTTCTGCTTCAGAGACAATAGCTGGTCAGACACCTCATTTCTACTAAAGGCCTCTGCTGCTGTAAAAACACACACATCGGTCTAATCACAAAGAGCTTCCTCTGGGCCACCAGGCGCACACACACACACACTGGAAACCTAAATGAATTAATGAGCGTCTGCGGCGTGTTCACCCGCACCCCCTCACTTCAGGAGCTCCTGGAGACAGCGAGCGAGGTGAGAGACGAGAGGGGGGACGCTGCTCTGAATGGCAGGAAATCCTTCAGATGTTTTCTGCTGCGTTCAGTCACAACCCTGAGGACCCCGCTCGCTAACGTGTACGCTGGAAGTCACGTTTTTGGACACAATTGCTTACGACAAACACACACACACAGCATGTGTTTTTGTCTTCTTTCTCATCTTTGCCATCTCTGTCTTTTGCTCTTTCCATCTGTGTGTCTGTCTTTTAGAGACAGAGAGAAAGACATCTTACACAAATCTTTTCCTGCAGCCAGATGTCCTAGAAGTGGGAGGCCGGTATGCCCTTTCACTTGAAACACACACACACTCACTCTCACACACACACACACACACATACACACACACAGTTGAGTGTTGTGGGCAGGGGAGTGTCCCTGTGCAGGAATGCAGGGATGATAAGTTGTGGAGGTGTCAGGGGAGAGACCCATGCTGTTACAGCCAGACACCTAAAAACACTCCACTCCACCCTCACTCATTCTTTTCTCCCTCCTCCCTCCGTTTCATCCTCCCGTCCACACCGTCCGTCTGTTTTTCCGGACAGCTGTTTGCCCCTTCGCCTCGACCTCTGTCATGGAGTCTGACTCTCACTTTTTTTCCGTCTGTCCCTATTTTCCCCTAAAGGTGGCTTGTCTTTTATTAGTTTCTCCTCGTGTTTTCACTCTCTTCCCCGTGCACATTCCTTATTTTATCATCAGATCACAGGCCCGTCAGGTGTCAGTGGTTCAAGATTAGAGGTGAAATTAACGGCTAGCTGGATCAAACTCAATCAAAATGGCAGTTTTGGGACATTTTGTTTTTATTGACCACCTCAAATGTGATACACTATGATTCCTCTATTTCACAATCCTGTAATTTCTCTTCTGTCTATACAAAAATTTTTCCCAAACCTCTCTGACTCAGTCACCCTCACTCTCACTCTCTCTCTCTCTCCCTCCTGCTTCAGTCGCACTCCCACATAGCGACCGGGTCATGGTGACATCCTCGCGTTGCTCCGAGCACTTCTGTAACAGACACAAGAAGTTCTGTCCTGTATCAGTAGTGTGAGATGTGTCCACAGGGGCACCAAACTGTTTTTTAAAGAAGAGAATCCAGCCAATTCTATCTGCAGCTTCACAGGGAACAGTAATTACTGATCCTCATTCAGACCATTAACAGTTTATCAGCCCACGCAGGCTGCTGCCTTCTGCACAGTTTGAGGCTCAGACGTTGCAGGGGATGGCTTACTGTGGCACTAGATTATTATATAAAGTAATTAAGAACACTTTATCAAATTTATTCTAAATATGACAAAAAGCGGAAGTGTTATCTTGTGCTTCTCTGGATACTTTTAATACAAGGAAAATTCTTAAAACATCTGCAGTCGCATCGTTTATGAGAATCTCCACTTCAATCAAGATTTGAAATAGGAGACGATGATCCGATTTCATTGTGCGACTTGCACGCAAAGAAACGGCATCGAGCCCATTTGTCTACGCTTCGCTCAAAACGTTTATTTACTAGGGGGCAGATCAGAGGCGAAATGAACCGACAGATACCAGAGAACTTCTGATTTTGCATTGGAACAAACTGGAAGAGACATCTATAACTTTCACGACAATGTTGTCCGCCTGTCACTCCTTTCCTCCCACAGTTCTTCATCACGTTCATTTTGGAGGAGGCGTCACAAAGTACATGCATGTCGTCACACGTGCAGTTAGGAGCAAGCATGTCAGGGCCCTTTAGCTCCTTCACTGCCTCCTCCTCCCACTTCCAATTGCATTTTCCCTTAATGATCACCACTGTAAATATAGCTTTGCAACCTTTTTACACTACTTGTTATTCTCTGTTATTCATAGCTTTGAAATGGTGCAACCCGGCACATCCAAGGGTTAAGCAGTCATGAAAGCCTCGCTTGTACCTTCATTTATTTATCAGTTGTTCTTTGTGCAGGAATTTGGTTAGATTCTGCTTTTACGTTCCTTTTTTTTTTGTTTTTTAAACCAACTGATGGAGGGGGGGGAAAGCGGCTGGCAGTAGCATAAAGGGTGAGTCATACCAATAAAGACTATTAAATAAAAGCAGATGTTAAAACTTTCCCTGGCAATTAAGCATCAACTAACGGCCGAGAAGTCCTGTGAAGATTAAGGAAAGTGTGCTGTTTGTTCCCGGGCAGCTATGATATCACCTGGCGTTTGAAGTCATTCCTGTCGCTAATGACAGCGAGAGGAGCCATTACTTTGAGTTTATGTGCACCGCGCGGAAAGATACACTTAGACGTGCGTGTTGGAGCGCCACACCTGAGGCACATCAGCTCTAGGTAGCGCAGAGGGGATTGTGTGTGAGCTCTAGCGTCAGTGACGGTGGTGTGATGTGTTGAGACCTGCATCCCTGTAAGGCCATGCTCCTTCCTGGCTGGCCCGCTGTCTCACCGCACCCTGCTTCAGACGAGGGGGAAGAGTGTCTGAGCTTGCACGTGGTGGCAGGGTGAGATGGCGGCTTGGCGAGCCACGACAATAACCCGACACCTGAAGACTCCCCTTTCTCCTCCACTCGTGGTTCCGGCGGGAAATCAAAGCGAACAAATCGAAAAAGGCCTTAAACACTCGCAGAGACATAAATGGACGGACACCCGGCAGTTGTGGTGAATTCCACTGAGGCGGAGTATGGTTTTTAGCACACTTTTACACACAGACGCACAATGAGAGGGTACAGCTTCTTTATGGTCTGTCAACAAAACTCTTGAGCGTCTAATAACAGTGCTGTGGCCAGGCGGTGGCTGAAGCATCCCTTTTAGCCCATCACAACTTAAGTGGCTGGAAGAGGAGTTAAGGCAGCGACGAGCAGACGAGTGGACGTGGGGTAATTGTCCGCACCAGGTGGAGTGGTTTCCAAATGGGAGGGAGAGACACGGGTGAGCAAGCAAGAAGGATGGACAGACAGGTTCACCCCGGCGGCGACGGGGCGCTCCATTCCGTTGCCGCGGTCACCTCTTTCAGAGTCGTCAGCGGGGATCAGTGCAGCCCCGTTGAACACATCACGGCGGGAAATGAGCGGGTTGCCCCCCGACAACTGTCAAAGCCGGGAGTTGGATGGAGTGACAGGAGGCGAAAACAAAGAGGGGGACTGTTGCAAAGAGGTGGTGATAGAGGGAGCTGATCCAGAGAGTGCAGGAAGGAGTGAAAGGAGTGAAAACACTTAATTGGACGCCGCTCCCTTAAGTTGAGAGGAAGCATTTATCTAAATCTAAATGTGATCAGACAATACGAAATGTTGATCATTGAGACGGACATTCTTGCTCAAAGTTTTTCCGTGCTGACCTGCTGACCTCCGTCTATCATTCCAGAGTCCTTGTCACCACCATAGAAAAATTGATTGATATTTTTGTGACAGCCTTGGAACATTTGATGGATGTCCGTCTCCTCACTCTCCACTGTAATCGTGCAATTACATACATGTGCACGCACACGCACACGCACACGCACACGCACACACAAACACACACACACACACAAACACACACACACACACACGTGCGTGGCTTCCTGTGTCCATCCATAAATCACAACGCACGCAAGACAAAGAATGTGACACAGAGCAGGCAGGGAGGAGCGGCAGGGAGGAGCAGCAGGGAGGGGAGAAGTCTTGTGAACTAGGGATGATCACTGCCAGAGGGCCTGAGGAGACGCGGGCGAGGTGGGATGGGGCGGGGCGGAGGTGCCGGGGCTGGCCCGAGGTGGCGGATAAGACAGCCAGACGGACGATAGAATATGGCCCTCCACTAACAAACACAAAATGCCCTTGTCTTTTCTTGCTCCCGCTCCCTCCTTCTCCAGCTCTCTCCTGGGAGGGGGGGGGGGGTCAGGGAACATTCCTGGGCTGCAGCACCAGCTCCTCCACTCTGGGCATTAATCCCCTACAGCTGTGCCCCCTACTCCCTAACTCCCTCCATCGTTCCCTTCCTCCTCCTCTCCTGCCTCCTCCTCCTCTCTCTCTCTCAATCCTGTGTTTCCTTCTTACCCCAGCTGGCCCTCACAATGTTAATACATTTTTTACACGCTACTCACAAGTGTCACATGTGAATTGGGGCTGTTGGGTTACTCTACATTCACTGAAGACACACACACACACACTCTCGTGTCCATACACAAATACATAAAATGCACCTCACATAAACACACATCATATTTTATGCCGCTTAGGTTTGCCAGTCCCCGGGTAGGTAGGATCACAGTGACATACAGACACACACACACACATACATGGCTGTAAAATCACACAGAAACCCCCTCTGGCTGTGCCCCAAAGCCTCCACAGTGAGACGAGGCTGAGGCCCGAGGCCCCGGCGTCACACCTGCAGACCTTGGGATACCCCAACATGACTTCTGTGCTTTCCTTTGAGACACACTCCAACTCCTCCCTCCATATTTAATACTGAGATGGGGGAGACTCAGGAAATAATGTGCAGGGGACTTGCAAGACACATAAATTATGGAAGAAATGTGAGATAGAGATGTACTGTGGATACACAGGTCAGAGGGAATCTTTGTCATTTACAAAATGTGGAAAAAGGAAGATGTTTTTTTTTCCTGCAGGCCACATGCTTTTTATTGGTTCTGTCATTGAGGACATTTTGCAGTAATGTTGTTGCCATGTTGTTGTAATGATCACTGCTGAGTGGCATTTAACCAATTACCACTAAGTTAATTGTTAGGATAAGAAATGCAGCTGTGTTAGCTCTGCTCAGGGTGCGACCCCATAAAGGCTCTGTGGAGGGTCAAAGAAACATGCGTGTCTGTGCATGTAACCATGAACGTCCATATTATATGCAGGTCTATGCGTTTACTAACTCACTCACTCAGCTAAAGTATGACAGTATGTGTCCCACTATGTGACTGCAACAAACACATTTCAATAATCAACCTGACCAGAGCACACTGAGGAATGTGGTTTGGAAGCACTACCCCCCCTCCCCCCCAGCCCCCCGAACAGACAGGAGCAGAGTTAATAAGCCATGTCTCTGGAGGGGCTGTGTGTGTGTGTGTGTGTGTGTGTGTCACAATGTAGGGGCTCACAGGAGCACAGAAGTAAATTAAAACACACTTTAATAAAGTGACCAGAGGCAAGGCCTCTAGGCCACCTCTACCAGCACACACACAAACACACACACACAAAGGCTGACACACTCCTGTGGGACAGGATGGAGAGGTATCCTGGCCAGTGGAATGTGGACAAAGGGGGGACAGCAGCAAAACAGGCCACAGGAGAGAAAAGAAGGAGTGCAGAGGGAGGAGAGGAGGTCAGGAGCAGCAGCTCCTCCGCTCCGCTCAGGCCAGGTGTCTCTCAGCCAAATAAACCTCCTCACTGCATGGCTGTGCCTCCCACTGGCCTCAGACAGCATTCCTGTACTCAACCTCGTACCTTTGATAGCCTATAGGCAATCATTCTCTCAACTGACGACTGACCCAAAGTAAACACGGCTGTGGTACAAGCCATTTTTGAGATGTATGTCCAAAAACAGCAGATGTGATGAGAGCAATACGATGACATACTTTCTTACAGTTAAGATCACAAAACCAATGAGGAGCACAGAGCACATCTATAGTATCTATATAAGATGCTGTAAACCTTCAGCCCGGCCTTTTCCCATCAGATACAGTGGCCTCTTGGACACATCTTGTACCCATTTACATGTACCAATCTCAAACTGGGCCAACTGGGCCTCAAGCTATTTGGTTTTCAAACACACTGAATTACACAGGCAGTCCTGCTGAGAAACCCCCATCCACAACTTACACTAACTAGTGCTCCCTGTAGCTGGTCACTTTAAAATTAACACTGATTAGTTGCAAACTGTGAGAGGGGTTTCTAAATGTCTTTGTGAACTTTTAGAAACCCTTCTGAAACGCAGAGGACTGTTCCTTTAAGTATACAAATGAACTGTGACACAGATGTAACATGGGAAAATGCAGTTGGAGTCAAGTATTGTCTGGTCCTAATAATCTCATTTTTGGTATATGAACAAAATACCTCCCACACACAGATCCCATCCTAGCTCCAGTACATTCAAATGGACCGTTTCCTGCATGCACAAATACACTCACACACACACTTACACACTCACATACACACACTACAGCCTGTGGCCCAATGCTGGGGACTTCCCCTGTCATTGCTGCCAAGTGTTCGTAACGTCTTCCAAAGAAGACTTGCGATAGGAGGCTCACACACACACACACACAGAAACACACACACACACACACACAGACAGACAGACACATTCATACTCAGATGTCCTAACGCAAGGACAATGTGAACAAAACGGAAAAATAATCGACCATCTACACCTTTTATGGCAAATTCTGTGAGAGGCCAATGAGTACACGATACCTCGGTGAAAAGCCTTCTGGCTGGCGGAGCACATTCTGCTGAACCGGCGGAAATAAATGTCGCTCGGCTAGCATACAAGGGGACTCGTCTCCCGCGTAGTTTTCATCTATTCAAATGAAGTGTGTTTTAATTTAAGCTGCTTTGCATTTGACTGTGGGGCGTCACAGCATGTGATGAGTAATCGCCTTTGATCACAGCACCTTGCCATGCTCTCGCCGAGGGGAGAGACTCACACACTCACTCACTCTATCTATCTATCTTGCGGTCAGTCCATCCCATCTTCTCTAAACTCACCACTGACCCACTCAAAGCTGTTCTCAATCTAGGGCGAGGTGGAGCGGCGAGGGCCCGGTGTCAGGCCTCTACCTCCCCAGGCGTTGGGGGGGCCGGCGAGTAGGACCCATGCTTGGAGAGCTCGGCCTGTGGAGCCGTGGAGGTTGACACAGAGTCCCACCCCGAGTACAACGGGTGTTTCTGAACAGTGGGTCTGTTTTGGAAGAGAGTGTCCGTGGCCACAGCTGTTGAACAGTTCAAGGCGGGGAGTCCTTCTGGGCAGGGGGACTGGGCGGTAATGAAAATTCCCCAGGAGAGAAGCGAGGGGAATTCTGCGCTGTTATTTGTTATGGGAAAACGGAGAAGACAGCGACAGGAGGGAAGAGAGCAGCGGAGGGGAGGGGAGGGAGTCAGAGGAGACGACATAGTGTGTGTGTGTGTGTGTGTGTGTGTGTGTCTGCTCAGGTGGTCAAGTAGTCCCTCCCAATGTGTAAATGTGGGAGTGAGAGGAAAGAAGGAATGGTGAAGAAGTGAGCTTGTTTGTGTGTATTCACCCTTTAGGTTATTTTCCTTTGATTAAAGAGATAATCCTTAATTTTGCATTTTATCATCTCACAACATCTAACCGTAGGAGGGTAACAAGGGCAGGCTGGAAGACAACGTAACTGACACAACCAACAAACAACAAATCAAGCTGATGGCTCTTTTCTGTGGCTACTGATTTCGGAACCAACCAAGTTTAAATGTTGAACAATAGACACAAACTAAATATCACTAATTTCACTTTGCCACATCTGCATTGATTTTCAGATTTGTTTTCTTCTTCTAGCTTCTCCATTGGATGAAGGCGTAGCTAATGTTTCTTCTTCTTCTGTACATTGCCTTGACCTACAATTAGGTAAGTTTGTTTACCTGAAAACTTTTCTTCTCCCTCAATAGCGCCCTTTGCTGTTTGCAGACTGGCAGGAAATGTACATGCTGCTACCTACTGGGCTGGAGGAACCTGTGCAACATTTCCTCTTCGAGTCGATGGCCTGCAGGTAAATAAGTATTCCATTTCGATTTTTTGATGTTAAACTAGCCTTGCCCTTCATCCTGCTGTGCCAGTTACAATTGTCTCCATTTGTGTGTGTGTGTGTGTGTGTGTGTGTGTGTGTGTGTGTGTGTGTGAGAGAGAGAGAGCACGTGTACACACACACAAGCTTCTGTTTATAATGAGAGGGTTTCCTACTGTGTATATATTCAAATGGGACTTGGCAACACACACTTTCGTCATTCCTTCAGAGTCCAAACACCCTCGCCATCTCCTTGCTCTAAAACGTACACAGACCACAGACACACGCACACACACACACACACACACACTCACACACACACACACACACATGCACCCTGGGTCTCTGCCGTTGATTCAATGCACTGAAGAAGAAGAGAGGAGGAATGAGAAAATAGAGGAAAGCCCCCTCCCTCCTCAATGCCACAGAGAGCGAGCTCCAACGTCTACTTATCAACCCAATGTGTTTCTACTTTTCTAATCTGCATCATTTATTATGGGCAAAACCGGAATGGGGAACACAGCCATGGTCAATATTATGTCTTGGCACATTGACTATTACTGAAAAGAACCCTGGTGTCCTAAATACACATGTACGCAAACTCAGAGACATGCACAATAGTAGACGCACACTCACACACGCACAGTATGAAACAATAGAGCCCTCACCAGAGAAACCATGAGTCTCCAAAGACAAATATGGCCGTTATGGGAAAGGCACTACGATACAGAAATTTTTCCTCAAGATAAAATATAATTATGTGGGCCTACAGAAAGACTGAGAAGAGATGAGAGAGACAGAGAGAGAGGGCGAGAGAGAGAGTAAGGCAGAGAGAAAGAGGAAAACATGAAAAGTGACATTTCCTTCTATGCATATGTATATTAAGAATATGCGTCCTTGATATATATGTGCCAAAAATATGTGACTGTGTGTGTGTGTGGGCGCGTGCGTGTACATGTGTGAGAGATATAGGGTTGTTTAAGGGGCCTGAGGTCTCTGAAGGATTAATGGTGGCAGGCCAGGCAGGGTAATCAGGACAGCGGATAAGTCTTGGTCATCCAGGCGTTGAGCTGAATAAACATGAGAGCCTGGCGATATCTTACACACACACACACACACACACACAACCACACACACAAATAATCTCACACACAAGTAATCACACACATGCGCACACGTCAACCGGATCTAGAAGGAGCCAGACTTGTTCCAGAGGATGATGCCAATCAGGAGAATATGTCGTGTGCGCACACGCAAACACACACACACTCACTCATTCATTCATACACACACACACACACAATATTCTCCCTTATTGCCTCCCGTTGAATGCGTTCCCCTGGGTCATTGAGTGTAGCATGTTCCTGTGCCTCCGATAAGTCCTCGCCACATGTAGACTGTACAGTCTGAAACAAGCCTGGACTGGAGTCATTATGTGTCCCTCTACCAGCCAAAGCGTGTCTTTGCGTCATGTCACATATGCTACATATTATCTCCTCTATTTGACTGCACGGAGGCAACATGTAAAACATGTTCATATCCAGTTCATTAGGAAAAAAATGGACATATTCCAACATGTGCAGACCGGAGCGAATAATAATGTTCACAAGTCATTTCCAGCAAAACGCGACCCAAGCCTGGCTGAAAATAAGTCATCCTATTATAAGTTTGTGGTTATATTCTCAAATCACGCACGAAACATGCTCTCGTTGACCTTATTTGGTCATTAAGGTAATCAAGACAATTCCTGGGGTTTACTATTTGAGCGTAAATGGGGTCTTTTAACCGCGTAAGATAAAATAACTTTGTGCACACTTTCTACAGCTGAAAAACAAGCCAGGGACTATCTGAGAATGGCTGTGCTTGTTGTGGCCTCCAGCCAAGGGTAGGTATGCAGCCCAATGGACACCATCTGCATGAACACATTTTTAAAAGCTAGCATTTCAAGTGAGTGCCTGCGTGTGTGTGTGTACGCGTGTGTGTGTGTGTACAGAGTCGGAAACCAGGAGCAAATGCTTCACGCCAAATCGGGGGGACGAGGTGGGAGAGCAGGACATTCCTGGGAGATGACAAGCCGTCACAGTCACACACCAGCACAGGAATGTTGGGAAAACAGACGGGGTGGGGGGGGCTGGGGGTGAGGGGTGGAGGGGGCTGCAGGGTGGCGGGGGTGGGAGGATGAGTGAGCAAGGGAGGGAGAGACCGAGACAGAGAGAGAGAGCGAGACAGACAGACAGACACGGGATGAAGAAAGAGTGTCACTTCATCAGGGCAGTAGTCAAGGGTTTCCAAAGAGGAGCAGAGGAGCTGCTGTAATTAGTTTGCATTCGCTGAAAAGAGAGAGAAGAGAGAGAGAGGGGAGAGGTGGATAAGGGAAAGCTGACTTTTGACCCCCATCCCCATCACTTGTCTGCCCACCCCTCCCTAGCCCACCCCTGCTGGTGGTTAGCTCCAATTTCTGTCATGCAACTGAAAAACCACTGAAAGAGAAAGGAAAAACGTGCAGAAAAAAAGATCCTGTGCATGTGTGTGTTCTTGTCTTTGTGCGCGTCTCTGTGAGTTTATGCACGCTCTCGTGATAATTAGAGGTGGGCTCGCCACCACGACGACAAAGGACCCTAGAATGATGTGGTGGAATGCGTCTGGTGGCAGTGGTGGGATATATGGGGAGAGAGAGAGAGCCAAGGAGGGGAGAGGGGCGAACGAGTGTGAACACTACTGAATATGCGCTCCAGATGTGTCGGCCTGTCACGCTGCAAGTAAACACCCTCGCTGATGGACAGCTCGGGACTGGATGGCCTCACCGTCTTCCCCCCCAGGGAGAGAGCTGGAGAAGGAGGGAGGAGAGCGGAGAGAGAAGGGAGGACAGGAGCAAGAGAGGAGGAGTCGGCCGGGAGGGGGGGGTTTATCAGTAGAGGAGAGGGCTCTGTGCTAAGGGACCCAAGCCAGGAGCAAGTCACCCTGAGGACCTGTGTAGCCTGGCAGGCTGGATACAGAGGAGACAGAGAGAGACGGCAGAGAGAGAGAGAGGGAGAGAGAGAGAGAGAGAGAGAGAGAGAGAGAGAGAGAGAGAGAGAGAAATAAAAAAAGGGGGTGAAAGAAGAAAAAAGTACATGGGAGAGGGAGAGAACGAGAGGGAGGGACAGGGAGGGAGGACTGGGCCTGATTGTTCCCCTCCTGTCCCTCCTCCATGTGGCCTCCAAGGGGGCTCCTGCAGCCTCAGCGAATTTCCGTCTGGCACAGACCTGCGAGCTCCTGGGAGCAAACTGAAATATGAACTGCAAAGAAGGGAGGATGGGAGGAGAGATAGACGGAGAGAGGGAAAGAAAAGGGAAGAAGAGGGACAGACAGATGTTGTAGTGGTACATATCCGCTGATAGCTTCTCATAAGTACACACTCCCGCCACAGTCACAGCAGTGCTACATAGCTGTTACGCTGTGTTTGTTGTAAGCTTAGGAAATAAATACTCTTAGTACACACACACACACACACAAGCCACATGTCAAGATCTCATATGTTCACCTTGACTTTGCTTTCACACTATTATTCCAACTGGTCTACTGTTATTTTAACTGCAGCGGACAGCAGTGCTCCACTGGAGAGTGAGAGGAAACGTGTGATTAGGTGGCTGCATACATATGCACTGTACACACATGCCTGCTTGGTCAGGTGGCAAGCTTCTTTAATTGCTGGGTGTCTAATTGGCTAAAAGTGTCTTCTTGGGGAGAAAGGGGGAACACATGCAGTTCGGGCCTTCTCATATCTCAGGTTTGTCTTTATGCAAAATGACATGGAAATATTCCCAGTTAGCCCATAAAATAAGCAGAACATGACATATTGTATTAGTTTATGTTATTGAGAGTTACACTGTGACAAGGCCATGAGCGGTGACAAATGACATGAACCGTGTCAATAATCGCACAGTGCAAATATGATATGGCACATATCTAATACACCTTTTAGTGGGGTGTTCCAAAACCACATTAGTCAATCTGTAAATGTGGGCGCGTGCGAAGATCTGATACATTTGAGTCCCGTCAAGCGCAATGGAGCCGCTATCAGAAGGCAGCACAGATGACACTACTGCATTAAGGAGCTGTCCACTCCCATGATCATTAGTGCGATATGGATGCAGCGGAGCAGTGAACAGGATGCTGGGATTGCTACAAAGACAGGTCTCCAGGGGGAGGAAAAGGCAGCGAGATGAGGCTAAACAACATCAAGTCACCACAACCTCAGAGAGTGCGCCGGCGGGGGGGGGAGGGGGGTTAAACTTTTACACACAAACAAGAATCTTCCTATAATAACCAAACTTCTTTCTTCTCGGGAAATTTGCAAAATACAAATCCAGGACCAGACAGCAACAAAATACAAGAGGTCAGTTTGGAAACAATACAAAATAGAATTTGTAATGTTGCAAGCAGATCAGACACAAACGTTTGTTCTGCAATGCAAATACGCATGGTAAACACACATGTTAAGTACATACATGGACGGAGTTTATAGGATACCATCATGCACCCAATAGACACGATATGTTGCGCATGCTGTATTCACATGTTGACGGTTAGAAAACAGCCATACCGGTTGTAATTGCTGTATCTCAGAATCCATCATTGTCCCACAGAGAAATTATAGTCCAGTTTGTCTTTGCAGCTGCAGCAATTGGAAACAGTTGGAAAATGTTAACTGTTGAGTTTTCCAAACATCCGGTTTTCAGCATACGGCCCGGCATCAATATGTGAATCCAGCATTTATCGGTGTAGGAATGGGACTCTGCCAGGTCAGGAAACGCATGCAATGTTTTCTTACTCTCATTATCAAACAATGGTTATAACGCAACAACACAGCACACCATGTCTGTTACACAGAATGAGACGATGAGACAATTTCAACCTGATTGTTGTGCTGACGTGAGATAAAATATGTTGAATTAATCAGATTATAATCGAAATTGTTAAATGTGTGCAAACGAAACTGATGCTCTCTTCAATCACAAGGCAAATAAATTCTGACTTGTTTTCAGTCTTCCTGAACAGAATTTGTGCAAACCAAATACAAAATGTTGGCCGAAATGTTTTGCTAAGTTATAATCTTACCTTTTTTGTGGAGAAAATAACAGTGAAGTTTAAAAAAGAAAAGAAAAAGGCCATGCTGACTATCCAGAGAGTTTGTGGGTGTGTTGTGCTTATTGCGCTTTGTCAGATAAGAGCCGCTACAGTTACCTTCCTGGTTAGCAAGGTTGGCGCGGGCCGCCTTGAGGAGCAGACCTCTTCTGAGACAGCGGCCGTGAAACATGAATACCATGAAAAACACCAGAAAACACACTCTGAAAATAGCTGCGTGGCAGATTAAGTTAAGTATTTGAAGCTTCCACCACCGCGTTAGCCTTTAGCATTTATCAAATTCTCTGTGCCGACTCAGAGACGTAACCTTGGTCTTTGAATATTTCTTCTTATCTGGTGTGTTTTTCAACACTGAGTGGCTAATTTGCTTAATAAGTATTAATTGAGGGATTAACAGATAAAAATCAAAGCTGAGTGAGGGAAAGCGATCGCACATCTCTGAGGCTATTTTTTTTTATGGCCCGGCCGCTATAAGCAATGAGCTACGTGACCTCGGCACCGCTATGCTCAGAGATGATGAAAAATTGCGGCAATTAAAAATGAAAACAAAGAAAAGGCTGAAGAAAAGACGTCTGCAGAATGTCCACGCACGAGGACAAAAAGTCATATGTTCCTACGCCACGTTTCTCAGTGTACGCAGCATGTAGCCAGTTCCATTTCCAATAGCGTGTAGTTATTATTATTATTTCGGAGGAGTATACACGCCACTGTCAGTGAGGAGGGTCTGCAATGTTTTCCCACTGTGAAAACAAAGTCACACAGGGGGTAATTATCTGTGACGTGGAGACAGACATGGCTTCCTACCACCCACACACACTCAAAATACACACCCGGACATTTATGCATGGCGCTACGGTCCCTAGTGCCCAAATCTATGACTCTGGCTGTGTTTGTGTGTCTGTGTGTCTGTGTGTTTACTGAGCTATGGATGGGTTCCCCCTTCAGAGCCATGGGTTGAGTGAATATTCTTAGCACGTCGGGACAATCCACAACCCAGTCTGTCCCTGTAGACCCCTGCCCTGCCTGGCTGTACCCTCTGATTTGGACGGAGGGCAATCAAGCAGACCCGGTAAACAATACGCAGCGAGGCCACGGAAAAACCACATTAGCTCCTCCATGTATTCTTCTTATATCACCAGGGACACGAGTGTTTGCCCAATCACCGGCGAGGAGGAGAGAAGCAGTATGCAGTGACTATTAAAATGATCAAGGATGCTATTTAATGGCCGGCGGAAGATAGGCAGCGGAAGATGACATACTGAACAGGGCTTTCATAGAGCTTCTTAGGGAACAGCCATTAGAGTGATGGCCCATAGGAAAGATATATATATATAGTTGAGTGTTAATGGTTGCTTTTCAAACGTGCTTTTCTTGTTTACTTCATCCTGGGAACGCCTCCAGAGATCTCAGTTAATTCTGAGCCAGAAGCAGAGGGAGTGTGTGTGTGTGGCGGGGGGGGGCTCTTCAGGGCCTTCATGTGGCCGCCCTGCTACATATGCAGAGGGAAACTCCCCCAGACTCTTTTAGGACATCACACAGAAGAGCTGTCAGTGCAAATTATTGTACGGGAAAATCTCCAAAAAACACATATGAACACCAGCAGTTACGACTACAGATTGCCTCTGACAAATGACGTCCGACGTCATCGGCAGACGTATTGGCATTAAACAGAAGCTGGCGAGCCACAGAGGAGAGGCACGTCTTCGTGAAAACTGATGAAACTGCATATACAGACAACAGAACAGATTTGATCAAATTTAGTGGCAGATAAAACAATACTAAATAATCTGCAACTGAAGGTGGCGTCATCAACTTTTGCTGCATTTGTTTTGCTTCAGTCCAAAACGTAGATGCAGACTAACACTGTTTTCTTCAGATAAGCTGGTACAAGATCTTCCTGATTCTTTGATAGTCTTGCGTGGGTCGTGAGTAAACAGAATCTTGAGTTTCATCTCAAGGCCGAAGTAGAGAAAGTCAGCTTACCTCTCACATTACCTGCTGCTATTGCATTGGCAAATGATGAGGCTGCTGAAAGTATCTCATTATCAGTATTTATGAGGGAGCACGCCAGCCGGAGTAATGACAGCTTTACTCCAAAGTGGCACTCTCTCCCTCTCTCTTTTCCTCTTTCTATTTGTGCACACTCCGCACACACTCTTTCCCCTCCCTCAAGCTTACGTCCTATTTATCTCTATACCACACATACAGAAAGTATCTACATTACGTAGCTATAGATAGATTCAAATAAATGTAAATGTTGTCTCAGTACTGTGAATTACTGCTTTACTTTCCCTTCGACCCTCCGTGTTGAGTTGTTATGTCTTCCATTATGACAGTCAAATTTTAGCTTTAGATGTTCACAAAGAGGACGTGTGGCTCCAGCTTTATCCTTGTACCAGACATGTAGTACTCCAAGTTCAAATCTCTTAGTGTACAGTCGGTTATGTTCACCTCTGCAACAGTCATGTCATCTGTGGGCTCAGAGTCAACTTCCTCACCCTGCTCATCAGTTTACATCGACTACCAAAGTTAGTGAAGTTACCTGTTCGCCCATAAATCCTACACGAGACCGGTCCATATTTCAGGACCTTTGACTGAAGCTTTAGTCTTTCAGTCACAGATACATACGGCCTCGGCACTAATCATTTTTTTCATCTG
Organism: Genypterus blacodes; assembly: GCF_046128005.1. NCBI lineage: Eukaryota > Metazoa > Chordata > Actinopteri > Ophidiiformes > Ophidiidae > Genypterus > Genypterus blacodes. The sequence continues at coordinate 2,462,118 of NW_027466852.1, read as the reverse complement.
CGGACCCAAGAGACTGAAGAGATTTCTTATTAGTTTGGATCCTCTTGCCTGAGGGGCCAGAAAGCGATGAGATATTTGACCAAACGCAGAAACCCAATAAGGGGCCATCGATTAGGAGGGATGAACGCCATATTGGACACACAGGTGGCTACAAAGAAATTAAAAAGCTGCAACAATGAAAGGAAAGAAATCAAAACTGGGGTGCGTTAAATATCTTTCGCTTCTCCGCCACAAGTTGTGTGTCTCTTTGTTTCTTTTTTTTTTTTTATCCCCCCAGGTGTAGGGCGTGTTTGCAGGCAGAGGAGGAAGTCACAATAATGATCCAGGATGAATCATGAAGGACGTTCAGAATGAAATCGGCAATTTTCCCGCCTGTGCGTGATCTGCAGAGCATAGATCCACCTCTGTGTGCCATAACGGCTCCTCCAAATTTGTCCCTTACATGCGGCTACAAATGGTTTTATGTGGCAATCTTCGGTTTGACATTTGTGCTCTTCTACATCGTCTACGACCGTTAAGCTGAGACACAAGCTGCGGCACAAACAGCTTCACTTGCACTTTTGTCCAAGTGGCAAAGTTGCTTTCTCCGTATTGTCTAGTATATGTAACTTTGACAAGAACAAGTGAGTATGTTTGTGTTGTACATTCTGGTGTGTATGGGCTATAATATGAATTGGCTGCAACAGGATACATATGACTAGGGGGCAAATGGATCTAATGGTAGTCTTAATGCTGGCCTTGAATAATGAGGCCTTTGTCTAATAAAACTGGAAAGCCTCCAAATACCTATAGGGACCTCAGCTAGTTAGAGCAATAACAGTCTATCAAAAGAGAAAGCAAAGTGATTACTTAGAGGGTAATAAATACAAGGTTCACGTTGGGGAGGGACTGGGGACTAGAGAGCGAGAGCGAGAGAGCGAGAGAGAGAGCGAGAGACAAAGAGAGAAAGAGAGAAAGAGAGAAAGAGAGAGACAGGCAGGGAAAAGCAGAAAAAGAGAGACAATGATAAAGAGTGACGGTTGAGAGACAGTAAGAGAAGGATCGTTTAAAAAAAAAAAAAACACAATATATTAGGAGTGCCATCTATCCACCCAGCATCTCTGCAGAATGCAGAATGCAGAAGTATAGTGTGGTAACGTTCAGGCCTGTAATTACGATGAAATGTGAATACATGTGGAGGTACAGAGTCACAGGGTTGCATTCATACATAAAATCGGAGATATTTAAGAAAAGAAAAACAACTCCACAGTCCAGCCTAGTAGGGGACAAAGTTAAACATGAATAGGTCCCTAATGTGAGGGAATAAAAGCCTGTTTTTCAGCAAGATTTTAAAGGTAGCAATGGCGGGAGATGAAGGTGCATGGGGGGCATGGAATAGACAGGAGCTGTTGGTTTGGGGACCTAAGCGACGGAGGGCTGGAATGGGAGAGAAGGAGGTGCCCAACCATGTAATGCTTTAAATAACAAATAAGGCCTTATGACAACTATCACAGCATCAGAGTTCAGACCTACAGAGCCCTCGACAGGAGGAGGTTGTTGTACCAATATACAGAATGGGAAGATCAACATGCAAATACTGCAACCAATGCCACACTGTGAAGTTCTATGGAGCCCAAGGGCAAAGAACTAGAGTAGGAACATTGAGTTCTGCAGAAATATTGTCCCCAATTCAATACAAGTGACAGTTCAAGTGTGAATGAACTTTGAAGAACAGCTTAAAAACCAATTTCAAGGAAATTGACGTAACCCTGGGTTTACTGTCACAAATTTGCACAGATGCAGGAACACACACACACACAGAGACACACACACACTTCACTGTCTGCCCCATTACCAGCTTGTCTTAAATAGCAGAGTGGTGCTGACCTGGAGGAATGGTTGTAGGGCCAGACAAGTGGACACAATAATGCCGCCATCAATTACTGCCCAGAGAGGGGAAAGAGAGCCAGGGAGAGGAAGGGGAGGGGAGACAGAAGTAGACCAATCAGAGAATTAGAGAGAGACGAGGGGCAGACAGGTGGACCGACAGCCTGGAGGCAGAGGTAGAGAGTGAGAGAGAGAGAGAGAGAGAGAGAGAGAGAGAGAGAGGAGCATGCTGGTCACTCCTTTGACGAGATGAGGATAATAGAGAGTCGGAGCGAGTGGTGGCCTCAGAGGTGGAGAGAGGCGTACAAGTGGAGAGGAAGTGTGACAGAAGTGAGAGATGGACTTCATCAAGACTGTTGCCTGATGGTTGGGGTCCAGACTGCTGCTCTTCCTCTTCCCCTCAGCCTTCACCACAGGCAAAGTGTGTGTGTGTGTGTGTGTGTGTGTGTGTGTGTGTGTGTGTGTGTGTGTGTGTGTGGGCTCATTCTCCAATGACAGGTGAGCGATTCATTGACACCCCCGACCCCACCCCACCAGAGTGACCGATACCTTTCCTCTGCAGGCCCTGATCCATTTCAGCTAATGTATTATTGGAGGAGCATCTCTGTCCGCTGTCTGCTGACTGGGCTGGACTGACCTGGACACAGCTTTACCCAGCTTTAGTGGACTGAACGTGGCTTTCAGCCGAGCCTCCACTTCCTTTAAATACAAACCTGTGTTTGGCACTGGGAACTGCGACACTCAACGATTTGATCCAATGGAATTCTTTTTGGGAACATTTTTATAATGTTCTGTGATTTACAGAAAGAGAGACAGACCAACAGAGAGAGAGGGGAGGAGGAGGAAGGGAACAGGACGAGAGGGCCCTGCTCTGTCCTTCCTCGGGGCCCAGACTGCTCCTCTGGCTGCCCATTAAACACAGAATTCCTCTACAAACTGTTTGTGTTTTCAGTGCACTCCTCCAGGGTGCTGCACAAGGCAGTCACACCACCCCTGTGCTCGCCCTCTCTCCATCTCTCCCTCTCTCCTTTTCGACCACGGCTAACACCCCCCCCCCTCTCCTTCCCTCTCTGAGGTCTGTCCACTATCAACATGTGGCACATGTCCTTGACAAGTCAAGAGGATCCTTCGCCATAGGAGCTGGGCAGCGGCTTCAGCCATGCACCCCTTTTTCCTCCCTTGTCCCCTTCCTCGCTCACCCTTCCTCGCCTCCCTCGCTCTCCCTCTCTTAATATTGAGTTGCCGGGGTAAAAGGGGGCCAGAGGAATCTAATAACTGTGACAGTGGGGCTTTTTTGGCATTGTTCCTGAAGCTGTGCAGACACACACAGGGCTGTCTGCTGGCTCTAATGAAAGGTTAAATGAATAGGACAAAGTGACAGGAGGTACAATAAAGAAACAAGGAGAGAGGGACTATACAGTATGTGTGTGTGTGCAAGCATGTGTGTGTGTGGTTGTGTGTATGCGTCTCAAGGCCAGGCTCCTCACCTCAGGGAACAACAAGGACAACCTCTCCACAGCGCCACAATATTCAAAACAGATTTCCCTGTGACTGGGTAAGTGTGTGCGTGTCTCTGCGTGTGTGTGTGTGTGTGTGTGTGTGTGTGTGTGTCCTGTATGTACCTCATGTGTGTCTCGCTGCAGTGTCTGGCTCTCACACCAGGGTACAGATGCTGAAGAGGAATTCCAGCATGGGGCTCTTTGATAAATGTTAAGGTCACTGGCAGAGGGGAGGGGTGAAGACACGGGGGCTGGATGTGGTAGGAGAGCGGGAGGGATCGGGGGCAGAGGGAGTGACGGGGGGACGCATGTCTCGTCTTGTGCCTCTCCCTGCCTGTGCCTTGTTGGAATGCAGAGTCACATGAAAGAGGCCCTCTCTCGCCCTGAGACTCGTCTCTTGTGTCTGTCTCAAAAGCGCCACTGTCCCCCTCATGACACACTACCTGTCAGCAAATTTCCCCTAAGCTCTAAACACACCCCCACACACACACACAGAGTGAAAACCACACAAGCATATGATAAATCAGACGTACACACGCATACAGATGGGTCTGTCACAGTTTCCAGTGCAGTTTCCCTCAAACAGGAAAAGTGAACAAAGACATAGATAAACGCACAAAATCCCACCATCCTTCGACTGCTTAATTACTATGATTACCAGCATAACGAGCGCCTTTGTCACCAACAATAACAGGGTAGGACGTCTAGTGTGTCATTCTGTTTTGTGGTGATGTATTGCACTGTGTGGTACAGTGGATTAACACACTGCCTTTATTACGTTTTATGTATGAACACACTGGAGGACCATTAGATTTCATCAGATCAGCTCTGTTGAGTTAAACCATGTGTGTCTGCCCAACTATGAAGTCAAGACCCACCGCAAAGAAGTAGACTGTAAAGACAACAACAATGATGATGAGTGGTTGGTGGGAGTTTGTGTATTGAGATTGATTGGAATTGGATTTAGATGTATGCTGCTGGACAAACATAACTTTAAAAACACACTACACGCACACAGAACTGGTCTCTTTCACTGAATTTTGAAATATCTTTATCAGGTCAAGCTTAACTTTCAATACGCTTCACTTCTCTCTCTTTTCTCTATTCTGTTCCTGCAAGATAAGATGTACTTACTGGACATTTTTGCTACATTCAAAGTCAAATTGGATCCGTTTCTTAGATACCAGTCAAAAAGTGAAAACGTTCATCTCATCTTGATATAATAATTGATATAATAATTAATAATAATAAAAAATCTCCTGTGTTGTTTCATGATTGCACTAAGGGCACTAGCAAGCATTCACTTCTTTAATAAAAGTAACTCAAATGAAATCCTGTGCAGGCCCCTCAGTAGATCCCCACGAATCACTGTCAGATGAAACCTGCTGAAAGCAAAGTCATAAAACCCTGGGTCCCTACAGCACCCAGCTGACCCGGCCTCTGACCACCATTAGACTGTATGGGATTTACACATGGGCTAAAAAACTTATATGGACACACAGATTACCTGGGCTCAAAAACTCCCCAACCAGGGAGTCTAACAGGAGCCAGCAGCCAACTACTGCATTCGTATATTGGCAAAAACGTAAGCGTCATAAGTCACAGCTCATTGTGTTACCTTACTGCTTTAGTCATCGTTTAAAAACACATTTACCTCGCCTATGCAATAACAGCAGTTATCCAATCAGAGTGAAGGCCAGAAACACCAAAAGATTAGAAACACGTCAAGGCTTTTTAGAGCTCTTTAAACTCGCCGCTGGGCTCCAGTCAGGTGTGAGTGTGTGGGCTATAAATTCATCTGAGTTCCATTCTTCACAGGGCAACTTTCTTTTTCATGGTTTTGTGCTTAAATAGACCATATTGACCACATAGTACTGTTGAGTTGGCGAAAAAACTCCATAAAAAAAAGTCAACAAAGTCTCACAGAAGGAAAGGTGCAAGGCTGTATACCTGTCTGCATGAACCCACCAGTAAATAAAGTCACACCCACACAAATGTTACAAATTGGTAACTTAAAAATATATTTATAAAATGCCCACATAAACAAAAGTCCTATCATTTCCATACATCAAATGTTAATAACACTGAAATATCATTACATTATATATACATAATGATAATCTTTCGTGATAAAGAACATACAATTGTACATGCATAAAAAAGTGTGTTTGTAACATGGTATGTGAAGGAAAAGTGGATCAGAGTGCTGAAAATGAGAGGAAAAGTAAACTGCAGGCTTAGGGTCACTGATAAGGAACTGCTTAAGATCATCATCACACTACGCATTACATCAACTCTTTGCGATAAACTACTAAAAAGACTTTAAAACACATCTCCCCGTTCTCCCTCACTGAGAATATGTCCTCACACATTCTGACCACAACTGGTCCGGTTACACTCCTTTCTGAACATGATAACTAACTAACGCAGCCACATAAACCACACGAACTGTATCGCTTTAAAGATGTTGAGCTGATTTCAACCGTGCATGTGCGTCTGTGTCTGTGTCTGTGTGTGTGTGTGTGTGTGTGTGTGCGTGTGTGTCTGTGTCTGTGTGTGTCTGTCTCAGGTCTGCACGTTCAGAAATGTCTGACTTATTTTAGAGACGTACTCCAGCCATTATATAAAAAAGGCATATAAAACTTTTACTGACCCAGGCGGATTACTTCCATGTATCTCGATAGGCACTGAATCATAATATTATCTGAGCTGAGATGAATACGTGATCTTGCCGGCAAGGACAGATCTGACAGAATTATTAGACTCACTGTGCTGAATGTTTTTATTTAGTTCCCCCCCCCCCCTCCCCGATATCTTCAAAAAATGTCAGCAGTGGTCATTAACTTGCATGACATTTACAGGTATGGATCAGACACAGAAACAAGTTATTTGTTTGATTTTGACATTTTATATCACCTTCTTGTAATTGGTAGTGAAATTCTTGTATGCGTAGCTTAGTGGCCTGAATGTGTCATTTTACATTGTTGTACTATTACTCAGTGGTATGAGTCTGCACAAAACGTCAATATTCCTAGACTCAATACAGGTATCTTCAAAAATCAAAAACAATCAGCATTACTGTCTACCATTGTTTACATGTTTATATTAAATCAGACTTTCAAAAAATTGTCACATTTTCTATTACTAAAGGAACATTGTAAAATAGTGTGTCAGCTCAGTGGCTGCATCTAAGTTGATCTGACTGCATTAACACTTGATGCTGGGCTGTTTAAGGCTGTATTCAGACTTCTAGTTCATTTGCTTTGAGGGAATAATCAGGGAATAATCTTAACCAATCCTTGGTTGGATTTGTGGATTTGTGAAAGGTGTAATGTCCACAGCGCCAATAAACACATTTGGAACTACAATAACAGATTCCTCACACAAGAAGGAAGGTGATATGGTAGATGGCGGAGAATCAATTTCAATGTGATCAAAGGCTTTTAATGTTTTGCCCAATTGTGCACAATCCATTTGTTTAACCCAAGCTTCTAATCTCAAATTGAAACCCACTGATCTAGGACATGGACAGCTGTCCATGTACTGGACGTAGAACAAACTGAACACTGCTGTAAAGGGGACCAAACAAAGCAGAGTCAGCATCACTACTAAGGAGGAACACCAAACTGGAATAACATACTGGTGAAAAATCAGTGTGTAAAACTGTAAGAGTCACCAGTCTAAGGATGAGGGTTAGAGGCACAATGTGGATGGCAGCACGCCCAACCCCCAGACATACTGTATTTCACAATCAGTGACATTAGTGACATCTTGCCTGGGTCACACCATCAAGAAGATGAAGACATGAAGTATTGCTACTGTTATTGTCTAATTTGCTGTAAAGCTGTTTCAGTTGGTGAAATATGATGAAGTACGACAGTGATGGTTACAATTATAAAGTACCAGGAGAGATTAGTTGTAATTCCATTTTTTTTTCCATTTTGCTAATGCAAGCCTGTAGATCTTTGTAGATCTTGATGTCAAAGCCCATGTGGAACACAACATTTAACACCACTGCTATGGGCCTTTAAGGCACCATGAACATACTCCTTGCCATAAGATTAAAGGGTACTTAGATGTACTCTCAGACAATCCTGAAGAAGAAAAGGCCTTGAATGGAAGGCTGAGTTTACTCTTTGGACTGTATATACACAGACTTTACATTGGTGAATCCTATGATGAGAACCTGAGAAATCATTTCAAAGGCGACTGGGGTGAAAATAAATTGTCAGTCATAGTTACTAAAGAGCGAGACACTCAGGGCAATAATTCCAAAGTCAACATGCTATGTCTCAGTCCTTAGGAATTTTTCATGAGCCACCACTTATCTTGTCATATCAGATTTCTTCCACCAGTTCTATTGGAGGGAAAAGAAGAGACACCTTTAGGGCAAATTATTCTCTTCTAATCAAATCACTCTATACTCCCTGAGGAGATCTTTCCATTCCTCTCGAGACACTCCTCAATGGGCCACTGACGCGACACACACGCACAATAATGCACGCTGTAACACAACACAAACAGGCAGGTACAGTTTATACCCCATATAGAAAACTGCAGCTGCTGTGTTTTAGATTAAATTAAGAAAAGTGACTCAACAGGAAAAGAGAACTAGAAAACAGAATGTAAGGAACAAAGTAGCGTCTGGAGTTTCCATCACAAGTGAAACCCCAGATTTTCTCACTCACTGTTCATGGAACAAAATCGAACAACTTTATTCTAGAGTGCAGTCGGCACAGGAGGGAGCTATAAAATATAAATTATACCACATAACCCTATACCTCCCAACTGAGCCATTTGGTTACAACTATACTCCTGTTCGTTACACAGGCCCAGAGTCTCTGGTATTTCTATAGTGCCGACATGAATTATATTCTAACTGTGCTGAACAAAGTATGGATTACATGTGAACTGTAATTTTCCTACCGATCGGACACTTGCCACCCTGTGACGCTGAAGTGTTTATTTTACACAGTTGCTGGTAATTAGTTCTGGACAAAATCAATTAAGGCCACCCCCGAATTACAGCTGAAAAATGGGAATCGTGGCAATGTCCTGAGAAGACAAAAATGCAGTGGGTCATATTTCTACAGGCTGTATAGTACAAAATGTGTTCTACCATTTCTCACTTTAAACAAATAAAGACTGGGGGAGTGTGTGGCTTCTGCACACACTGGGTGTGTTCATGTTCTTAGACCGACGTTTTCCTGAATCTCTCTTGAAGGTATACGATTACCCGCGTTTGGCTTAAAATGTAAAACGCAACCTATTACAATTTCTCTAGTAGAAGAAAATGACACAAACACGCATGTAAGTACAAGTATCAGATTACAATTTAAACACAGTTTATAGCTCTGAGCCTGATTTTAATCTGATTAAAATGCCATTTCCACGCGTGATCTATCTTTTCACTACAGAGACGATACGATCACTGTCATTTAGCAGATTAAAAACTCTTAGAGATACACATCTGTGCCTTAGAACAAGACGAAGCACATCTTAAATGTTCGTGTCATAACAGCTATAAACCCTCTTCATTACTGTCTTCTGTTTATCTCACTCGTTTTGCTTTATACTTGCAGCGACGCGGACCAAATTTCAAAATGTATTCAAAGGAAATTGGAGAGTTTGCATGTGAGCAAGTGTGTGAACATTTGGGTCCTTTCTTTGTGTACTGAGGTGCAAAAATTTAATCAACGTCGACTATATGTATATTATTTTAAATTGGGTGCGTCTCACACTGTGCTTCTTATTAAATGCAATCCGATGTGTTAAACATTTCAGCGTCTCTGTTTAGTCGCTAAAGCCCGCAGCTTGGGTTACAGTGTCTTTAGACCTTTAGGTATATGACCCCCGCACCTCCCCTTTCAAAATATTACCTCCTCTGTCACTGCCAAGACACACTATCAATCACTCGAGAAATCACTGGGGCTGAGGACGGATAGAGAGAAGCTGGGCCACATCAGTTCAGCAATGAGCTGCGACTGGATAAATAAAAACACTGAAAGAATGTTGCTTTCATGTTGTTGAGACATCACAGACGCGTTCGTGGGTCAAATGTGGAGGAGACAAAAAGGACGAGGGAAAACTGCCCTGACAGCTTTGCCTGTGAGGAACAGCTAAAGTGTACATGTTTCCCCTCAAAGTTTGTCTTGGAGGCAAAAGTTTGTTTTTCTGTTCCTGCTCAGTTTCTCACACACTTCCTGTCACCTGTGCGTCACCGAGGTGAACTTCCAAGCAGAGCGTTCTCATCACTTAATTTACATCAAACCTGGCAACACTGATGCCGGGTGTTACATATTGGAAGTGTTGACAAATGAACGCGGCAGTAACGGTTGTCATTAACTGACTCCTCTATGTGGCCGTTCTGTTCCAGTAACAAGGGAGAAAGTGCAGGGGGGGGGGGGGTTCAGAGGGAGAAGAAGAGGAAGGAGTTCTCAGTGTAAGCAGTAATCAGAGGAAGCCAGCAGGGGGGACAGGGAGGGCTGGTGGGGTCAGAGCAGAGCACCACTAAGCAGCCTTTCTCTTCATTAGCAGCCTCTCTAAGGGGGGCGTCACTGGCCTACCTGTCCAGCAGATTATTGAACCGACTAACCAGTGGCTCCCACCCCACACACACACACGCTCTCACACACTCTCCCCTCTCTGATTCCCACAGAACCTGAGGAATCACGACCTAGCTGCAGCCTCACTGACAACTTTAACTTTTTCTTTAACCTCACGTAGCCCTGCTAGGCTGAACCGGTGCATCAGCTCGGTGCACAACCAGGACATTTATCGCTCTATTGTGACCTTTTTTTTCTTTCTTCTTCTTCAATCATCTCTCAGGTTTTTGTGAAATTGTTTTCAGATATTTTAATTGTTCATTTTCTCTAGGTTTGGGTCATAATATCCTTCCGGTATGCGGTATGTGAGAGACAAAGACAGAAAAACGTGAATAAAAAGGGAAAACCAATATCTTCGCCTGTGTGACTGGAAACAGCATTGAGAAAAAAGGAAATAAATGACACTTGTGGAATTTTAAATTGGCATTCTTCTGTCTCAAGAACACCAACATAAGGTGGTGAAACCTCCCTCACACACTCTTAGACCAGGCCACAACACTGTGCCAGGCCTTCATCTCACACATTCACACTTGTGTTGTGCTTTAAAGTGAGGACATTCATCTCAATGTCTCTCAGTCTGTCTCTGTTTCTCGTTTGGATGCGCCCATGCTGAAACTTCTGTGTGCTCTGCTGTAACAGGTTGGCTGCGAGCGCCCTGACTTTCCCTTTTCGAGGTCAACCGTAACACAGGACACATGAACAGGCAGAAACTGTCTGGGACCAACATGAGTATTAAAACACACATGCACACCCACACACACATACTTAGACTGTCAGATTTCAGTATGATTCAGCTGCATTAAACACCAACATTATAAGTTTAAATTACAAGTTGAAAACAAATATATTAATGTTCTGTTTCCATTCCCGACAAAGACAAATGATTTTTCTAAATGAACAGCACAGTTGGACCTGTTCGCTTGTGTGTATAGGTCAATTTTCTGATGAATTCAAAATAGAAACAGCCAAGAATCAACTTCTACAAGTCAACATTTCAAGAGAGTAAGAAAACTTTGCAGAGAAGATAGCATTAAACACAAGAATGAATTGAATTAAAAAGTAGAGCAGCAGCGTTTCAGCAGGCCTCATAATAAGCAAAACATTGCTGCAAGCTATAAAATAACTTGCTCTTACTTATTTAAATAAACATACATCAGACAATTTTCATTTGTTTTACTTTTAACAATATGTTTGCGTTAAATACTTCAATTATCTCTAGATTTCATTTGTCTCTATGAGTTTGTAAATACTCCAGGCCTAAATCTGCAGGCATGAAGAGAATCTTAAGACCACAATATCACATAGAAATTGAGTGAAGTTAACATTTTGCTTGTCAAACGTCTGTTGTTAAGGTTTCAACTGGGACATATAAGCTCACAGATAATTGTTCAATCAACTTCAACTTCAATGAAAACGACAAAACTACCATGAGTAGTTAATGTTTTGTTAACCTACTTTTTACCTACTTACTGAAGTCACTAATTCTAATATTTATTATTGAATGACTCCTTGGTGTAGAGGTAAATCGTTCATACCTTATTTTGTAAGACAAAGGGGGGTATAAAGAGTTACACACGTGTAAGAAATGTCCTTAATTGTAGGCCTGTTGAGAAACTTCAAAAGTCTCGGGAAAAGTGTATGAAACAAAAATTGGGGGGGGGGGGGATAACTGAGTTAGATTGGTTATGTTGTAGATCAAGAGAAAGGTCAGGACTAAAGTGATTTACAGGAGTCACTAAATCTTTAATGTCCTCCACTTATCTGATCAAGTAAAGTAAGCACAAGCTGAAAAATCATATTTACCATCGCTGCATGTTGTATCTGACAGACCCCGGGGCTTCTGGCACTTTTCAAACTTGGCGTCTTCAAAGTCTGATTTCGCCCTCAAGTGGGGAACTTTCTCCTCTTCAGTGCTGTGCGCGATCTGAGGCGAGTCGACAGCCGCCGCTTCTGTTCACAAACTTTTCATCGTTGATAAATGACAGTTTGAGCTGTGAAACAAACAGTCAGTCTCTGGGGTTTTTTTCTTATCCCGATATTAACCGCGTCCAGGTTTCTTCAGTGAGAAAAACGTGCGCCAAGACGTCTGTGGAAACGCGTCGCTCTTTCGCAGATATGAACAAACGCACGACCAACGACACTCTGTCCCTGCTGTCTGCTCGTCCCAACTCGTTAAAGTGGTGATGTCGAAGTGAGACAGTGGGGATCGCCGGTAACCAGACGCCGCGTTGTAAGTGTCTGTCCTACCTTGAGGAAAAACTCCCATAAACGCCTTCCCACACTCCCCCGGTGCTTCCCGTGTGCACAGGCTGAGTCACAGAGGCAGTGCGCCGCGGAGAGCAACGGACGGTCCGGGCTGGAGAGAAGGTGGCTGCTGTGTTAAGTTGGGTGAATTCAGACCAGTGTTTTACACGCCGTCTGCGCGCGTCTCTCCCTCTCTCTCTCTCTATGTGTGTGTGTATGTGTGTGTGTGTGTGACTGTAACCCGAGTGACTGTGGGTCCGCTGAGTTTCTGCAGGACCTGAGTGAGTTGATTCACGATGCTGTGTCAGGATGAAGGAGTCACATCTGTGTGCGACCAAACCTTTAGCCCCGAGATAAGAAAACGGCTAAGTCTTGGCAATACAGCCCGGGGAAACACTTTCAAAAAGCCGCGAACATTCTGCCATCACCTCCCCTCTGCGTGGATTTATTTCACAACTATTCTAATACTGAAAACAAGGCGCATTTAAAACATCATCCACCAGAATTAATTCCTGTTCATAAAATCCATCGAGTTTTGCGTAAAAGTATTATAAGATAAATAAATGTACTGCCATCTTCTGACAACTGCATTCACTTTTTGGGTGATACACTTTGTTTCACACATAGAGACAAATCAAAACATTCACTTATTACACTTTTTTTCGCCGGAGCACCCGCATATTTACACGCGCGCACACGCACGCACCCCCATGCGCGCACACGCCAGATGTGTTATAGGCGCTTGGACATTGTTTAGGATTTCTCTAGGATTTCGGGTGGGGGGGGCACCGATTTCCTAACTTGTTGTCCCTCGGGTCCTTCAGAAGTGGGCGCGCTCATTAAAGTTTCATTGCGCACTTGTTTTGGGGATTTGCTCAACATTAGACTGAGACATCTCAAGAGTGAAGAGTTGAAGGAGTGAGGGGTGTGTGTCTCTGTGTGCGTTTGTTTGAGGAAAGAGTGAAGCAGGAAAAGACACATACAGAGCTCCTCAGAGTGACTGCCTGCCTGCTTGCTTGCCTGCCTGCCTGCCTGGCTCCTCCAGTGAAGAGAGGCAGCTGAATCCCAGGACAGTCATTTCTATCAAGTCAAGCGTCTGGAAGCCCCACTTGCATGTTTGGTCAAGGGGTAAATAATAGATCAGGGATTAGGCTTGTGTAGAATTCATTCCAGGGTAACAAGCTACTGGGGTCCCAGGATATGCATATTCATTCCTTGGCCAAGGCCGTGGGAGAGCGAGGACCATATGCCTGTTTGTCAGAGGGCTTAGATTGTTAATTAAATGAGATATTACATACTTATGTGAGCAACAAAACAAAGCCTTTAAAGGATTGTCCATAGAAAAAAAAAAAGATGTTTGATTTGAGCGTTGTGTGGACTTCAAATGCTTTGATGTTGTTTAATTTAACAGTTTCCCCGTTTAGCTGTTGATTAATTGTGCAGACACCAGTAGCTATGGATGAGTAATGCTGTGACATATGCTCTACATCAAAGTGAAACATGCCACAAAGCCCTTTTTTTTCTCCCTCCCTCATTCATTAGCACATTGCCAAACATTTATATTTGATGTGCGTGAAAACACAGTCAGACCTGCTCGACTAATTGGTGACCAGTTGCGAGCAGGTGTGTGCCAGCTTTGGCCAGGTCACCCTTCACTGCTTCTCAGAACTTTAAATAAATCATTAGAGCTTCTGCTTCTTTATATGGAAAACACGTTCCACTAAAACTCAGATCATTTATGTTGGGTGGATAACATCAAATTATAACTTTAATCTATATTAAATAAAACCATTAGAAACTGCAGAAGTCTGGGTTTGTTTGTCCTGTACTCCACGTGACATACCTTTACTGTCACAGTTGACTGTACGTGCTTGTGAGAATCCAAATGAAGATCAAATCGTGGTTGGTTGGTTGGTGCTCCTGGGATTGAGGGAAATAAACATGAGACAAGTGAAACTCTTAATTGTCAGGTGAAAGAGGCAGCAGATGTTTCCCGGAGGAGGGTGCAGTCGACTCCTGCAGGGACCGGGATCCATAATTTGAATGAAAATAATGAGGTACACTTTTAATTAGAAACAATATTTTATTACACATATACACGCAGTGAGCAGTGTTATAGTGTAGCTTTCATCTGATGGTGTGGATAGTTGTACTCTATTTAGTTCCAATCATCTCTTAAGATCAGAATTGCTGAAACAGTTCTCTTTCCATATGCTATTTAACATGAGTATATGTTTATCTGTCGCTGTGACAGGATCCCACTGTTCACTAATTATCCAGCGGGACAGCTGATAATGAGCTATTGAACCTGCTACTGGAAGTGTTCTTCCTCCTGGGACGACCATCAGCTGCTACACTGCAGCTGTGGATCCATCAAAGCCACAGAGGTCCCACTGTTCATTAAGCTCCAGTCCTGCCGCAGTATGGAAAGGTCAGTTTGAATGTCCCCAAGAACCCTGAGGAGATGTCATGGGATTAGAACAAAAAGTTCTCCTCACAAATCAGTATAGTTTTCCAAAACCTCTCTTTATTGAATCCATTAACTTGCCTTTATTTATTCACAACCTATTTACTACTATTGTGCTGTCATCTTTATCATGGTTGTTATCATCTCAGGTATTAACTGTATGATCTCTGTCTCCAATGTTTTACCTCAGTTTCTCATATATCACAGAGAGAGTAGTACAGGTGTCTGCAAGAAGACAAATACTTATTTCATCTACCTGATGTCCTCTGACGGGATACCATTTACACAGGCAGATCAATGACCCGTGTCTTCTGTGTATTCACTCATATTCAAGTAAAATATGACCTTAAAATCCACCCGTTCACCTTATTTCACCCATTCACTGAGGGAAGGACGAGCTCTCAAGTTAAAGTCCAAGAGGAAATAGTCTGCCTTGGCGTTCCCACATATCCCCATGGGGCTAACTGGGGGTGGGATTTGTGGCACAAAGACTGCACAAACTCACTCATTCGCTCGCACACACACGCACATACATATGCCCTTTTGCCTCTAGGAGGTGGGTCCTGTATGGATCAATTCCTCCTTTATGAGGGCTCTTGTTTGTCAGGGATAGGACCAGAAGGTCATCAGATGGGAGTCAAGCAGAGTTCTGAGCCATCTCGCCAGGGCTAGGATATGAACAAGGGGGCTTGTACACATAGGGGTTTGTGTAGGGGGGCTCTTAAAGAGATTAGTGACATTGCATGCTTAGCAAAATTTTCATAGCAGAATAGATCTGTGAGAGATGAGGGAGTCATTGTGCTAGAATTGTCTGGTTAAGGTGTGCAAATACTGTATGTATGAAGTGTGAAAGGAGAGAAGAGGAGTGGCAATCAATGGTTTCTCTGTCATGAGGGTTTTATAAGGTCTCACAGGATCCAACATGAGGATGGCTTATGCTCGAGGTCAAAAGAGATATCTTTCCAAGGGACTCGGCTGACTGATATAAACTCTCTGTTCAGGTCACGGCTTGAATGGAAGTATGCACAAACAAGCCCAAATGTCAGCATCTGAAAATGTATTTACAGAGCAATTTCAAATGTTTGTGATGGCCAGTTGTAATTACAACAACCTCTCTGATGGATATGTGCCATTTCTATCTAAGCTTATTCAACTTAAAAAAAAAAAGAAGTGTAGACAGATAGCAAATAGAGCCATCAGCTGAGCTACAAAGCGACGGCGTTCAAAGCTTCTCAGTGAGTCTCACATGTTCGTGCCTGTCTCATTCCCATGCAGGAGGTGTGACACTCGACTAAAGACTGTTCAAGTTTGACATCCCCCCTGGCATTTGTACAAGCTGTGTTTCTTTAAAGCTGGGGACTTGTGGCTCTTTAGTATCAATTGTCATCCCCTGTAGTTCTCAGCTCCTTTCCTCCCTCAGCATCAAAGCTAGGCCACATTAATGCAAACAATATCCCCACTTACCTGAGGCGGCAGGCGGAGACTGTGCCTTCTGAAATCTCCACGGAGCGTCATGTTTTTCCCCGGGACGTGCTTCTCTTCCTTCCTTTGTCAGCATCAGCACACCGGGGCTTGTCATTTGGTTCTTGAATTTTTCATGCGGGTGTATTTGCATGATCACAATTCTGTGTCACTTCTTACCGTAGATTAAATGCTGCCGAGCACTTGAACGTCCCTTTGAGTGTGTTGAGGCAGAACAGAAGTGAGTGCAGCATGCTCAGAGGGATTATCACAGTCTTGTCATTTCACAAGGTGGCTATTTATGATTTAACAGCTCTGCAATTACACATTAGGGGCCAACAAAGACAATTTCATACAGGAGTCATTTGATGTATTTATTTTCATGCGTACCTCTGAGTCAGATCTTGGAGGATGTGGCATCAGGAGAGAAGCTGAACTGTGATTTAGAACATAGAACAGGATATTGGAGAAGGAGGAAATCATCAGACACACAGCAAAATTTTAATATTTTTTATTATCTAGTACAATGCAATAAAATGTGCTGCTAAGATTGATGTGATTGTAATGCACTTGCTAACAGCAGATTTACTTCATGTTCACACTCCTATGTGACTCTGTAATGACAATTCAAAATAGTATTGGAGAAGAGAAAAAACACTGGAAATTTTACCTGATCAAAATTATCATTGTGTAAATGTGTCATCTAAAATGTTTTCATTATTCAGTCACATTAAGTCAATCAGTGTCCACAAGTCCTTGACTCAAGTTTGAATGGACAAATGAATGTAAAGTAATAAACAAAATCATCAATAAGTAACTATATTAATTAATATTGTACATTTTTTCTCATCATTGTAATGTATGCACTATATACTGTACATAACAACGTGTTCACACACTCTCTATACTGATCTTTACGAATTACGTTGACTATATATGATTATATTCCACTTGCTTCATTCATCCAATAAAAGCTTTTAGATAAAAGAAGTAAACTCAAATAATGAAAGAGGTTGTAAGGATGTGAATTTGTTTTTCTTTTTAGCCTAAATGCAGGAAGCACATTCTTGGCAAGATGAAAGCAGGCTCGGCTGACACCTGCCTTTAATGTGTCTAAATGCTCTTAGATCTGGATTAATCTGTCATTAGTGGCACAGACAACAAACACTTTAAAGTGGAAGATACATATTGCTGCAGACATAAAAAAGAGCAGTGTCATGCACCAACATGTCTGCGTGGAACATGTAAGCCACTGGAAGTGACAGGGGCCAAATTACATGCATTTGATGATGAAAGAGGGGATAGTCAGAAGACGATCCCTGTAGGCTTTGTCAGTGTCCTCAGGTGGAACGCTTTCATTTGACATAGGATTCTTTAGAAAAGGGAAAAAATAACAGGATTAAATGACAAAATTAGGGTGTTGCCATACAATTTATTGGATAATTGAAGGTTTCTTTTCAGTGATGTTGTGCCTGACATTTTGGCACTGTTTCTGTCACCTAACAATTAGATTCTGAATCTGGTGGGTTTGATGAGTTTGTCCAGGGGCAAAATGCTGTAGAAAAAGGCCAACAGTGTAATAATGCCACCTTTGGCAGGGCTAGACACAGAATTGTGGAGGGAGGGAGGGAGGGAGGGAGAAAGAGAGAGAGAGAGAGAGAGAGAGAGAGAGAGAGAGAGAGAGAGAGAGAGAAAGGGGGAGCCTTGATTTAGAGATACCATGTGTCTGTGTGTGTCTGAATGGGTAACAGGGGCAGGCAGATGTGCATTATGTACCAGTCTACTGCCTCTAAAATTGTTCCACAAATTAGGAGCTTAATGAGAGGCAGTGTTTGTGGGTCAAGGAACAGCCTAATCATGCTAAGTCAATTGCAGTGAGAGGGAGAGAGAGCAAGAGGGAGGGAGAGAGAGGGAGAAAGAGCAAGCAAGCGGATGAACCAACATTTGTCTGGCTGAAGAAGAGTGCCAGTCCTCATATTTCTTCATTTCATTCTCTTGCCCTGCACCAAATCTGGCCTGACACTTAAGAACATTAAGTACACAATATGGAGTTGTCTTGTCTTGCCAGCGAAACACATGTCAAACACACATCTTAGTTACTTGTGACCAGTGCTTGTGTCCAGTTCTCAAAGCCCTCGTAAACTAAAGATCAAACATTTGTCAGTATCAAAGCATGTGTACTTACATGGCACTGTTAAAAACTAAATAAAGGAAACAAAGCAAAGTAAAATCAATGGTTCGGGCATAAATATGAGTTGGGTCACAAAGGGATAGAATAAAAGTCTTTTAAAAGATACCCCTCACTGATGATGGTGGGCACTGTCTAACAAGTATAACATGTAACACACGTTTGAGTTGAGTTCTGGTGACTGTGGGGACTATAGTATATGGAGGATAAAGATCAATCTTATTTATCAACTATTTATTTTAGACCATATTATTATTATTATTATTATTATTATTACTATTGATACCTATTTGTATGGTAATGTCATACTTTGAAAAATATTATTTTAAAACTTTACTGAACAATTCAGACAAATTCACATACAGTTGAGCTGAGATCACAAAAAGAAATGATAAGAAATAAAATTAATACTCATAGAACACAAATAAAAGGTTTAACAAATCAAACAAATTAAACTTTAAATTTAGAGACAGTATACAATGAAAACACACAAAAAAACAAATAAAGAGTCCATTTTGGTTAATTCTGAGTAACAATGAGATATTAAAGGGAAGCTTCTATGGTTATTCTTCCTGTTTAAAGAGTCCAAATGTGCTGGATATCTAAAAGAAAGGGTAACAGTTAATAACCATATAAATCGTATATTAACATTTGTGAATATAAAGAATTTACATTAAAATACAAAATGGTAATAAACTAAAAATATGTACTTTCACGTTGAAAATGTATATTATGCATTTTAAAATAAAAGTGTATGAGCTGTCAACGAAACAATAAAAAGCAATTGTTGCCATTTGTACACTGTTAGTGTGAGAAAAGACGAATTAATAATTGCACGATAGATAGAGTGCGTACAGAGAAGAGATACATGGGTGATCCTAATGTCGTACACAAACAGAAACTGTCGTGAAATGTCGTAAAGAAGTTGACGCGAAGGGACAGAAACGGAAAGCAGCGGGCTTGTTTGAAAGGAGAAAGCGTCTCTAAAGTTGTGGACAACTGTGTAAAACATCGAAAAACTTGATGTTGTGTTTTGTGGTAAACCTGCTATGAATACGTCTAAGCGCAGGAAGAAAGTTATTACAATGGAGTTATGAAATGACGCGAGGGGCTTGGACCTGTTGTCATGGTTGTCAACAGCAAAAAAAAAGAGTTGCCATCCAGCTGAAGCTAACAAACGTTAGCTTTAGCTGGATATGCTAGCCCTAGCTGCTATTTTCATGCGATAAAGTGCCATTTATTGACGCGTTCCCGAAAGCTGCTGATTATCCAGCTGCTTCAACAGGTAAGAGACGTCTGGTAATCTGTTTATAACGTTAGTTGCTTGTCCTCCCGTGCTCTTCAGCCTGCTAGTATTCACAATTTAGCATCACAACAACGTTATTTTCTCAGCATTTCATTCCAGAGAGAGAGAAAAATACCGATTATAAGTCTGTAATGTTCGTGTCATGACAGCTGTGATGAAGCCTTTATTCACCGCAACTGTTCTGCCTTTTATAAACAACTCCACAATAATGTCCCTTGTTGTTTTGGTTTCTTCAAAGCTCCAACATGTCCACAGACGACGCTCAGGTAAAGGGTTTGGAGGAGCAGGTGAGGAGCCTGTCAGATGAACTAATGCAATGCCAGGTATGTATGAATATGTATATAAATGCATGTATATATTATATCTGTCTTTCAATGATCTTATCTGGCACTTAAAGACACATGGCTCAGAGTGCTGCTGTAACATATAAACGGTGAATACTTATGTCAAAGTGTATTTGACGCCTTTTTAATAGTTCTGTTTACTGGTGACATTAAGGTCAATTAGCAAATAGTCTAGTCATATTGACAAACTTTATTTGTTTACTTGAGTTCATGAATTATGGAGAGGCATGTCGGTGCAAAATGTTCTCATGAAGGCATTTGAGTGTTAAGATGTTCTCGTGTCACATCGTTACTGCACATTCAGACACACGTTAAGTATCTTTGCACTTATGTGAGCACAAACTGGTTTGCATTAATTTCACTGTTTTGATCAGACGTTGACCTAAGATTCATCTCAGATAGAAAACAAATCTCCATTATGATGTTAGTCAGAATAAAAGAGGGACTCCTGGGGAGATCACACTGCATGCTGGGATGTGCTCTAATTCCTAAGTATACTTTTGGTGAGAATTCTGTTTCATTAATTTAACCCCAGATGATACAAACCCATGTTTACAAAATGAAGTATAATAGCATTGAGGTTTACAAGTAGTATTTGAAAGGTAGTAAATGACATTATAGCTATAGCTTAATAGCATTCAGTGTTGTTGCTTTGGCTGTTCTGCTGCATGAATATAAGTAAATAACAGACAGTGCCAGTAAATACTGTGCAGAACATATTAATTACTGATACATTTGAGTGATTTTAGTCTCTCTCTCTCTCTCTCTCTCTCTCTCTCTCTCTCTCTCTCTCTCTCTCTCTCTCTCTCTCTCTCTCTCTCTCTCTCTCTCCCCCTCTCCCTCTCTCTTGCTCTCTTTCACACACTCACACTAACACACTTGAGAACCTTTCATGTTCACTGTCTGCTTCAATGAGATTCAATGAAAAGGTGTCCTTGCATACTCACCACCAGGTGGTGCCTGATGGCATGAGTGTGCTTACCTGAATGCAGCATTTCTCACTTTGCATATCTACACTAACTCACTAAACAGCACTGAGCAGTTATACAACAGAGTGCTTCATTTGGGCTTCTATTAGACCATTGATACCTACCACATGAGACAGAAGCATTTGCTGTGTGTTCTTCTGTTGTTTGGTTACAATTTGCTGCGTGTCCAATAGCTTATTTATCCCGTTAGGATCAGTTTAATTTATCTTGAATTTAATTTAACATTTTTGAACATGTTACAGCTTCACTCAGAAATGTGCAGGAGAAGCAAAGCATCCTGACAAGCTGTCTATGTACTTGTGTTATCTGGTGAACAAACAAAAACATTTATCCAGCCACTTTCAGTTGAGTACAAGTAGTTAAAAGCTGAAATGCAGTTACAACAAATCCCTCGCAAAGTTTACACTCTTATCATGATTACAGTATTAACATGGTTCAGTGTTCGATGAATGCGTTTTCTTGGTCTGCAGCTGTCACGTTTGTTTTCATGAAGCAGGAAGTTGGCCCATTTGTTTTTACTGATCGTGCTATCAAATGTAACAAACCTTTACGATTCATCTTTTCTTACTTTCTCAAATTTGATTAGTAATTAATGAAATAGTTAAATAGGTGATGTAGTAACAGATAAATAGCTCGAGGATTTGATCCCTTTGAAATGTCCATACTTGCACACCTCTTAAGATATTGTTGAAAATATTACACAAAGGCTGAAAAATGTCCCTAAAAACATTCAATCCTTATATGTGTGTCACTTAACATGGTTGTGTATCGACTGTTTATATCTAGCCAATCTCAGTGTTGTGTACCTTTTCAACTGCAGATATTCAATACCTTGGTCCTTCCACCTTCAAACATTTTGATGCAGAGCTTGAGCACCTTAACATGTTATATCTGTATCAAGCTCTTACTTTTAGATGTAATCCACAACATATTATTATTATGCAACTTTACCGCTGACATTCTGTTCAATGTTCATTACAACAAATCTATGTGTGCTCTCTAATCGAAGTGACATGGATGCCATCCTTGGTGGTCCGGTCTCTTGTAGAACATCAGTGATTCTGTCTATCTAATAGGGACCTTTAGTTTGCACTGTACTATTTAAATAGTGGCATTTGAATACCATTGATGTCTTAAGTCTCTGCCAAGACTTACTTCAGGACAGCCATTAACTACAAAGAGGCTCATCTTTGGCCAGCAAATGTTCCTACTAGACCATGATAATTTTATCAATTCGGGGCTGAATTCCAGTGGCTCTCATTGGCATGTTTAGCCCATGGTGTTTCAGTGTCTGGGTTCAAAATGAATAATTTAGCAATTATCAAACACACATTCGATGCATCTTTAAGCACATGTACGTCAGAGGATAGCCCTTGATGAGGATCCTGACCGAAGAGTCGTCTGGAACGGTTGATGGCAGCCGAAGGCCAGGCATCCTATTTTAAATCAACCGTACTTCTCAATTTCATCATTAGCTGCATTGCAGAACTGAGTCGAGTGAGATTCCACCCCATTCTGTGTACACATGTCACACGCATGTGCACACACTTTTGCGCGCACACACGCACACACACACACACACACACTCAGACACTCAGCTGCATACAGAGACAGAGATCCACCGGTCCTTCCACTTTGTATGTTCAGCCCATGGTCTTATCAAGGTCTGCCTCTGCCATTTAGTAAATAATTGATTAGACACTATTGAATAGGGGGGTTAAAATTCATGTACTAATTGGAGACCAGTTCATTCCAGTGGGAGGAATGACTTTTATCTTATGATGATGTGAACATAATTTATCAGATAATTTTATATTAAGTCGATTTGGTATAATTCTGTCTTTTAATGTCAGAAAATGTACTTTTTAGATGTCCCTCATTAAATGTAATGTAGTTTAAATATGTTTGAAAAACCAGTGAGACAATTTGAATTGGAAATGTGTGAGGGGCTGACTGGGATTTCTGCTTGAAGATGACTCTCTCTGTCATCAGTTTTGAGTTTCTTTGGGGCTAGTTACTTTGGAGCCGCAGCAGAAAACCTATCCGGAGAGCAATTTATTAATAAAGAAAATGCAAGCTCGACTGCTGTGTTTTGATTTGGATCCCAGCTCTCCCCAGTCATAAATAGTGTATAATGACAAGTGTCAATGGTTGCTCCCCTTGAGTCGAAGGTCATATCTCAGTGATGGAGCTCCCTGTTAAGAGGGTGTCTTGATTAAAGAGGGCAGACTGGATCAAAAACAATTTTTTTTACAAGATGCTTAAATTATAGATTGACTCCCTAACTTCTCCCGTACTGTATGTTGTCATTGGACCTCCTCTTTAATTTTTTTGGCTTCAATTAAAAAAGGCTGAGATATGATTTTACTCTTCTTGTAGGCCTCACTGAATTTGAAACAAATTTATCATAAAATATAAAACAGTTGTTGACGTGTTCTATGATTTCTTTCCCACAGGCAGATAAGGATTTTGTTTGGTCCCTATGGAAGCGCCTGCAAGTGGCCAATCCAGATTTGACCCAAGCTGTCAGTCTGGTGGTTGAGCGGTGGGTAAATTTCATCTTTCAAATTGCTACCTAAGAAGCTCAACAGCTGAAAATTCCTTTATCTCACAAGTGAAAAGAAATATGTGTGAAAGTCGTTCAGCGGGGTCTTTAAGGCACCTTGGCCGTTCTACTGGGGTTACGATGGAATCTGGTGCAGATGCTGATTTAAGCCTTCTTATCCCCGGTCTAGCAGTTCAACCATGGAAACCTTTTTAATGAAAACCCTCTCCCTCTGCCTCTCCCATTCTGGACAGTGGAAACACTCTTGCCAAATGCTTGTCTTTTATCGGATAAACTGTGAGATTGAATATGACCTTTTTTGCAGGATGGCTAAGCCACACTGAAACAGTGGCATGGGAACTTTTATAAAAAGAACATGAAATAAATAAATTCCCTTTCATAGGAACTAAAACATGACTTTACATTGTCTTTGCAGGGATGTATAACATAACTTTTTTAAGGGTGTTTATTGTTAACATAGTGGTAATTCTAAATCCCATTATTCATAAAATAGTGTTTTTTTATGGTTTTATGATACACCTGCAATTTTAGTGAGGATGTGAAGCATTTTCCACATCCTATGTGTGTACTAGTGTACCTTTGATAGTGGCCTATATGAACACACATACATTTTTTTTGAATCACATAGCTTTGTGGGTAGAAGACAGTGCGATGTGTTCAGAGAGATACATGCTTCCCATTCCTTCTGCACTCCCTCTTCACTTCCTTTATAACCCCATAGGAAACCCATCAAAGTATGTTGGCCTACTGAGACTAGAGGGGAAACACGCACCCAGAGAGCATATGTGTATCGTATCACCTGATGCACAAGAGGATATTGACATGGTAATTGTGTCGACTCCAGTCAAGCACCAGTACCCACTGGGAACAGGCGTTCACCCCTCCTCCTGTGTGAATCGTGTAAAGTGATTGGTTGGTTGCTCAGGACATGGCGAACACAGCCCGATATACAAGGAGATGTAGCGAGGCCAGTCTGCGTTCCAGTCACTTCTGGGACACCTGATACTTACCTCAGTGCGTAAAGGGAGAGGGATGATCAGAAGAGGCAAAGCGAGCCGAGAAAGACACAGAAGATGGGAGGAGTAGATGGAAGCAAGTTTTGACTTGAAGGGATGGCTGGCCCCTGGTGGTCTAAAGTAGTAGAAACAAATTCCCAAATTGCTGCTCTTGAGTGTCCTCTTAACTTAACTACTTCGTGATAAAAATAGCTAGTATGGGACTTGAAAAATTGTGAGTAAACGGCCTATTTTACATTTTCACCAATCGCCAATATATAGCTTTTATTCATTCTAAACAATAGACATTCTTTATGTAACGGGCTCATCCTTCGCCATGAAAAGGAATGAATGAATGTTCCTCTTTAGAGTGCCTCAGATTCAGCCTTACCTTTTATTTGTAGTATAGCAGGGGCACAGTGAATTTAATATTTTACAAGACAGTTACACAAAACGCGACTTCCACTGATTTGAACTGCTTATTAGGTACAGCAGTACAATGTGTCAGACAGGTGTATATTCAACCAGTGTGTGTTGGTGGTGTTGTGGATGGCCTTGCATTGAGGTGTTTCTAATGTTTTGTCTACCCAAAAGGGAGAAGCACAAAGCTGAGATGAAGGACAGGAGAGTGCTGGAGATCCTCCAGTTTAAAGACTACAGGATACAAGAGCTTGAACAGGTAACATAGCAATTCACTGTTTTTTAATGGAGAAAATGCATCAATGTGGCTTTCAAAACATACCTGCAATGTTTGTGAAGGTTCTTTGTCACAATGGTTAAACATACTGTATATAGCTGGGAACTATATGGGAATGTGGGGAGGCAGTAGTCGAGTGGGTAGGGCTTCCGCTTAAGTGAGTGGGAGTTGAGGCCTTGCTCAAGGACACCTTAATGATAGGTCCAGATGAAGAACATTTTTCATTCACTTCTCCAAACCACATCTCCTTTCTGTGTGGAATTAGTGAGCTTCTAGCCATCTACCTGATTATCTTGTCCTTTTAAAAAAAACATAACAAGCTTTCCTTATATACTTTTCTGAAATTGTCATTAATGCTTTGTTTTTCCGATCAGTACATTTTCCATATTTTTTAATTATTACTCAAACTACAAAAAAGGAATGTATCACAATTTGTATTGCCCAACAAATCTGTGTTTACTCACTTTCAACCTTTACCTATCCATCTCTCTTTTTCTGTTTTTTTAAACATCTCTCCTTGAGTAATAATTCTTGGTGCTATGATGGCTAATGATAACGACATCACTAACGCAATTTACTCCAAATCATCATCCCTTCACTGACGCATCTGTCAGTCTACTTCATTAGTGTCCCTTTTATCCAGATTCGTGCTCATTCCTAATGAGAGTTGCTGTAATGGAGTCATCAGCGCTCCAGCAGTCCTCTGCAGTACCTTCCTCAGCCATCAAACACTGATCTGTTATCTCATATATAGGTCTCTGGATTTTTGTGCTTTTTTTTATCTCCAAGGGTGTTTATTTTGAATATTAAACATTTTTGAAAATCAGAGGAAATTGTAATAGATTGTAATCATGTAATGTAGTCTGGGTGGAAATCAGTTTATGAAAATAGCATTTGTATTTTTTTTCCCCTTTCTTTTTCCTGGAGCATAGCCTGAAAGCCATGATTTTATTATTTCTTTAAACAATATCTTGCAGAGCTGTTTTGTTTTTCCTATGGATGTTTATTAGCGTTATGATGTTTTACAAGGTCAGCTAACCTCAACCTGACTGAATGCAACTGTAGTGTTTGGAGAGTGAATATGATTTGTTATTCCATTTGTTACTTATAATCCAAATAATAAGTAATAACCTTTTAAAGTTTTTGGTCAAGTGCAAGACAAACTAATTTATTGACTAAACAAAATGCTTAGTCGATCTACCATACATTTTAAATTAGATTTTTTTTTTTTTTTACAGAACTTTTGAATCCAATTATTTGATGTCTGTTCTTCCACACACACACACACACACACACACACACGCACACACACACACACACACACACACACACACACACACACACACACACACACACACACACACACACACTCAGGAAGCCTTTGTTGTTCTCCTTTTAAACGTTTGGCACTGAAGTTCACAGGCTATTTGAGAAGCTCATTAATAGTCATGACCTCTACACTGTGTCATCCAGCCACTTACAGTCATCATCTCATCCATAGTCTTGAACCATACGTGCCCGAGGACTGATTAATTGGATTTTCCGTCTTTTTAGGAGATGTGATGGTCCACTGGGTGCACACAGGATCTTGCACTCGTCTTAGCGTCTCAATTCTCCAACATTGATAATGCATTTTTGTCCTCTATGCTCAATTTTTTTAGTCCACATCCTTCTCTACATACTTTGCCTTCATACTCCTTTCCATTTTTGCAACATAATTAGCTTTCATTTTTTAAACGCTCTGGGAATTTTCAAATGCTAATCTTTCTGTCCTAGACCTCTTAACTTGGCTGAACCCCCCTTCCCCCCCCCCATATCAAGTGAACACTACTGGGGTTAAAATTGTTCTTTCCTACCTCATTATCAACGTTTGAATTTATTTCCTGCTCGGCAGTATAAATCTCTATTAAAGCCCCTGTATTCTTAGCATTGCGAGCTAGGAGTATAGAGGAGCACTAAATCCGCTATCTAGATAGATCTGAGCGATTTCCGCCAACATGGCAATTAATTGCATCCCAGAGCACAGTGTTATTTGAGAGCAGTATGTACCCGCAGAAGGCAGTGGATTTACCAGCCAATGCCAAACCCCAGCTGATGCAGTGTTAAAACGCCAGCCTCTCCTTGCTAAGGCCACAAAGGCTGCCAAAAAATTAAGTGAACACATACCAAATTCTAAAGTAGGTGGTCATTAAAATGAATGTACGTTTTCTGCTGCCTATAGTTTTGAAACCTGAAAGTAATGATATTGATCATCATGGAGCTTTGTGATGTTTTAATAAGACTCAGTGCAGATTTATATATTGACTATTAGATATGAATGTTTTAGTGTGTTTCTTTTGTAGAAGATTTTTGGTTGATAGAATCTTATATGATAATGACGTGAAATAAATGCATTAAATTGTAACCTGTGTCTTTCCATCCGTGCCTTTTATTCTTTCCTTATTCTCTTGCTGTCCTTCTCAGAAAGTGGGAGGAGAGCAGCAGATGACAAAAGTGAATGAGGAGAAAGACATAATGGAGAAGGACTTGACAGCTCTGCATGAACAACTGCTCAATAAGAGCCAGGAACTTGAGGTTGGTGGAACACATTTTCAGTGGCAGTTTGGTCTTGGTCTTCTTAAGAAAAACAAAAAAACATGACAAGTCCCCTGTGGCTACAGCTGCAGATGTTCAAGTCAGGAGAGAAAGACGATTGCTTTGCCTCCTTGGATTCAGTATTTCCATGTGTCCTTGTGTCTTTCCCTGCCTCCTTTCACCCTCTCGCAGTCTCTTTCTTGCTTAAAGATTTCTCTGTTGCTACTGACAGCAGAGAAGTCTTGAGAGAGAGAGAGACAGATTGCAAATAAATACTGCATGACTGCTTCAGTAGGGGGATTGTGAATATTGTGTGGCTTCTCCCTAATTATGCTTCGATAGGATGCAGCTATGTTTAATTGATAAAGGAATGGTCTTACACAGTCTTGGTAAGGTCTCATGGAGAGAAATCGTGGGGGGACAGCATCAAAGGAGACACAGGTTGAGTCTAATGGGTCTTGCTGCAAGCAGCATTCTCATTAGGAGCCTGTCATTAAAGCTGACAGCCTGGCCCCTGTACCTGCATGAGCCCAGCTCAGCAGCATGGCTCGGTCCACCGGCCCACCTGGCCCAGTCATACAGCACAGGTGACCTTGGCCAATCAGTAGCGCATGCAGGGGGCTCTCGCAGCAAAGACGATTCACTGTTTACATATTCATTTCAGCTTGAACCCCATGTGATGCTTCCCTTTTTGTTGTTTCCCCTCGATGTCTCTCTGTTTCTCTTTTCCTTTCTCACTTTGAATTATATCTCTTTTCTTCTTACATCAACATTGTTTATTTGGCCCTTGCGACCTTCCCTTGCCACACACACACACACACACACACACACACACACACACACTTTGTGCATCTAGCAAATGAAGACAGGGTGTAAAAGGCAAGACGAGGAGCGGCAGGTGGTGCGGGCTCTAGAGGAGGAGAAAGAGGGATTAACTACCTGCTGCGCTGCCCTGCGAGCTGATCTGGAGGAAGAGCGGAGGCAGGCCAACAGCCAGCGAGACCAGAAGGTTGCTTCCCAGGCCAGAGTTAAGGTATGAATGTTGGGACAATCTATAAAAGCACACACACACACAGTTATACACTGGAAAGCTCCTGTTGTTGTCTACCCTCTTTCTTCTGCACACCTTGAACCTTCTGATCTCTTGTACCCTTCTCCCCTCAGCATGTCAATGTGAAGTGATTTCCGCAGCAAAGCAGACAGTTTAAATATGTATGGTCTATATTCAAAGGAAAGGGAAACATTGAGTTTTAAAAGAGGGAGAGATATCTTACTTGGCTGGGGTAAAAAATTAACTAAGATAATCTACAGGAAGCCCCAGTCCCTAGTGACATAACTTAAGTCTTACTCCCAACTGTGTTTGTGTACATGTGTTCAGGCAAACGTTAGTGTTGTGCGTTTTTGTGATTCACTTTCCTCATTTACAAGCAGCTAACACAATCTAGCCATTGCTCCCAAATGTCATCATTATGAATCAAATCCTCCCATCTCTGTTGTCAACACAAAGAAGAAGAATGACAGCAGTGCTCCTTTTAAACATTAAAATAATCAAAACCCAAAGTCCTTCAAGAGTTGTTCCCTTCAAAGAGCTGCCTGTTGCCATTCTTATATAGAAATCAGCTGCCTACCAAATACTATTCTACTAGGACCTCAGAGCAACCGAACAATCCCATACTCTCCCTGATTCTTATAGACTAATCGTCATGAAGCATATTGTTGCCAAATGAAGCCAGACAGAAAGTCTTAAATTAGTCAGGGCTGCAGCGTAATTACACTTGGATGGAACGGGCCCCAGCAACTAGACTATGCACATCAATCACAGCCGAAGATACTCCACCTGTTCCTCATTTTTGATCATGCATTGATGTGAAAGACGGAGGTGAAGACCATTAGGTGAGCCGCGGATACACGTCGTGTTACTTTGTTTGACATGAAGATTTGACAACTAAGATTTGTCCAGAATGTACCCTTTAAACAAATGTGAGGTGGAAAAGTTAGATCGACCAGATAGTTTTCATAACAGGCTTAGACAAAATGACTTCTTCACAAAAACTACTTCTTCCTCTGCTGCCAACCTTTCTGTGGGTGGTATGTTGCGATTGGATCAGGTTTTATGTTCAGTCTCAGTAAAACCATGTTAAAATAGATGAGCAACAGTTGCAAGCAGAACCCCAAAACCCACTGAATATTTGTATGATATTAAAAAGCCTAAATAGCTGAATGTCATGTTGAATCAACACCTCAGTCCGTCTTAAGAAACCACATTACACGGTCCCCTCATGTGGTGCTTACTGGATGGCTAGCTTGGTTTATGAAAGTGTTTCTGCTATGTTATCCCGTACATTTCAGCTTGTTCATTGGCTTTGATCAAAGCCGCGGTCAATAGGGTCACATCTGTAATGAATGTGTATAGATATCAAAGAAAACACCACTGCTTGTTGTATATACTCTACATGTTTTTAATGTCATCCCTCCTCGTAATTGCCAATAGCTAATTAATTTTGCATATGATTAATTTTGGCTTTGTGACACACCGTTTTCATTTATAATTACACTGGACAAGTTAGGTGACCCTTGTGTGTTTGATGTAACAGTTAGAGTGCCCTACACGACACTTCATTATTTCTTCTTTATGGGAAGGTGTTGTATTGTCCCACTCTCCCAAAGAGAATGTCGCTGAGCCTATAGTCAAGTGTGGTCCTGTCACTCTCTATCAAATACCTTTAATATAGGACATAACAAATCTAAGGTTTACGGCAATCAAACTGGCCGTACTTTAAAACCATCACTTGGCATTTTAATGATACGTGTTATCCTGTTACTGCCAACAGCCCCGATTCCCAATATCCACTTAATTTTGACAAATTCACTGTGAATCTATTTTCTGATTAATCAAGGCAGGTAGAAATTGTGCAAAATGGTATGTTGAAGTAACAGGTTAATGGGAGAACTCTTAAGATAAATCTGACCGACTGATCTGTAGTAACTAACATGTGACAATGGAAACCCTTGGAGGTGTAGCTCAGAGTGTGGAGGAAAGGTGCTGTAATGATTTGCACGCTTGGGCCCGCTTAGTGTGGAGCCAGTACAGGGCTGCTGAATTGCTGATGCATTGGGTGAGGCTTTCTTTCCCATCTAAAAGCTTTTTAAAAAGATTAATCTTCACAGTTAATAGATCACATGGAACTAAATGTGCTGGATCCACTACAGACTTCTTGTTCCATAAACTTAGGTATTTTAGAGATTGAAAGGAAGGAACAGTAGAAAAAAAGGAAAACTAAAAAAGAGTTTGCAGCCAAATATGACTTGGATAGATGTAGAGGTACAAAAGGCTCTTTTGTTATTGTTTGTGATGGCAGTTGCTCACTGAGTAAAGTGGTGCACGTATTCGATCTAAATGTAGTTACATCACTGAGTTATGAAAACCAGACATTATTGTTTGTCTTACACAGGTTCTGTGTGGTAGGCCTGTAGCCACAGCTTGTGCCAATTGTTCCTTCATTTGTCTGACCTTTGGTATAACTTTGATGTGTCAGGAGCTTGAGGAGCAGCTGAACAATGCAGAGCAGAAGGTGCTCAGACTGCACAGCCACAATTCCAGTCTGATGGCAGAGCTTTCGTCCAAAGTGAACCAAGGAACAGCAAAAGAGGAGCATCTCCTCCAACTTCGGTGAGCCTTTACCAACAGAATTCCTCAGTGTCCGCTTGCTTGTAAACACCACATTTTTGCAGGTGATTTCTTTTTTGATAATTATCATTTCCAGCAAAGTCTGTCTCACGAGGGCGTGTGTGTATACATCACCTCAGATGGGTTAGATTGCAGAGCAGTATATTGCTCTCTGCAGCATGAGGCTTGGGGTGACACAGATTTCTCCCACTCTGGCTCACCTAAAGCCACTTGATAAGCCCTGCATAGTGGATGTACTTTAAAAGAGGGAGAAAAGGGAAACAGGCCAGGCTTTGGCTAAGCTTTAGTCGATATGATAAAACTGTGAGAACCGTAGAAGCCTTAGTGGTAATCTCAACCTTTTTTAACTACTTTTCTGTTTAATGCCAGAGGCACTCTAGTATGTCAGTCACAGACTCTTCTCTCAGGTTTAGGTCGGTGATTAAATGTCCTTGTAAGTTAGGAGCAGTTTGTGGGAATTGCATGGGACAACAAACTAATTTGAGAATTAAACTTTAATGCTGGGATGCGTGACTGTCTGTTTTGTTCCTTAATGACAGAGCACAACATTATAATTATTTTGATTGTTTGTGTTGAACTAATTTGGTGCTTCTAGCAAGAAAAGTTGTAAAATTGTAAATTGTTGAAGAAAACATGTATCAATGACTTGATGATATCCATTCTGACTTTTTCACACCCAAGTGATTCCTTGAGTCTTTAAGCTGTCATTTATATAAAACAATCCTAATGCTTATTTCATTACTGTATTTATTAATGCAGTAAGGAATGTCAACTATTCTCTGTGGTATAATTGCCAGTGCATGGATGAATTAGTGTGCCTAGCGTAACTGTCTCTGTGTGTCTAGCCGTGAATTGGCAGAGGTGCAGACCATGTACAGACAGAGCACAGAGCACGCAGCAGAGCAAAGCCATCTAATCAAGCAACTGGAGGGGCTCAACCTCGACACGCAGAGAGTCCTGAGGAACCAAGAGGAGGCACATACTGCTGACACCACCTCCTACCAGAGGGTACACACACGCCAAGCCTCAAACTCATAATTATCCTAACCACTTTGTTACACTTTGCTCGCGCTTCAACCGCTGTGGTCATTTATTTCCAAGCTGCTGCTAACCTACAATTATTTGACTAATGACAGAAATGAAGGACATTTCCTCCAGTATTGTATTACTGTGAAAGGAAAATGTGTTCTTCTGCCTCTGTCTCTCTCTAATCACTGTACCTCTGTACCCAGGCCAAACCCTTTTAAGGACAAATTATTTAAATGACGTTTCTCCTTCCTTTTCTCATCTTTATGCCTCTTCCTTCTTCCTGTGCCTCGTTATTTCTCATTAGAATGAAAAAACACAACACTCTACTTGATGACTCATTTGTTGCTTGTATTCCCCTCATTTTCGACATTCCATCTGTGGTTGCCGTCGTCGCCTCCACGCCACTCCCCTGCTTCTTCCAAACTTGCTGTTTTATTTGTGTTTGTTGACAGCTGTACAAGGAGTTGAGTCAGTGCTACCAGGCCCTCATCTCCAGTGAGGCCAAGCTCCGTCAGAGTCACCAGGAGCTCGGCAGCCAGCTGGCTCAGAAGGAACAGCAGATCCTCCATCTCGAGGCCCAGCTGCAACAACAGCAGCAGGAACTAATACAACAGCAGCAGCAGCAGCAGGCTCAGCAGACAACCCCTTTCCCCACAGCCAACAGACAAACCAACCTTAAGGTAAGCCGAGTTCCCCATCCTCCCCATCCTTCTCCCTCTCCCCCACAGAGGGCCCCTTTTTTTTCATAGGACATTAAATGCACATGCCTCTTCTGGGCCGCTGCAGATGCTTTCATCCTGAAGTTTGATATGCCTGATGTAGTTATACAACAAAATGTATGCTCATGGAGAAAATATCTTTGCATATTTTCCCCACAAAATTAAGACATTATGACCTTCCTATCAATCACCTGTCTGTAGCCACTGCAAATTTGGTCCTCGCTATAGAGGAGATAGCAGTGTGTAAGTGGATTAGTAGGCACAGGAATAACTGACAAGCCCCAGCATGGCCTGTGGTGGTCTTCAACGGAGAATCACTCTGTTGATATCACTCTGGTTCACCCTTAATCCATCCATCTCTCTGAGCACCAGTGTCTTTCATGTCAGCTTTCTGATCTGTGTCTCAGTCCACACACACAGACACACACACACACACACACACACACACACACACACACACACACACACACACACACACACACACACACACACACACACACACACACACTCTCTCTCTCTCTCACTTACATATTTATTCTCTCTCCTCCCACCCAAGTATCTGGAAATCTTTCTAACACTCTGGTCAGATGACAGAGAGAGATAAGAGGGGCAGAGAAGTGATTTAATTGGAGTGCAGTGAGGGTTTTGATGATGGTGGAGTTACAATTTTACCTCTGTCAGTCAGCAGGGGTTTCGCTCTAGCTCGCTACCTTTCAACTTCCACCCTGAGGGGATTGGAAGCCTACCAAGAAGTGAACACTGCAGTCACAATTTAAGTGGCCTATAATAACTCCTAATGATGTAGTGATAGGCCTTCATTGGACCACACATTCTCAAAAGACTTTGTTGTGAGTAGAACACTGATTTACTGGGCAGTGTCAACAACATGCCATCTTTTGTACTCTTTAACAAGACAACCCAACTCCATATGCATTGCATGTCTGTCTCTATGCTTTATAGGTGATCCCATGCAAAAGAAATAAAATCAGCAGGTGCTGTTTTTGTGCCTGCAAAGAACAGCATTTTGAACTTGACAGGTTGGTATTTTCTGACGCACGCCCCAGACAGTGGAAGCTAAGAGATATCCGCTCAAATGTTAAGTGAGTTGCATCCATCCCATCTCGCTTAACCCTGCTAATTTAACCAGCGTTTAAGTACAAATGGATCATTTAGTCAGTAATTAGCCACAGTCCTGCAGTATTCACTCAGTAATTAATGTGAAATTTAGAGATGCGGCTAGTGCTGTGTTTGTGTGTACTGTGTGCATGTATGCCAGTGTGTGGGTAGACTATGTATGTATAGTATTTGTGTTGGAGTTACCACAGGGACACTGCACTCAGAGTAGAATCATTTTTAGCTATGTATATTTTTCAGAGATGAGATACGGTAATGGCACAAACACCTTTTACCCGTGCAAAGGAGTAGAATGAACTTTTGTTTACTGAACACATGTAGCTGCGTTCTGGCTGCTTCTTTAACTGTCTTACCTGCTGACATCAAAGCGCACAGATCAGGTATCCCAAGGTATAGCACTCAGTCAGGAGAGCTTTCTTTTTCTCACTCTGCAGTTTCACTGACAGGGTGTTTGTGTGTGTGTTTGTCTATGCGTGTGTCTGCATGGATGAATGCATGTCTAACTAAAAGTGTGTGTATTCGAGCACATAATTAAAATTTCTCTAACAACTTCCTCCGGAACACCTGTTAAATTCTAATGCCCAGGTTGTTAAAGCAGATTTGATTTTAATTTTAAATGTTTTTGGTGGAAGTTACCTTTGGAGATGATCAAAGTGCTGATCGCCACGGGAGCAGGGGTGGGAGACGCTGGGCTCATTTGAATATGGACCAGAGTGGTGGCTTTGAACAACTCTCCTGCAGAGGTTTTGGGTGGAAAGAGAGAGAGAAGGATGGTGAGTGGGTGGAATAACACCCATTGTGTCTGATACTTCCATGCTGTGCACCAACATTGACTATCCTGTCTCAAGATGGGTAAACTGTTTAGAAGCGGCATAACAAAACATGATTGTTTAAAATTTCTCAGTTATTATTGATCATTCCCTGCCTCTTATTAGCTACTGTTACTCGCAATGTCAGCATTGGCTTAAGCAATTGATTTCCACCTGTCTCGTCTCAAAGCAGTAATATAACATCTAACACTAAATCCATGCTGGAATTTCAGGCATGCTTCAGTGTGTGTGTGTGTGCGCACCCTGGAAACGGTGACGTAAGTCGGGGAGGATCTGGCCCAATGCCCTGATCTGCTAGCTGAGGGGCATAGCCGATTATCCAGCACTCAGGTGACCCCATGTGTGCTAAGATTCCGTCTGAACAAACTGCCCGGTTGGACAGGATTGGTTGCCAGGTTACACTGTCACCATCACATCCTAGAAGCGTTAATGGCCAGCAAACAAGCCGGAGTCGACATTTAATCATTTTTCAACTCTTCCCCGACCTGGATCAACGTATTTATAGTAGTTTAGCATTTGGCTACAGTAAGAGCAGTGCTGTGATTAAAGACCAACATTAGACTCCGCAGTAGACCTCGGGCTTTCTGGAACCTTCATCGCTGTAAATGAGTGATAAGTTGTTAACTGTGGGCAGTCAGTCAAAACAATGGTTATTCTCTCATCAGCATTGGAAATGAAAAATTAGACAAGCTCCAGAAAAGTTTCATGTGAATAGGAGAGTAAGAGGCCCCGTGTCTTTAGAGTGTCTGGTGAAACTTTTTCAACATACACCGCTCATGTTTACTACACTGTTAATTATACCAAGCCACATTCAGTGGTAATGATACCTGCTTAGCAAAGGCGACACTATCCGTTTCATACACTGAAACATGAGGCACGTAAGCAATGGATTCCTCTCCCTTAGCGTGTTCAGATGCTGTTATCTACGTTGACCGCAAGAACCGTGACCATTTCAAAAGTTTGTAGATGTTTCATTAGTACCAGTTACACACACATGCACACACAAATACACCCACCTTGTCTTGCTGGGTCATGTTTGGCTTAGGTGAGCTGATTCTTTTGATCATCTTCATCATTAATAGCAGCTATCCACAGAATATTATGAAGGCATATAGCTAGCTAGAAACACAAATTAGATTTTTCTGCCAGAGTCGTCAGCCTGGGGGATTTCTTGTGAAATCTGACACAGTCTTTATAACTCAAGTTTTAAATGATTGAGATGTTTGTTAGAGTACTGTAGAACAGTATAAGGATGGAGGAGGTGAAAATTACAGCAAACAGTGTGGATTTCAAGTCATGTATGATTTTCACCTTAATAGATGAAGCATCACTGTGTTGTTGTATTTAGTTAGCGTGTGAAGGATGGACTTGTTTAGACTTTCTTTCAGTGTCGCCCATTTGCCACTGACTTTGAATATTTTATAAATGACTTTATATTGTCAACTACTGTTTTTGCATATGTGCATTACCAGTGGACAGTGTGTGTGTGTGTGTGTGTGTGTGTGTGTGTGTGTGTGTGTGTGTGTGTGTGTGTGTGTGTGTGTGTGTGTGTGTGTGTGTGTGTGTGTGTGTGTGTTTGGAGCCGGGCCAGAGACATGCTAATCACATGGACTCCAGTGGTGTGTTTTACCAGCTCGACTGCTCTCATTAGATGAGAACCTCTGTGTAGCACAGCTCGCCTCATTAAAGAACCACAGCCATGTGCTGCTGCAAACACGCGCACACACTGAAGCACATGCACCCGGGTCAAACTGACTGAGTGGGAGGACTCTGGGTTGTGCACATGTACATAACACCATGCATGCACCCTACATCCCACTCACTCAGCTCTGTCCTCATATAAAGTCCCTTCACTTCCAGGTAATACACACTTATCCTCATACCCAGACACACACACTTTGACTGAGGAGTTGCCACGTTGAACACAAGTGCACCTGGCCTGGCGGGGGGCATTCACCTTCGAACCTTCTCATCCAAAGCCTATCCAATACCTTGTTTAATTCCTGTCGAAGATGTGTTTGAGAGTGTGTGGGCATTTGTGCTGTGTTTGTAATTTTGTGCCTGCATGCAGTAGTGTATTCATTTGTATGTGGGTGTTTGGGGGGGGGGGGGGCTCCTGATTATAGCTCCTCCATAATTAACAGTGATCAGATTTGTTTTGTGGCATAAATGGTGCATGTGTAGAACATTAGGCCTGGCAAGTCTCATTTCACATTCTGCTCAAGGGCTCGGCAGCAGACGGGTCACGAGCTTCAGGGAGCACAATCACAAGCCTCCCTCCATATGGTCCTGCCTGCCGCATCCTTACCAGTGAGGGCCGGGAGCGCCAGACAAGTTCCCCCAAGAACCTAATCGTGTTCAGTAATTACAGAGCACCGGCTTTTCTCTTTTTTTTTTTTTTCCTTCTCTCTCTGCCTCTCCACATCTCCTGCTTCGTTTTCTTTCTGATTCTCTTTCATTCACTCTCATACGTTCCCCCTGTCATTGCTTACTCTTTCACAACACTGCTTTTAATGTTTATTTTTCCCTTTCTTATCTTTGCTACTCTACTGTTTTTATTCTTTCTTTCAGTTTTTGCTGGATGAAAATTATTACGTGGGAGAGGAAAAAACCTCTGACACTCCCACATCAGTTAATTTCTAAATTGCTTTATGTGGCTGATGCCGAAAAACCCAGTCTGTCCTCCTGACTGACTGGAAATTATAAATAATTGTAACAGATGCGCCAATATGGCCGGCCTCCAATAAACGAGGCCCCAGATAATTTGGCCAACCCCCTTTGACAGGCCAATTTAATAAAACATGAACAAAATCTTTCTCGCTAATAATTTATCATCCCCTCTCCTCCCCTTTGGTTAAAGTTGATTACCCTGGCAGTTAACAAGGTCACGCCCAGATGCCAGGTTTCTGATAATGCAATCAGGAGTGGTTGGGAAAAAAGGTGATGACATCCTGCGCTGTTTTCTTCGTTGCCCGGCCTCCCAGTGAAAACACTTGTGAAGCCTCTACTTGTCAAAAGGTTTCAGTGGGTGTGTTGCGTTGAAGTTTTGTTGACAGTGGCAGGTGTTTTTTGTTTCACACATTTGCATTAGAAGATATAAGGAAGAAACGTGTGAATATTTACAGGTAAAGAGGTAGATGTGAAGTGTTAAGACGAAGGACGCATAGACGCACACACACCAGTCGAGAGCTGTACAATCTTTTCCTGATATCAGTGTCAGGATAGTACGTTAACAAGGGTGCATGGACAATAGACTAATATGTACCTAGTTGCATTATGGGAACGCACTTCAGCCACAAATAATTCTGTACAAATGCATTGGGCCTCGCAGCCTCGACTTTATCCTGTCCCCCTCAGTTTGTTTTGGTAGTCCCCGCTGTGTGCTGAGCTGTGCAGATGCTGCTAGACACTGATAAATAGATGAGCCGTGGCAATACACACACCTCATTGCTGGAGCTGGTAAGACAGCTGTCCACTGCCACACCACACATATGGCTGTTGACTTCAACCTATAAAAATATAATGTGTATCCACAACAAAATGGACATCCATGTTGGTGCACGAGGATCATTCTGCTGCAGGGGTTGTCAACCTTTTCACACCAATGACTCCTCAGAGTGCAGAGCTTTTTTCCAAGGATCCTCCTCTGACCATACAGCATCAACACAAAAACAGGGAATGAGTGTTTGTCGCACATGTTGTTTGCAACCTCCTTAGTTAATCAGAGGATGTCAAAATATCAAAATGTTAACCAACCAGTTTAACTGGATCAACATGTTGATTTATAATTGTTTATTGCTCTGTTTTCTTCGTAGAGGATTTTTTTTTGTTGCTGGCTTTGAAGATGTATTGTGACAGTGTGTTGAGGCCATTGACGGGGCTGTATATAGGCACAAATAGTAAAGTTCTGACTACAAAATTCCATGTCAACAATATACTGTTCAAGAAAGTAACTCACACTGTGTCTCTGTCCTAACAGACAGCGCCTGAAGAGGCTGATGACCCTGGCCTGATGCCCAGCAGTAATCCTGACCGGGCCTCCACCCCAGACTCAGACCCCAGGCTTGAGCTTGAGCTTGATCTTGAGCTTGACAAGAGGAGCCGTAAACTCATTTCTTGCAGTCCCGTTAGAAGACAGACGGTAGGTTAACAGTCATGCAACACTGTGCCACTATCACCTATGTCAAAGGCAGGGCGCCTTGAGCAGCTCACATGCTTACACTTATCCATTACAAGATAGTTTAGATCAAAGGAAAAGAGAAGCATTATGGAGAAAATGTGCTGCTGAGATTCATGTGATTGATCAGACAGGGTTTCTGCCAACCTTTGTCCTGAAATCCTCAACACGCCAGCTTAGACACACACACACACACACACGCCTGACCTGCTGTGACCAGGCCGGCGTGTGCTGTGAGTTTCACGCATGCCTTGGGCTCAGGCCTTGGCTAATTTACCGCATTACATTATGAACAAAAAAATCCTTTTGATCTTCTCCGTATTGCCATCATAACTGTGGCAGGACGTTTCTAAGGGGCCTCATTCATTCCAAAACTGGCCTGAAAAGTCCCCGTTTGATTTGTACTGCTCTTATCATTATAACATCATTATTGTGCAAAAATAAGTGAGAAGTATAGACATTGTTTTATGTGCCTTCCTTTTCTATGGGATTTGTCGGCCACAGGATACACTGGCACACACACAGTGAAACTTAAATTGGCTGGAGTTACTACTACGCATCTTTAAGGTTTATCATTACATTTTTTTACCTCCTGAGACCTGGACATTTTCTGTTTCCCCTAGTGGTATAAATACCACTTTGGATTGCTAGAAAACAAAGCATACAGAAAGAAATGTTTTTCTTTATTTTTGTATGTAGTACACATATGATCGCACTCTTCATTTTTTTGATCTATACTTATTAGTAAGGAGAAATTAAAAATGCATACAAAGTAAATGTCTGAGTCTCAAGAAGATATGCATTATTTGTGCATGTAAGTTGTATTTCTATAGAAAAGCTTTTTTAGAAACTTCCTTAAGGTCTGAAAACCTTTTGGGGTAGTTGCTGCTGTGGGCTGCAAAATATCCCAATATGATCACGGTACAAAGAAACTCTTAACATGCTATGCTACATTACACTGCATTCAAGCAATATTAGGTATCTGCAAGGTCAAAATCTGATGTAATGAGCCTTTTGTGCAGCCCAGAGCAGATATCTACGACACAGTTTGCTGCTCTTTCAACAAGTGTGGAAAATAAAATATCACTGGCTATATCAGTATATAAGATCTCTAGCTAAGGAGAGGGCATTTTCCTGAAGCTCAACATTTTGGAGGAGGTGGTTGCCCTCTTTCTCGTCTGACAAGAAAATAAAGTTTGATGTACCTCAACACACTGGAGAGAAAAGAAACCCTGATAATATGAATATTAAAAATGATAAGTCAAAATCTATTTATAATGTCACAATCATTACATTCAAATTAAATTATAAATTGGCTGCTTCATATTTGTATTTCAAATCACATCATTATGTCTTGCCATAAGAGCACACACTGTAACTCCTTATATACACACACACACTGCACCACACCATGTTGTTTACCTGCAACATTCAGTTTTCAGCTTCAGTGGCTCTTCGTTTAATGATACGTTTGGCAGTGTTCCTTGGTTTAAAGGTTTTGTGTGCCTTGAATAGAGCTCTTTGTATGATGGTTTACATTTATTTTTGTCTGTGTACTTGTGTGCATGTGCACAGCATTCCCATCCACTGAGATTGTGCTTTGAGAGCTCCAGATGCAGACATGACATTCTACTGAAATTGTAAAGAAGCCCATTGATGACAGTGACCCTTCACTCAGCAAGATGGATAGAAAGGGAGAGGGTAGTAGGGAGGTGAAGGGAAGAGGGAGGTAGTCAATGAAATGTTTCTTTACTGATCTGGACTTGGTAAATAATTTGACTGTGCTTGCATACACACTTCATTACATGCAAACCCTCCTCACCACCCTGTTGTACTTCACATCCATCTGCATGGCTCTCTCTTGTTTACAGAGCCATTACTGGATGCAATATACAGGTCAGGTCACAGCCGCCAACCAGCTGTCAAGGCGATCTAGACAACGGGTGCATCTTTCTTTGCCTCTCTTTCTCTGCTTTATATCTTTCAGGCCTGTCCGTCTGAACTCTGGCAA
Organism: Genypterus blacodes; assembly: GCF_046128005.1. Lineage (NCBI taxonomy): Eukaryota > Metazoa > Chordata > Actinopteri > Ophidiiformes > Ophidiidae > Genypterus > Genypterus blacodes. Next base: position 2,420,729 of record NW_027466852.1, on the reverse strand, counting down.
CGATGTCACAACACAGAGCTAACACACAAACAGAAGGCATTCATGTATCTTCTGAGTCTGCAGCAGGACAGACGACAGACAGGCGTCCAACTGGACCAGAGAGAACATCTGTAGCAAACCTCAGTCATTTGTCATTGTCCCCATATATCCCCCTCTGTACTCCTTCACATTAACACACACTATAGCTTCTCTTTAGCGCTCACACAGAGGACCAGTGGTTTAAAAACTCCACGGAGCATAGAGCTCATTGTTAAAGGGTCAGTTCAACCAAATCAGATTAAAGATAATTTGCTACTTGCCCCTTATACTCTCTACCCATTTTATCTGGTTAAGTAATTTATCTTAATATTTTTTTATTTTACTTTATTGTTGTTAATAAACCTTTATTTTTTTGAAGCATTATTCCCACATTTTTGTCCCATTTATACACATTAACTGAGCCAGTAGGCCTGTCAGTCATGAAGAGCATGCAGATCTGCTGATTATTTGCATAGAGTCATTCAAGCGGAGTTACAGTGGAACACATGTTTGGCCCCCAAACAGACATGATGACAGGAACGGGGTTCACCAGGTCACTGCAGTCAAATTCAGACCGAGAGCACATTCCGGAACACAAAAAAATTTACAAAATTACTTAAGTCTATATAGATAGATATAGTGATATAATATAACAATAATTAATAATCACAAAATAAATGACATAAACATTCAAACTGCACTTTCATTTGTTCTTCGCCTGATTGATCTATCGGTCCCAAGTTCCCTCATTCCACCACCTCCTCCGCCTGTACTCCTCCTCTCCTCCAGCCCAAGGACTGCTGTGCATTTAGTCGCATTGCATATTTTAGCCTGCCATCTGGTCAGCCCTGCCTGGCATCGCAGGGGGCCTCCCATCCTCTCATATTCATATTCCTCTAGCATATTGTTCCCACTGCTTTCCTACAACACAGCCCCAGTGCTTCTCCATTTCTTTATTTATTTCTACAGCAGAGGCTGGCTAGCAAACTGCACCCCCCTCCTAATCGGCAGCTCTTCCAGTTGTCCTATCAAGTGTAACCTGGAGGCCCCTGGTAGAGCAATTAGAGCGGCCTCCCTGCCCACCTCTTGTAATGAAGCCCAGCACATTCCGGAATCTATAGCCCCTTTAGTCTCCCCTAATGGGACATCATTATTGTCAAAGAAACAATGTAAATGGAAATGAACATACTCATTAGCCAGTCGCAGGGAGAAACCTTTGCTGTTCTCAGCTTGCAACTCCAGCTTCCAAACACACACATACACACACACACACACTACTGAACCTCCTCCCTTTAGCTTCTGTGGACTGTTACTCCTGCTTGCTAAATTCCTCTGATATCATGTTTGTTTGTGAGTGCATATGTGTGCACTGAGGAAAAGTCTTAGTCAAGGTGAGAGGGGAATGGATTGAATGCAGATAATTCCGTCATTGGCATTCTGTCAGTGTTTCTACAGATGTTAATTGTTTGGATAGTTGACGTGTGCTTGAGTTCTCACCCCAGTGCTTCTTTACTAACATCACCCAGGGTACACCTGTACAGCGGTCCCGGTCTCTGTCCCCTGGAAGCATTGTGGAGACCAGTCAGGGGAGGAGAGAAGGAGTAGAAAGAAGGGTTCTAGACCTTGAGGAGCTGCTCCAATTGAAGGTAAGTTGGTAGTAGAGCTTAACCGCAGTTTCTCATATAATGGTGGAAATGTGAGGTATATACTGAACATGTGCCATGTTAATTGAAGCTAATTCATAACGCTTCCCCGATGTTAATTAGCGCGGCAATGAAAATCAGCTTGTTAATGAGCTGCTGCATATGTAAGAGCCACACTTTATACGGCTTTCTCTGGTGTGAGAGCAAAATGGACATGTCAAATCAGCAAAGGCAAGTTTAATTCTCTGCTTTATAGCTCCACGTTCAAAGACAGATGTTACTGCCATCTCTTCCTGTGACAGCGCAGGGGAGGGGTGGGGCGTGGGTGGTGATGATGCCGCGCTGCTAAATCTGTATGACAGAGACACAGGACGGCGAGGCAGACACTTTGTGAATGAGGTGCAACATCACTAGAACACAATCATAATTAATCAAAGTTTGCCATAAATGAACTGAACAATCAACTGAGCAGGCTTCGATAGAAATTTTATTGAATCTCTGACACGGGAGGCAAATGTAGTTTCAAATGACACCCAGACCCCATGCTGCCAGAATCAGGTCTTAATTTCTGTGTGACTGTGTTTTATGCCCAGTTCCCCCAACATGAAAATGGGGAAAAATTATGGCATTAGGCATTTATGAATGAAGTAACATGGTTGCGTGTTTGCCCTTACCGACACGTCAAATCTACAACTCAATGTCTTATATCCCCTGCTTCGCACATCAGCCCCTTTGCATCCATTTTATGTCATCATCTTCTGTATCAATTTTCCCAGCATACTGGTGGCAGCTGACTGCCTGTGGCTTTGAACTACTTGAAAGTATTGTTCCGTTTGCGGAATTGGGCACATTTGGTGTCCAGCTGAAAGGTCTAATGGAGCCGCTTGTTGCTGTGGCCACTATCTCTCCTGTGATTGCTGCTATCAGCTGCTAGGTGGTAAGAATATCTACAGCGTTCGAAACAGTCACAGTCTCCAAAGGGTTCAATTGCAATACCGTTGCCACTGCCTCCTCCATGACCTTCTCAAACAAAGTGTTACATACACACACACATGCACACAAGCAATGTGTGTGGGCAGTGAAGCAGCAGGAGATGAGCAGCTCTGGTGAAAGTGGATGCAGCAGGACTCTTACATAAATGAATCAGCTTCATTGCTCTTTTGACCTTCATGCACACCAGGACGTCTTCCTCTCACAAAAGCAGTCCAGGCAAAAATCAAGTTCATTATCAGGTCTCACCTTTGTTTCTGTTCAGCTCTAAATTTTGCACTCATACTTTACATATCTTATTATTTTATTTTGTCTTTAGGTTTTTCTCACTCCGACAGTTTTTTACTCCAACTTTCTCCTAATACTGTCGTCATTGCCTTTCTTTGTGCTTTGCATCTTTCAGACTGACCAGAGACTGAATGATTTTGCCGAGGTCATTTCACTTTGAACACAATCCCATGAATGCATTAGCCATCATTTTCTTGTCAGATCTGAACTGCCTGAATTACATCACCAACAGACACCTTGGCTGACAGTAATACTCAACATAGATTCAGACGACACGCATGACTGTCTTAGTTAATGGCGCCATTTACGTGTCTGGCAGTTGAGAGGCATTTACCTAAGGTATGCACAGAAAAAACGGTGATTGACATCGCATATCCTCGGTCACATTAAGTGAGGGGATTGAAAATGACCGGATCAAGGCGTCCTTTGCCTGTGCCTGCACTGTGCACCATGCCATCCTTCACCCTGCAGTTAAGGTCTCAACCCTAGCATCTCATCGTAACAACTCTGTCCAGGCTGTTGTTTATCCTATCCCATTCTTTCCAATAGAAAGGGCATGCCAGCCTGTACTATTGACATGCTGACCTTAACAGCTAACAGCAACAGACAAACAAACACTTCTCATAATAATGGCCTGTTTTTTCTCTTTGACAGACTTTAAAGTAAATAGTAGCAGTTGCTGTGTAATTATTTTTCAGCTTGAGGACATCCACAGATGTGTATGCCGGTTGAGTAAGGGGCTGTATTGATCGATGGGCAAGGGTCTGTGGCCTGATGACCAGAGCAGGGCTGCCCGGGGGAAGGTCTATAAGGATCCTGGGAAGCCATGATGTGGCTAATGCCCAGCCACTTGCACCATCTAGCCCCCCCACTGCAATCAATCAGTCAGCCTCAACTCTTCTGTGTCTTCCCCCAGCCCCTAGTTCCACCAGTTAACACCACCCCGGCCAGGCCCCTTTCATTAGAGCCCTGTTTTTGAGAGGTTGGGGGCCTGCTTGAAAGGGCTGAGGATGTCTTGTCGATGTCCTCTGTGAATAATCCGCACTACGGAAAATCCATACTTGTCACATTGGTTGTGTGTGTGTGAGAGAGTTTTTGTCTGTTGCATGTTTGTGTGTGCACTCTGTTCTCTTTGTCCTTGTTAATAATAACAGGGCTGAGGGCTTGCATTTCCCTCACTGCAGGGCAGCCGTGTCATATCAGCAGTAAACAAGCTCCTTCCCTTCAGAAAGCGCTCGACAACTTGCCCTAGCCCTGGCCACTCAAGCAGAAACCTGTCCTGTGCTCTTCCTTTCACTTTCCCTTTTACTGCGCTCCCTCATTCTTTTGTTATTTCTCTGTTCTTCCTCTTCCTACTTTTTAATCAGCCGCTTCTCTCACTCTCTCTCTTTCTATTTCTGTTCGTCCAGCCTGTCGAAAGTGTTTTCTCCATCACCCTCCCTGTTAAGGGCAATGTGACAGTGAAGACAAACAAAATCTGTACGTCATCTTCTGTTACTTCTCCTCAAAGCTGTAGTCTATTCTAGCTGTGTTTTAATAGCTGCCAACTACAGTGGCAGAAACCTAACCACAACAACATACCCCGGTCGCCAGTTAACAAACACTGACTCAGTGTTTCTCCGCCAGTAAATGGGTGTGTGTGAATGTATGTACATGCCTACTTGCCTTTCAGTGGCCCCTTTGACTGGCCCTGTAAATGTTGTCCTATAATGATGTCTCAGTTGCACAATGAAAGTGAACGCAATTGTCAGGAAGTAAGGAAGAAAGGAGAAAGAATCAGAACCTGCTACCTATCTCTCCGACAAATGGGTTCCAACTACATGAAGAATGCACACGACTCCCTTGTCTAGTTATATTGAGCAAAATAATTTCTGTTCATAATCAGGTATACTTCACAAAATCACAATATGTGAAATTTCACACAAAATGAGGAGGGGAAAATGCAAGATTTTTTTTTACTGTTTTTGTATCTTGCAGGTAGAGGAGAATGAAGAGCTGAGGAGGGCTCACGATAAACGCCGTGAACGCCTGGGTGTGTTCCAGACCCACTACAAGACAGTCAGAGATCAGCTGACAGAGCTGGAGAAATCAAATGGCGTGTGAGTACACAATTGTTGTTTTGACCTTCATGCATGTATCCGCATAAAAAACGGTGTACATTTGGCTTTCTGGAGTAAGAATTGTAGCTGAATTCTAAATTGCCACGGAAACCAATATCACAGGTAGTTTTATTTAACAGTAGTCATTGTTATACAAGAGACTGCTGTACATACAAATATTCCGCGCTGTTGATAAATACACAGTACATTCACTAGACAGACAGGACCTGTGCATACAGAAAACAGCCAAGGTACTTTCTATTCATTGTAGCATCAATTGAAGCCTTTTCAAAGCACATAACTTTCCTCACCTTATGTTAAAGGCTCTTGTGAAACACAGCACCCTTTCACAACCACTCGCAAATAGTTTCAGTGTTGCTCTCATATAATGTCTGACAAGACCTGAGTACTACATCTGGGGAAGTAGAAGAAATTCATCCCTTTGCCTTTGAAAAGCTCAAAGGTTTTAAGCCAAGTCAATTTGTGCCGCTTTGTGCCAAATGTGTGTGCACTGCTTCTGCGTCTCTTCTCCCTCAGCTTTCATTAGGATGTGAGAGCCTGAGTCTGAAGGTGCCTTGTCCTAGGGGGTACGAGGTGTTTGAGAAGCCCTGTGGAGGGAAGAGGGGAGAGGGCCATTTCCTGATTCAACCTGCTATCTTTGCCAGAAACCACAGGGTTTTCACACTAAGAGGAAAATGTGCTATCAAATGTCATTAATATGAGAGTCTTGTTTTCTCTATTGTTCTCCCATCTTGGTCTTACTTGTTTGGCTTTATTTTTTTACTTTTCTTCCTTAAAGCATCATTGCAGCTTTAAAAATGTAACTAAAGGGCGTGTGTGTGTTTGGTGGCCGTGAGGGAGCAAAGTGTTGACCCCATCAGCTGTTTTTGCTCTGGGTTAATTAAAGAAAACAGCAGTGCAATGTGAGCCCGTGTGAAAGTGGAGTGAGAGAGCTTGTTCAGTGCTCGGCTCGACTCATATCAGCTCAGCGCAGCTCAACAGCATGTGTCTGAGACAGTGGGAACAAAGACAGTGATGTAGAAAGAAAAAACTCAACACCATTTATGCCACTGTGGTACATTTTAGCGGGTTTTCAAATAAGTGTTGAAGACTGATGTGACTTGTGAAATGGTGTACTTTTATTTTTATGAACTTAAAATGCACAAAAGTGAATAACAAGGCAAAAGCATGTCTAATGTCCTGCAATTGCAATATCATATGTTTATTGTGCAAATGTCAGAGGATATCTGTATTTCATGACTTGTTTGACATAAAATTGATGAAATACGCAGCTTTGCCCTTTTCAATCAGAACCCTCCATGGCACCAGCCAGTCACTCAAAGTTTAGATCCTGGCATTCATTTGGCATTAAGCCCAATTCTTAAATAGCTGTTAAACCCACTGGGGTTAAACCAGCTTGAATGGGAGACAATAGAAAATGACTTAAATACTCCCATTAGTGATTTGAAACCTGGACCTTAACAAGTCACCGGGGAAAGGCGTGGAGTCCCATTGCATTCGGGCTTGTTAGGGATTCCCCAGTAACTTCCATGTTGTGTTTGTGCCGTTTTGGAAAGATGCAATGGATTGGTTTTGGTTTCCTTTTTTGGACCAAATGACTATACTTACTTACTACTGTGAGTCTCCCGCCTTACCTACTGTGCGTGTGTGTGTGTGTGTGTGCGTGCGCCTGTGTCTGTGTGCGCTTGTGCTTGTGAGTGTGTGTCTGTGGGTGTTCATCTTCATCCAGATAGTACACACATGTGTTGCAGCCCCGTCAGCTATCATTGGCGTTGTTACACTGTGGATTAGTTCTAAACAATTTTTTTTGATGCAAGAAAACACAGCAACCTTTTAAATCTTACAGGACTGTAGCAAGAGGGCTTACAAATTAACTGAATGAATAAATGAATGGACTGAATTTCTGAATATTTGGTTTGCATTTTACCAGAAGGCTATTTATCATTTAACTCATTCATTACTTAACAGTATTTCAGCATGAATGTTTTAATTTTTCACTTACCACTGCATTAGCCCACACTATTAGACACCCTAGATAGGTCCCCGCATATCAATCCTCAGCTCATCAGAAAAGTGAATTAGTGATTTAAACAAGCAGGTTACCACGAAGCCAACTGCTCAGTGACGTTACTAGAGTGTGTTAAGCGGTGCCGCCCAGGATCTAGCCACCAGCCAATCACAAGAAGGCTTAAGGCCTGTTGGCCCATCAGTATGCATCCGATGTGTAGTTGGGCAGTCCCAGTGAAACCACCCTGCCATTCACCATTACCTCCATATTTTCCCAAAATGGCATAAAGGAGTCAGGGAAAAAGGCCAACTTCTTATTTATATTAGAGAAGGGAGAAAGTTTTTTAATCAGACTGGGGATGAAGGGGTTGAGTAAATAAAATTAAAGGTTATTAAAGCATCTGTACTCTGATCAAAGTTGCGCCCATAAACAGATTCCCCCCGAATCAGAGCAATTAGCCGCAGCGGCACGGAAAACTTCTCTCCATTTCCACCTGCTTAATAATGGAAACTAGGATACCATGGGGGGAAGCACTGAGGCCTAAGGAAGATAGCTCTCTCTTGGCACCATGTTCAACAGCCTTTAGACCCACTGTAAACAAATTAAAATGTATAAAGCTTTACCATAGCTTAATAAAGCTTCATACACCTTTCATAAGGAGTGCAGTTGATACACGACATACCTCGAGTTGTCGGTACATTGTGTATTTTAATATCTCTATTGGCTGTTTTGTGTGCTTGCGTTTTAACTTGCAGTGGGAAAAGTAAAAGTGTATCAATCTCTGTGTATATGCAGTGAGATTATCCATTAAGTATCTTTGCACTCTGGGAAACTAACCCAAGGCCAGAGATACACACACATATATACACACTCGCACGGACATACAGTATGAAGGAGTTCAAGGGCTCCAAATTGCTCACAGGGGCATTAGCAGTATTAAATGAAAACATTTGCCGTTCCTCAGTAGCCTCCAAATCCCAGGAACCAGGGCTTATCTGGTATTAGCGTAGCGTGGCGGCGTCTACATAGCCAATAATGACCACGAAAAGGAGCCCTTCACAATACCAGTGACCCTCACAATCCATTTCCACGCCTCTAACTCATTGATTAAGTGAAAATTAGATGTAGTCTGTGTGTGCCTGTGTATGCACATCTGTGTGTGCGTGTGCATATTGGTATGGGTGACAAAAATGGTATTCTCATCTGCCCCTGGCAATCTGTGGTTTCTCACTGAAAGCTACTTTAGTGCACAAATGAAAGGCTAATTGGAATTGAATGTGTTGCAGAGGTGAGCCAGGCTAAGACTGATTGATGAGTTGGGGGGGTTATGCGGTGATGCTGCGATTGTTGTGGGAACAGCAGCGACTGTGAACACCAAGTTCAATGATGAGGGCAGCTACTGAGCATGGAGTGTCATTATATATTCATAAGAGAGGTGCAGACATTTGAATGACCTCGTTTGTGATTGTGTTTTTGCCATTATTTACATTTGCATGGCACACAGGGAGTACTCACTTGCTCAACTATATGGGCAATGCCCTGGGCTCTGAGAAACATGTATGCATGTGTACATGATTTGCCACTAAAATGTCAAAGTCAAGGCCGCTCATTTGAATACTGCTGAAGATGGTAAAAATAACAAAAACGAGTGGCCTCGTCACCCCATGTGAATTGGCCTGAGGCAATGAGATAATTTACAGTGTGTAAGTATATTTTTGTGTGTGTGTGCCAGTGTGCCTGTTTAAGTTTACCTGTTCAGTTTGTGTATGTGTGTGCCATTGCCTGTACATTCACACTGTCTCTCTGCCTATGCACCGTATACAGTATGTCTGCGTTTGTGTGTCCAGGCCAGGTGGAAAGATGCAGCGTGCAGAGCCATGGCAGCTTAGACAGGAGAACAGTGATGCTGTGTGGAATGAGCTGACTTACATGAAAAACCTCACCAGGAAACTAACCACTGAAAAGTAAGTCATTTACCCTCGGGATTGCTGGGGACCACACACACAATACCAATACAGGATATTTAAGTACACACACAGATCTGAATATCTGATCCCGCTCCCACTGTCCCTTCCTGTTTGTGGGCGTTAAATGTGAGTGTGCCCTTCCCAACTTTACAGCGCTCACTTTACCCCTCCACATCGTTAACTGCCAGCAGGGGCCAAAGCTGGATCATTAGGCTCTGTGCTCATTTGTAAAATTGGCTGCCTAAAAATTCACACATAAAAGTGCAGGACGTGAAATCACATTATCAGAATCCCTGGGTCTGTCTTTGTGAAATAATTGCATTTTTAATGGCACATTTATGCCAAACTGTAGTCCTGTTGCTAGTGTTATTAAGTGAGCGTCAGTAAAAGTGCTTTGAATCTGGTAGCTGGCGTTGTTTGAAAAAGCCAAAACGGTGACCTAAAGCTCACTGCCTCTTCCATGGAAGTTGCAATCTTTCTTTCTTTTTTTCTTTCTTTCTTTCTTTCTTTCTTTCTTTCTTTCTTTCTTTCTTTCTTTCTTTCTTTCTTTCTTTCTTTCTTTCTTTCTCTTTTTCGTATAGTATTGCCAGTGCCTTGTTTGATCTGCAGAACCTCCTGTAACTGTACCACTAACATTGACCCTATATGATACTACACAAAGCTTGGCCTAAAGCCATAGTCCTCTCTCCCCTCTCCCCAAACCTTCACCTCTGTTCACCTTTCCTCCACTCTCCTGCGTCTCTATACTACTCTATACTTCTTTTCCCGTTTGCTTCCCCTTGGCCCTCTATGAAGCTGCAGTAGGCTGAGGCCAGAATTGTGGTACTTGCCCACCCCCCACCCGCCCCCTCCACTGCTTTCCCCTCTGCTCACCCCCCTGCCCTGTCCTCCTAATCCCAGCTGAGCTCATTATGATGTAGCCCGGCTGCCTCTCTCCAAGCCTGAGCTGTCCGAGCTAATTACAGGCTAGCAGCCCTAGTGCCGCCGATGCTGCCTGTTAAGGGATGTCCATCTGCCTGCCTGCCTGGCTGCGACTAAAGCTGAGCAGAGCAAAGTACTGGATGGTCTCTGCGTGGGGTGCGGGGGGGCAAGTAGACCACAGCAAATATGCAGGGTGATTGGAACTGACCTGCGAGGGAATCCACAAGGGATGTAACGTGTCTGCCCCCCTTCCTAGCAGTGTACTAGCTTGTCCTCCTGGGTTAGTGTTCCCCTTCATGTGCCCCTGACCAGCTCCACCTCACCTCCTCCTTTCACACCCCCAGGGCCTCTCCTTACCCAGCTGGCCTGTACAAAGTAAACTTGGCTGGGGTATTTAAACTTGTGCTGTAGAAACCTTCTCCTTTCCAGGTCACTCATGTACATGACACAAACATTTTACCGGTCAGTTTTTTAAACCAAGCATACCACTGCCCATCTCACTTCCACCCTCCGCTCAATTTCTGTCCATACTTAGTGTGAGGTGAGGCAGAAGCGAACAGGACAGGTTGGGCTGGGACTATAGACAATAAAACTGCACAAGCTCAGCTTCCCAAACAGCTTTGCTTCCCTACAGGGTACATTTCTGTTGCTAGCGTACCGTTATGACGGGTCCATCCTAATATAACAACACTGTCGGGGTAATCAGTTGCAGCTTGCTGTTCTGTTGACCGTATTATAATGATTGAGCTGGTGAAGGTTATGCTGGATAACTGTTAACAAAGCTCCACTAATGGCTAATTAAAGCCTTGTAGCTGAAGAATTTAGAGCCAATAACTGCTCCTTATCAAGCCTTAGATGTTAAGTGACAGGCTGTAGAGCAGAGTTTCCTAAAATTCCCTCTTTGTCTCTAGTTTCCTATTCCTCACTGTCATAAGGTTGTGCACAGATGCTCCCCAATCAGAAACACCACTTTTAAAGGCCCACATGACCATTTCCCAGAATGAATATTGCCGGGATAACTCTTGCACAGTGGGCCCCCACACTGTTGAGAGAAGGTTATCAAGGCCGCTTCCCTCTACAGACACCCCACCCCCCCTTGAGCAAGAGGGTGAGACACGCCTGTGTGCTTCCTTTTAGCTGATGTACTAGCCCCCCTGTAGCTCATCCTAATGACTCACTGATGCAGCATTAAACAAATTGCAGGTTGTTTGACAACAAACTTTCTGATTAAAAATTATAAAACCTTCACACACAACTATTTGCTGGTTAGTTATCCTTGTGTATTTTTCCAAAAGTTGTAGAAGTTGTGATTTTATTTGTTAAAATATTTATTTAATTATGACTAATCAGGAGTATCAACGAGCTTGACTGTGATATATCAGGAGTATCAATGATCCTGGCTACGACTCCAGAGAGGTTAAATCCTGGGAATCCCCACCAGTCTGCCAGAACTGAAGAAGCCTTTCCGTTGAAACGTCTTCAAGCCTTTACCAGCAAGTCCAGTTGCCTAAGATTGACTTTTCCTTGGATACCTGGATGACTGAGAACCTTTACAGATATTTGAGAATTTCAGCGGCATGGTCATTCATGAGTATTATTGTCATGTTAGGACCTTTGTGAATTTGGAGGTTGGTCATTTACTGGAGAAACCACATTCAGTAGCGATGGTTAATATTCAAATTTCAAGCAAACAAGCAAGCAAAGGTATTGAAAGATGTTAAAATGAAACATTTACATATCGAATGGCTACTATTTTGTTCAATTCTACTGCTGTTGTCAAACAGAGCTTAAACTGAGGAGACTGACTTTTGACTGTTATGCAAAGCAAACTCAGAAATTAAAATGGATAAGAAATGGAATAAACAGATTAAACTGTGAACAGAGCAGCTTTGGAGTAAAATGATATATAGGTTCATTGCAAAGTCAAATTGAATAGTTGACATCCGAGAGTGATTTTGGATTTGGATTTTCCTCCCAATTGTGGTAGACGGCCGTTAAGCAAGTACAGGCAGGGTGGGCGAGCAATGCTGATTCGCTGTGGGTTAATTTTATCTGCCTCATTATGCATCTGTCTGTAGCACTCTATGTCCGTGCTTGTTAATAGTTGTTAAAGGCCTGTTGGTGAAAAGAGGCAGGGATTATTTAGACCCCATAAACAGAATAAACTCACGCAGTGCACCCTCAGACTTAAGATGATACACTCACGACGACATCAAAGAATAAATTAGCCCGCGATTACTTTGGAAAAGGCCTTTGAGATCATTTGCACTGCTGCGGCGGTGAAAGCTTCTCTATAGAGGGTCACCATTATGAATGTGAATCCCTCTAATAAGTGACCTTGACTCTAATTAAGCGTAATAAAGTTTACACTGATTTCCCTCATATTCCTCTATATCTTTTCGTTTCATCATGATTTGCTAAAAAGTATTAGAAGTAATGAGCGTCTTTTGGCCCCTGGACCAGGGCTTCGTTAGAGAAGGGACATATTCACTCACATAAGCACACGCACGCCGCGCACACCATGTTCTATACATGCTTTTAATTCGCAGAAGGTTTTCTTTGATTGCTTGTTTGGTCAATTTATTTTTGTGTTGAAACATAACTTGCTTTACACTGAGATGGTTTATGACACAAGCGTCAGCATGTGTTCAATTCAGAGCACGGAGGTGAAATTAGAGGTTTTAAAACCAAAGAACCATATTCCAAACATACAATTTCCACATATCTTGAATAATGTACTTAATTCCTCTCGTATCTGGACAGTTATTGACCATGGAAGGGGCTTTGCGATGTTTTTGACTTCCTCATATTTAATAAAGACAACATTTTGATACGATTACTTTTTTTCACATTAGAATACCTGGGAGCATCAACAAGCCTCTTAAACCGAATCTTGTGGATGTCCTAGGCTGTTTCCACCAGTGGTTATTACATGAAGCCCCACTTACCTCTCACATCAGTGGCCTGTGGCTGGAGAACATGTCTCTTAAAGACTCACTGCTGCTGTTACTGCTGCTGCATCGCCCGCAGCTAAAACAGTACCGAGCCATGTAAACTCCACCAGGCCCATTTCTGCTGACAGCAGTGGCTTATCCACCCAAACTCCCTCCATGAATGAACAGCCCTATAGCCCGAGCTTAACCATGGGGGAATCCCCCCCCACCTGACTCAAATCATGTCTTGCCTCCTCCCTTACAAAGGATAAAAACAAGACCCTCTCCCCAGCCATGAAAATGCCAGAAGTGTTTTCATTTTCTCACCTTATTCCTGCTCTTCCTGTGTATTTTTATGTGCCGAGCATGAAACCAACAGGAGACTGGCGTTTGAAAGCACAATGGTCGTAGATGATGTTGTGTTGTACACCCTTGTGGATGGAGGCTGGCAGTTTGTGCTCATAGCTGTGCTGGTGCAGCACAGGTAGAAAGGAGATCAAATGACATGGAGTGGATAGCTCAGGGCTTAAGTTCTAGCCATGCACAACAGAGAAAATGATTTTAAAAACAGGGTCAAAAGAGCGGCGTGAGACACAGACTTATACTGCAGACTAGATCATTACCAAATATAACACACCTGTCTGTTGCCTTTAGTTTCGTTTCTGCTTGAAACTTCTTTTGCTTTGATACCCTCTGAGTGTTATTTTACCTTAGGTGAAGCAACAAGTTGTAAAGGGATTAAAAATTGGTCTGGTTAGCCTCATTTGAATAGAGAGTGAAGAGATTTGAAACATTGGAGGTAGCGTTGCAAAGACACTGTCTTTTTGATAGCTTGGATATGACGGAAAAAACACATTTTCATTCCAGTTTAACTTCAGGATAGTGGTGGTTGACTTTTTCGACAGTGGTGTGTGAAGATGTGAAATTTGTTTTACCTGTCAAAGCTTTATCTGCACCAAAATACCACGTATGTCAGGGTCAGCACAATAAAAACATACTGTACATCCTGCTGTTTGGAGGCAGAAAGGTGTTTGTTGCAGTATGCTGAGCATAATAGATCATAGAGAGGCCATAGAACCATCTCTCAGTTCACATTAGGCACAGCTTGATCAGCCCTTAAGAGCTATATCAAGTATAGCAAAATATCTGACAAGGTTGATGTTGTAATACTGTAATGGGTGACCCAGAGGTGGAGAACCACGCCCTCTGTCTGCTCAGAGTGGCCTTAATGTCTTTAAATTCCACAATATTTTCTCTAATAAGTTTTTCTGTTTGCTTTAATAATGACTTTACCCTTTCTTTTTTGTGACCCTCAGTCAGCATCTGCTGGCCATGAGAAGAATTAGAGTCACTTGCTTGTTGGCCGGTTGAGAGCAGGGTGCTGCCTCTCAGCACTCCTGGCTCTGTAAATTCTACATTTATGGCAGAGTGGGACACACACTACAACAACTGGGTGTTGCTTAATTAGGATGCGGTAGTCTTCCATCCTTAGATTGTTATGATGGGAAAGTGGAGCTCTCTGGCCAAGAAACTCCATCTGCAATCTAATCCCGGCTTCATCCAACAAAGTATGCTTATCCTTCAACAAAATTGAATGTCTTGCATATGAACTTTGGTTTCTTCATCAATACCATCAGCATCCGAAAAGGCATAAAAGAGAAACATGAGATGGAACAGGCTCCTTCCACATACAGCATATTTCAGCTCATTTGTCCCATTAACAGCCTGGACACATAAGGCAGTGCCGGTGCCTCATCGACTTGAGTTCATTTATAGAGGAAAAATCTATAGCGCAGTGACACATATCCATCTGCCTCCTCACCCCCCTCAGGGAGAGTCATTTGTGTACTTATTTAAGCTGCGGTCAGCCATTAGACCAGGGCTGTGTTGGACTGTATGAGGTAAAAAAAACGAATTACTTCCCTTCTCTCCGCTCTCTCCTTCTCCTTCCTTGTAAATGTCTTGCAGAGGAGGATGGGAAAATACATTTAGTTGAAAACAGGCGTCTGTCATGACTTCATTTATGACCAGTTATAAACAAATTCCTGTGTTTATCGCAGGTCCCACACTGAGTAAAGTCAAGAACTCAGTCAGAAGAGAGACCTGCTGTTGTAACGAGGTTAACTGAGGAAGAAATGCCACTACAGTATCAGGAGCTTGTTTCCAGTGTTTCTGACTCAGTAGAGCAGAGGGGAGGGAAATTGGTGTATGTTTCAGGTGTGATTGTCTCAGTGGGTTTGTGTGTATCCTCAGAAGACTCCTATTGGGGTCCTAATAATAACTTGAAAGTGCAAAGTCTCAAGCATTGCTTCTCATAATTAGCCTTTAGCAGGAATCAAGCTAATTGCAGAGAAGTAATTGGGCTTACCTTCCAGACTGTTTGTCTGTTGTGATACACACACACACACACACACACACACACAGTACATCACTACCTTGGCGTTTCATGTTGCTTGTCACTTTGATTTCCACCTGAATAAAAAAGCATTTTAATTAGTTAATTTCTCCACCATGTCATCTTTTTTGTGGAAAGCGAGTTCCTAAGATCAAGTCAAAAAGTGAAGGTTCAACAATAATGTGGTTCACTGTTGAATCCAAGTTAGATTTTTGTTTTGATTTTAAACATTATTCATTATGTATCCTTTCTGTTCTTATGGTTTCAGGTTAACATTTGATGAAGTTTTTTTTTTCTTTATGTTAATGGTCTATGACAAATCAATGATTCTGTGTGTGATCGCAGGGCCGACATGGAAGAGGAGCTCGACACGCTGCACGTCCAGGCTGCCATGGACCGAGCCACAATGAAAGAGCTTCGCCTGAGTCTCACTAATGAACACAAAGGTGAGCCCCATGTTCGACATATTCAGAAAGTTTGTAATAGAGAAAAGGTTAACCTGTGTACACGGTCCTCTCTGCATAAATTTACATTTTTACTATTCTTCTCCTATTCTGTCTTAATTTCTCTGTGTTGCTGCTATATTTCCACCCTAATATATAATCTCAAACCTAAAGAAACAGCCTAATATACCTGTATACCTTTAGTACATGCTTTTAACTCTTGCCCACATGTGTGTTTGTGAGCAGCGTTTATAGGGAAAAATCCAGTGGAATTAAGAAGACAACTCAATTAAGACTTGATCAAGTCCTTGCAAATTGATTGCAAGATGAAGTAGTGTTCATCTTGTCTGCATATGTCATTGCTTTTAATCTAATCTACAGGTTTTTGTCAGGCCCTGACCACCCCAACCAGGGGCCTTAATTAACCAGTTCAATAACAAATCTGTCCTGAATCACTTTAATTTACTCAATCACATATGATGCTCTCTATTGGAGATGCAAGTATGTGATTTAAAGGATCACACTAATTACAATGGTGGATCCTCTCCTATTGACAATCTGTCCATAGTCAGACACACTAGCTAACAAGCCCCTTTGAAAGGACTTATTTAGTTTTACATCTGATCTGACAAATAATCGCTAAATAGAAGTGTCACACCAGAGCATGAGTATTTGTCTTTTATTGCTTTACTGTGCACATATCATATCATTTTTATCCTAAAAAAACAAACAGTCAAGCTTTTTAACTGATAAAAATGTCCTCTAGCTCAGTATGTGGAGTAGTAAGAATTGTTATAAGCCATAAAATTCACCACAACCATAGAATTGCATAGTTATTGAAATGATATTTTATGTGTAGCATAATTTTTGCCATGGTTACAATATAAAACATTTTACTCAGCTCACAGTCATTAATTTTTATACATCAAATAATCTATCATTATATCAGAAAAAATCTTGTGAATGGCCCAAACATTTACACCTGGAGAACCTTTCTGACCTGATCAAAGAGTAGGAGGGTTGAAGCTCTCACACCAGGATCACAGTAACGAAAGGCAACAGATGAAAGGAACGGTGTCTTTGTGATGCAGCCCATGAGGAGACATGGGAGGGATGCTAATATATGCTACAGTGCCAGGACCTCCTCCAACTGTGGGTGACTAGGGAGCCACCGTGTCTTCTTATCAAGGTAGTGCTGAGGTGCCAACTCCCAAGCCACCGGCACTGGAGCTGGATAATTGTCTCCCAACCTGGTTATGTACCCAGTGAACACAGCAGCCCTCCTGTCCTATTTGGTGCTCTATGTGATTGAATGTGACATGCTGGGAAGACAAAAGAGCATGCTAATCTAAAGTAACAAACTTCCCTGGGCAAAGCCTCAAATGCAAAGCAAGGGAGCCGGAGCACCACACAAAAAAACCCTTCTCTGTTTTACTCTCTGCTTCTATGGCCTCTTTTTCCAACTCTCTCTCCAAAAGGTCAACTGACCTGAAAAGTCAAGGTCTTGAATATTTCATATTTCCAGCCTCATTGTACAAATGATTTTGGTCCTACTGGCATGAATGTTTAACAAAAGAGAATAAAAGGCAGAAAGTTTCACATTGTTTTGTTTTGCCCTTTGCATCTAGGTGAACAGACAAGATACATTATATCTATACTGTATATATGCTTGTATGGGTTTTATGTATGCTTGTGTGCACATGCTTGCATCAATCCCTGATCTTTTGGATTTGTGATAAAAAAAAATTCTGTTATCGTAGAGCCTAATGCAGGTCCTTGCCAAGGCCTCTTTTGACATATTCAGAAGCAAGCAGCATGTTAGTCTGTGGAGATTAATTGTCAATTGGAGAAAACACAGTGGAGCTAGGGGCTATGTGTTCACAAGGGATTTAAGCATTTCTTTCATTTGTTTTAAGATCCCTTGAGAAAGGATGCACATTGTATGTAACAGTGTTTTCAAAAGTCTGCCGAAAGACGAGTTAGGTTTTAGTTAGAAAGATTCCGCTTCCGTTTTAATTTGACTGGCAAAAGAAGCAAAAAGGAACAGTTTTATCCGTGTGCTTTTTGAAAAGCCATCACCAGAATATGTTAAGAAATTAGACCTTAGTAATGCTAATTGATTTAATGTATCCTTTTCATTATCATTCTATTGATTGAGCAGCCTGGGTTTGACACATCATGTCACAATAATGAGCTTTGTTCCTCTTTGCAGAGCTGCTTTACAAAGTGGAAGAAGCGTGCCAGGTCAGAAGCAGCACTTCGAAAAAGTCCTCTGTTTCCTCAGAGCGAATGGAAGATCGCTCGTCATTTAAAAAGGTATAGAACTATACCATTACTAATTGTTCTTTGTCATTACCAAGAAAGGAAAAGAAAGGACAATAGCACCCAGGAAATTTGCTGTTGCTTATTTAAAGATGATTTGACAGCATTCTTACTCTTGAGAGACTTTGCCTTAGCCATGGTTTGCTCTGTGATACGTCATTTTAAACAACCAGAAATTTGATTCAAAGTTTATTTTCCCTCACTGTTAAAAATGCAACAAAGACAAAACGTGGTCAATAAAGATGCTCTAATTAAAAATCATTTAGCAAACACAGAAAAGAATAATGGTCAGTGCATTTATGTGCACATTAAAACTTTGATTAAGGTTATAAACAGCATAATGAGATTGGATTCGACATAAATTGAATTTGGCTTATCCAGAACAACAGACCGATTATTAGATTATGCAGCTGTAAATCAGTGTACTCAAGCACATACATGATCCATTGGCTTATTGAATGTTGATCAAGTAATGCGTCATGTTCTGAATATTCAGCAAACAATAGAATCCATTAATTCCATCTTACTTGCATTTTTCCTTGATTACAGTAATGAGAGTATTACATGCATGTAGTGTATATGTACACTTCCTGTGGTGTAATTCCGTCCGAGTAATAGTTGTATTTATTGGGCCACGGTATAGCCTGTTGTTCTACTGAGACAGGACGTTTACCACCGTATTATCACCATCGAGAAACGAATGATCTAAAACAGCTGAATTCTTCATTTTTGTATGTAATCGAATTGTTCTGGAGTAATTTATAGCGGATGATATCATTGCAGGTCATACCAACAAATGCCATACGGCCATGTAACAGAGTTTACTAACTTTAATATTAGAATAGATTTAACACAGTGATGAATATTACATTACATTACATTACGATCATTTAGCAGACGCTTTTATCCAAAGCGACTTACATTACATTATATTACCACCCTTCGCAGAGGGGGGAGCAATTGAGGGTTTGGTGCCTTGCTCAGGGGCACCTCGGCAGGGACTCGAACCAGCAACCCTCCGGTTCTTAAGCGGAAGCTCTACCCACTCGACTACTGCCTCCCATATGGAGTTATAAGTCTACTACATAGCGAAACTGAAATTTTGGATCAGAGAAGTTGTGTCCGTGCCTCTGCAGCTGTGCTTACTTGAGTTAACATTGATGTGCCTCTGTCCCATCCTGGCAGTGAATCATCTAGAGTGGAGGTAGATAATTTTGTTTGAAAGATGCTGTGCTTTACCAGGGGGTAGAGTGAGAGCAAAATAAAAGCCAGGGTTGCCTGGGGGCAGATACCCAGCAGGCATTCACTGTTCTCTTAAATAGTCTCCACGAAAGATCCAACAAATAGACCAAGCCCTGGCTGCTGTTAAGGGTAAATTAAGGGTGATCAAGGTAAGATGGCGCCATTCAGATACCCATCACCTTGGTAAACATGGGGGTTATGCTCCCTACATGGGTTCAGCCAGACAGACAAAGCTTATATGCAGAGGTACAGACTAATGACTAATTGATTGTAAACTCCTGTTTATACTGCTGTTTACATGAACAACAGAAGAATGTGCATTTGGAATTTAGTGGTAAAGATGGAAAATTGAATAGAGAAGGACCTTGCACCACTGATGGCCCACATCTCTGATTCCTGCAGATTGAGCAGCTGGAGCGAAGGATGATGTCCTTGGAGGAAGAGACAAAGAAGCTCAGGGAAGAGAAAGAATTGCTACTTGAGGCCAACGAGGACTTAGTCCACAATTGCCACAGCCTCCAGGCCTCCTTGGATCACCTGCGCAGCCAGGGAGCTGTCCGTGAAGAAGCAGCCCGGGCTCAGGCTCTGGCCCAAGGGGAGAAACATCGCAGCGAGACCATGGCTGTAGAAGCCCAGCTGGCCGCCTCCCGAAAAGAAACCACCAAACTTCATTATCATGTGCTGAAGCTAAGACAGGAGCTGGGGATTCTCAGAGCAGCCAGGGATTTCGATAGGAACCGTGCAGCGGGGCCATTGCGAGGAGGCGGCGTAGCTAGCAACATTAACAGCAAGGTCAAATTCAAAACAAGCAGACTCAGAGGTCCAATACGCCAGAGCAGCCACCAAACAGTCAGCCCCAATCAAGCCATCAGCTGGCAAGGCCGCAGCTCCAGCACCACTAAGGACGAGTGGGAGGACATGAGCGCAGATAGGTAATGATACACACACACACACACACACACACACACACACACACACACACACACACACACACACACACACACACACACACACACACACACACACACACACACAAACACACACACACACACACACACACACACACACTTATCTTACTGCCTGCCGCCTCATTATTTTCTAGGTGGTTGGAGTGGAGAGGGTGGGCTGGTTGGAACGGGGGCTATGCGGCATCGAGGGGACAACGTGCATATGCAAAGCGTCAGCAAATGGGTGATTGAATTTCAGCGTCTGTCTAGTTGGTATTCAAGAGCCAAAAGAAGAAGGCGAGCGAGAATGATAGAGAGCACAGAGGAGGGGGGAAACTACTGTCAGATCCTTTGAAATATCCTGGGACGCCTTGCTCGGAGCTTATTGACTGAAATTTGCATGCAAAATTAGCCACCTCTCCGTACAAAGTTGAACTGATGCCAGAAAAGCCCAGGGATAAGGGGGCCGCCAAAGCCTCGATACCTTCCAGTGATGCCATTTTCATGCACTAGTCATTCTACCCCGAAATTGACAGTTTGGCAGTTTGATTTAATTTACTGGTCCTTTGCATATTTACTAACCCCCCTTGACAGTGCTAAGGATCCCCCTGCAAGTAGCAACCATGCACACCCACCATACCCCCCCGGCCCTAGCCCTCCTCCAAACACATATGAACACACACACATTCATGCACACACGTAACCCCACCCTTTGTATAGTCATATTGTTTATCTTGTGGCATGTCAATTCATAAATGTGTGATACCCGGACTCCCTCCATCCACCCCATTTTCTACTCTCACACACACGCGCGCACACGCGCACACACACACACACGCACACGCACACACACACACATAAACAAACCCCCTTCTTTCCATCCTCCCACCTCCTCTCTCCTCTCCTCGCCTTAATTTAGTTAGATAAATTTTGAATGACCCTACTCGGCTCAGTACCAGATGTCTACAAGCTGTTTAACACCCTCTAAATTAAGAACCATCGACAGTAATTATTTCATGTATGTTTTATGCAAAAAAGCCACAGAGCCAACGTTTATTGAGTGATGGCTGGAATGATTTGGTTTCAAACACTCAGAGCTATCACTGATATTTATTTCCCTTCACTTTCTCTCCCTCTATGGCTCTTTCTCTCTCCCTCAGTCCCACTGACTCACCATCTCTCCCCCAACTAATTCATCAGGCTGTAATCCACCCCAGCTTTATCCACATGAGGCCTTTTAACAGGGACTGGGTGTAGCTATGCCTGGCTTTCCTAATGCCTCTCCGTGTGGCTAATAAGCGGCAGTCAAATGTACTCTTTACCTGAGACAAGGACTTAAGTGGATTTGTGAAATAGGTGGCTAAATTGAGATGTTTTCTTATTTAAGACACCTGTCAATTGATTCTCTGCTGTAAAGCCTTCTGTATCTCTCATCTCACATGGATCTTCTCCAGCAATATGTCTTGTAGGCACTCCCTAGAAATACAGTACTTCTGCCTAAGGAGCTTTGGCCTAAATAGTGCCAAATAAAGATGTCAAACTTGTTAAAGCTACTGACACGTCTTTGTTTTTTACCCTTCTCCTTCCTCCCTGCCTATGGCTACTTCTCACAAGTTTTGAGCTGCTGGAAGCAGCTGACCATTTTGAGCAGATCAGCAGTTTTGTTGGAGTGCAGGACAGAATGAGAGCAGGAGGCAAGGATATTGAACATAGTACTGTATTTATGAATTAGCAGCTGCCAAGTCCTGACATTTATTAAAGATAAAATCCACCAACATTCTTAGAAGATTTGTGGTAAATTGAATGCTCCTTCTTTTAATAGATTTAGATTTAGATTTATATAGTATATTTAGTAGTAATAAATTGTAACAACTGTAATTTATTGCTTTCTTTGTCAGTCTCAGGACCTTTTGGTAAAGCCTACAGCTTGTACAACAGTGCAATTAGCTTCAGACTTGTATTCACAAGGCTAGATTTCAGTCACTTATTCAGCTGTCCCTCCAGCATGAATTGGATGCAGTGGTCTTGGTGGTGGTGATTAGTGATCCAAAGCGAGTCCCTGTGGTCCTTGCAGGCCAGGTTTAACCCTAACTAGCCCCCAGCCTTGTCATGTTCCAGTTAGATCCTCTCTCTGTGGTCTTTACCTCTGCTGCCTCTCCCAGGCCCCACCTTAATAAACTCGCCAGCGTAAATGTCACTGGCTTCCACCTTCACGTCAAAGGTCACTGTCAATAAACCTGTGTGTGTCTGTGTGTGTCTGTGTGTGTCTGTGTGTGTGTGTGTGTGTGTGTGTGTGTGTGTGTCTGTGTGTGTGTGTGTGTGTGTGTCAGGAAGCCCTTACCGTGTGTCCATCAGATGCAACTTTGCTTTGGCTCTGCTCAACCGTGCCTCTCACACTCGTCTGTCACACACAGAGGGCTAATGAAGGCCACAGCCGCTCTCATACATGTTGATGCATTCACCATCAGCACCAGACGCAGCAGCTTTTCCCTTAATTTACACCCACATTTACACTTCCAGCTCAGAAATTGGTCGGGGCATTGATTTTCTGTTGGGGGGCAAATGCACATATTTTTACTTGATGTCAACTAAATCAGCCATTAAAGGTAAATTGGATTTTTGTCAGAGGGTGGTACTTTCAGAACCCGGGTTGTTGGTTCAGTTTCCACTCTGTAATAACTGTCACCTTTCTCTGCAGTGACACCGGCGAGATATACATTGACAGTCTCAATAGTGAGTCCTCAGGAACCAAAGACTGCAGACAGCACTCAAACAGAAAGGTTGGTCTGTCCTCATACTGTGTGTATACATTTGCTTCAATTGAGTCTTTTTCTTTAGCAAAAAATACAACAAATGTTTTACGGGTGTACTGGCTTCCTTAAGGAACATATAACTGAAAGGTATTCAGACCGTTTCACCAAGGCCAGTGAGATTTAATTTCTTGAATGATTACAAAAAGGTTTGACAGAGAGCTGCCACTGGGCTGAAAGATCCGGTCATGATTGTCTGCTAATTTCATTGGCGGTTCGTCTACAGTTGCACTTTGAACTTGAAAGTCTGCATAGATCTGTTTTGAAAAGATGTTTTTTCTTATTTTTGGTTCATTTTTCACCCTGCGGCTATATCCAGGGATGTGAGCTACAGTCCCAGGGGCCTTTAACCTCAAGATACTATTGGCCACAGGGGGCACAGGAACATCAAGCTCTTTGGAGATGGTCAATGTAGCTTCTTCTTCTTCTTCTTTCTAAATTCCTCAAACAGCTCTCCGCTTTTTCTTCTTTTGCTATGTTTATTGGGATGCATGCAATAAACATGGACATAATCACAGCATAAAGCATCAATTTAAACTGGCTAAATGACTCATTATCAAATTGAAGACACCTGTGAGTGAGAAGAAGTCTCCTCTCACCACCGGCAGCAACACTTAGAGGCCACTTTATTACCTACGCCTGTACACTCTGACAACCCTTCAGCTATAAATTCTACCTTTGCAAAGCTGATAATGTTCAGATTTTGTGAATATTTGTGTTACAGAGGAGTTGATTCAACTCTGTGGTAAATGTTGTGGCCATAATCAGTAAGACTGCATTGTAATGAGAGGTGCTTCCAATATTCTGCTCTTCCCTCATGTATGTGATTGGTTTGGACAAAATATTAAATATAGATTTGTGGGTGCTCAAACACTAAAACCTCTGTAGATGTGATATTTAAACATGGTGTAACTTGAATTCAGAGCACTTTGCATGTGGCTGAATAAGTATTTGTTGGATGAGCTTCATACGTTGTTGCATGATTTTGTCCATGCCTCACTATGCATTTTTAAACTTGCCATTTCCTTGCCGTCTGTGATTAGCTTCTGTAATGGTTTAATTAATAGGTGTGAGCCCTTGCTCTTGTCCAAATCAAATCTCTTCACAGTTGGACATGCCCGCTCCAGACCTCATAGAGATGTCCTCGGAGGAGAAAGATAGAGAGAACAAAGACAGGGACCTTTTAGATCCTTTGCTGCTTTTTGCCTATTTTAGGAGGGAGGGAAGCGAGTTGTTTGTAGAAAGTTGAAATTAAGAGAAGGCGACACATAGCTGTTGGGACCCGTATTATACTACCCATCCTTAGTTTTCCCACTCCTGCTTTGCTAAATGTGTCCATCAGTGCCTCTCAGGCTCATCGGTACGACAGCCCAGGCCCCCACAGCGCACTATGTCACAAACCCCACAAGGTACGGTATGATCAAACCTGGCACTGATCAAATCCTACCTGACCTCCATACAAAGGAACATGGAGGGAGGAAAAAGGGGGGGGTGTTGGTGAGGGGCCCTTTGATGTCACTACAAACGGTGCTTCAGTTGGGAGTTGTCACTCTTACACACATGCATACTTACTTATGAGCTCAGATTCATCCACGCACATGCCATGGGGTGAATCGCGGCTTTCTGACAGTGATTTAACAAAGGAGGCATTTGCAAACATCAGTCAGATGTAATATCCAGGCCGAGAAGCTTTCAGCTTGAAGTGTCAGATGAACGTCCTCAGGTGAATTATTAAAGCACGGGGTGATTTGTCTTGTCACGTTACACATCCTGTGATCACTGTGCCATTATCGGCTGTGTTCAGGAAGTACAACATGTGAACCTGCTGTGTTTCATTAAACACCTTCTTTTTATCAGTGTGTCTAATATTTCTGCTCTCTTTAGTCCTACAGGTGTGCACGGTTGTCAAACACTGAAGTATCGGCAGCAGAACCAAACAGGAAACAACCCAATTTTCTGGCCCAAGGTAGCATATGTCTTCCTCTTACACACCCATGCAAAACCGCAAAAAACCTAATAAACTATTAATTGAAGCATGAAAACACCCAATGCATGCAGATGCTGTTGATCAGAAACACACATTTGAGAAGTTAACAAGGTTATTTTTCAGAGCTCTGCATTGGTTATAAATGGAACAAGTTAATCATTCAAGTTGTTGAATATCTCACAGTTTCCTCTTGTACATGTGCAAACACACTTTCATACAAGCCTTGCCAATTCCCGGCGGCGGCTGAATGGGGAGTTGAAGTTTCTCTGTGCACTTGTCAGCTCTGAGGTGCCTGCATGCACTTTCCTCTGTTAGACAATAAACAGCATGAGCCCAGGGAGCAGGGGACGAGAGGAGAGAAAAGGAGGTGGAGGCGGAAGAGGATGCTGGTGAAGACCCAGAGCTGCTCCTCCTCTTCTCTGCAGCAGCGCGTTGAGTCCCTACAGCGTCACATTGACATACTGCGAAGTGCCAGGAAAGATGCTGTGCTTTCAGCCAGAGAGCTGCGGAGCGCCAATGAGAAGATCACGGCACAGCTCAACTCCCTCACCGAGAAGCTCTGCAGCAGCAAGCAGCTCACACAGGTAACTTGGGAAAAACACAGATATGTGTAAAGGGGAAAGGCAGTTGTAAGGGTAGGAAGTTTTCTTATTTTTCTTTCTTTTTCTTTCCTTTTGTGGTTCTTTTGTATTTGCAGGGGGCTGAGGGTGCGATGGTAGCAGCTCCTTTGCCCTTATCATGCTTAATAAGTGTGGCTGACAGGCCTACCCTCGCCTGTGGAGGTCAGCACCATAGAGCACGAGAGAGGAGAATCTCTCTCTGTCTCCCTCCCTCTGCTGTCCTCACTTTCTGCTGAATGTTTCAACAGGCTAGTTCGCCGCAACAGCCTGTGTCACTAACACTTACTTTTCTCCAAATATGTGCACGCACGTGCACAGACACACACAGAGTGACTATTCTACTGCCCAACACACGCTCAGTTATTTAGTAAGTGCCTCCAGGTAAGAAAGTGTTAGACTTGGTATATACCATAAATAAAACACTAAGCTCTTTGGCCCCTAAAAAGTATCTTTCCTGTCACGACCTCTATGTACACACTAACTTGTGAACACACACACACACACATGCAGGCACATACACATACAACAATCCCCACACAATTGTTACTATGACGGGTAGGGGAATTTATTTCGGCCATTGCAGACATAGCAGCAACCAACCAACTGGACACCTGATTAGGTGCCTGTTTCTCTACGTCTGTATATTGTTGTGTAGAATAGTACAGATGCATTAGACTTTTAGACACGGGTCAGGTTGTAACCCTCACAGTGTTGCTACCTAGGAAGTGGCCCTTGTGCTCCTACCGTGGCAATGGATTACCCAGGCCCAACCAAGCCTTAGACAGACATATGCAGACACAGACATACACACTATGGTCTGAAGGAGTGGACAGAAAGGGAATTGTTGTCTTCCTGTTTGTTTTCTCTTTCCTCCTGCAGTATTAATGCCACTCCACCAGAGAAAGTTGGAACAGACTGACTGGTCAAAGCCCGGTCTTGCTGCCCTCTCTGGAAAGGGCACAAGGTGATAAACTTTGGGCTGGTTCCAGCCGGTCCTTGCCAGCTCTCCATCTAAAATTCTCATCTTGTAATTGGCATAGGATGGCCTCCACAGGGGCCATCATGTGAAAACTATCACAGCAATTTCACAGAGACTTGTTTGTGTTGCTGTCTCCTGATCCTTGGGCCATTCTGTCCTTATTTCTTTCCTTTCCTTGTCTAATTCTCTCTGTCATTAAGTAATTTCCTTATTCCTTCCTTTCTTGCTCGCTGTCTCTCCTCTGACCTCTTTTACCTCCCTCTATATTAGTTGAATAAATTAAAAAGCAATAAACAAGCTATGAGCGTGGATAGTGACCCACAGCCCAAATAGTCAAATCCAATATATGACTGAAATTGAAAATATAAATAAGATATAAATAATTGTATTTAAGCAGGTGAGGAGTGGGCCATTTGTAAATGTAACGCACCTCCTCACACACCTCCTCTCTGTTAACTAATTATCATGTTTTTGACCCAGGATGAACATGTCATATAAATGTTATATTATAGAGTAAATCTGTCTGGATTCTTCCCAATAACATGGTGTCATTTGTTTATAAGAAACTTAAACAAACCTCAGGTGAAGCAGACCCCCTTAACCGTAGACCATCCAAAATGCGGTTGTCACGCATATCATCCAAATAACAGGATCATTTTGTTGCTAGGAGTACAGACATTACTCTGTCCTCCCCATTTGAACCGCCTTGCACAATACCGTGACCGTGTCTTCTGATTAACTGCTCTTATCCTTTAAAGCTGGTGTGACATGCCCTCCCGTTACGTGTAACGAGCTGGGACTATCAGGATTAGTGCGTAACAACAAAGTAATATTACAGAAGTCCAACATGAATCCCTGTTACACACTAACTTCACACACTAACTTCACATTGTTTCATGTTATTTAATACATAGTTCCAATAACTATGTAGTTAACCTAATCTGTATCAAATTTTAGAAATGGACAAAGTGTAAATATGTCTTCTTCTATGGGTAAATAATCGGTTGTAACATTCCGTCATAGGATGAATAGATTCTGGTAATTGAGGAACTGGTAGAAAAGGCTTGTGTTTCTCTGGCTTGAAGTGTGTTGACAAATTGAGCTTGGTTACTATGTTCCTGTGTGACTGCACGCATTCATGTGTGTGCCGGGCTGTGTGGCTATTTCAGCACTCTCCGTCTCCTTATTTATCCTGCTAATGATTGGGTATCACTTGGACCAGTGAGACGACTACCCAGAGGAGAGAGAGAGAGAGAGAGGTGTCTTCTCTCACAGCCTAATGGACCCCCTGTATATCAGTCCATGTCAGTGTCATCTGTCACCAAAGCTGAAAATGGCCTGTGAAATCAAAGCCTGTCTTACAGGAAGTGTCATCAATGCCACTCTTAATTCGTGCACCATTGCCACTGCAGCCATAGCCCAACCTTTCACTCTCCACACCTCCCCGTCTCTCCATCACTCCCATCTCTCCGTCTGTCTCTCCCTCCCTCCCTCCCCCTCTCTCTGGGGACGTGGCGTGTTCATCTTCAACAGAGCAGAGGAAACCTAAAACAAGAGAGATTCTATTAAAAGGTGTCAGCCAGCAACCAGATATCAATAACCTCCATGTATGCAGAGCAGAGAGCTCACCCCCGGGACTATGCGGTTTCAATCGCGTATGTGTTTGAGAGAGGGGGGGGTAGCATTCACTCCATGTGTACAGCATATATCTTCATGTATCATCTCTCCTATTTGTGTCATTAAGCATGCATGATGTTTGATACGATACAAGAACTAGATCCGCTTATTGTGGCTGCAGTGAATCAAAAGAGCAGAGATGAGGGTCTGCCCTGCATTGTCTAAATAAGCAGGCAATCAGTTGTTTTTTGAGCTTCCCCTCACACATGTGGTTAAAATTCTTCACCTCAGATACTACTGTTTGGAATGACTGATACACTGTTCATTGTACATGATCTGCTCGCGCCATTATTGTACATCACTCTAAACGCAACCATTCCCCAAATGTCGAATTCCCTATTTCCCAAAGTGCTCTCTGATTCTGCAGGATAGTTTTATTATGCATGCCAATCACAGTGAGAATTGGACCCTGTTGACGGGGTAGCAGCATCATCTGTCTCTAATTAGCGTTTTTCTTTTTTTTAAAGAATTTTATCACAGGCGCAATATTAAAGCTGAGCATACAGCTTTCCCATGATAAAACATATTTCACTGTAGTGTGTTTTCTCCGTTCACTTGTCTGAACAAATCATCCATGGCTGTCTTCAAGCTGTCCAAAATGCTGCAGTAAGTCTTTTAATACGGCTCAACAGAAGTTCACACATTACACTTATGTTAATCTATTTACAATGGCTTCCTGTTCATTTTAGGATACATTTTAAATGGTACTCCCATTCACTCCTCGATACTTTCTGACCCTCTGCACCCTTACACGAGTCTGGCTCTAAGGTCCTCTAACCTCCTGATTGTCCCCACACATATTTGCAGAGATTGTGCTTTTCCGACTGTTGCACCCAAATTGTGGAGTGGTCTCCCCGATAGCTTTGCGTTCAGTTGAATCTGTGGACTTTTAAAAGGAAAAAGCATATATCCTTATGTCTATGTGTTTCTCTGTGCGCTTCAAATTTTGTCTGCTCCGGTTTTCCTCCTTGATTTTTTTTTTTCTTGCCTGTGAAGCACTCTGTGACCTTTTGCCTGTGATCTATTTGCCTACTCACTGCTTTCATCTAATTAATGAATTGTGATTTTATAAATTAAGGTTTTTGTGCTGGAAAGTCTTTCACTGAGCAGCACAGCATGTTTCTCTCAGTACCTCTTAGTACAGCAACATAGCCCTCCTTAACGTAGATGCGGCGGTTGTTGTAACTGATGGTGGCAGCAGTAGACTACCCCATTAATTCTGTCTTTCGGTCAATCTGCAGAAGCTGACCTCTGACTTGGCTGGTACAGAGCAGCAGAAAAAGGTTCTGGAGATGGAGCTGGAGCAATGGAGGCAGATCACGTTCCCCCAGCAAAATGCCCCACCACAAGCACCAGCAGCTCCAGTAAATGCAGAATGCTTCTGCCAGGGCAGGACTGTGCCTGCTCCAGCTGAACCTCCCCTCCAGGCCCTGGAGGCTGAGGTCAAACAACTTCAAGCCAAACTTAAGGTTAGCGGCTACCAGCAGGGGTTACAGGAAAGGGGTTAATGAACTGTCCTCGTGCTTTGTCTTATTGCACACACTCACTGGGTGTTTGCTTCAAACATCATTTGGCAAAGAAAAAACTAATTCATCAGCTTTAAAAGCAAAAGATTTTCAGTTTTTACTTTGCTTTCAGTCCTTAGCTCGTACAGATTTACAAAGCAGTTCCTCAAGAATAATTATTTTATTTTTTTATGTTTAATTAGAAAAAATAAAAAGCTTTTCTCAGCCACCTAAATAGCCCGCAGTCCTTTAGATGAGAAAGAGTTTTATTTGCTGTAGTTTTACTTTCTAATCATGTAGTGTAAAAACAAAGAGTGCCTACAGTTCACACTTAACACCATCTGTAATTGCATGTGATTTAGACATGAAGTATCGCTTCCTGTCATTTGATCCTATTAGGACGTACCTGTTAGGAAGATGAGAAGTGGGGAAGAACAGTGGAGATGTGCCCTACATCATAGGGAGTGAGGTGTGAGCTGTACCACAGTATTATCACCCTCTCTGCAGCCCGCTCATCAGTGTCACTGAGCAGATTGCTGCTGTCGTTCCGCGCGGCCCAGGAATTCATGTCAGGTGACAGCAAAAGAGAGGGGCGAGGGATGCGCTGTGGGGGTGCGCATACTGCATAATTGCATTGTCAAAAGACTGTGCTGCTGCAGCTCCCACAAGAGACGCGAGACCCTTTAAACCAAAGTGAAGGTGCACATTCAAATATCCATCAGTCTAATGATCAGACACCAACCTGTCCTCATGAGCTGGGTGCCTGTGGTAGTGATAAAGAGTCAAAGTTTTGAAACTAAAGGAATTATTCATGAAGGTGAAATAATTTACAAAAATCCCGTCTAGGAAATGGTCTAAAAATGTAAGTGTAAAATGTGTAAAGAGCAATTAAATTGTAAATGAATTGTAATTAAATTAATAGAATATTTACATTTACAAATACAAAGTACAAATTATATGTATTTTACAGGTACATGGCCATAAACAGCTCTCTTTCCTAATTACCCCATATTATCCAGTTTGAAAAATACACTTTCCCTATTAGCCTCTTTTAGCACCTTCCACCCTCCCACTGTAACTATAATGAAGAGCCATGCTGTGCCTGACCTGTCATCAGCCATGTTGTGAAACACACCCCACCCCCTATCTCACACGATCACACACATTAACAAATACACACTCATGTGCCCTCCCTACAGAGTGCCAGTGCAGAGGTCACGAGGCAGGTGGCAGCTAACAAAGCCCTGCGAGGCCAACTGCTGGAGAAGGACGACAAGCTCCGCCAGCTGCAGGAAAAGTGAGTCTGACGCATTTCTTCCTGTTAATTTTCTTCTCTTCCTGTTTCTTTCTGCATTGTAGCTCTCTAATTGATCTTTTTCACACTTTCCATTGTTCAGGGTTTCTCTACCTCTGTCTCCTCCCGCTCTACCTCTGTCCTCATGTTTGCACCTTCTCTGCCCTCCATCTGCAGTGTCTGATTCCACCATGTGGCAGCACTCTGCTGCAATCCAATAACACATGCTTCTCCTCTGCCTGAATTATGAGTGAAATTATGCATGTTTTCATGAGGATGTTAATAAAGACCAGTAAGAGAATTAGTGTGCATGCATGTGGGTGTATCATGTAGTGTGCTCTTACTAATGTGGGTAGCTAATGTACAATGCTGATCAAAGCAGTGTATTGATTGTTTGTGTGCCGCTGGAGGGAGCGTTTTGGCCCATGACACTAAAACCTACACATCGCTTGTGGGCCACATGTCCTAATGAGTTACATGGTTCTCAAACACACACTCTCACACGCACACACACACACACATACTGTATATGCAGACATATACATACATGTATATATACAGTAGATATATATGTGTGTGTGTGTGTGTGTGTGTGTGTAAGTGTGTATATATATATGTTACGTCTCAAGTCTTAGGAAATGGCACATATCAACCTTTGCATTGGACTCTCATCTTCGATGGTGAAAGGGGAAAAGAACATCTCCCTCTTTGTGTCTTGTCTCGTATTCTGTGTCCTTTTGCCTGCCATTCTCAATAATGCATCCAGGGCACGTGTACAATCACAGTGGGTATGTGTTTGTGTGTGTGACCAAAACACAGCGGATCACAGCCAGACAGAGTGAACATCCCTTAGCTGAGTTTCTGCGACAGCCTCATCCTCTCCTCAGGCTCTTGTCACACACTCGCTCACTCATGCACACACACATACACACAAGCACGCACACACGTAACTTGCCATCCCTCTACCACTCCATTTGCCTCCATGGAGGGACCCCTTCTCAGAATGAAAGACATGTCTAGACGTCTCTGAAATATACATCTCAGCACACACACAGGGAGCAAGGCTGCTTCGCCTTAAAGAAGAGAAGGAGAAAAAAAGAAATGAATTTCAAAGTACACCGGCATGTCCTCAGTCAATATCCGGCACTATGGCCCTGCCTTATTTATGAAGCTTCTTCTTTCATCTTTAGCCCTGTTGTCTATCACCACATAAAACATCCAGCCGCACTTCATTCTTAACAACACACACAGAAATGTGCACTCTCTCTCTCACACACACATAAATACACACAAAGACTTGAGACCACTGACTGTTATCATTACAATACACGCATGTTTGATGAACAATATTGCCAACAAGCACAGAACAAAGGGAACAAACGTGAGTGATCAGAATGTAGTCCGAGTGCTCTTTCTCTTTTTCCACCAACATTCATAAATAGAGATCACACACTTTGGCAGCAGCACCATGTATGATTTATTCTATTTTATCCTCTATTCTTTTTGGGGATACAGAAGAAGAGAACATCTAAAATAAATGCCGTCGATCTAATTGCCATTAGCATTGGGGCAAAGGGAGCTGCTGCTGCTCTTATTGCTGCTGTCCGTCTTTAAGTCAACAGCAGACAGCCATCTTAAAGGTTCAATATGGGTTTTCTCATTAATGGCCAAATCCATGGGGTAACCAACCAACGCTACTTCCCCCAAAGTCCCCAGGCTAGACTCTTCACTCATTTAATTTAATGTCACTCCAATAGGACAAGCTCACATTTATTTAGCCAGTCTGCCCTCAGGCGTTCATTCACCCAGGGAGACGGGGACATTTACTTACAAGAAAGCATTTGCTCTGGCATTGCGTCATCTGTTTATTTAAAACACACATTCCCAATGCACGTGGGAGCTCAGAGATCCTCTACATCTTAAAAAAAAAAAAAAGATGGCAAAACTTGTTTTAATTAACTGCATCCATATGATCTTTATTCTATTTGTTCCGGTTCCCCTGTGGTATAGAGAACCAGGAAAATGTCTCATATTTGTCTGTTATGAAAACGGAATAAAACATGCTAACACACTGAGCCCTTTTACAAGGCCTCAGTGTGGAATGGCTCTGTAGAGTTGTGGAATATTCAACATTTCAATATATCAGACGATCAAAATAGGAAGTGACACACGCTGCGTGTTTGCAGCATTGAAGACACTAGCAGCTTCCAATAAGGGACCTTCACTCGCTTAGTGGAAGTATGATCAGTACAACATACAAACAAACAACATTTAATCAAGCGTGTTCCCTTTATAATTGGTCCTCCTCAAACCATGTCCCCCAGCTGCTGTGTCTTTAAATATGGCTGGTTGCACTTCCCTGAAAATAATAAACATTTAAATACTTGATTACAGTCTTTCAAGCAGTGTCACTGCTGATTCAAAGTGCCGTTTATCAGAAAGGACTCCCCAGTCACACATAGTGCAGGCATTCCCCGCCAGAGCGCTTGTTCTAATATATGCCAGTTAGAATTATATATGCATCCTTATTTCACCCCCATCTACTTCCCCAAACAGCATGCCAGTGTATTTAGTTGTCATAATGAGCTGTCATGCCTGATGTACTGCATAGGGACACTGTGCCTACCAGCTCTGTGTGTGTGTGTGTATGTGTGAGTGTGTGAGAGTCTGACTGCAGCTCTATGTCTGTGTGTTTGTACCTTTGTAATTGTAGTATGTGCAAATGTGCCTGCGTCGGTATTATGTTGGGAAAAATACAAACTATTTGGACTGAGATTGATTTCTGCATTTTTTTTGCTCAAAAATGTAATGTGGTTTTCATTTGCTATACACACAGTAATATACAGTACAAACACACAAACAGCTTAAGGTGATGATTTAAAATAGAAAAACTGTTCTTGTTCTTGTCATGATTGAATACTATAAAATAGGCCAACGCAGTTACTGATGACTTCTCAAGGAAGATCTATTCATGTGGACCGTGATTGGATCAAAACTTCAAAAAGAGACTTTAGAAGAAGAATAGCAGAGATGGATGAATGGCAAGAACGTTTCTCTTCATTTAAAAGATCTTGTTAAATTCAAAAATTACTCTCTCTCTCTCTCTCTCTCTCTCTCTCTCGCTCTCTCTCTCTCTCTCTCTCTCTCTCTCTCTCTCTCTCAGTCGTGGGCGTTATCATGCCAGTAGCACAGAATGTAATGCTGAAGGATAGGAGGAAGTATCCAAATATTTAGAACTTTTAAAAATAACCCTTTCAGCTGAGTGATGCATGATACAATCTACACACCTACATCTACAACAAAATTGTTTTACAGAGAACGTGTGTTTTCAAATGCTCTGGTCAAAAAAATGTGTGTGTGTGTGTGATTTTTGTCTAGACTTAGTCACATAGAGCGAGATGTGAGCACGAAAAAGCAGCTTTTGGAAGACCAGCACACCAGGCTAAAGTTCCTTCAGGAGCTAGAGAAGAATCACTCTGGACAGTCGGAGGCGCTGGAGAAGAAGGTACACACATACACCTGACAGATGATATCATCAGATCAAGTCATCTAGTTACTTCAATACTCTCCTACAGCATAACAAAGAAACATATGGATGACCAAAGCAAAGGGAAATCGTTTCAGTTACAGCATTATTTATCTGCAGAGCGCATAGATTCTGTTTGTTTGAATGAAACTTGACTAAAACCACCACCACCACCACGTTCTAACACATCTTAATGCTTTCAGGTGAAGACTTTGTCAGAGGAGGCCAGTAACAGGAAGGCTTTTATCGAGTCTCTAAAAAGAAGACTCAGTGTGGCGACAACAGAGAAAAGCCAGCACCAAGCCTCCTGTAAGAAGCTGAAGGAGGATTTGGAGAAAAAGGTAGAAAACAGCCACTCTGTTGCTTCTCACCTTCATTAGACGTAGAGCATTGATATGTTGCATCAAAGTGCTGTATTATATATTTGTTTTGAATAAATGTTCTATGCCACAGAAGTATAGGCGTCAAGAAAAATGTTTAGGCCAGTCATTTTACACACGATCCATTTTTCCCCATCATGTTTTATAATACTTCAGCGCTATGTAATTAGTAAAAGCAAGGGTAAGTGTCAGTATTTGCAAACATTTAACTTTGTTGCATCCTAGCTGTGAAATTTTCATCTCATTCCCCCATTGTCTTCTTAAATTTAGAGGGTAATTAACTGAAACA
This sequence comes from Genypterus blacodes, assembly GCF_046128005.1. Taxonomy (NCBI): domain Eukaryota; kingdom Metazoa; phylum Chordata; class Actinopteri; order Ophidiiformes; family Ophidiidae; genus Genypterus; species Genypterus blacodes. The sequence continues at coordinate 2,385,425 of NW_027466852.1, read as the reverse complement.
AATGTGTTGCGGGCCTCTGCTTTTTTCCTGAAATACAGATGACCAGTATTGCTCGTTATGTCTCTATGCAGGAACAGCGTGTGCATACACTGCAGGTCCGCGTAGGGGCGAGCGAGCAGGCCTTGGCCGCACTGGAGCAGGCGGCCACTGAGCAAATGGAGGGCTTGACCCAACAGAGCTCCAAGGCCATAGACGTCGTACAGAGACGATTCAGTCAGGCACACTCCCAGTTGGAGCAGCTTCACACGTTCATCAAGGTACTGTACTGAATCAACAAATGAGTCCAGACTCATGCATACTCAACACACCTCACTTCGCTCAAAACTGATGTCCTTTGCATAGTTTTTATTTATTTTATACCTGAATTCCTTTACATTTAGTCATTTAGCATACGCTTTTATCCAAAGTGACATACATATCGACACATGCATAATATTCTCACTAAAGGGGACTTCTGAGGCTTTTTGTTTAAATGAAAAATATATTTTAAACATTAGATCAGGCCATTTTGGAGCAGAACAGATAAATTACATACTTGAAACATAAGCAAATACAAATTCTTAACCATTTAATTGTAAATATACAGTAATCCTATCAGTCAGACTTTCTGTTCTAAAAGCAAAAGGAAATATTAGACACATATAACAATGATAACTTTCAGCATTACCTTCTTTGAACCTGTAAAGTTACCGTACTGGCTTTTTACCCTCTTAACTTTGACTCCTTATCCTACTCGTCTTTTTTCTCCAATCTTGTTTTTTTTTTGGGGAAAAATAATGAAATTATTTTCGAGGAGCAATAACAGTCTTTTTTTAAGTCATGCAACATTGGTCATTGAAATTGTTTAAAATGAATCAATAAACAGAAATGGACAGAACTGAATGAACAGAAATGGAACTGTGCACCTGTGCGTGTGTGAATGTGTGCATATGAGTCAGTAGGAACGTGCATGTGGATGCTGTATGTCCGTCTGTACGTGGTGTTTCTGGCAGACACAGATTAAGACTGTCCATCAGCTGCTGAGCTGGAACCTGCCTCTCAAAGTGGAAAGGGCTTGGCAGAGAGAGATAGTGTTGGCAGCGCATTTGCACACACACACACATAAATCAAATCGCAGATCATGGACACAGTTAAGCGTTAGTTCGCCGTCACACGAGCATCAAACTGCATGACCGTCTTGCATTTAAACGTGATACATTTTATTCTTATACCTTATGTGTACCTGCATCACATGTGAAAGCACATATTTACAGATGCCGCCGAAACCATTCACGCTTGTAGCAGTCTTCTCCTCCATTCCCATAACCTTAGCCTGGTGGGGCCATTGTGTTGTTGTTGAGGATTCACATCATTGTTTGTCTCCCCCTGGCTCCTGTGATCCCCTATAAGAACACCAAGCCCTTTGATTGGACTGTCTGACGTCCGGAGGAGATTTACTCTTGTCATGTATTGATCAGGACCGGAGGGCTGTGAGTGTGTGTGTGTGTGTGTGTGTGTGTGTGTGTGTTGTGAGGAAGTGTCTCTGTGTGTCTTTATGAGCTTGTGTTTTTTTGTTCTTCGTGCCTGCATGTGTGTTTGTGCGTGTAGAATATTTTTTATTGTGTGCCAGTAAACCCTGTTGGCCCCTGCACATGCCCCAGGCCATAAGCACCGGTGTTGAACTGCTAAACAGTGGCCCTGCACGGAGTGACTGTTCCACAACACACACACACACACAAGGCACAGTTAGTAAACTCTATATTGCTGCTCATCATTGTCCTTAAAAATACAGGATTGTGCTCTGTTACTTTTGTATTTGAGTAAACTGTGCTGTCTTAAAGTCATGATTTAACAACGTTCTGTCCGTTCAGTACCTGAATAATCTCACAATATTCAAGATTTCCTAATCCTGAAATGCTCTTTATCTTTTTTCGTTGTTTTTTTCTGCATTTGGCCCATTGTGGCGATGTGAGCAGAGGTTCAAGGGTAGCTAGTTATTAAAAGGGAGGTCTTTTAGCTCATTTGATCCCCTTCTACATGCCCTAATCCTTGTCCTGTCTAAATTGGCCCTCTGGCTGCAGTGATGGTGGTTCTGGACTAAGAGCTTTTGACACACGTGAACAAACACAGATCTGTACGCACGTACACAAACACAGAGAATGTCTTTGATGGCTGTATTTGAATACAGCCATCAAAGGGAGATAGGTTTGCATGTGTGCGTGCGCCCTTTGTGTCCCGCAGGCCTGAGAATGAGTGATGAATTCACACCTTAATCTCTTTCGGGATTATTCCACGCGCAGGGTTTAGGTCAATTGAATGTAACCCTTGACTAGTGACAGTGAATATCTATTAGGCTGTAAATAAAACAATAGGATCTCTGACTTAGTGTTACTGAGTTAATGAGCTGTGTATTCCTTCAGGGTAAACACGGTGCTTAGATCACAAAAATCAAAAACGACCAAAGCTGCCTCCTTTTATCAGGATTTTTCAGTGATTTCGACTCTTTTTATTTAATCTCTGCTTCCCCTGCTTATTTCTCTCCAACATGATTCTTCTGCTGTGTTACCAAGTTTACTAATTTAACTTATATTTTCCAGCAGTATAGGCTTGATGATATTCACTTTCAACAATTTCTACCAAATACTACAGAACAAAAAACAGCATGTAATCTGCCACTAGTTAAATTATGTAGGCGTTTATATCTTTATTACTTATTTATTTAGATTATATAATGGAAACTTCTTGGTTTCCATCTGTTTTGAGTCTCTATCTGAACTCTTAACAGTCCACATGCTAGCTGACTTCTCGCTCAGCGTTCTTCTGTTAGAACCACCACTGCTTTTGTAAACTACACCTGGTCCACCTGTGTGAAATTAAGGGAGAGAAATTGAGATGTTTGCCGCTATTCACCATTGTCCGTGTGTGATTACTCTCATTACTCTAATGCACCAGAGTGGTTCCGTGTGTGTGTGTGTGTGTGTGTGTGCGTATGTTTGTGTGTGTATGCGTACGCCTATATGCCTCATTTGTTTGGTTATATTGTGTACCGTAGGAAGGGTAAGCTGTACTTTGTTTTTATTTTATTTATTTTATTTATTTTGTTTTTGTGTACTGTGAGTTCTTCTGTCTCTAGCTATCCCTCATCTGACCATCTATTCCAAGGTCAGCTTTTCAGCAGGCTTACAAGGGAATGATACGAAAGATTATTGCCTCGATCAATAAGCTCAAAATGAAGCAAAGGGGAGTTTACTTTATTGACTTTCTCGTGTACAGTGGCAGTTTTAACATTTAATTGTCTCCCTGTATTTAGAGCAAACTCCCATTTAGTGCCCGACAACTGTGCCATCCCCGGCCTGCCTCATCTTGCCATTCACTCGGGCACCATTTGAAACAGCCCCTCATAGCTTAATTATTAACAGTGTTATGCTGCCCTGTTGTACTGCGAGACATTCAGAAAGCAAATAAATAAATGAATGGCTGTATTTTCAGTATCTCTGTCTGTCTCTCTCTAATGCATGATTCTCTGTCAATTCTGTGGAGATTTTAGCAAAACTTTGATATCAAAGCTGTGTTCCCTCAGCTTTCAATCGACAGGGCATCAAACCCTCAGGTCCACATTCCTACAAGGGAGCGTGAGGTGAAACCGAAGAGAATCTTAGAGTGTCAAACTCAATATTCCTCCATAATGTACTGGGCCGCTCAGGCGCATGCTTGATCAATTTCATTTATTCATCTGCCAGGCAGAGCTTTCCTTCTTGTTTTTTCTGCGTCCATTTCATCATCCTTTTCTTTTTTATTGCCTCTTCTCCCTCCCTCTTCAGGCTCTTGCTGGTGAAATGCTCATAGACATTCAAGAGGTCAAGCATCAGTTGACTAAGAGGAGGAGGTTGAGGCAGGCCAGTGCAGGGGCAGCAAAGGGCAGCCTCTCAGCTAAATCCATGATCAAAGCCAAGGCCATCGCTGCCTCTATCCTCAATATGTCTGAGTATGATCTGGCAGACATAATGGATCCGGACCAGGTAAGACCAAGGGACACTGGGTCAACATTTCATACACACGCTAACTTGAGGATCAATGCAAAGTCTTGATTAGACTAAGAGCAGTTAACTTACCTCTGATAGATTTTCCATACAGTAAAGGGGCTTTCACTCAGTGATAGCACCAAAGTAATGGGAAAGATATTATCAATATCGACTTGTTGATTTGGTCTTCTTCGTCAGTTTATAATTTTCGAAATGAATGGTAAGAAGCCAGCATGGGCTATCCACTGGGAACTGATAGATTACTTCACATCAGTGTAAAAGGGAGGAAAATGAGTACTAACATTAGGCGTCCTATTCTTGGTACAGTTTACCTATATTCTTCCTTTCTGGAAATCTATACTCTTGTCGATCTTCCTTTAATGATGGGTAGAAAACGTGTGTCACTGTGTAAATTGTGATTGTGTACCACACACCAAAGAATGGGCAAATAACTTAGTAAGTTGTATAGCAGTGGAGAAGGATAAAGCTCCATGTTTTGAAGCCAGTCTTCTTTATCCAGACAAGATCAAAAACCTGTCAACACCACAACACCTGTCAGGTTGATATAACATTTAAAGTGGCACAAGTTGAGTAAGTACAACTCTTTCTTTCCAGATGAAAGCAATTGTTGGACTGGAATTTTTTTTTGCTATTTACTGTTGTCTGCTTCCAAATGTCTGAAGTTCACACTTTTCCAACTTGGTGGACCCTTTCCCGACCATACATCATACCGAGTTGTGTCATCAATTAAAAACCCTATGTTACAATCAACCTCCCATCCCCAGGGACTTCCTCCCATCCATCACAAGATGAGAGAAGGTACACGAGGCACTTACTCACACTTGAAACCAATTTTAGCCCTTTACAGCCCAGCTCCACCCAGGAGATGACAGGACACTGTTTCTTACTTGACAAAAAGTCGCCCTTCATTGGAGCTGAAACCTGTGTGGGTAGAATCGCTCTCTTCTCCTCACCACTTGTTTCCTCTGTCACGGTAATGGTGGTTAATGGCAAACTACTTGGTGTGCTGACATAGGATGTGCATTTGCATCCTGTTGTGTTAATTGCATATTCTTAGATCACCGTATTGTTGGGAGTGTTGGGTCCCCTGTGAAATTGCTATATGTGTCACAGAGAGGTTAAGAGGTTTGGTGTAAGCAGTATGATTGTGAAATGGATCCCTGGGGAAATGGTTTAGGTTTGTGCATCAAGGTGAAAGTGCACTTTATAATCAGCCACAATCTGCTATGAAAATGATTTCCAAAGTTGAAATTTTAAATTGTCTTACGAAACAGAAATTTCCCCATGTCCTTCATGTTGTGATTTCTCTCAGCCCCTCGCTCGTATTCAAGGAATTTGCACAGTTATTGTAGATTTCTGTTTGTGTTTGTTTGTTTGTTTTCTTTGGACACGAGGACATGACATTAAATTCAAAAGGTCCCAGCAGTCCTCCACAATTCCCAACACATAGCCAGTTTATTTATATATTCACTTGGTTGTGCAGTACCAGTCTGCTGAATGAGAACTCAGACTCGGTGGGATTGCTTTCATCAGTTTTACTTTTAAATGAGAACACTCTTTTCCCCACATGGTTTCTTTTCCTGACTTTGGTAGATTTTCCTGTCATCACAATTTGAGGAATTTGTGGCATTGTGTGGAATGAGATCTTGTTTTTTAACATCGATGAATTTTAGAAATGCAGGCATTTCAGAATGTTCAAAAGAATTCTTTTTTTCAAACTTAACAGAATTGAGAACAGACGTCAGCATGCCACACACATGCCATAATTGAAAAGGCAAAGTATGTTTTTCTTTGTGAACATTAAGGCTTACTTGTTTTCTGGAGATATTTTACTGCACAGAAATATGATCTTATGATCATGATTGTGCAGCTGATTGTCATGGTAAAAAACAATCACATTTTTAGTTAATTTTATTATTATAATAGAGATGTGGAAACCAGATGTACAGAGATGCAGACAAGAGAGTCATTTAAATGTGCTAAAACCTACCTACCACACACTTACTCTTGTACAAGCACACACCCGATGCTGTGGGCTGTTGTTTGCGTATCTCCATTCCATAGCGTGCCACAGAGGACCGGAGAGGGTGGGCCAGCTTCAGGCTCCCTGGGCAACTTCTGGAGTTAATGATTCAGATGTAATAAGGCCATAATTGCCAGACCAGTTTGTTTTGTACCTAATGATAGACAGAGGGTCAGTGCATTGTTATGTGTCTGCCAAGGGGGACAAGCACACACACTCTTTCACACACACACACACAGTTCACCCCTGTGGGAGGATCGAAGGTAATAGTGACCACAATGATCCTCCCCCCCATCTCACCCTCTCTCATTCAAACACACACACACACTATTTAAGCAGCAGTCACTAATTAGGCAGACGTTGAAATTTGCCTAGTAGCCTTATTGCTCTCACCAAGGATCACACATAGAAGATACTCTCTCTCTCTCTCTCTCTCTCGCTCTCTCTCTCTCTCTCTCTCTCCCTTTCTCTCTCTCTCTTTTTCTCCCCCTCTATGTCCCCGTGAGGCAGTACCACATGCTCGTCACATCAACACCTGGGGTTCAAAGTGGAGAGGCACCACATTAGTGCAGCAGTGTACATGGCCAAGTAGTCACTGTTCGTCCTGTTCATTAGCAGTAACAAGGCTACTTCTCTGTAAGGTCTTTATACATGAGTAGCATGCACACACATATACTGGCTTACCCTGCCACTGAGTCTCCAGAGAGGTTCTTCAAGGTCCTGGCTGGTATGTTGCTAAAATTCTGCCCTCAAGCATTCGACGCGCGAGGGCCAAGGCTGTGATACAATGGCCAGAAGAAACGGCTTCTCTCATCGAGGAAATGTGATCCAGCATGCCTCGCAGTGAAATGAACCTTGTCACTATTTATTTATTTAGTTACATTTACGATGACCCAGCCACACTGTGGTTTTACATCAGCATAGGTTTTTTTTTTTCCTGCCTCCATCATGGCATTCAGATGTATGTATTTGCTGTTGTGTTTGCAGGAGTCAGAGGCCGGTTCAGAGGGCTCCGGAGACCAGGAGTGGCTGGAACACCTAAACCGCATTCTCCAACAGAAGGTCAGGCTCACCCATCGGCAATAATGATCACACACAATGTACATTCCTGCTCACTGTCAAACCCTTGTGCACGCTATTAGTAGCCTCCTTTTAGATAATAAATCATTTACCAATAGCACTTTACTTGTAGTTCTGTGGAGTGGGATTGTAACGAAAAAGAAGTTTTGCTGTTTTAGAGGGAGAGAACAACATTTTCCATGTATGTGTTGGCCAAGATGAGAGTTTGAAGGTGCATGCGAAACATTTATGCTGACTGGTTTTGAAGCTGATTCAACCTGTGATGGCAAAGGAGATCAGGAAGCGAGGTACAAACAAACAAAAGATGAGGTACCATAGCGATCCCTCTTTCAAGACAGATCATAAAAGAGGCCGGCGACAGGCTTTTATGAATGAGGGGATCATAGCCTGGTGTTGCTGTCTGCCCTTACCAATACACAGTGGTTATAAAACACAAACTGTGTTTTATGAATTCCCCACGGCATGTTTTCACCTTTGCAGGGTTGTAGATAAACTGTCTTGTCAATGACAGTGCAGAAGGGTGTGGGTGCCATTTAGATCCATATAAATGAGGAGGAATTTAAATGTTTCCAGCAGCGTGTCCAGCTCCAGTCTTTGAAAAAACAATTATGCAAAAGATAAAAAAACAAAGAGAAGCAGCTACATACTTATGCAGTGTGTGTCTTTGTGTGTGCAGCCACTCATCTGTGAGTGCTCTACTGGAGCTTTACTCGAGTGCTGTCAATGTCTGCTCACTCTGATATGTGTATGATTGAGAGTGTAGAGTGTGTATGTGTGTCTTGTCTGTGTTCCTGTCAGCGGCTGCCGGAGGCACTCATCCGTCGCCTCCGCACGACGACACACCCGACACTGTTCTCTTGTTCCCCAGATCTCCTTCTGACCTTTCCACCTTCCTTCTCCTCCCACACTAACACATGCACGCACACACACAAACAGACACTTGCACGCACGCACACACACATCGCACGAGCACTGAATCCATGTTTTTTCCTTCGAGCTGGACAGCTCTCAGTCCCTGTTCTCTGTCTCTCTGCCATCCTCCACTGTCCCGCATATCTCTCTCTCTCTCTCTCTCTCTCTCTCTCTCTCTCTCTCTCTCTCTCTCTCTCTCTCTCTCTCTCTCTCGCTCTCTCTCTCTCACTGGCTCAGACCCCGAGGCAGCTTGTTAGTGGGGAACTAAATATTGATTTGGCGGGCCTGTCGATGCCGGGAGAATGAGCTAGTGTCCACCAGAGACCTCGGCACCGGCAGCCTGCTATCGACGTTTTCCGTGGGCAGAACAGGGGGGTGTAGCTGATGCTGGTGTGAGGAGAAGAGGAGGAGAAGAGCGGAGTATGACAAGGCTGAGACTCGCCCCCGGTTCCCTGTGGGGACCACTGCAGTCACCCCCCCTCACCCGACCAGACTTTTTCTATCCCCTTTCAAGTTCGTCTTGTTCTGTTTTATATTTATTTATTTCAAATTTTCCTCCATTCTCTGTCTCTTGGCCTCATCTTCTTCTCTGATTTAAAAAAAATATACCTCTGTATCAAGGTTCAACAAGCTTCTTCGTTTTGCCTCCATGTCTTTGTCTTTTTCGTCTCTTTTCTTGTCTGTCTAAACTCCTTTAGTTTTCACACAGAATCTCTTTTGTATGTCATATGTCAAGAGAGGATGAGGCACTAGGAAGACGTGTAAACATGTACGTTGGTGAAGCTCGATGTATCTCCTAATGTAGCGACCACAAAGTTAAGGTTCTTGTGCTACACGCGTCCACTGATGCTGAAAGCCAGCATGTTCTTACAAAGGGAATCCACATCGACAGTGGCTTCTCTACTCTCTGTCACAGCTTGTGAAAGACTCACCAAGCAGAACATGTTTGAAGTGGAATAGCCATAGCCTGTCACCCTGGCTGTGACACTAATAACACACTCCCCTAATAGTGATATGATCTTCCCCCCTAGATATACACACACACATTTCTTCAAATAAAAGGCTCCAGACAGAAATAGACCGAGTTAAAGGGGAGAGGAGAGAGATCTGTGTCCTTAACTGGCTGGCTGTCACAGAAAGGGGATGTGGATGTGTCCCTGTGTGTGTCTTTGTACATAGTGTTTGTCTGGTTATGTGTACAATATTGGTGTGTGCATGTGCTCACTCACGACAGCCTCATCTTGTCACTGTCAGTGCCTAATGGAGCTGCCAGTGGGACAGCACTTTATTATCTCAGTGGCACTGTCAATAGCACAGCCATCACTCACTCTGTGTGTCAGTGTGTTAGCGAAACAGAGAAGGAGTGTGTGCTGTGTGTGTCTTTCTGCGGGGGCCAGTATGGTTGGCCATCACTGTCATGCCGCCCGCATGTCAACATAACAAGGATGAGAGACATCCACAGCACATTGGCAAACAAAAGTAGAAAAAAAGAGAGGAAATTGTTTTTTTGTCATCATCTGTATGAGACGACAAACCAATTGAGCCAAAAGTGTGTGTGTATGTGCGTGTTGAATTACTGCTGTCTCCGTGCCATACAAGTGTCTATCTACAGCAGGGCTTTGGCATAGATTTCCGGAACCCCCTCCCCACTGCCCCACATGTCCACTCAAAACCAAATGAAACATTGCATTCATTTCCTTGTCTCTCACCTCCACTGGTGAGTTAATGAAATCAAACCCTATGCCTCTCAGTAGAGAGCCACCATAAGCAGCACTACATAGTCAAGACCCAGGGACAGGGCTATCTAATAATCATGAGCAGGCCAGGGGGGTGTACTGTATGGCTCCACCGCAACCCACCATGAATAAGGCCAGCAGTGAAGATGGAGTGTCCGTGTGGGCCATGGGGTCCAGGCACCGGCCCGGGGAAGCATTGATTTAATTGCCTTTGGTTTATTTGTGGAGTCCTAATTATTGACTGGAGGTAGAATTTAATGGGCCAAGTCTTTATGAAGACAGGGAAATGACTGGTTTCTGCTGCTGGCCAATAATGAACAGGAGGAGCATGTGCAAGCATGCGCGTGCACACACACACACACACGTAAACACACACACGTTCCCTCCAGATCATTTTTCAGACTCATTTTGTACACAGGCGTACCTATCTCAACCCTCATGACAGCACAATAACATTTAAAAAGTCATTGACTGTGTTGATTTCTTTATGAGAGGACAGTGGTTTGGTTTACTAGTATGGGGTGGCGCTGAGGGTCTGCTAATATTTACCTCACAATCACACCCCAGGGAGGCGTACAGGCATCACTTCTTATCTGCCTCCAAACTATAACAAGCAGGTGAACATTACAGTAGTGGAGGCAAGCCAAAGCAGCATCAAACATGGTTACGGATGAACCCCAGGCCTCAAATACTCACTAGTTTTTGCTGCAGTTCATGTTTGGGACAGTAAATGGCTTTTGTCTAAAGTTGAATAACAGACATTGCTGATGTTCCAGCTCTTTGAGGCTTCTGGCCTTATTTGCACTTGCATAAGGATTTATATGATTAACCCTCCGAATTCAATATATCAAAGGCTTGGATTTTTACAGTGCTAGCATTCTGAGAAAGTTTTTTTTGTTGTTGTTGGTGCCGGCAGGGTAAGGAGTAGTGTGTTGTGTGGCTCATTATGCCTCTGTAATGACAAGGAACAGCGCTGAGTCCCATACTTCCCTCAGAAGGAAAGTGACTCTAATTAAGTCTCATTTAATGATTGCGCTAATTAAATCAGCCACTGTTTTTTGTCTCTGTGTGTTTGTACGTGTGTTGAGGGGACTTGAGCTGAGCCTTTGTACTGTAAATATGTCACTGGAACTGCGGCGGGGACTAAGAAGGGGCCGTCCCTAGGGGAGATGGATGTTAACGTTGTTGTTAATACCAAACCACACTGTGACTTAAACTCTATGTTTAATTTGGGTTTCACATAAATAGAAACCTATATAGCATGCTGGTGCCGTTCCACAGCCATGAATCAGTTAATGGTATTAACTGTATATAGTCCGGCAAGCTACAGCATAAACACTGTAATTCATGTGGCCAAATCTTTTTGAATAAGGCCTCCAAAGTAATCTTTCTCTTATTATTCTTAAGCTGTAATGTTGTTGACGCTCAGCTTGGTTTTTAGGTTTCATCCATAGGCAGTTCTTTGGAGCACAGTAGGCCGTCCCTCTTGAAGTTTTCACAGAAAGAGAATTGATGATTATAGTGGAACATTTTCTCACTGAATAGATGCCTGCGCTGCTGCAGATTTGTTTCCCTTATGTCATTGAACAGCACAGGAAATTACTAATTTTATCGCTTTTTATGTATGCCACTTTACTGCAAGCATAGCTACTGTTTGTCTTAACTACAGCCCAGTACGTGATCTCGGTCACTGAGCCATACTGTTGAGCACGGATATGTTCTTGATTACTGAATCCTGCCTAAAGGTTGCCTCTCTTTTGTATGGATATCACCTTTCTATATTTATACCACAAACACGTCTGAATCACCTCATTTCCACACCTAATGAGTAGGAACCTGAAACAAAGACCTGGTGCTTTCCTGTGTTTAATCTAGGGTGTATTTAGGTCAGATCCCTAACAAATGCATGTTGCACATCTCAACTGATGTTTCCAAACAACGTATCAAGAAAAGGAGAGATTTTTAATTACAGTATTTGTGGCCCCAAGTGTCCAATTCCCTTTCATATCAGTCTCTAGTGGCTTAAAGGGAAGAAAAGAGAGGGATCTGCTCCACTGCAGGGGTAGGTAATTACGAAGGAGAGAAAGAAAAGGCTCATCGGTGCTTTTCTTACCTGAGCCCCTCTTTGCAAATGTGACATATTCATTATCAGAGATAATCAAATGCAAGACTTTTCGGTGTAGTGCCTTTGTGCTTTAAAAAAAATCTACTTATCATGTTGTTGTTGTTATTATTCCCCATTTGATAAAATTGATTTTCAAACAAAAGTAAGAGGATCAAAGATCAAAGAGCTGTTTTTTTTCCCTCCTGTGATTAAAAGTAGTGTAACTATGTCTCCCTTACCTTGAACAGGGGTCTGAACTGGAGACAGCTTTACCTATTTGAGCATGTGAAACATATCTTCACAGTGAAAATGCTCCCGTCATACGCGCTGGGTCATAAAATGTACTTTTTCTCTTATTTTTCAAGTGTAGTATAGTTACACACGAAAGCACACATGCACGCACGCACATACCTAATCTATAATGGTATACTACATGTATCTACACACATAATATAGGTTTTCTACCCACAATCAAGCGCAACAGCGTCATGTGATTGTTTGAGTTGCTTGTTTGTGTGCTTTGTAGAACCCAAATGTTGCTTTTATAGATGAGTATTGTTGATAATGGGGTAAAACAGTGGCCAACAGTGAAAACTTTGACTTGCTGAGTGTAGAGTATAAGTTAGAAACGTAGATGATCTGTTAGGCTCTCTGATTTTCTCCCCTCTTTGAGATACTTTCTGTGAATAACATTCTTAGAGGCAGTTACTACACATGGTTTATTAAATATGTACTAGAGTTAAGGCAACGACTGCTTATCTGCCCTGGCTTGCAAAAAGACAAGATACGGTGTTTTTAGTCATTCATACCATGATGTAAAATGTTAAGGTAAACAAAGCATCATGAGCAGACTATTGAAATGTGTTTCATCACAGGCTCTACAACCACTGGCAAATTTGGTCCTAACTGGTTCTGAGGGAGAAGACAAAAAGGATAGAATGATCGATCTGTTAAGAAAAAAAATACGGTGTGTCTAATGCCACTGCCAGACAATGGTCACAGGAGTGCAGCAACTTTGAGCTGCTCCTCGCCTTAAGGTGCGCCCCAGGCCATAGAATAGCAATGTCATTTAATTGGCTCATAAAAACACTTTTTGCTTGCAGCCCCACTCCTACACATACACACACACACACACACACACACACAGGCTCACTCTCTCTTGTCAGTGTCGGTAGCATTACACAAGTTCACTACTAGAACACGTTTGTGAAATCATACCTAGACAAAAGGTCTGATCTGCAGGGCCTGTTGAATAGTAATGGCTGTGACTGAGTCAGCATGGCTTAATGTGAGCTATTTTAGTGTTGCCCAAGGGGACAGGCACTCCTGCAAAACAGAGGTTGTGTTGCTTAGAGCTGGTGCTGCCTTGCTCAGCCAAAGGGGACAGGGGCCCAGCTAAATCAAGTGTAGCCTAGCATTAGTGCCAGTTCCTAACACTGCCTTAAGCAGCCCAGGGGAGCCAGCAGAGCAGCTGTATCACAGCTTAGCTCAAACCGTCCTGCGGGGTGTAGGTCCCACCAAAGGTGGCGCTTAGATGAAAGGGAATGATAGTCCTCCCGGTCCCATTTGTGAGTCTGTGTGTGAGTGCTTGTTTGCTTATGCATGCTTGTGCCTGAATCTGAGAAATGCTGATCGCAAACCACACAGAGACAAATCAGAAGAGGAATCTTATCAGACCTAATAGATCATTTATCAGTTAATCCTGATTAAGCCAGGCCTCTGCACATTTGTTGCACATAGGTTTTTTGCTTTTTCTCTTAGACAACTTGAATCTATAGATGTGTTTTAGTTGTAAAGGTAAGGCTTATCTAGAACATGTTTACCTGTCAGTGTTGTTTACCCCTGTTCCCATATCGGTTCTTTTAATGATCTGGTCGCCCACTTTGCTGTGCTGTTCAGCTCTGTGTGGCTGTGTCTTTATTTTACTAAGTTTGTTTGCTTAGTTAGTGGCTTTAATTGCAATTAGCGGATTAGAATATTGTGTGTATATTTCCGTGCACATACATTGTGTGTGTGTGTGTGTGTGTGTGTATACAGTATGTGCGTGTGTGAGAGAGATAGAATTCTCCACAGAGGACACAGGCAGAGGAAGATGTCTCAGCAGTTACTTGAGTGTAGTAGTTCTCTGAGGAATAGCACAGTGCGTTTGATGCAGCCAGTGCTGCTGGGACTGACTCCCACGACACACACACACACTGGTCCCAGCACACAGGGCCGTGTCTGCCCGGCTCCTGTTGCCTTTAATGAGAAGAGGTGCCAAGGGGCTAGGAGGGGACTGTGTGTGTGTGTGTGTGTGTGTGTGTGTGTGTGTGATATAGGCTTATTTCAAACATGTTGTCAATGTGTTCCATGTTTATCACTTAACCAAAATTAAACAGAGTTGATTTTTGTTTTTAAATTCCATTTTTAAGAAATAATAATACAGATATGTCGAGATGATTTAATTACCGTTTGGTTACTGTTTTCCGTTTTGGCCAGTCAGCTTCTCATCTCCCTACACGTGACTCGGGAATAATTTGCTTCTGGAGCTTATTTAAAAGAAACTTCACGCTGTAGCTGAAGTGAATATTTATAGGTGATATAATATGTAAGCCTGCCTTTGATCAGCTGCCATAATGGCCAGGAAGTCCTTGTGGCGGGAAAACAAAATTAGCGGGACATCTGAAGGGAAAGCCCAGCCGCCATTGTGTTCTTTTCACCTCTCCACCTAAACAATTAGAACACACAATTACACGGAGTAAGATCTAGCTGGATTGATCTGAACCCTGCACCAAACTACATTCACGGAAAGAAGTTTAGTGTGGTCATTGGGTGTCGAACTGCTGTGCAAAGTATAGCTTGTCTACAGATAAGACATAAAAATGACAATCCTGTACAACAGATAAATACTGGATATATTAGAGATAGGTTTACTCAAAAGAAATGCATTAGCTTGAGAAACTTGTGCGCTGTGGTCTGTTTTGTGATTGCTTTAACATTCAACACGGATGTTCCTTCAAAAGTTTTACCATCCTCAGGGTTTTGTTGTTTCAGCCCAAAAATGGCAAATCTAGTCAAGTGAAGTTGCCAGGTGTCAAAAAAAACAAAACTTTTTTTCTTTAATAGTTGTGCATCTGTGTGTTTTCCTCATTTCCTCTCCTTTCCTTTCTCACTGCCCCCCCACCCCCCGCCCCCCTCCATCCTTCCCCCCTCCCCCTCCCCCTGCAGATCCCCTCTGCCAGCCAGCTAATGGAGGCTGTGCGCGTGAAGATGAAGGAGAGGAAAGTGCTGACAGAAGAGCTGGCCACGCTCGCAACACCAGTCAGCGAAAACGCCTGACTCCCTGGGCTGAGGCTGGGAAAACTGTCATCCTCTTCCTCCCCCTCCCTCCCTCCTCCTCTGCCTCCCCCTGGTTCCCGCTCAGTGGGAGCCGGACTGAGCCAAGCTGAGCCGGGGCAGCGCAGAACCAATATTTGCGAGAAAAGCGCTGTCGACTCACTCTGCACCACTGGCCCGACGCACCAGCCTGCCTTTTGTAAATGAGCCCTCGACATCTGTGTTAGCGCTCGGTGCTCTATGTCTGTCAGACTGGGGCCCTTTAGCACCGAGCTAATTTACAGTGCAGCCACTCTCATCGCAGACCTGGGGTGATAAGGCAAGTGCTTACGCTAATGTTTAAGTTAGACGCGGTTGCTTTTCCTTGTCTTGTTTCCCCCCCCCCCTTCCCTTCTTTTCCTAACTTCTCCAGGATCTCAAGGACCTCAGGGTGCAGGGACCTGACATTGAAATGCCAAGTCGGCACTTTGGCAAAGTCAAAAGTTCAGCTTAGGGCCAAATTTGCTCCATAAGAGGTTAGATCCATTAATCAGTCCTGATACGCTGCTGTCTGATACATTTTCACTGATCAAACATTGCAAGTATTTATTACTGAATAAATGTGAGTGTGTATGCGTGTGTGTGTGTGTGTGTGTGTGTGTGTGTGTGTGTGTGTGTGTGTGTGTGTGTGTGTGTGTGTGTGTTTCGGGTCATGCTTCTGTAATTAATCCTCATTGCATTTGTTTTTTTATAAGGTAGCTAATAATTTCGCTTTGAGGCTAATTATCAATGACTTTTCAAATAAATGTTGTAAGTAAAATACACCTCACGTTTTTGTTTTTATGTTCTTGAGCGTCACTGTTGCCTATGGCGCCATATGTAATCGCTCTCTTGGTGCTGTGGTTCATTTCAGCGGTTCAGAGGACAAACAGCGAGCGTGCGATGGAGACTGACGATGCTCTGGTGGACAGCGGGGTTCTCGCACTTCTGTCATGATTGACAGCAGACTGTTGGCATGGTTCCTGTCTGTAACAAGTGACCCCTGCTGTTGACATCATTAACAAGGGTCCACATGAGCATACACACACACACACACACACATACACACGCGCACACAGACCACAGCACAGAATAGCGGTGTGTGATTGCTTTCATCCTTGACACAGCTACCTCCAACCCTTTTTATCTGTTTCTCTGTTCCTCTCTCTCTTTTATTATTAATTTTGAATATCAAACCATGATCCCGCTCTCCTGTCCTTGAGTTGGCATCCTACACCAGAGACCACACACTCCTCCCTTCAAACCTCTTTTTTTCCCCCCTTTCGTTACCTCCTCTAGCTTTTGTTTTCCTCTATACCACTTTCCTCTTTTCTTTTTTTTCTTCTTTTTTGTAATGTATAATTAACACTGCTATGAAGATTCCTCCGTTCAGGAATTAAAAAGAAATAATTCCACTTTTTAATCCCCCCTCCCTCACTGCTCAAATATATGCTAATGATGTCGTTTTCCTTTATCTTTTTATAATAAAGGATTAGGCCAGGACTGTCTCTAGCTGCAACTCAGGGACCAATTTAGCTGGGATCCAGGAGAGACAAACCCTGGTGGTTAATTACCATTCATTAACATAGTTTGCATCTTTTCTTCTTCTCCAATACCCAGGAGCCGACTATTGTCAATATTTGTCCCATATAAATTTCGGCACTTTTTTTTCCCCTAGTCACTGGCCTCCAGCGTAATGCGGCTAATGACAAACATTAATAACTCAGAGAAATCCGGTGGCGCGGTGGGTATAGAAGAACAGAGCATTGGTGCCACGCAAATTAGCTCGGAGCCCCCACCCCTCGCTGTCTCTTTCTCTCTCTCTCTCTCTCTCTCTCTCTCCCCCCCTCTGTCTCTCGCTCTTCTTTTTTGTGCGCGTAATGCATAGTCAACATGTTTGCTTGCTGAGCCCCGCCATCCGGCCTCGGCTGACGCTCTCGTGCTATTTCTGTGACATATTCAAATGCGGGCCCCCTCCGCCGCTCCTCCCCTGGGTTTAATTAACCTGGCCTTGCCTCTGACACTCCCTCAGTGAAGACGTTAAAACGATCCCGAACACACCCTTCAAACAACCGCCCCCCTGACACACGCAAGCACACACACGCACACACACCCATGTCTCGTGTTGGGCGCTGTGTATGATTCATCTCTTTTTTTTTTCTGTGCAGGAATGGAGTGCCATCCCCTCCTTTTTCACTCTCTCCTTGTCTACCACCCTTCTTCTTTTGTACAACTCTCATTAAGAGAAGCTTCCTCTGGGATTTACTTTGATCAGTAGTTCCAAACGCAAAGTTTTCCTCTTCCCTTTCTATTCCTTCCAACACAATCGGCTCTGTGTCATTTTTCTGCTCAGTCTGCATCTCTTTCTCTCGCCGGGCCTTTAAATCCGTGTTTTGCCGGGGTTACTCTCTTTCCAGTGGGTCCTGCTCGGGCAAAGGAGGTCAGGGTTGATTTTGGAGTTGATTGATGATTATCTCACGCAGCTTCATATACAGTATCTGCATGTCTCCCAAGACTTCTCTCTGTGTGAGTCCATGCCATTAGGGTGAGAAGATGCGTAGCCACAGCACAAAGTGGGGAATGTCTCTACCTGATTCACAAAGTCCCTGCAAATCAACTCAGCCGGCCTCTTGTGATTTCCCTCTGCTGTTCTGACACAGTTTCACACCCCATCTAGTGCTGCCAAAACGCTAGCGTGCTTTGATATCACACACACACACAGACGCTTGGCACCGTCTTAACACATTTGGCTGCATGTCACAAGTACCTTTAAGATAAGGTACTTGTGACATGCGTGCAGCACAATGTGTTTTTGTCAAATGTATAATGCAGCATGTTGGAGAAAAAAAAGTGCTTTGATCCAGAGAGTAAAGGTTCAGTATCATTGTAAACCATAGCTACATACAAGTTAGAGTTTCCCCTGACAATGCTGATATATTTCAGTCAGCATGGCCTGATGAGGATGATGATGATTAGAACTTGTAGCTCTCTGGCTTTTGAACAGGATCGATGGAAAGTGTCCGTCTTATTAAAATCAAATGTCACATTTGTTTTGGGTGGGGTGGAACAAACAAAATCCATCGCTCTCCTGCTTTGTGTACAAACCTCACTGATCTCCACTTGAACAAGTCCGTTATCCTCCTATGCAGAGCTCCAGACATGAAACGGTAGCAGATTATGGGTGGATGCTGTCCTCCGTGGGAAGCTAGGGAGCAGATGAAACGGCCAGCCACTCAGGGGACTGAAGCTGTGTTTTGATGCTTGTGTGATAAAGCAGAGGCATAGCGCAGCAGGAAGGTGTGCTGCGGAAAAATACACACATCTGTAGGTGCGCTTGTGAACACAGTATGTCGATCTTTTATCTATATCTTGACTTGAATCTCTTTTTGGATATCGTTCTACCTCTCACCTGTTTCTTCTCTCAGTTGTAACCGAGCAGTTCCCGCACCTTCACTGTTCTTTAACACACACACACACACACACACACATTTCCCAACGGACTGTCCTAAGCCTTGTTCATGGCAGCTGTCTCTCTAAAGCCATGACCTGAGCTCCGGAGAGGAGGAGATTGAGAAAAAGAGAGAGAGAGGTTGATCTCATATCCAATCCACCTTCTCTTGTACACTGTGGTAGGAAAGCTTGAGTCCTCAGTGTCCAAAAGTTGACTGATGTCTAATTTGAAATGTTACTAAAAATGATGTAAAATGATCTATAAGGCAGCATTCTGTGTTTTCTGTTGGATATCATCACATTGGTCTGAGGTCACCTTGTAGCACCTCTCCACCTTGACTGACTTTTGCAGGTATTCATTAGCAGCCTGGTTGAATTTTAGACGGCATGAGGGGGCTGGCAGATTACCCCCTGTAAAGTAGCACACCTCAGGTAATCGCAATAATGAATTCAAGCCTTCCCCCCATGCACATGCCTTATTCCTTTCTCCCTTTTCTCCCTTTTCTTCCACAGAGGTGGATGGGTGCAAGAATTGCCAAACAACAAAGAAGTGTTTGTTTGCATAGTATTAGCCCTGCCCGCTCGCACACAGTGGTGGGGGCCTGACTGCAGGACTGACTGGAGGCTTCCCATGAACACAGGTGGAGCAGGGCGAGCATCACTGGGACCAATTAGAGCAGAGCACAGGTACATTAGCATGTTTGAGTGGAGTGGTGCAGCATGGGGATTGGTCGGCCTAATGAAACACACACACACTCGCACGCAACCACTGTCCGATGTGTGTCTGTTATGTCTCCAGTGACATAATTGACATATGTGTAACAAATGACCACTAGTCTGCTGTCACAGCCAAGCTTGTGATTTTTTTTTCCATCTGCACCTGAACTTCTCCTCTCAGATACAATTGTAGCATTATTTACTTTTGTGTCCTTTTCACGTTTAACATGACCACCTACTGATGATTTTAGATTAACAAAAGTGGCTAAAACATCTCAGTGATGTCCCTTTCTTGTAAGTTGTTGCCTCACTGTTGGCCAAAAACGTGATTAAAATGCACTCCGGCAAAATCTTAATTTTGAAATCTCACGTCGTGTTAAAAGATCCCTGCTGATATGGAATATCTGCCCACCTCTCTCATCAACACAACCTAAGGATCATTATGTGGATCAAGTGAGCCGATCCAGTGTCAGCAGGAAGAATATATGGAAAGTGTTTTGAAATATTGACATGAGTAGTTCAGCGGTAGAAAGAAGCCTTGAAGACGACCTCCATCACTGAGGGCCTCTTAGTGGAAGTATTACAGAGGTTGTGAACCTATTGGGTTACTTTGGTTTTTAACACATTTCTAACTACATTATGCATTACACCAGGCACAACATGCCTGAATAACTTATAGGAGGTGGAGTTAAAAACCGTGAGTACATTGAGTACATTACAGCAGAAACACCAGTGTTGAAGTGCCCCATTGTTTATAGCCTGGGATATGGGGGGATGCTCTGAACTTGTAGAGCTGGAACCTGTTTGTCATATGATGTTGTCATACCATACAGTATGTGGTGGGGGGTTTTGAGATTCCCATTAGATTAAAAAAATCTCCCTGCCGCATCTTTGGCAGAAGTGTGCAAAGTTAGAAAGAAAAATTATGGCAAACAATTATCTGAGTAAGAGCTTTCTGTGCGGAGCTCAGAACTTATCGTTCATCATTCATAATGAGAGGGGGGGGAAGCATAACTGTTTTACTTCTGCCCACTTTCATCCTGTCAGTGTCGGGATCAAACAAGCTTCTCTAACCATTAAGCCACCCTTGTGCTGTACGGTAACTACAAGAGTAACAAATGTGCCAAGAGTAAAAACCTTTCAGTCCAACTTTCAGCCGCTGTAGAGGACAGAAATGAACCAGAGGCGAGTGTAATAAAGTTCTTGACCTCACATTTCACTCCAACTCATCCTCCATCTGCCTGCACCGTACAGGTGAGATTTATTGTCCTGTGAAATAGGACAAATGGACGCTCACCTCAGGCTACACATGCACATACGGATCACTGAGCCGTGGGACGGAGCACTTCATCAGAGCTGTCCACCGAGGCTAGAGAGCAGGAAAACTGTGAAAAGAACTGCACACAGGTCACTGACAACTGCTTTGATGTATCACACTCACAGCCAATAAGATCTCTTCAGACAAAACTCTATCAGTTTGTGATCTTATAGAGCGCAGTGTAGTTGTAATAAATATTTCATCTTCCCTATAGCATAATAGATAAACCCTTTGATTGTAGTTTTCACAGTGGAGCTGATGTGATTGGCTTTGATATGCTTCAGTGTATATGTACTGACTAGAGTCATATGCGTGTGGGCGGGGGGGGGGGGGGGGGGATGGAAAATTGCAAGGCAATTTTCCATGCTGCACCACTGCCCACCACTAGATGGAAGCAAAGCCACGCAGATTGTGATGGATTTGTTGGGCCCTCTGGAGTTATAACAGCACAGAGGATTAATAAACTTTTATAAGGAACAGAGAGTCCGGCCAACATCACGTTTTACAGCCTCTCACATCATATTTATAGAGGTTTCTGATCTTGACACACTCTGGGGTTAGATCTTTATTTTGAAATCCTGGCCCTTGGATTCCTCTTATGACCGATTCATTACCTACCATTATGTAAGTACTGACTGAAGATAAAAAGAAAATGTTTTCATTCAAATCAAAGATTATTGAAATTAAAATAAACTAATCTTTTTCTTTTTCTCCCTTTGAGTGTATTTTCATAAATTGCCACAAGATGGCGCCACTAAACAATAAATGTGTGCACTTTCCCCTCATGTTTTCGAATTGCAAATAAACCTCGTGTGTGTGTGTTTTTGTGTGTGTGTGTGTCACTCAGCGTTCAAGTCATTGACTGCAAATAAAACTCCACACCAGCTGATCATTGTCTTCAACTATAGGGAGAGTGAAGAACACACACACTCACTCACACGCTCCTGTTTGTGTGTGTGAGTATCATGTATGTGCTCATAGCGGCTATTTAATGTTAACACTTTTTGTGGCTGTCTTAGCTTATAAATTTTAATGTCAGAAATAGCATTTTTATGGCACATGGTTTAGTTTACACTTCCCTTTTTTTGATTTTCTCACTGCCTGAATTCTTCACACTCTGTCTGTGGTCTAATGTGACAAACACACACCGCCCACCAGAGAAGAATCTACACATTTGTATCTGATCCTTTCTTAATAACATTTTTGGACAAAAACATAAAAAAGTAATCTCTGTATGAAATGTAATTAATGAGTCCAGGATAAAGACACCATTTGTCAAATTCATAACTCACCCAGAATCTTCCCATGTAAATACACTCTATTCTCTGCACAACATATATTATGACCTCATTCCCACAGATGGGGAGAGTTTGATGGCTGTCACTCTTCATTGCAGAGCTGTTATCGTGGCCATATGGGAGATGAGGCTCTGGATGTCTGCCCAAGTAGTCGTGCCACCATCACCCTGCCGTCTGGCGTGGAGGCGCTGCTGCCAGGCTAACAAATGTGTGCAGGTTACTCCTTCAACTTTAATTGGAAGTATTTGGACAGTGATTATATGTGATTGCGTGCACGTTGCTCAATCAAGGATGATGACTTGATGGACTTTGAGGCAAGGGTTTATGAACTAACGTGGGGAAATATGGAGGCCTTTAAGATCACACACGTGTAAATGTTTTGAAGTCTCAAAAGGCTGAGAGCTGCAAACAAAATAATGCTTAAAGTCTCTTTGATGTTTCTCTTTGTTACACATCCAGTAGGTGCATGTAGCATGGGGGGAGTCACTTGTGTGTACATGCACATTCTCACTGTTAATTTACAAACAAATGCGTGTGTTTCCCACGCGTTCATCATCTTGCATACGTGAACCCGGTGTTGTTCTCTGACTTGTGCAGTGACTTGTTCACGTGATCACTCTGGCATTGACAGCAGATCCGGCGTGTGTCCCCGTGGATGGGCGCTGTCCACGGTGCTTCACATGTGGTGGTGCTGAAAACACTCACACACACACAAACACGAAGCAATCTGAGTAGCGGGGCGGGAATGGAGGAGATCACGTTTCTCTTCTGTTAATCCAAGTCGTACTGTTATGTTGACAGAGCGTACTTGTATTGACAGAAGATCTCCCCGATTTCACATCGTATTTGTTACTAGTGTGTTTGTGTGCTTCCCTGCACGATATGCTTGAGTGTTGTGTGTGTGTTCGTGTGTCTCTGTGTGTGTAAGGCATTGCTTTGCTACTCTTATCAGCGTTATTCTCACACATGCTGCCACATCCTTGGCGTGTTTTTCATTAGAAATACCCCCCAAATCTCCCCTCTGAGCCCGGACTCCACAGCCTTGGCTATACTGAGGCGGCGGCTGCTTTAAACCGGAGCTGGCTGCGACGTCAGCACCGTTTTGGACATGTGGCCCCGGCGTCCAATAGCCTGATCGGGGCTTTCACTCGGCCCCTTCCTCACAGGAGATCCCTCCGGTTACGTGTATATCGTAGATATTAGAGGTGAACCTCGGCTCCACGATCAACACTCTTTACAGGACCGAGATTTCCTCCACGCTCCTTCCACGCAGTAATCACTCCATTTTGATTCTTCCCCCCTTTTTCCAAACACTAGAATCAGCGTTGTAGCGACCATGTCTGTAGCGGGGCTAAAGAAGCAATTCCACAAAGCCACTCAGGTAAGAGCCGCTGATGTGTCACAACGATATATGGACAGCGATGGTGACTCGGCGTTGTGTGTGTGTGTGGGGGGCTGGGGGGGAGAGGGGGGGATCCAGCTTTTGTTTCGCGTTAATCGGTTAATAGATTACTCACGCTTCACCGATACGTCATAATACGACCGCTACATCGGTGAGATCAGTGCCGTTAACTCGCCCCGTGTTATGCCGCTGTCCCGGTGCTGAACTGTAGTCTGGCGCGGTGCAGCAATGCGCCATTGGAGTTTCCCCCCCTTCTGCTCTACGCTGCGCTGTTATTCGTGTCGTTATTTTTGGCGCATGATGGGAATACTAATAAATAATTCTGCGTCTGCCCTCGGTGTATCCGTCGCTTTAAAAGCAGGTGGCGTGATAGCGGATGTCGTGGGTGATTGCATGTCTAAATACCCTTCAGATGACATTCCGCACCGTCCGCTGTTAAAACTAAACGGGTGCGCATGTTCGCGCGGTTGTGTGTTGGCACCAAACCCTGCAGCAGAGGTTTGGATCGGCGTTTCTGAAAGCGCAGCGGCAAACTCCAAAGGGCTCCGTGTTACGCAATCGTTAAGTGCACCTCGGCGGAAATCCGCTCCGATATACTGGCAATCTCACGCAACCATGACCTGAGCGCCCTCTAAACACACACAAACACATACACACACTGTGCCGACCGCATGATCGAGCAGTGATCCACCTACAGCATCGGTCTTTGTTGGTCACGTGAATCAATAATTTAAGTTACACACAATGCATCAAACATTCCTGCTCCAGCACCCATTATCCCACCCATCCCACCCATCCCTCCCATCCCTCCCATCCCTCCTATCCCTCCTATCCCAGCTCATGAATCATTCCTGGTGTTATTCCAAAGGCGCAGACATCATCATTAAGTTGAGATGTCATGGGGTTGGTGGCGTTGGTTGGTCAGCGCTCCAACATGGCTGGGTGATGGTTAGAGGTGTGGACAGATCGTTGCCACTAACCACCGCTGACTCAGGGGGCAGGCGGTGATGCTTTTATTATTTTTAGTGGCGGCCCTGAGCTGCAGGGGGTCCAGAGAGGCTGCTGGGCCCTGTGTGGCAGTGAGTCACAGTGACAGTCAAGCTTCCAGGCCCCACACAGCAGGAGCCCCAAAGCTGGGCTGAGTCACACACACACACACACACACACACACACACACACACCCCCAATTTCCCTCCTCTCAGTATTGTTGTCTCCATATCTGCAGCTTCTACACGTTACTCTTTTGCGTCCTTCCTCATCTTTATAAGTTTAATTTTCTGCGATTCAATTGATTGATTCGATTGCGACACTAATAATATGGTGAAGGTCAAAGTTAATTGTACGTTTAGCTCCAATAACGAAGCCGTCAGTGAGGACGCGAAGTGTGTGTGCCGGTTTACACTGTGTACAGTGTCGTGTTGTTGTTCATGTCTGCTTTGCAGATATGTGGATCTTTGCTGTATATTTAATGCCAATTTATCATTTAAGAGGCTTGTACCTGCAATTGAAGGAATTTGGAAGATTAAAATTTAGTTGAAAGATTGAAACAAACCCCCAAAAATCTAAAATTGAGTACAAAAGGTCTGTGTTTGCTGCTACACACTCTGTCTTTACTCATATGATTAATATAGAAGTAAACAGCAGAGACTAGAGGCGTTAGATTGCTGAACAGTTTGTGTGACTTTGGTGTGATGAGTCTATTGTCACCTTCTAGCAGAGGAATCTGTGGAGACGCCGTTTCTTGTGGACACTTTGTTCTCTTCTCTCCCCCGGCCTCACAAATGTGTGTGTTGTTGGGCTGCTTATGGGCATTTCCATGTGTAAATAAGCACATGTTAGCATGTGCCGATGCATCTCAAACTATAGATTACATTTATCCTGCATAAGTCTGCTTCATTCCCCGCCGGTTCCGTGCCATCACTGTCTCCTGCTGTCTGTCCCCCAGTATTCTACTCCACACACCCTACACACACATTACCACACACTGTTCCCTCTTCCCCAGACTCCCAATGGCAGACGGCTGAGGCTCTCTCCGACCCTCTGTTCCCGTGCCACAGCCTTGTAATCCAGGCCTGGGCTCACACAGGCACTAACCCTGCAATCTGGCTTCCCCCCACACACACACTGACACACACACACCACCCAACACTCACTATTCAACCGTGATGAAGCAGCAGCCCCACAGAAACACAAGACCAGGAGCTTAAGGGATGGGTGGAGGGATTTAAAAGAATCGGATAGAAGTTGAGGGAATCGGCACATGCAGTGATGTCATTTATTACACAATAAATGTTCACTTGTTTGTCTTTCAGTGTCGTGACTTGGATCAGCACGGCAGATGATTGCAGTGTTTAGGCTCCATATCCACCATGACACTGTAAGATCTAAAATTAGAAATGGCGACTTGGAAAGTTCCCACATCCCATTCCTGTGCATCCAGGGCTTTATGGAGTGGGACGCCACGGAGAGAACGGCTCACAAAAAACGCAAAATACCAGAGCGACTGGCTTGTTATTCATCGCACATACACACTGGCAACTTCGACTTCACCTTCTCTCACAGACACGACGTTGAGTAATTTATTGCCTACACACAGAGTCGTGTCTTCCTGCGTTGCACACGGCGAGCATGTCTCTCTCCCTCACACAAGGACATTGGGGCTCAACGTGGTGCATTTATACCAGGTGCCATTTTAAATAAAGTAAATCGCAGCGCGTGAAGGGTAAAAACCAAGCGGGAGCGCCGGAAATTGCTTTTAAAATGTGTTGATATTTTCTACTACATCAGCCATTTGCCACTTTACTAAATTACAAAATGATTCCCTTTGTTTGTTTATTCAGACTAAACTAACATCGCCCCGCTGTGGAAATGACACCTTTAGTTTCTCCCGTTAGCATTTCTATAATTGTCTATAATTTGTTTGTGGTGATTATGACATCATCTCCTCCTCTGTGTCAAATGATTCATGTAGGAACACATGTTACCTTCATGCTGACTGTTCCCCAGTAGAGTGTCACTGTGACTGTGCGGTTTGCAGTGTGTGTGTGAATGAAGGTAGTGATGTAGTAAATCTCAGGGGTGGATCCCTGAATGCCTGATGGTTGCCGGCACGCTTGTCGTCTTAGTTTAGACCTATTTTGGGCTGCAGAGGGTCTATTCCCCTCTTAATGGAGTGAAGAGGAGGAGTGCACTGCCAGCAGGAAGAGAAAGAGGAGATAAACAGGATGACAAGAAAAGCTCAAGAGAGAGGAGAGAGAGAGGGAGAGAAGGATTTTGGAATTTTGTCCTTTCTGCTTTCCCAGATGGTGATTTTTTTTGGTTGATGTCGATGTCCGAGGAGTGATTAGTCACAAATGAGTCTGAAGCCATTTTAGTTTGAATCTAATTCCACCTTTTAAATACACTCCAGGATTTACCTAAAATCGCATCTTAGCACGTGAAATCTCTGCATAGCTTGAAGACCAATGCTGCCATGTTAGTCAGTGAAGAAGATGATGTAATCTTCTGGAGATCTTGAGGAAAACAAATCATTTCCCAAAGATTGGCAGATATTGCAAACCAGAGCCGGATTGCTGCTGAAATTCTTGTCCTTAAGCAATTGGCAGGAGAGGTTTGGAGAAGCAATGATCACATTTTCTCCAGTGTGTGTGCTGAATGCTAACACACTCAACTCCTCCAGGCTGCAGTAGTATTGTGTGTAATATTGTAACTTGTGAAAGGAAACCATCTCATTTCAGTGTCATGTTCAAGTGTAACAACGTGATATGGGCCAGTCTGATGGAGCTTCACCCTCTCAATGTTCCATGATACTGAAAAGTGGATTTCAATGTACCAGTTATGCCTTCATGTGTGTGTGGTTGTGTGTGTCTGTGCGCCTTATTATTCTGAATTCTAAGACGTTTGCAGCATGTCACCCTCCTCCGTCACTCCGCTTGTTAAAACCCACAATGAATGTTTGAAGAGTCACTCTATTATGCAAATAACACCAATGGTGGAGATTCTGCAAAAGTGGAAGTAATCAAACTATATCTCCAAATTTGCTGTTAATCCAACGATTGGTGGAGGCATTGAGACCTTATTAGTGTGAGTAAGTTGTTTGTTTACATTGAATCACGACTATACTGCTGCAGTGGCGTTTAATTGTTTTATGAAACATGACGCCTTGCAGAAAGAGCCAGGATGTTTGTGTATTTAACTATAAAGTCGTGCGTGACTAACATGCGACATCCAACCAGAAGTTCTGAGGATGGATATTATGCTTTGGTGTGTTTGATTTAATGTTTACATAGAACTGTGTGTGGCTATATATAGAAACAATTCCAGCAGGAGTGCAGGTAGTGTGTTTGTGTGTGTGTGTGTGTGTGTGTGTGTGTGTGTGTGTGTGTGTGTGTGTGTGTGTGTGTGTGTGTGTGTGTGTGTGTGTGTGTGTGTGTGTGTGTTTGTGGCATGTGTGTGTGTGTGTGTGTTTTTGCATGTATAAGCTGTACTTCCGTGCTTGTCTGTGGACAGCAGTGTGGTCCTTGGATGAGACTGGAGCCTGGAGCCTGCAGGGCTTTAGGGCAGCAGATTGTGGGGCGAGTGACTCATCCAGCCTAGATCCTCACTGGGCCTACTGCAGTGCAGCGTACAGATCCAGCTGGGAGATGACAGATGGGGAGGGAAGGAGGAAAGAGAGCAAAGCAAAGGAAGAAGGGATAAGGATGATTTCCTCCATTCATTCTTTGTAAAGTACACAAATATTAGTGACGGGTCAATCAATGTCAGTTGATAATGAGAAATGAATGGCATTGCACTCGCTTTGATATTCATGAAGAGTTTTAGTGGACCAGATTTGGGATATCAAGTGCAGTTGCCTTTGATGTAATATAATAGTGATGGCGATGAATACTGATATACCTACAAACACACAGGAGTCATTTTCAGTGCCTTAAACAAAGGCACTGAAATGATTACACTTGAAATGCTGGCATCTTTCCCTTAAAAATGACATATTTGTGTCAATCCCATGCCTTCCCATGGAATGTATTCAGCTCCCGGTAGCAGCAGCAGCTTCACACACTGTCTATCATGTGACGGGGCGCTCATACGTGAACCCACTGGTGTGGCTCAGTAAAGCAGTTAAAGTGATGTACACTGCATGGATTCCATCAGTCCAGCACCTGCAGCAGTGAACTCTCCGTCCTCTGTGTCCTGATTCATTTCCAGCCCTCACACTGGCTCCGTTACGCTGCACTTTCTCTTGTCATCCATCCTCCGGGCTCAAAAACCTACGGCAAAAAAAAACCCTGTTACATTCTACGTGGGTGTCACTTTATCCTCCAGCTCTAAGACAAGTGCAGTTTCATCTCGCTTAGATATTTGAGGAAATGTGGTTTCATTAATTCCTAATGGTGACAAATGGTGAAGAATGAAGATCTGTTTGAGAGATAGCCATAGCTGCTAATACCTGGATCCAAACACGTTGCTATGGAGGCCTGTGCACAGTCTTACTCTTCCCTCATAAAGAATCGTTAGGATTCTATAAACAATGTCATATAGCAAATCTAACAGTTTGTCTGAAATCATGGAGTAGCTGGGGAATAATATGAGCTCTGTGAACAACGTCAGCCGTGACAGACGTGTACAAGCCAGAGGGCTGAGAAGTGAACTGTGCAGCTCTGTGTTTTGACGTCAGCTTTGTTCTGGAGGTTAATGACGGAGGGACGTTGCCTGTACCTGCGCTATTTTTAGATTTTCCTCTTGTCAGTCGCTTTGGGCACATTCTGAATGAGAGGAAGACGAAGGCGAGGAAGACTTATTACAGGGCCTCATCAGAAACTAAGTGATGTGTCAAAGAGGAAAGATGGCTGAATAAAAGCAACATTAGCGCGCGATGTGCTGCTGATTCATTCCCTGGGATGTTTTTCTGCTGTTGGATATGAAGAGGATCGGTGTTTATCAGAGTCTTTTGGCCTCTCTCGCTCCTCTGCATCAATATTCAGGCTGAGGTTAATGTTTTATTCAGGACTGTTGTATTATATATTCTGGGCATCAGCTACTGCAGTAGAGATAAACTTAAAGACTTAAAGCTGGAAAAAGGGAGGCACAGTGAGGCACAGTGATGAAGCATTAGGTAAAAGTTTGGCACTTTACCTTTAAAATATGCATTTTAGTGTATTTATGCTGAGGACAATGTGATATGATTGATATGTTGCCATTAAGGCTGACAGTTAATCGATTCGTTATAGAAATAACCGCAAACAATTATAAGACTAAATTTAAATCTCTCACACACACACACACACACACACACTGCTGTATGGGGACATTCAGGTCACAGCATTATTACACACATCCTTAACCTTGAAGCCCACAGTAAACTCTAACAACAACCTATTCACTGTGTGTGTTATTGCCTGCTGTTATCATTATAGACATAGTGTGGATATAATTTAGGACAATGCCATCTAATTTGCCAGTATGAGCGTGTTTTTACGTCCCTGCCGACCTTGGTAAGGCATACGGTCACTGATAAGTCGTGCGTTCACTGGTGGTTATGGGTCATTAATCTAAAGGTCAGGAACCGGGTCGCTGGTCCCAACTGTCATTCAGAAGAAGAGACTCACAATGCTTTGCTTCGTTAATACAATATAGTAATGAAATCCTTTATACACAACATGTACACACACACATGTGCATTTGTGAGATGAAATGGAGAAAGAGCACGTGCTGATTTTGAATAATTTTTTTGAAGAATGGAGAAGTTTGCACGGGAACAATGTGGACAAAAAAGAAGGAACGGAGGAAGAGAAAGACCATCGAATGGAGAGGATGAAGTGTGAAAGAAGATGTGAGGGGATATCAGAGGAGGAAGTGATGGTAACTCCTACCAAGGAGGGAAGAAGAGGATGTTGGGAATGAGGGCAGGAGGCTGAGCTTTCAGACAGCTGTACCGTCGTGGCCGCCTGTGCGATGCCAAATTTAGATCATGAAAGAACAAAGTAATGAGGGGGGTGATCGCTGCCAGAGATGCACAGCAAACACTCCAGCTTGGTGTGTTTGACATGTGTGGTTTCATTTTAAAGGCCAGGGCAGGAATTGAGTATCTTCAGTTGTCAGTGATCTCATATCCAGGCTCATTTGTCTTATCTCTAAATTGAATCTTAAAGAAATTAGTGTTTACATTTGAGAATATCAACTGTAGATGTGTTGGAATCTTATATCACATTGCTTCTACTTGATACTTGATGTTCTGTCGACTGAGTGGTGACTCAGTGCTGTCTGTCAGACATGTTAATCATTTCATAAAGCACCTCTCAGTTCTGCCAGAGCGCTTTGATGGATCCATGGGCGCATAGAAAGAGCACAAGCACACATGCCTGTGCCGTCACTGTACCAACCTCAGAGCTGAGACTGAACAGCTTGCCAAGGATTATACTCTGATTAATCAAAGCACAGTGACTTTGCAT
This sequence comes from Genypterus blacodes, assembly GCF_046128005.1. Taxonomy (NCBI): domain Eukaryota; kingdom Metazoa; phylum Chordata; class Actinopteri; order Ophidiiformes; family Ophidiidae; genus Genypterus; species Genypterus blacodes. The sequence continues at coordinate 2,354,582 of NW_027466852.1, read as the reverse complement.
CATATTGGTGCATGAGTCACTGCAGCGTTAATCATAATGTTAATGTAAAGCCAAAGCACCAAGTGACAGGACAGAGATTCACTATATTCAAGATTCACTTCTAGTATTTCATTTTCATGCAGTCTATCATCGTGCCCTTCTATGACTGATGCTCATTATTGTGGCATATTGAAGCATAGTCATCATCATCATCATCACTTCTCATTGAAATTTACATCTCAGTCCCATCAGTTTTTCCACACTTCCACAATTACTGGGCTTTATGCAAATTCAACAAAATGCTTCTATGTCTGTGCTGCATATTTTACCAGTTTATCGCATTTTTGCTGGCATAATTTGCAAATATTATCAAAAACGTGTGTGAGGAAGCAGAGAAATGTGTTTGTGGTAGAGCAAACTGGTGCGTCTGTGGCTGCTCCTGAAGCCCATTGTGCCATGGATTGCATCATAATACAGAAGTGAATAAATGGTGATGTTTCATTTCATTTCGCTTCATTTAAAAGTTGGTACTGCACGATTTGTTCCAACAATGAAGAAACACGTTAAAGGCAAAGGAGTGGGAAATGACAGACGTTAACGTTTTGTTGCTCTTTCTTATGTTACATATTACATAAAGGAGAGTGAAGAAGAGGTCAGCTGGGTGTGAAGGGTGCAGGCTAGTCTCCTTTGTAAACATTGTTTTACCAAAAGATCTAGCTAAATTTGTGTCTAAACTACCAAACATTAACTTAAGATGATCAATAGAGTGCTAATGTCTCTGAAATTGAAATGAAAGGTTGTTATAAGAATTTATTGTTTGTGTTTTGCCATGTAGATCTATTTAAACTGTGTGTGTAGAAGTTGTGATTAATGGAGAAAATAAATTGCTGCAATTTGTGATCACAGATGTCTAAAAAATAAATCATGGGGACAGATTTTACATTTTGTTGCATATAGAAAATACAGCGGACCACAAAAGGTAAAATGGTGCAAAGTTAGAAAGATTAACAAAGAGACTGGGGAGGGAAATGTACTTCTTGACTATGCAAGACTCTCTCTCTCTCTCTCTCTCTCTCTCTCTCTCTCTCTCGCTCGCTCTCTCTCCCTCCCTCCCTCCCTCCCTCTCCCTTGCTCATTCTCCCTCACTCTCTCTCCTAGCTGCTGCTGCTGCTGCTTAGTATGCACATGCAGCGCTGACTCGTGTATTTTGCCATGTTAGAGCGTACATGCATATGCTGTGTTTTTTAAAAGTGCAAACGGGTCACGTTTAAGCACAAACAGGTCTTCTATTATGTCTCATAATCACCTCAGTCGTAGTGCAGCTGACCTGTGCATTATCCAATCATGCTGCTGTTTTGTGTAAACACGTCGCTTCATTATTCTGTAGACTTGTTGTTTGGAAAAGCACAATGGCGCAATATAATTATTTCTACAATTTATCCACACACTGTAGGAAAGTATATTTTTAGCCCAGTGCCTGTTAAGCTACACATGCGATAACATTCACCCGCTGATATCACCTCTGCTGTAATCAGTCAGAAAGATTAATATATGCAGACTCACTGGGGTCTGAATCCTCCTGATTCCATTTAGCAAATCACACTGAGCGTTCAATACAGTGTGGCTGGGAAGTTGATTTGAGGCGCCGTAAACGTGCAAGCGAGCCATCACTTGGTTTGTATGGGGTTAAATCCATACATTATTGACTCGGCTTGACTTTTTAGAATTTGACTCTGAATGCATAAGTGCGTTGTAAATCTTTTAACTGTAACCTTTATCTCACCTTTATCTCCTACAACTTTTGAAGTACAGATTTCTGTCTTGTTGTTCTAAATAATTCTGAGATGGAATGACTGAATTAGATGCTGGAGCGCCGTGGTTTGCTGTTTTTGTAAACCTTTGGGATTGAATCTACAGCTGTTTGTTATTCTACAGCCGAAAGATAATTATTTTTTGATACAAAACACCAATAAGTAACAATCTTCCAAACGATTATATGAACTATATGTTATTATTATTCCTCAGCTGTGTATGGTTGTGCTTCTTCAGTGGCCATCGATAGTCTGGGTGTCATTACATTCCTTGTCCTGACCTTCCATACAGACAGGAAATGTAATCAAAGCAGACCAGTCTTGAATCGCACAGAGTCAATATCAAATACACAAGATGTTGTTCTACTGGGGGTTTTCAATTTACTCATATTTTGTAGATCATGTCAGGAGCTGAATGTTGTATTATTGTTTGTTTTGGAGAGGCATCGCTGTTGCGCTGTGTGATTGAGAGTCACTGGTAGTATTTGTTCCTCTCAGGAAGGATGAAGAATCTGTTTTCGCTGCCGTATCGATTTTTGGGTTAATGCACTGCAGCTTGTTTCATCCCAGATCCATTATTCTGCTGCTGCGGCCGGACTGTTCAATTAGAAGTTCCAAGTCAAAGTCATTGATCTTCAGCCACAGTTATAATTGTTCAGTTTTTTCCCCCGCGTGGTTTCAGCCTGATGTATGATTCGCTGACAGTGTTGGTGTGTTGTTAATCTGTTGGAATCTGCTCAGCGTTCACACACCACAGGCACCGTCTGTACCACGCTGGTGGATTGTGACAGGATCTGCGTTCTGCTGTATCTCTGCTCGCCTGCAGAGAAACACGGTGTGCTATACGCTCTGACACACTGGCTACTGCTCTGCTCCTCCTCCTCCTTTGTCCCTCTTATCTATCCTACCTCCTTATCTTCTCTCCAACATGTCAACTCTATATTCCATCTTATGACGTCATTATGCATAGACACATACAGTGTAGCATCCTTACTACTGTTTTACCCACACGAGAGTTTGCACGTGAATAGAATGTATTTATATCAATGTTTTTTGTAATTTCAACATTAAATCCTAGGCTTGTAGTAATGAAATATAATCAACCAATATAATACGCTGGTGTTTAGTTGAGTCAGCTGCTTTGCTTGACCCAGATGTGTACAACTAATGGATAGATGGATGGATGGATGGATGGATGGATGGATGGGTGGATGGATGGATGGGTGGATGGATGGATGGATGGATGGGTGGATGGATGGATGGGTGGATGGGTGGATGGATGGATGGGTGGATGGATGGGTGGATGGATGGATGGATGGATGGATGGATGGGTGGATGGATGGATGGATGGGTGGATGGGTGGATGGATGGGTGGATGGATGGATGGATGGATGGATGGATGGGTGGATGGATGGATGGACGTGATGTGATGTGATGCAATGGGATGGACAATTCACAGTATTGTAACAATGAGGGTCTGTCTTAGTTTCATCTCTCATATTTCTCAGTACACACTTTACTTTCCATGTAATATTCCTTTACTGTCTCTCCCTGTATATCTTAATCTAAATGCTCTCTCCTCGTTTGTTTGCATCCCAACTGTCCTGTCTCGAAGCCAAAAGAAGCTGAACCAAACGCATTCTCCCCCCTCTGTCACTTCCACCTCTTGCTGTACCTATAACCAGCTTAATCACTAAGAAGTGACCCGGGCCTGTATTCACGTCTTTAACCTGTATAATTATCTGAGTATTACTACACTGACTTAGCGCCGCTTCAGTGGTCAAAGATTAAACAGAGCTAATGAGGATCGTAATTAAATCACTCCAGAGCTGCATTTTCAGCCGGTGTTTCATAATTTCATGGGGCACTCTGGCTGATGAACGGCCAAGTGCGGCGTGTAATTGTCCTGACATCTGATGGAGAACAGAGAAACGTGTGTCTCAGGTGGGTTGTTATGAACTCTGAGAAGGAGGTTAGGTTTCCATCCATGTTTTATTTTCTAACATTATTACTTAAAACCAGAAGAACCAATTTAATCTCCTTTAATTCGTGAAGAAATCTGGATCATGGGGCAGATTTTACAGGTATATGACCGGACAGGGGCCACATTAATGGAATTGCTGCACCGGTGGTCAGAACTAACCCAGGACATCAGATCCAACCTTAGTGTTTCTGTCGTGTGTGTGTGTGAGAGAAAGGAGAGCTCCGATTGTGTAAAAGGTCATACATCAACCAGGGAGCTCCAGTCGAGGGCCTCCCCACCCCAACCCCCGACCGGAGGGACTGAAACAAAATAGAAAGCCAATTAGAAGCATTTCACACAGTAACTCCACAAGCAGCAGCTGCAGAGTGAACTAATCTGAGTTTCATAATCTCTTCTGTCCGGTTTCATGTCGAGCTAACTGGCTGGCGGCGGCTGATGCTTAGCTCGTGTGTGTGTGTGTGTGTGTGTGTGTGTGTGTGTGTGTGTGTGTCTCCATGTATCGGCCGCTCACCTGCTCTCTCTAACGTATCTCTAGAAATATTCCTGTCGTGTGTATCGTATAAAAACAACAAAAAATGCTTTGGTGCATTTTGGTGCATAGCAGACAGTGACGCTAATTAAAGAGTCAGGGAAACTGACCCCTATGACATCACCAGGGTTACAAGGCTTAATACAGTTAAAATGATTGTAACGTATTAAAATGAGTGGAGTCGCCCTTTAAAGCTGAAGTAGGAGAGGATTGTAATGATTGGCACTGCAGCAGCAGATAGAATGTACAGAGGTGTGTTTTGAAAAGCAGGCAGACTATAATCTTAAGGATAATTGATGTGCAGACACACGCACAGACACACACACACAGACTAATGGCAGCAGTCTTAAATTCAGCCTTGGATGCATCTCGGCCGTGCTTTACTGTCAGAACTTAAACATAACATTATTAACTGCCTGTATGGCTGTAATTCATGTTTTCCACTGCAGTTATTTTATATAAAAGTCGAGACCTCCACAGGCCTTAAAGTGCCATCATTATCCCTTCTGCGAGACACACACGCCTTTGAAATGTAAATCTCAGAGTGCTAATCATGTACACAGAGTTAGAGAGCAAGTGTGTTGTTGTTTAAAGCTGCATGTATGTGTGTGTAGCTGATGAGTGGGTTGTGCCTTAAGTGAGTGTTGTGTGTTCGAGTGGATGGTGAGTCACTGGCTGTGAGGATGAAGCATCATTTAAACATAGAATCGTTGTTTGGGGTCAGATTCATCTCCGTCTCCAATGTCTGAGTGTTTTTATGCGGCTATTTTTCACTATTTAGTTTTAAAGTGAAATGTGTCCTTCACTGGAGTGTGTCCCAGTGCAACCAGGATCCTCCCTCCTGGCCACTGATACACTCCAGTGGAATAGCTGAAGGCTTTGCTTGGTTGCTCAAGGGCTCTGCATCAATGGGTAGAGACAAGGTCAAATGCTATTTCTCTGTTTAGTTTTTATCTCTGGTTCAAACTGAGAATGTAAGACTATAAATATGTCAAATGTGGAAAGCCAAATACATTTATTAAACATTTTACCTATTTTTTTATTTTGCTGTGGTTGGAAACAAACCTTGGATTTCATCAACCGCAGTGTTAATGAGAAGGCAATTAGCAGCTTAGCACAGTGGTGTAACACTGCAGGAGACGCATCTGTGATGTAAAGGTGAAGCTCAGAGAGGATTGATGTTATTGTAGAAGAGACGCAGGAAAAAGAAGATTCCACAAAGGAAATGGACAGAGAGGGAGGAGTATTATGAGATAATGTAACACGTAATTTAACACATCTTCAACAAAGGGATTTCTGGAACATGGAAGCAAAAATGCAAGAATTATTTACACAATCCAACCAAAATGCTCTTAGCTATGTTCTCATGTAACACGTTGGTATTTGTCATCTTTATTCCCGTTGTACGGCTGAGTTCAAACTTGCCATCATTCAGGCTCTGCATCATTCTCTTTGTGTCATCATCCAGCACATCCCAATGCTCAACGGCTCTGGCACATTTCCACACACACACAACTCGCACGCAGTGCCAGCTGCTTTCCCTCCCCGGTGTTTTTTTGAGAGGATGCACGGATGGTTGGAGTGTGGATACGTCTCCCCTGCTACAGACTCATCCCCGCTGTTACATAAGAGCCATGCAAATGCTTACAAATCAGATTATAACAGCCACAGGCCACAGGGAGGATAGTGGTCAGTAAAGAACCGTGGCTGACCAGGCGCCCGATGCTGCCACCCAGTGCTGTCTGGGTACGTGTTCAGCCGGCTGGACTGGAGGCCGGGGTGTTGAGTGGATTACATTTTTTAGCAGTCATGTCAGGACACCACTTTCATTTGTGCCTTTGTCCTGCAGAGTGAGTCTCTCTGGTCTTGTAAAATAACACAACCAGGTGCACATTGATGGATTGTCACCTGATGATTTGTGGGATTATTTCATCCCGAAATCACTGTAGTTCAATCAGAAGTCGGTCATCAACACGTGAATGATTCCTTGGTGGCACAAATCTGTTGTGGGACGAGCCTGTGGGATTACAGATTTGCTTTTAAAGAAGGTATTACGTGTGTGTGTACACAGCTATATCCGTCTGGATCAAAGTCTGAGGACACCTCCGTATCTGAGATCAGAGTTTAACTGCAGCAGTGTGGATGACAGTTAAGGTGAAAAACAAGTGTTGGTAGCATTCAGTCACAGGCGGGCAGTAAAGTGTGACCTGCTGCAGTGTTGCAGGAGGAATCCACAAAGTCACAGAGACTTTGAAGGACATGAAAACATTTGGAGGGGATGAGAGAGAGAAGAGTAGGAGGGAGGGAGGAAGACAGAAGATGGAAATAAAGCAGTAATCTGTGCCATGAGTTAAAAACATCATCTGGCTACTTCAGTGCATATGTCACTTATGTGTTATGTGTCTTACGCTCTATTGACTCTGGCCTCAGTGTGTCATGAATGTGGTCTGGAGACGAGTGACCATATGTCCCCGTCTAAGTCATAGTGTGTTAAACTATTGAAGGGTAAGAGATTGAAAGCTTGGATGGAACAACAGCGCTTATGATGGAGATAACTCAACTGGAAGGGGGGGGGAGGGGGACATCTCAGGGAGGAGCAGGTGGGCACCGCTGAGGAGAGGGACGTTGAAACGCTGTCAGGAGGACTGTAGGATCCTCCTGGTATTGTCCAGCAGCCGGTCTGTCCTCCTAATAGCCTCACTAATCGCTCCTGTCGCCTTTAATCCCCTCGCCTGCCTGGCCGTATTTAAAGCAGGGGCCAGGATTAGACCGGAGAGGCGTGGGAGGGAAGGGGGGGAGGGGGGAGAGAGCACACATCCGGCTCGTGGTTTCACATTGGGAGCCATGTGACCGGTATTGTACCCGAAGCTGAAGCTCAGTATTGTTGTGAGTGAAGTTTACAGAGGCTGATGTGTCTTCTGATGTTTTTGTTCCCCTTATTTTGTGGTGTAATGTCATAGGTAGTGGGCTTAAAAATGTCTGTTTTCACTCAGTGGGTTCAGCAGTGCTACAAAAGGGCGAGTAGAAGTGGATTAATGTGTTTTTTAATTTTTATTCCTGCATTTGTGAGGTTTTGGGTCAGACAGCACCACCTCTGGGTAGTTTCACAGTATTGATCATGTGTTGTTATCTAATCCTCTGTTTCAAAGTCATCTCAGATAGACGCTTTTATGAATTTGGCTTCAGCCAGGAACTTTGTCTCCACAGGGCAGATAATGGCGTTAGCTGATTGTGTCTCGCTCCAGCGTCTTCGCTCATCTGTCTGAGTCATTCTGTTTACAAAAAAAATAGGCCAGCAGATGATTGATTTTGTGGCAAAGGTAAAGATTTACTTCATGACAACAGGAATATACAAAATCTAGAAAAATTGGATCAATGCCCAAATCTCAGCAAGGCCGTGCTTCAAATTGATGTTTAGATGTTCAATCAATGGTAGCGATTGCAGCCACCGTCTCCTTTCTTCTCCTCCATGGTATTAAATTCCATCCCTTATTGTTACTATTCCCATCATTGATCAAACTGCTGCTGCTGTGATCAGTTACGCAGTCTTCAATTCAAATCAATTATTTTCTATGGATCACCGCCCTCATTTTTGTGAACATTCTCAGGTCGGTCTTGAAATGATTTGGCTGTGTATATTGTGGTTTCTGCCCATGTGAAGCCTTAGGAAGATGAGTGGGAGCGTTTCAGGACACACGCTGCTGTTTGACCCTTGTCTGGTTTGGGGACAGGGAGCGAGGACACCCTGTGGTGCTTTGAGCTATTTTCTGCTCCCTGTTATTCATGTATTTAATGTGCTCTGATTAGATTTGACCCTAAAGCCCCTCAGTTTCCCCCTGTAGATTACAGTGTCTGGAGCAGATCGGACACAAACTGGAGAAACCTTTTGACGTCACGCGTTACATATCAACGTCGCTGCCCGTATTCCCAGAAGGCCAACTGCGTATTTATTTACTTGTCGGCGTGAGGTTTGCTTCAGAGCTGCTGTACTGCTGCCTCGGTCACCTTGTCTTGTCCTTCCCCTGCAGAGAGGAGACAGAGGAATGGAGGAGCTAAAAGATGGTGAGGGAGGTTGTTGATTGTTGATTACAGTGAGAAAGAGACCTCAACACAATTATGTCTGGAAGCACTTTGACATTGACAGCATCCTGTGGGTGTTTTATAATGCTGATTTCCTGGCTGTTAGGTGTGTGTTTACATATAAAGTAATGTGTAGTAAATCACTGAGGAGAGCAGATTTACAACAGGAATAACCGGAGAATCTGTTTGTCACCGGTCAGATGGATAATGGCTGCTTCGTCCTTCAGTTTTGCTGAGTGTGTGTGTGTGTGTGAGCCTGTGTTCATTCCCCTGTCCATCACTACACCAACGTCGTCTCCTCAGCAGGAACACGACGGCCGCTCTCCTCTGTGGATGTGTCGGGGCTGAACCTGCAGCAGTAGCAGCAGCACCGCCGTGCACAGCTTTGCTCTCATTTGAATTCACTGGCCTGGCTCCTCCCTCGCCAAGCAGCTTGCACGGTACACTCGCTCCCTGCAGGCGCCGAGTTGTTTTTCATCCATTTAACGCGCAGAAATAACAGACTTGTGCTGATTCTGTCGCCCCGCTCGGTCTCTCACTCTCCTCGCTTTTCTCCCTCATTACCAAGGATATACCAAATACACACACACACACACACAAAAGAAAACACACGCACAAATACTCTGCATATGTTGATATAAAGAGAGGGAGAGACTTTGCATGTTTTTGTGTACTGCACGTGCCCATCAGGAGTCGTGTAAGCACTCCACTCTGTGTGTGCTTCTAACTTGAATGGGGAGTTGAACTACAGGGAAACGTTTACATTGACAATCAAACCTTAAAACAATAATTATTTTATTTCATTATGCATTAAGATACATACTAACATGCTCAGTTTCATTGTCGTCTTATCCATTTTGCTTTTTGTTTTTAAGTGGATTCCAAAAAAGATCCTTAAAATCAGTTTGAATTCTAAATGGCGTGTTTGTGTTTTTGTCACGAAACACTTTGGAAACAAACTCATTTTGAGGTTGTGTACATCGCCCGCAGCCAAATCATGCAAGTTTTGCGTTTGCTTCTCTTCTGTCAGGGCTCAGATCAACAAAATGTGAGGAAACTGGCACACACACGCTTTTCGTACTATCAAATAAAATAACATCTGACAATCGGGCAGTTATGTTAATGTGGCCGGGATGAAGAGCAGAAAACCCCGGCCCTCTTTCCTTCCTCTCGTCGGCAGGTTTGAGGGATCGGATCTGCAGAGGGGTGGTGAGAGAAATTAATGGGAGTTGCAAAGCCACAAACACATGAAGAACACCTGATAATCCTGAGCCGGACAGGTGCCTGTCTCCATGGCAACCAACCCAAGGAGGATTTGAGGACATTGTAGGGACATGTGGGGAAACTAATGACAGGAAATACCAGTCATTGTAAGACTTCACACTCACTCTCTCTCTCTCTCTCTCTCTCTCTCTCTCTCTCTCTCTCTCTCTCTCTCTCTCTCTCTCTCTCTCTCTCTCTCTCTCTCTCTCTCTCTCTCTCTGTGTGTTTGTGTTTGTCAAGTTATTGCGTCGTTTCACACCAGGGATCAGTGAAGACTTGACTGAGGTGACTCACGCGGCATCGTTCCTCAGAAATCCTATAAACTGCTGCAGCGAGCTTGTGTCCCCTCTGCCCTCTGGGTCGCACATCACTCCTCTGTGTTTAAGCTCTTGGAAAAATGAGCCCCACTTTCATTACACACACTCTCTCTCTCTCTCTCTCTCTTTCTCTCTCTCTCTCTCTCTCTCTCTCATGTTTTTTTGCTGACCTCTGCCTTCGTAGCCTCGCCCCCCCCCCCCCCCCCCTCTGTCTGGCCTGGTTGTGTCAGATTGCGCCGCCCCCCCCCCCCACTCCAGAGCAGCACGCGGTTACATCACAGGCTATAGCTGGAAGATATCACACACACACACACAGGGATGGAGCCCCAAAGGCGTTGTTCCCGTAAAGATGAATCCAGTTTGACTCTCTTGTCTGTGTTTGCATGTGGAATGGTGCCATACCTGAAGCCACACAAGTGTTTGCCTAGAGAAATGAGAGAGAAGGTGTTTGTGTATAAGAATATGTACACAAATGTTTGCATATGCTTGTATTTGCACAACGCTGCCATGTGTGTGTGCGACCACGATATAACAAACACCGTTTAATTACACACCCATGGCAGATTTATTGCATTTGCGACCGTTGGCACAGAAGTAAAGAGCTCTTATACTAAGTTGACATTATTATCTGTAATGGCTTGTGTCAACAGGGAGGGAGGTGAGGTTCAATGTGCGTCATTATGGTTTCAGCGAGCTTGTCTTTGAAAAGCGCGACAATTAAGGTGACGTGGTACCGGGTTGTTCTTTGGAGGAGTTATGACCTGATGAGGGTGCAGACGGTCGCCTCACCTACTAAATTTCCCAGAATGCTTAATTCAGCACTAAGTAGGACTCACGTAGGTCAAGGTCAGCTGTATTATCCCCATGGGGCCATTTGCTTTACAGCCAGCAGAGAATTTAAACGTACAATGATCACACATGACATTCAGTTTAAGTGCAGACGGGGCACCAATAGTCGTGTAGGTAAATAGTTTGACTGCTTCGTTTTCTTTGTACCTTGTTGGCAGCTAGTTATTATTCCTGCAGTTTGGGTGTTTTTATTTGGTCATAAGCAGGATTTGATTTGAAACGTGGTGGAAGGTTTCGGGAAAGAAGCTGGGATATTTTGTGCAGAGGTGGAATTTACAGGAATTCAGATTTTCCAAGAAAGTGGGATTTTGCAGGATTATTTTCAAAATAATATCATATATCCCATAATAGGTGTGAGATCTTTACATTTTTAAAGACCCCTTTCTTTTTGACACATTATAGCAGCTTCCTTCTCTTTATCATGGGAGCAAGAACTATTTCTTTAAGGAATGTTCGGCCTCGGCAGAGATATTTTTGTTTTTAGCACGGAGTGTTGCTGATCGCTCTCCACCTCTGCTGCACTCACTGAACCGTAAACATACTATAAATATACCATATTACATAAATTGTCTTCTTTTTGTTCTTTTGCAGAAAGTGAGTGAGAAAGTGGGAGGTGCAGAAGGAACGAAGCTCGATGAAGACTTCACTGACATGGAAAAGGCAAGAACTCTTCATGTGTACATGTAGATAGCAACCACGGCTACCAAAAACCATAAATGTTCTCTTTCAACACATCAAGTCTATAGATCCATAGAGTGTCATTGCTGTTGTACGTCTCTCTTTTTCTTCACACGGTATTTGAACCGACACTCTATAATGTTCTATATTCTCCCCTTTCTTTGACATTGTGTTGTGCAGAAGGTGGACACCACCACCAGGGCAGTGATGGACATCTTGACCAAGACCAATGAGTATCTGCAGCCTAACCCAGGTGCCACATGCAGGCCAGCTGTGCATCAGCATTCAGATCGTTTAGAAACCATGAAAAACTCTTTGCGTGAAATAAAAACAATCCTTTTTTGACTCTTTTTCAGCTACCAGAGCCAAGATGAGCATGATGAACTCCATGTCCCGGATGCGGGGTCAGGAGAAGGGGCCGGGCTACACACAGGCTGAGACCGGCCTGGGAGAGTCCATGCAGAGGTTTGGCAGGGAGCTCGGAGAGGAATCAAACTTCGGTGAGACGCCTGGCGTGTTCATGTTGAATCATCTCTGAAGGCTTTTTATTGGCTTCACAAGAGCAAGCGGCAGAGCTTTATTCCCTCAAGGATGCCGCGTTATGAAAAAGATATGAGCCTCAAGTTTGCTTTTGCTTTTTAGTTCAATAGAGAAATATCTGCATCCAAACTCATATCACAGCTCATAAATTGGGCTGTGTGATTTACAGAGGAACCATTTCTTACGCTGACACTGAGCTGTATGTTACTAATGTGTTCTTAATGCGTTTCCTCCAGGCCTGGCTCTGATTGATGCCGGGGAGGCCATGCGTGAGCTGGGGGAGGTGAAAGATGCTTTGGACATGGAGGTCAAGCAGAACTTCATCGATCCAATGCAGAACATCCACGACAAAGACCTGAAGGAGATTCAGGTACAAATCTGTTCACACGCCAAGCTCATTTTGAAGAAGATGCAGGAGTGATCACAGTAATGTCCTTTCGTGATCATAACACTTTTCGTTTTCTCCTCTTTGGCAGCATCACCTGAAGAAAATGGAGGGTCGCCGTCTGGACTTTGACTATAAAAAGAAACGTCAGGGCAAGGTGATGGACGACGAGATCAAGCAGGCGCTGGAGAAATTCGACGACTCCAAAGAGATCGCCGAGCAGAGCATGTTCAACCTGCTGGAGAGCGACGTAAGACATCACATACCTGAATGGGCTCCATGGTAACGGGGGGGAGGGGACGATCCACCTGGTAGGTTCTGATATAACCTTGGGGCCGGCTTGTCTTCTGTGTTGTCTGTCCACAGATCGAGCAGGTGAGCCAGCTGTCCGCTCTGGTCCACGCTCAGGTGGAATATCACAGTCGTGCTACTGAGATCCTCACACAGCTCTCCAGCAAGATCGACGAGCGGTGAGTCCAAAGGTTTCAACTTGAAGGGGCTTTAATTAACTACTACTGAAGTTTGAGGTTGAGTTTTCATGCCCTCTTGTAATTATTTACTCTGTTATCCTTTCACTGAGCTAAAATCACCAACACATGAGACAGAAACTGCTGAAGAACCTTTGAAGTCGTTCCACCATCAGCAGCCAAACACTTCGTTCCTCGTCTCGCTCATTTGTTGCCCTGGTTTCCTCTCCGCAGGATAAGGGACGCCTCCGGCAAACCGAGGAAAGAGTTCCTCCCCAAACCTCGCACCTCCCTGGAACTCACCATCAGCGAGAACCACAACGGAGGCATCCACGGCGCTCGCTCCCCAGGTGAGCTCCACCATACAGAACATCGTGGGCTCTGGTCCAGAACCTACAGCCTCTGCGTTCTGCGGTCGCTCACGGATGTGGTAGCATAGTTTCTGGACCAGACGTTCATGATACAATGTTTGTTTAACCTGATGCTTTTCTTTTCCTTAATCCTCACCAGATCTTTCATTGCGCTCTTCTCTTTCCCCCTCTATGATTTCTGTGTTGTTCTTGCAGGCGCCAGGTCTCCAGGTGAGCTCGGGTCAAACGTACCCTTTGTCTCTTCACGTTTCTCCGTCCTGTGTGCTCCATCGCTTTCATATTCTTTCATTTTCTGCCTTTTGCTTTGACTACAAACACTGAACGACTCCTCTGCTGCTTTCTCTTCCCCCTTTACCTGTGCTGTTCTCCGTCTTTGTCCTCTTTGCAGCAAGGTCCCCAGGTGAGACTAAAGTGAATCCTGGAGAGATACAGCTTACTATCTCCTCCATCACTGCCATCACTCCTGTTTGTTTGTTTGTTTGTTATTCACCATCTTCCCTTTGACCTGTGTGTGATAATCAGAACCATAACCTGCTCGGTTGAGCCTCAAATTGTTCCGAACCACGACAAACATCAGAAACAACAAGTGCTGTCCGCATACTGAACCAGCGGCAGCAGGGAAAGCATTTGCTCTTTCTGTTTCCTCCTGTCGGTTTCTTTCCCTTTGACTCTTTTCCATCCTTTTTCTCAGCTTGCCTTCTCTTTACTTTCACTTCATCTGCTCATCTGCTGATCCATATTCATCCATCAACTTTCATCTCCCACTTAATCCATCTAACAAATGTTTTTAAGACACAAACGCTGCTGCCCTTCTTTCACCTTTGCTTCTTCTCTCCTTTCCCCTTTGCAGCAAGATCCCCAGGTGAGAAAGAGTGAAAATGGAGGGGATGTCTCTCTCCCTCTCTCTCCCTCTCTTTCTTTTACCCCTTTTTTCAATGCGTTACACTTGTGTGTCTGTTTTTTTTGGGTCTGTTTTTGTCTGCGGTGCAGGTTTTGTTTCTAACACCTGCTTTCTCTTCTGTCCGTCTCTGTGTGTTATCGGTTTACCCAGTTTTCTTTTTTTTTTGTTGACTATAATAGTGTTTTTTTCCAACAACTGATATACATGTTTTCTGTCTCTTCATTCTCTCTCTCTCACACACACTCTCTCACTCTCTGTCTCTCTCCCCTTTCAGCCAGGTCTCCAGGTGAGCCTTCCTCAGAGATATGATTCTCTCTATCATTACGTCTCTAATCTGTAGTGTGTAGATCAGTGGTTCTCAATCTTGAACCAAGTACCACTTGTGAGCAAACCAGAACTCAAAATTGTTAAGTCAAACCTATTTCATTTGTGAATAATTTGCCACAATAACTGAATATGCAAATATTTCTCTTATCTCTTAATATTCTCTTCTTCTGGTGTCACTCCGGTAGTACTCGCACCACAGCTTGAGAACCACGTGCGTACCTCTCACAGTGCACTGCACTTCCTGTCTAACTCTCCCTCTCCAATCTCTTGGGTTGTCCAGCTCCCATGGACCAGCCGTGCTGTCGCGCGGTCTATGACTTCGACCCGGAGAACGAGGGCGAGCTAGGCTTCAAAGAAGGTGACATCATCACCCTGACCAATAAGATCGACGAAAACTGGTACGAAGGCATGTTGCACGGCAACTCCGGCTTCTTCCCCATCAACTACGTGGAGATCCTGGTGGCGCTGCCTCACTAGTCACCCAGCATCACGTACAGCTGCGGTGCAAACGCGTCCTGGCCCCTCAGTTCCCCCCAATGGCCAACAACCTTCCTCCCTAAATAACCCTGTCAGCCACCTTTTGCTCCGCTTAAAGGAGTATAATCAGCAACAACAAAAATGAAGATATGAATGAGATTGATGAAGATGATTAAATTATGCACCACCTGAGTGTGAAAACAAACTTCAAGTAGAAGTGATGTTGTTGCTTTGGAGGTTCCTTCAGACTCCTGTAGTCATTTTCTCTCTTTCTGTCGCCGTTCATGTTGCTGTCGGTCTGTCACAACACTTTTCAGCTTCACACTGTGGACGTCTAGATAGAACCTTCTTCTCTCTCTCCTCCCTCTCTCTCTCTCTCTCTCTCTCTCTCTCTCTCTCTCTCCACGTGCTTCATGTTTGTTAGAAACTTTTAGGTCAAGCATGTTTTCAAATGTTTTATCGTATCAAAAAACGTGTAGCTGCCTTGTTTCGTTCCAATATTCCTCTTTTAAACGTTTGTTCTCTTATTGCATCTCAGGCCGTTTCTTGAGAAAACGTCCGCGTCCTGCTCTTAAAAAAAAAAAGTCTCGGAAAAATTTTAACAAAAAGTGTCGACGGATTCATTTCATAAATAACAAAAACCAACATATAACATGTTTGTTTTTCTGAATAAACCAATAATGTGTGTGACAGCTTGTGCGTGACTTAGAAACCAAAGTTACACTGCAACAACCCGATTTAAAGGCAGCGGAAAGATCTGCTTTGGTGTTTTTATCACAAAGGGACAAATTGTATTCTGATGTATTTGACATATTTGAACCAGTGGTTAGTGAAGTGATGATGTCATTTGCAAAAACAAAACAAAAAAGTGTGAAGTTTAACCTGTTTGAAGTTATGTCAGAGAAACTCCGTGCAGACGTTTCAATCATGCAACACGTATTTTATCAGCAACATGGAACTACTTGTGAAAAATGGTGGATGTATTGTGATATCATATCTATTAGGTCTTTTTCTTTCTGCAGTGCGGCTGTTTTGTTTTTGTTGCGTTAGATTCCCCGTCGGTCTGACAGTATTTTACACCGTCGACGTGTCTGAGCCGTCGTTATACGGCGACAGCTGACCTGTCCAACGTGACGAGGGCGAAGGAGCTCGCAAGCGGCTCCAAGCAGGTAGAAAACAATGAGATAGTCGTCCGCAATATGCAACAAGACAACAAAGATCCCCCTTCCTTTCTTCCTGGCGACGTGGACGCTGATGATATGTTTCCATTGAGATATAACAAGTATGTATGCAAATCAGATAACTCTTAAAATCACCCTTAACAATCTCATTTTTTGCTTTGTGGATTCCAGAAAACAAAAACTATCAAACTGATTTAAAAACAATATGTAAGAAATTGCAGTGCAAAACAGGATCTACAAAAATCAACCTATCAGATAATAAACTCTTCATACATACATGACTTTATTTCCCCTCAGAAGCTGTTTTACACACGTACATGTACACGTATACGTACACACGTACACCTACACATACACACGTATACATACACATGTACTGAGTCATAACTGAATGAGTCCTGGGCGTTGACAGTATTTTATACCCTTTCTGTAGTAAAGTTGTGTGTATTTTGTGCGGGGGAGGGGGGTGCATTTGGGTTTGCGTACTGTTATGAGGGGGTGTACTGATGTTCTGATGCTGAGGTGTACAAAACTTGGAAGCTGCTCTGATTTCCAGATTTTCTTCGTTATAACAAACAATAATAACTGATCCCAAACTCTCAGCCCGTATCCAGAGTTTATATTCCTAAAGGAAGCACAACTTTAAAACAGAACGCATAATTAATGGTCGAGGGAAAAATTCAGGAGTGCTCACGTGTTTATTTATTTTTTTAAGGCCATAAAATTCCTTCTTTCAGTTTCTCTTCCACTTATTTTTTTAATTGTATGTATCTTTGCCCTCAGTGAGGACTGTACAGCTTTTCTGTCTTTTCTTTTCACCTTTGTGTGTGTGTGTGTGTGTATGTGTGTGTGTGTGTAGAGTTGCGCATCGACAGTATCGTACCTTATTTTTGTAACTGTGAAGTAAACACATATAGATGTATATATACAGTATATCCAGTATTTATCCAGCAGAATGTGAAAGGAGGGATTCTTTGTGCTGCACATGATCGTCTTTGGATTGTTTTTGGTTTTGTTCTCTTTTGGTTTTGTTTCATTCCAGCACTGGAATATAAGACTGTACGCAAAAAAAATGTGATCAGATCAAATCAAATCAGTGTAATTTATTCAAATAAATATCTAGAAATGGTTATCATGCCTGCTGACTTTCCATTCACACACACACACACACACACACACACACACACACATTCATTTAAACCTAAAGTGAGGATTATTGCTGCATTAGAAGCAGAGATGTTCCATTATTCAGCCTCCTGTTGGATTCTTTCCTCCTAAAAGTAAAAATAGGTCAAGGAGAAAATAAACCTTTGTACCTCAGAGAAAACTGAAACCACAACCTGCTAAATGTGACTCCAGTCTGCAGAATATTCAAGGATTCAAACATTCAAATAATGACTCTGATACTTAACATGTCTGCCCTGCTACAAGGTACTCCAGTGTACTGTAGTACTCCAGTGTAGTACTCCAGTGTAGTACTCCAGTGTAATACTCCAGTGTAGTACTCCAGTGTAGTACTCCAGTGTAGTACTCCAGTGTAGTACTCCAGTGTAGTACTCCAGTGTAGTGCTCCAGTGTAGTGCTCCAGTGTAGTACTCCAGTGTAGTACTCCAGTGTAATACTCCAGTGTAGTACTCCAGTGTAGTACTCCAGTGTAATACTCCAGTGTAATACTCCAGTGTAATACTCCAGTGTAGTACACCAGTGTAATACTCCAGTGTAGTACTCCAGTGTAATACTCCAGTGTAATACTCCAGTGTAATACTCCAGTGTAGTACTCTAGTGTAGTACTCCAGTGTACTGTAGTACTCAGTGTAGTACTCCACTTTAGTCCTCCAGTGTAGTACTCTAGTGTAGTACTCCAGTGTAATACTCCAGTGTACTGTAGTACTCAGTGTAGTACTCCAGTGTAGTACTGATACAGGCCAGTTTTTTGCAGACAATATCATTACAATCCTCTAATTTCATGTTTGATGTTCAGTCCGAAGCATTTAGTATTTGCATTGTGTGTCATCAGTTTTAGAGGCAATGGGTGAAACTCAGATTCTGATTCTTTCATCAAGTCGACACACTGAGGAGAAACAGTGATTGTAGCTTGATTGAGGTTTTATTTTGGTCAAAAGATCTCTCTGGCCAAACTTTGTCGTCTTTGTAGTCTGAGATGATCACACATATCAGTGTAAAGGGAAGATTGAATAAAAGACTTCAGATTAACTAAGGGGTTTGAGTTGTTTAACCTCTTTGACCTTATTGAGTACACTGTGTGTGGTGTGTGTTTGTGTGTGTGTGTGTGTGTGTGTGTGTGTGTGTGTGTGGTGTGTGTTTGTGTGTGTGTGTGTGTGTGTGTGTGTGTGTGTGTGTGTGTGTGTGTGTGTGTGTGTGTGTGTGTGTGTGTGTGTGCGCGTGTGTGTGTGTGTGTGTGTGTGTCTGTGTGTCTGTGTGTCTGTCTGTGTGTGTGTGTGACAGTTAATATCAGATGTGGGTGACACCTTTTGGTCCCCACCCATTATCTGTCATCACCTGTCTATCAGACCACACCCTTTTTTTCGTGCATACAGTTTAACCCATGCACACCTCATTACACTGGAGCAGACACACACATTAACACACACCTTTAACTCACGCTGACACCGATCCAGCATTGGTGAGCTCCTGTTAAAGTCCTGCATGTGACGATAAAGTCACCCGGGCCTTTTGTCCTGCAACAGAGCATGTCGCCCACACCATCACACACCCTGTGTCACACACACACACACACACACACACACACACACACACACACACACACACACACACACACACACAGCCTGCGTTCTGTTTGACAGGATCCACATACCATAAACCGACAAACACTTAAACCGACCGCAGCACACAGTGAGTGCTATTGTCTCAGGTGTGCAGGTGGATATTGTGGATACAGGGCGTCTCCTATCAAATGTCATCTATGAACCTGTGCCAGATGTTTGCCTGCTGCCCTCACGCCACACAATCTGGAGGTGAAGCGCCCTCTGGTGGCGCCAAACTGACAGTGCTCAGCGGGGACGTTTCACTATGTAGAATCATAACAGTCAGGCAGAGGCGTAAACTAACCAAACATATGGATTACAGTTACTCATTCAATATTTTAGTTAGTTGTAAATCTATTTAATGTTTCTATAATTGCCTGTTAGTTGTATTTGGAACTACTTTATTGAGTCCATTCTTCGACCTTTAATTATGTTTGTATTTGGTATTGGTATAAAACATTTGCAAGCTTCTGTCAGCCAAGAAATGCCTCCAAACACACACACACACACACGCACACACGGCCTCTCTCCTCTGTGGCCCACACATACACCCTGTAGCTTTGGGGAGGAGGAAGAGGAGGAAGGGGGAGACAAGACAAGCAATCCAGTAAAAAGCATTCCTCAGGCCGTCTCTCCTGGTGGGTGGCCTGCCCCCCTGCCCCCTGCCCCCCCCCCCCCCCTCCACTCCCCACCACCGACCCACCAGACAACACACTCCTCCACAGCCACTGACACACTTCTGAAAATGCTGACCTGATAATCCAGCACCACCATGGACTCAAGTCTAAGATGTTGCTTGTCCCGATGAAGAGGCAAAGATGAGGATGCTTCCGTTTTAGTTTTTTGGCACCACGTCCGCCATTTTGGCTCTCAGTTTATAAACTCTTCCTCCTTCGATCCAGCTAAACAAGCCCGTCTGCAGGATCTGTATCGTCTTTCGACAAGGATTCATTTAGTTGCCGTGTAAAGCGAGAAGATGCCGCAGCCTCCGCACCGGCGAGCTCAAACTGGCAGGGCGGCGGGCCACTCCATCACGTGTGACACATGAATCAGCCGCAGCTCTTAATGCATGAATGGAGCTCTGCATATGTTCCAAACCACGGCAAACCGCGAGACACCCACACCAGTTACAGGCACAGAGAACAATGCAGTATCAAACTCAGAGACCTGTGAAACTTGCTGCACTGCCTACTCACACATGTAAACCGACCCACTGTCATAGTGAAGAAGACTAAAAGACAAATGTAAGGTAAACACGTAGGTATGATTCTCTTTATCTTAAATCCTGCAGGTCGCTCATCATAAATGCCACAAAGTCAATGTGCAGCATAGAAAACACCGTTCAGTTTGTAGATATGTTCAAAATAATGCAAACCTCATCTATAACAATCAATGTCACCGGACCAAACAAAACAACCATTTCAGCTATTTGACTCAATATAAGTGTTGCACCGCTTCAGAGAAAAAGAACCAATCAGAGCCCCAGAAAACCGTGACATCATTAAATCGTTCTAAAGCTAAAATAAAGATTCACAAGCTTGTATTGGCAACAAAAATATACAGGATTCAAGTTTCTCTCTCACACACACATATAGGCACACACTTGCAAACACACACGCGCACACACACACACACACACACACACACACACACACACACACACACACACACACACACACACACGCACACGCACGCACGCACGCACACAGCAGACTGGTGAACTACTTTAGATGGAGGTTTAAAAACAAAATTACAGCACAGACAGAAAATAAAGCCAAACAAAAGGGGATGAATAAGTTCAGACTGATGGGAATTCTCACACACTCACTCATACTCACACACACTCACACACACTGTGGAGCAGCTGGCGGTGGGAGTGTGCCAGTGTGTGTCATTACATGTTTTGCCGCGGCGTTCATACATAGTTTCTCTATTCAGCAAGAAAGCCCGGCTCTCAACACCAGACAGAGGCGGCTAATACCCCTGTCTGTCAGAGACGCTCAGAGAGTAAGTGATTGGAGATGACAAACGAGGCAGTAAGACAGGTCAGGCAGCTACACACACACAGAGAGAGAGAGAGAGAGAGAGGGAGGGAGAAATAGAGCAGGGAGAGGTATTTAGTGTGTGTGTTAATCTCAGCATGAGGGTCTGCGAGGGTCTGACGCCGCTCTCGTCTGTCAGGTGTGCAGTTTGCTTCCGGCTCCCTTCCGTCCACCATCAAACCCTCCATCGTTGTCACGGTGACAGTCGGCGGCGGCGGGGTCCCTGAGACGAGCCGGAGGCCCCAAGCGTCTTCACCAGGGGCCCCGCAGTCAAAGGAAGGGAGACTTGAGTTAGATAGTTAGTGAGTTAGTTTACATGTTTACACAATGTTTACATGTTGTTTTGAAGCTTATTTCAGATCTCAGTGTCTTTCATTGTTTGGTGTGTGTTTTTTTTCCAACTACGCTCCTAAACTGGAACCAACAACCAAGTTAGCCTTTAATTAGACATTGAACTCGATGTCTTTGTTCTATTCTTTCATTTTATTGATCTAATTCTAAGGAATCTCTCACTCTCTGTATTTTTATTGTTAATCACTTAAATAAAGATGATTGGTATGATTATTACTATTATTGTTATATATAAAAAAGTCGTCTGTGCAGGTCTGAAATTAACATCCTGTTCCACTATAGGACAGGTTTGTGTAGCATTTTGAATCAGTGTGCATTACTTAGAGACATTAATCATGTTATTTGCTCATTTATGATAAATAAACGAATAACTACACAATAAAAATACACACATAATTAAGACAATAAATAAAGAACAAATGATGAATGATGGAAAAATTAAAGAATCAAGTAGTTAAGAGTCATTTCTTTTCCATTCCGCTGTCTCGGGCGGCTCACAGCGATGACATCGTGGCTGTGTGTGCGGAGCGTTCCTGATCCTCCTGATCTGGAGGGAAACAGGGAAACTAACATTGTCCGACTGACACTTAGATTTGGTGCCAACTGATTGATTGCTTCATATTTGTTTATTTTTGGGATTGTGAATGTTTTAAAACCTGGAAAAGGCGTTGACACAAATGTTTAACAGCTTCAATCAAACACGAGCTCAATGATTCGTCTGAGTTTTTGACCTTTAACTAAGAACTAAATAAGTAATAGATACACAATATAACTGCTTCATAAAACTACACATTACACACAAACACACATTATTAAAAGAAATTGAAAATAAAAAGGATATTATTGAATTTATGAAAGACATACTGTGTGGTTAATAATAATTATAATAGTATTATTGTTGCTATAGAGAATAACACCATAAAAAAGTGTTGTATGTATTTATAATTATGAACAATCAAGAAATGAATTAGCACACATATTTAATTTAATTAATTATACTTTAATATGTGCTTAATGACTTGATATAGTGATTCAGCAGTGGTATTATTATGGGATAGTAACTGATCCCATGTTCAGGTCATAGGTGAACATTGAGATTCATTTTGTTTTGAAAGGAAATATGAATGTGTTTGCCTTGTGACTTCCTGGAGTGCAGCGTCTTTACTGCTTCTAAACTGTGCTGAGTGGTTTAGACTGTAAAGGGTCCTTAAAGTGTGAGCCAACAGTGAAGCAGAGAGAAGGCTTTCATGACAAATGGTGCCAGGTTAAGTGCCAGACGCAGTGCATGCAAAACAGCACAATGGAACAACATTTGGTGTGCAAATCCATCACTGCATTCAAATGGTGCCTCAAACACACAGTTGAGACACAAACATGTGTGTGTGTGTGTGTGTGTGTGTGTGTGTGTGTGTGTGTGTGTGTGTGTGTATGTGTGTGTGTGTGTGTGTTTGTGTGTGTGTGTGTATGTGTGTGTGTGTGTGTGTGTGTGTCCTGAGAGGAACCTAAAATTACCGTCTTTGTCAACATGTGGGATCACTTCACACAAACCAAACTGACACAAATCGGAATTAATAGAGATTGAACAGAGCTGACCGGGACAGAACCTGGCACCTTTAGAACACACACATGATTCATCTGCAGGTTTGCTCATACACAATAACATTGGCTGTGATGCTGCCGTCCTGTGGAGTGTGACTGAAGGGTGTGTGTGTGTGTGTGTGTATGTGTGTGTGTGTGTGTGTGTGTGTTTTCCTGGCTCAGCGCTGAGTGTTAGGGAGCAGAGAAACCTGTCTGTTTCTCCATCTATTCACCTGCTTTAATCCCGCAGAGAGTCACACCCACACTGTACCATTGTGCAGCTGAAAACCTCTCCATGCATGACAGAGTGCGGGTGTATGACTTTATTAACCTATAACTTACACACACACACACACGCACATGCACATGCACATGCACACACACATGCACACATAGAGTTTATAAACATGCTCATGCAAACATACAGGCTGTAATTTGCTTTAGAGCACCCAGCTGATCGCATGACTCTCTCTACGCTCTCACTCTATCACTCTATTCCTGCTCTTCTGCTCAGTCTGGGGCCCTGAGTTTTGTCCCTTCATGTCTTTATCGGACACTAAGACACCCAGACACAGAGAAAAAGGTTTATCGGTCTGTGAAAGAATCCAGAAGAACTTGTCGGGCAGCAGCCGCTCTTTTCATCCTGCAGCGGAACAACCCTGTATTGGAAAAGCCTGCGAAGATTAAAGAATCACAAAGAGGCTGATTTGTTTGATAAATCTTCACTTTTCTGTGTTTCTCTATCTTAAATCTTCCCCATGTTTGCTGAAGCTCATATTAATCCTCCTCCTTTTGTTCCACTGTGTCTGGATGTCTCCTTTCTACTTGCTTTCACCCCTCTGTTCCCATGGGTGAGGCTCATTTACATATTTAATAAAAAAAAGGAGTTCAATTGTATGTGTTTACGACTGAGATACTGATCAGGCCTTCACCCATCTGCATTGGAATTTCCAGTTCACAGGTGTATGATAACGTCAACAAGTGCACCCAGTTCACTGACTGAGGACAGTTACAGACAAATGCAACCCAGTACCACATCCCTGCACTCCATTCTGCCGTTGTGAATCCTCTAATGTTGCGCTTTTGTTGACATTGTGTCTGAGAGGCGTTGATTCATCTACACTGGCACTCTGGAGGCTAGAGAGCTGTCGGCGTTGTCCTGTAATGCAATAATACCTCTAACAAGGCCGTTATCATTTCATCTGCATGTGACAGACAGATACTGACGAAATGTATTAAGGGGAGAGGGAAGATTCCGTTTTGCGGTAGATACGGATCAGGACTCTCATTTTAATTATAAAACATTCAGGCTCAGGTCTAGATATGATGATATCAGGACCACTGTGGGAAAAAGAGACCAAAAACATCAAATGTGACGAGAATAGTTGTAATGTTAGGTGTTTGACTAATAATCTGGTGTTGGATGATGTCACCAGAGCTGTAAATCCTTTATTTGAACTCTTTCTTAGCTCATTTACGCACAATTCATTCTTAACATTTCTATTTTTTTTTCTTTACCTGGCTGTCACTCTCAATTAATCAATTATCAATTTCTAGTGGATGGCTACTGAGTGTGTGTGTGTGTGTGTGTGTGTGTGTGTGTGTGTGTGTGTGTGTGTGTGTGTGTGTGTGTCCATTAGTCTGAATGAGCTTGAAATAACTGGGTGTTTATATTGTTTATGTATTGTATTTGTCATTGTATTTGTCACAGGCTACTTTAGGAAAAGATGACATTTCATTTTCAGCATATTAGATAAAATCAAACAAATAAGAGAGAGACAGTTGCAATAAGTTTGTAATAAAACAAACAGCACTTCCTCGTTCTCTTTCTCTCGTTCTTTCTCTTTCTCTTTCTCTCTCGTGTTTCTGACTATCATCCATTGTGGCTTTACCCTCAGTCATATTGCTGAATATTTGTAGTCATTACATATTACATCACTGCCTCCAACTGGACTGTGGAGACAAGGAATCAAATATAAATATATGTAATCCAATATTTATTTTGATTGAGTAGTTGTTTATAATCTATTAACAGCTTGTTATGTGAAGTATTGAATGGATAGTAAGAGTCTGGATGTATAGGAGCAAAGATGGTGTGTAAACATCAGAAAGAGCCTCTCAGTCAATATGATGGAAGTCCCAGTGATCCTGCAGAGCCGTCACACTGGGACACACAGGTAACTCTCTATATCATGCAATATGAACCAGCAGGTGAGACTGTGACAACTAAACAAAGAGAATAAAAGCACAGAGTGAGAGTCTGCTGTGGACGTCCACCTGCACCTGCGAAACAAGACAACTCTGAACCAGTGTGTATCTGATGAGGGAGATCATTCCACATTTCCTACGCTCACCCCTCTACCCCCTCCCCCCTCTCTCTCTCTCTATCAAACAGTTGACCTAAGTTTAACCCGTGTTCGCACCTGAACGCGAAGTTCTTTACCAGACAACTTATCCTGCCGCTCGCCGAGTGCCAGAAGAATCCACCGTGAAGTCACGAACAAGAGCCGCACTGCGCCGCACCGTGGAGTGTGTTCCTCACATTCTGTTACATTAAAAAAGGAGAGTTTACAGGGGAAAAAAGTTGTTTTCTGTACCTCAATTACAACAATTATACCGGTAGCAGATCCCTATAGGACTATATCCACAATGGGAAAGACATGTTGTGTTTGTGCGCCTGATTGCTTACACACAAGATGTAGCTTGTATTGGCTTTTTGCCTTAAGTACAGATAATCCACATGTGTCAGTGATTGAGGAGGTACAAATCCCACAGTAACAGACACACAGGTGGCAGTCGAAAGAAAGAAAAGGCATACCAATCTGATCTCTCTCTCTCTCTCTCTCTCCCTCTCTCTCTCTCCAAACCATTTACCAAGGCTGAGTCATAACCTTCCACTGTACCAGCTACAAGTATGCAGACTGCACCCAATACACAATTCCCTCGCTTTGTCAGACTCTTGCTCGACCTCTATCTCTCTCACATACCCACGCACACACACACGCACGCACGCACACACACACACACACACACACACACACACAAGTGGACTGTTTTGCACTACATCCTGTTTGAGCGGTCATGCTCAAGTCTCAGCCAAGTCAAGCATGAATATGTCAGCTAACATTGCTGTTGGAGTGTTCTAACTGTCTGTGCAGGTATTGACAATGTCACCAAAAATAAAATATCTGAAACTTAACATGAAACCCTGTAGGCAACATAAAAGTAAATTAACTTAATCCCTTTAGAGAGCAGAACTGTCAGTATTCAAATCCTTCACTTAAGTACAAAGACTGCACCGGTATCTGTTACATGTGAACTCATCAACAATGGAAATGTCAAAAGTGGAGATATGCGGCGGCAGATCAGGGAACATTTGCAATTGTGTGTGTCCAATTAGAGGGATTATAATTAAATAATATATAGCAATAACAGAATACAGAAGTTATTGACAAAAGTGTCTTTATTTGCCGACTTTATTATGTGAGTATAAATGTGGTCACAACGGACCTATTCATTTATGAGTCATAGCACTTTTAGGGAGAATGAGTCACGCCCATTCAAGTTTGCCAGCAAATTGTGCCAAAAACAAAAATCAACACCAAAAACAAAGAAACAACCTTAATCTGACTGAGGCCAGAAGATTCACATGCAGAATCCTGTGACACATTGGGGCTGAAGTTGCGGGAGGAGGAGCGTCTGGTGTTCCGGAACCAACGAGGACTTTGATGATGATGATGTGATGATGTGATGATGATGATTGTTACGCTTCAAATGTAATAACCTTATAAAAGGTAAATGTCAGAGTGGTAGTAACGGCGCCGACATGTAACCCGCACGGCAACCTGCCAAATTTGATTCAAATTGGATTACGAGAGAGATGGAAGCAATTACAATGCACCTGCTCCACTGTGTGTGTGTGTGTGTGTGTGTGTGTGTGTGTGTGTGTGTGCAGGTGTAAATAAAACCTCCCATGTTAAAGACACAAATTCAGGTGGAAAATACATAAAAACATTCTTACTTTAATGTAAAGCTGCTTAAATCCTCCCATTCTCCTCGGCACTGCTGTAAATTCACAATCTAGTCAAAATGGCACAAAACAGAAAATAATGGAGGAAACTTCTCACTTTAAACACTGTATTTCGAAGTTCGTGCTGAAATGCAAACAGCACGAGTCGATGAGTGCACGTGTGTGTGTGCACGCCATTGCCGTTGAACAGAACCGACTTGTTGTTTATATTGCAATTACATGATCTCAATCATCTGCCCCTATATGATTATTGAACAGGTTCCACTTCACATCCTGACAAACCTTCGTCTGCGGGAGCCAAAGCCCTTCATGTGCCAAGCTCAAGGAGACGTGTCAGGGGTTTGACAGCTGAGAAAACACACGCCTGTACTCAGGGATACGTGTGTGGATGTGAGTGTGAGTGCCTGTGTCTTCCTGCTTAGGAATCACAGGATTTAGGCAGCGGTGAAAGCTTGTCACAAACGACACACAAAAGCCTCGTTGTGCGCTAGTGGAACAATCGCGGCGCCTTTGACCAGGACGTCTCTAAACATTAAGGACAGAGAGAGACATTTCGGTGCTTATGGTGCTGCTATAGTAGCCACTTTTTTATGTTTTTGTCCTCTAACAAAAGATGTTCCCCTGGATTCAGTGGGTTCAGCCCAATAGGCCACACCCATGAGCGCCCAACTAGATTTCGAACCATCATGGGGTTGTTGTTTGTGTTCGTCTCCTCCTGCGATTTTGCATCAGTTGTCACAAACTTTTACATGAAAGAACGTCTGAACCAAGCCACACAAAAGCTAAACCATTCATTTTTGATATTTCCTTTCATTTTGCTATCATTTGCCTCCTAATTTGTGTGGGCGTGGCTCATTCTTCAAAACCTGCTGTTTCTAATGAATGTGTTAGTGTTACTGCAGCCAAATGTGGGGCACGCAACTAATTAAACAATCAATCGAACCTGACGGTGGCGTAATAACTACTCGGCCTTGGGTGAGGCGTGCGCTTTTGTGGCCTTGTTGCTCTGCCTGTAAGAGGAGCTGCTCTCAGCTTGAGTCAGGTTCTGCTCTTTCTTAGAAATCAACGGAGCTCCTCACGTGTAAAGTGAACTGCGTGCCATTACGTGCCCATGCTGAGAGAATAGACTTTACACACACACACACACACACACACACACACACACACACACACACACACAACCCAGAGAAAAGCAAATAGCTCTATTTCATGGGAAATACAGAAGAACTCTGTGTGGTAACTGTGACTCTCCCCTTTCTCCCTGCGGTCTGTCAGACACACACACACACACACACACACACACACACAGAGAAATGAATCCTTGTTAATGAAGTAGAACAAAATAAGGAGTATGGCGTCTGAGTGCTGTAACCATCCTAACGTGCCGTCCCATTGTGCAACTGAGTTTCCATTCAGGTGCAGGCAGGGGTAAAAATGCTGCTGTGAGCGGCTGCTGGGCTCTGGCAGGCTGAGACATCTATGAGGTGTTGACACACACAGATCCACTCAGAACTCAACTGACACAGATGCCACTGACGTTTGCAACCAGCCGTGGCTATAATTGCAGCAAAGAGAGTGTGCGCCGAGTGTGCGTGCGTGTGTGTGTGTGTGTGTGTGTGTGTGTGTGTGCCATGTAAAGCTTGACTCATACTCAGATCAGTGTGTGTGCGTGCATTTGTGTGCCAGACAGACAGAGAAAGAGAGAGAATCTTAATCCACAATGAAAAATGAATCCTAATAAATTGGTTATTTACATTTTATCAGCCTAATCCCAAATAAAAGCGTGTTTCAATTTTCTATTAGTTTTAACATGTTAAGGTTTTTATTTTGACGTGATGGTTTCGTTCTTGGTTCTATTTCCCTTTCTATTCTCTTCTCTTTTGTAATCGTAGCTTTAAAGCACAGAAAATTGCCGTGTAAATAAACAACACAAATATTTATTGTGTTTTACTCCGTGTTTTCCCCCCTTTTTTGTTGCTATAAGCTACAGGCAGACAAATGTATGCAAACAGGACTTTGACTCCGAACTAACACTGCTACAAAAGTGGGTCAAGTTACTCAGCATTTGTCCCAAAATATCCGCAAAATCGTTAAACACGACGACATAATGGATGGATGCAGTTGTGGTATAAAACATTTGCACTGCCACAAATTGGCTCCAAATGCTGAGAATAAATACATCTCAGCTACTTTCGTACACTAAATATTACACTTTCACTTGTCGTCGTGAGCTGCACAACATTCTGTGCAGTTACAAAAGGAACTACACAGGATCTTACAACTCAAACATTTCACTTAAGGGGACAATAACTGTTGCAACTAGGCCGCAGAAATTGTTTATTGGTTTTGAGCCATGTTGTAGCTGATACACAATAACTCAGGAAGGATTCATCAGGCGGCTCAGTCATCGTGCCGTGAGTCATAGTGGAGCTCATTACGCTCAGACAACCTGTCATTATCTACTTTAAATTGTTTGACTGACACTTATTCATCAATAAGCATCAATCCCTGGTAACCGCTGTGGCTTCTGTGTACCTTATTATCTTTGTTTTCTATGTTATTTTCTCATGAAGATAAAAGGATCTAAAAATATAAAGTGACTTTTTTCCTGTCTTGCTCAAATTGTAACGTCATGATTAACTTTATGGACTCTTCCTCCTGCTTTAAGATTGAATACGTGTTGACTCTTTCAGTGGGAATAACTTAGAAATGACAAGAGTCAATATCAGTGTCATGTTTGTTGACTCATAGAGGCGATGTGGCTGAGGGGCGGATTTTTAAAAGCCGCAATGGGTGTGAACTTACATAAACACAGTTCGAGTGATTGTTGCTCCGAGTTGTAAAACTACTAACTCTACTGCTAATAATGTACTGCAACACACACACAAACTCCATAGATGTGTTTTGAGGAGGAAAGCATAGCCTGTAACCCAAACTAAACTCTCTAAAAATGTCTTTCTTACTGTCACGTTTGTTATACTACAATTTGGTCAGTGTCCGGGGGAGTTTGGGGAAGAATATACACACATGCACGCGCGCACCCACACACACACACATACACACACACACACACACACACACACACACACACACACACACACACACACACACACACACACAGTGATTTAACGGCAGGCCCCTGGGCAGTGCAGTGCTTCAGTTATGTAAACTGGCCCAGGTTTGGAGTCAGTCAACCATCAAGACTTTGCATCCTCACCAAGCTCCTGCAGCTGCTAATGCAAACAAGAAGTCCTCACTTGCTCCATAGTGGCCTGGCTGAGTGAGCGCACGCACACACACACACACACACACACACACACACACAAACACTCACACGTACCCAATGCAACATTTCACCCTAAAATGAGATGTCCATTGCTAAAGAGGAGGCATGTTAGATTAAAAAAAAAAATAATACTGAAATGAATAACTGAATGACTTAATGGCTCAAAATAGACATTTAAAAAGAAAAAGACATTATTTTGCCTGTAAAAGAAGGAGAGAAAAATAGATAAATACATTTTTTTTTTGGTGGAAAAAGTGTCAACACCATAGTTTCTATATTGTTAAAATGTTCTACAGATATAGAATAGATGGACATTTTAAAATGGATCACTTGTATAAGTGATTATATGACTTGAGAGATGATTTATAGTTTTACCTTGAATTCTTTCAGAAATGACATCATTGTCTTCAATAGCTGTAACCAGACTTTTATTTTCTATCATTTGCAAAAAACATCTGATTCCTAACTCAAGCTAAAACTTTTTTTTTCGCTAATTTTCTCAAAATCTACAAACTTAAAATTATTTTCCCTCAAAAAGGTTTGTAGTCTAAACAATACCTGCACACGTTTCTATTGCTGTGAAATATTGTTTATAACCTAAAATCCACCTAAAAAGAAGGGCAGACGTGTTCAGTGTTAATAACGTGTTGCTTCATTTGCACGTGTTCATGAATGATTCAATATAAATCACACCACAAAAGCTGTACGGATTTTTGTCTGTTTAATGTTTTCAGTCCAAAGCAAAGAAATGAAAACACACACTTCCTCTTATTACACATTTTGGTGACATAGAATCAAACCTTTGTCCTTCTCCTCTCCTTCTCTCCCCATTACACTCTGCACATTGTTTTCAACCTGCATCTGCTCTAAAGTCTCTCACACACACACACGCACACACACATACACACACACACCCTGTATAGATTTGAGCCTTCACATGGTCAAGAGTGTTCAAATTCAAATGGCTAATTTGTTTGTCTTTGTTTGCAGAAAGCCGTTTCTCTTTGGCACAGCCAGCAGTATATGTGACACACAAAGTGAAGGGCTCTTCATTTGCGTTGGCTGCAGCTCTGCTCTGCCGTGCAGCTGTCTGGGCCTCCAGCCATCATTTGCGTCTCCACACTGCAGTGTGACGGACAGGTGGAGGCCTCTCACAGCAGCATCGGTGCATGGCTCCAGGGCCCTCAGAGGCCCCTAACGTATACTCAGCCATGGTGAGAGGACAGGGTGAGAGCACTTTACCAGGAAGACGGCAGATTAAAAGCTTCAAATAACTAATATGTCATCGAAAGCACTTTATTTTGAAGCGACTAAATAATAGCTGCACATGCTGCACCAATCAGTATTTGTCAACCACGTTTATGTTTTAAAATTGATCCTTTATATCAGAGTTTTGGCTTCAACCGGCTGATTCATGAGCTTGATCACCAGGCTTTGTGTGGTGAGGTTTTGTGTTGTAGTTCAGACCAAAACCCAAAGAGTCTTGTTTGCTCCCAGTAGATGAATGAAAACGAATGTTATCATTTATATAAGAATGATTTGACACCCTAAAGCACATGAGCGACTTATAGAAGTGTATCCAACGTGCTGACACTGAGGTCCCCTTTCTCCAGGAACTGTCATTTTTAATCCATTTTTTTCATCCATTTTTAATCCAGCACAAACACCAAGATAAAAGGATCACGAACAAATATTATCATTTAATGCTGTGCGGGAGCCAAACTGTGACACATAAGCAAACTACGACGGCTATGAGTTTGAGCTCGGGCAACAAGGAGGACATGAGAAATGATTGTTCTGTGCCACGGAGCATAAGAAGTGAAGGGTGAGGTCCAACCCAAGCCATCACATCTGTCACAAGCGACTTCAGTAACCACACAATCAAACACCATTACAGTAATGTGAACACGAATACTTTCTCTAATACAGAATTAATTGTATTGACATTGCGTCTTAAGCTGAAATTCAATGTTAAGACACCGTCTAAGTCGGACCACAAACAACCAGCAGGACTAAACCCAGAAATTATACACGGCCGCAGCCAATTTGTTTTTATATTAACTACAAACTTAAGAACTCTTAGTATTGTTTAGATAAATTGAGCTTCTTGACAACTGCATGAACTCGCTCTTCAAACATTGAGAGCTTATTTTCTCAACTTACAAATGAAATGTTGACTTATATCCAGACAGTGAAGTGAAAAAATACAGAAAATCCTCAAAACCTTTTTATAACAAGTTTAGACAAGCCAACATGCTGAAGAACACCAGGGCATTTTAGGATATATTTCAATGTTTTTGTGTGTGTTTTTTTTTATTTTCTTATCTAATCACAATCACACTTATTAAAATTAAATTCTGACTGTGTGAAAATGTGTTCCTAAATTGATAATACGAGCATCTTCATCTTCTCCTAAAGATTATTGTGGCACATTACGTTGTTTAGCGGAAAATATGTCAGGATCCAGTGGGATGTTTGCTTCTGTCAGCCAGCTTTGCATACTGTATACACACACACACACGCTCTCATACTACAGTATGTTAATGTACAAGCTTGTGCAAATCACAGTTTGCTCATCGATTATGAATGTAGTCGTAGTTTGCCCACAATTCAACATTAGGAGCCAGTAACTATGACAGCAACAGTAACTGGAGGGTTAAAGTAGCTAAAAGGCTCCGATCATTACGTCTAAACAACTCCATGGAGCTTAGATTTGACTAACTCAGCCTCCCTGAGTGGAGAGCAGCGCCTCTCCTCTGCCATGACAGACATCACATCACATCACTCATTGCTCAACGCTGAAGCCGTAACGTTTCAGCTGACGGCCTCCGTCGTCACCTGAGCCGCGTTCAATGGAAACAACGGAGGAATCGGGCTCAGGGGAGGCTCTGCCACAGCTGACAGGTATGTGGCATCACATGGGAACCTGAAGAGGCACCCATCACTTACTGTAGGGTGCCACGTGCCCCCACGCCCAGGCCCCCCCTCCCCCTCCCCCCTCCCCACCCAACAGGAGTCAACCTTTCATCAGGCAGAAACCCTCTCTCTCCCCTCTGCAGGCTCGTGCTGTGACACAGCGTTAACCCTGCTCAGGGCTGAGTGGTGTAGCCCTGCTTTTTCTGTTTGTTTTTAGGATTAGGCGGTGAACCCCACACACGCACACACACACACACTCAGGCCTCTGGAGTCCCCTGACTACATACCACAGGGACTGCTCAGAGGGCGTCAGCTCTTCATTTCTGGTGTCAATGAAATTTTATCGCGTTCAAGCTTTCACTTTCGCTGATTACTCTCCAGGAATGAGATAGTTTGTTTAAAATCAAATATGTGCATGTGATGCCGTCTGAAATGGACACCAGATTAAATGTCTTCAAGAGCTTTGAAACGTGTTAAACAATCAACCAACCACTTGAGGGAACCTGCGTTCAAACATTGGCCGTGTCGTCCAAGTTGGTTATTCCTGTCTCTCGGGTTGCATCCAGGGATCACGATGATGGTCTATATTTTGCATGCTGCAATCACAGGACGGGCTTTGTCTGGACATTATTTACATCTCTTGACACAGCTGGCTTGTCCAACCACTGGCACTAAACAAACAAGGAAGCAACGCAGAAAAAACAACACGTAGGTTAACTTACCACTAAAGAGGTCTTTTAGTGTTAAACGGCAAAACAACATGGACCATTTTGGATTTTTGAAAATACAATGAGGTCTCCTTTAGAGGGGAATTTGAATATTAACAGGGAAGAATTGTGTGTTTTGAATGCTCTGGTCGTTAACATTAAAGAGGTCCAGTAAGGCTCAGATCTGACGGATGCAAGACGACGAAAAACGATGACAGAAAAGGCGTTTTTACTGAAAAACAATCCAAAACAATCCACCTCTGCCCTCAAATGTTCAGCTCGGCAGAAAAGCACTATGACTCATAATGTCGATCAGTGAAATAAATGGTGAAATATAGGGAACAGAAACGTCAAAACACTTGAAAGAGAAATTTCCAAGAAGTATGTGCCTTGTAGAACGCAAACAATAGACCTCTATCAAGCTGAAGTATGCTAAGAGCATGTGATGTATAGGGGAGGTGTGGCCCCTGAGGTGCTGTGTGGACGTAATACACTCCGCAGGTAACTAAGTGACTCATTCTCACACACACCTTGAAGAACGCATGGCACTCTCACACTCTGACTTGTCAACTTGTCGTGACAGCTCGCTCTGGGACTAAGACCAAAACATTTATCCGCGAAGCTTCATCTCTTGGAAAGACTTTCAACAACTTTTCGCATTTGAAGAACTGCTGGGAACTCTGAGAACAGTGAGTTTGTTACGGCAAATGTGAACTTTGTGGCATGATTGTGTATCGTGCAAACCTCTTCCTCTGCATTTCCCTGTGTAAGCTGTGATCTAATTCCTCCGGCTGTGGAAGTTAGCGACACTGTGCAGCGTTTACACCGAGTTCGCTCGTCTCTGGTCTCTGGTTTTTGCTCTGGGAATATCAGGAATTTTGGAGGACAATGCCAGTGGTCAAAGTGGAGAAAGATTCTCCGGCGGACAGCTCCTTGGCCACGTCCAACCCTCCGCTGCAAACAGAGGATCAACCTCGTGGCCGGAGGAGAAAGAGACCTCTGCAGCGAGGGAAGCCTCCCTACAGCTACATCGCTCTCATCTCCATGGCCATCGCCAATTCCCCAGACCGCAAGTTGACTTTGGGAGGCATCTACAAGTTCATCACGGAGCGCTTCCCCTTCTACAGAGACAATTCAAAGAAATGGCAGAACTCCATCCGCCATAACTTAACTCTCAATGATTGTTTTATCAAGATCCCTCGGGAACCGGGTCGGCCCGGGAAGGGCAACTACTGGGCCTTGGATCCAAACGCTGAGGACATGTTCGAGAGCGGCAGTTTCCTGAGGCGCAGGAAGAGGTTCAAGCGCTGCGACTTTAGCACCTACGCCTCATATGTCCACGAGACGCCCGTGTTCTCTCCTGTCCAGATTGCCAGATCTGCAGCTTATACCAACTCAGTCTACCCCAACATGACAGTAAGTCCATCCTACGGGCAGCAGCTGTCCTCTGCCTACTACCCCTCATCATCGCCTCCTGGCTTCGGACATGGACAGACCCGCATGTTCAGCATCAATAACCTCATAGGACACCCGACTCAGGGGCCAGAGGTGATGCAACAGCCCAGTCGGAACTTCAGCCCCGAGGGGCTCCCGAACGGAACGAGTCCCTGCAGTCTGGGCGCTTCGGGCTTCCAGGGGCAACCGTGCGGAGGCGCCATGCCGCCCCGCACCTCCACTCACGCCGGGTTCACCTACTCCGGGCCAAACAGCCACCCACATCACCACCACGGCACTCAGGGCTCATACGGACAGGGCCACACCCAGGGCTATGGAGCAACAGGACGCCTCCATGCCTCTGCCCCGGGGTCTGTGGAGACCATAGACCATTACGGCAGAGTCTCCCCAGTGCAGATCGGCTCTTTCTCCCAGTATAATGGTGCCGCAGGTCCTATTGCCAACACTGGAGGTTACCTGAGACACCCCACATACCCAGGGAATATGGACAGGTTTGTCTCTGCTATTTGAGTTAAATGAGTGTGTGCAGGAGAAGGTAGAAGAACAGCAGAACAGCAGAACAAGAACTCGTAACCACAACAACAGAGACTTGAGGGCGGTGAGAAAAGTAAACATTTCTGCGCACAGTTGGTTTGCAATGGGTGATTTTTGTTTGTCAGAAACATTTATTGATGAGGACTAAACCTTACGAGGGTCAAATACCTCCCATAATGTTTGTGATGTGCTACATCCTGTATACTTTACAACAGTGACAACACAAACGTTTTCCTTAGTGACTGTAATTTACTATTAAATATATTCTAGAAACTTGGATTTTAAAGGTCAGGACCTGTTTATGGTTTGTTTTAGTGTGAGATTGCGCTGATGCCCTGCAGCTTCTGTTAGTGATGAACTGAATGTACAACTATAATCTTTACATTATTGGTAATTTCAATTAAACTTATTTGCGTAAATTATTGTGCTTCATAGGCTTTGTCATAAGTGGCTTGTATGAAGAACATATGCTTGAATACTTTTGCATGTTTTGGTTGCTAGATGATAATGCATATATGGCCTTATTGGAAATAAATGCAGAACTACTAAGCACATTTGTTCAAGATTTAAAGGATTATTTATTATTCATGTATAACAAATAATAAAATGGATTTCTATTACTTAAAAATCAAACTTGCACCATTTTCCACCCCAAAAAATGAGTTTTGCCTTAAATCTGCTTTGCTGGCTCTGCTTTCTTCACGGTTTCAGCTCAGCTGGTTTGAAGTGATGTCTGGAGCCGCAGCATTAGCAGTCACCATGACCAGGCGGCCTCCATTATCAAGACCAGACATCGACGCAGCAGTTAGACAAGCAGCTGCACTTAAGATAACACAAAGATCCACTAATCAAGAAAATGAATTGACTTGAGACGGCGATGGTTTAACCCCGTGAAGCCGAGCAGAGACAAATACAGGCACGTACGGAAAGATGAGACGCAGAAGGAAACCAGGTTTGCCAAACATAACTTGATGTTTTCAGAAAAGCCCGTTTAAACTCGAGTGTTTTTTGAGAATCTGCGCGAGTAATTTGGTTCGATGGACGGACGTGGATATGAGCTAAGGTTGACAGCAGCCAGACGGATCAGACAGTCTATTTGTCAAGCTTAAGCTTCTCAGTACAATAAGATCTTAAATCTTTGTACTTATGAAACACACTGAGCTTAAGCTTGACAAATACAAAGAACAAATCATTTTTTTGCACAACTGATTCCATCACATCTAAGTTCACAATCATTAACTATTGTACATGCAGAGTGTATAACGGCATCTGTCCTGCTCTCATGCTGAACTGTGCAGCAACAAAAAGGTCCCAGATGACGACGACACACCATTAAAACATTTAAATGGAGAGGAAAAGTTCAAATATTCGACTTTATAACCATTTTGACAGTCAGTGTGCTGATAAAAAAAACACATTTTGCAAACATAATTCCAATCCAAAGTTGTAAATTTTGAATGTTCCAATATTTTCATAGGCTGCATAAATAAAATAAAATGCAAACAAAACTCTACTACCACCTTGTGGAGAATATCTGGGAGGATTTGGAAATGTGGTGCACCGTGTCCATAAACAGATATAAGAGCCTTTAAATATGCTTTTAAAATACAAAACAACAGTATGAGTGAAAGAATGAGGGGAAACAGCACCGGGATCAAATTGTACATTTAATAATAATAATATAATACAACAACTAAAAACACAGACTTAGAACATAAAACATGAACACAACAGAACTCGCCGGCAACACAGAACAGGTCAGCCGATGTAGTCGGCGAGCAGCCGGAGCTCTGCACAGTCCTTCACTATGTGCGGCACGGAGATCAACGTCTGTGTGGAGAAGGAACGGTCGTTATGCCAACTCTTTCATTCATCTGTGCTCATCGACAGAAGACAAACAAACACGGCTAAATGCTAACAGTGACGGAGCTCCGAAGCTTCTCACCTCTCTGACCCTCCTGAGCATCTTGTCCAACATGCGGAGCTCATCTTCAGTTTTCTGCTGGTTGGTCTGGTAGATGATTTGCTGTAAAGACGGCGCACAGAAACAGACACTTTAGATTGTACTCTGACACACACACACACACACACACACACACACACACACACACACACACACACACACACACACACACACACACACACACACACACACACACACACACACACACACACACACACACACACACACACACACACACACACACACACACACACACACACACACACACACACACACACACACGACTCACGTGTCTCTTTGCTCGGTCCAGGAGCTTGGTTCTGGCCTGTTCCATCTCCTGGACGCTCCCTTTCAGTTTGTCCACCTGGGGATGCGATCACAGAGACGTGCGTTAGGGGAAATCAGTGCTTAAAACAAAAGATGGGTATTGATCGGGTGACGGGTTCGTACCTCTTTTAATAGATTGATCTTGTCGTTGATAACCTGTGCTGGGTTGGCTGAATGGCCCCCGGCTTTCTCCAGCTCCTTGTGAAGGATCTGAGACTCCGTCCGTGCCTGCTGGAGAGCGCGGCGAAGCTCAGCCACCTCCCTCTGCAAAGCCTATCCACAAATACAAACAGCACAGTTGGCTGAGCTTAACTCAACATTCGGCAGAATCAAACTTTGCTGCATCGATGCAAACACATTGACATTGTTCCTCTCACGGTATTGTCGGCCTTGAGTTTGTTCAGGAGCTCCTGGGCCTCGCTCACGTCTGTCATCAACTTTGACATCGTTTTCTCATCCTGTGTAAGAAGGACAGGTTTTAAAGAGGCTATTTTATCAAGATCCCTGTCAGTAAGTTATCTGATGATGTAAATCCTGCCTGGGCTTTGTGCTGCAGTGCCTGGTTCCCTTTTTCCACCTGGCTGTTCAGGCGCTCCAGTCGACGCTCCAGCTCCTTCACCTCGGCCTTGTGTCTCCTGCCTGCAGACCGCTGCTCCTCCTGCAGGCCGGAGCTGGAACAACACAGAGACGGTGATGAAGAAGAAGGAGTAGCACAACACAAGGGTCTTCAATTGTAATCAAACTGTAAATATTAATGAGTATGATCTATAAAGATATTCATATTTTACTACCACACACTTTTTACATGTACATACACAGTATTGTGCCGCTCGTCCAGCTGAGCGTCTTTGCGCTGCTGCACCATAGTAACAGTGCAGACGAGCCGTGTGACCGTGGAGCTCAGGTCAGCCAGCAGCGCCGCCACGTCGCTCTGCTGCTGCTGCTCCTCCGGCTCAAACTCGCCATCGGCCTCTTTCGAAGCCTTCTTAGGGGTGACGGCTGCGATGCGGGTGAAGGCGCTCGTCTCGCTGAACATGCCGTCGCACTGCGGCTCGGGCACGTCTGAGGAAACACAACGACAGCTTAGACTGAGTAAAGACTACAAATCGATTTCACTCCTGAGCTCTTCATCTGCATTCCAAGGGGAGGCTTGCGATTACATGTCTGCAGTCTCAGTGATCGTCCTTTCATGGTCGGTGAGGTTTTACACCGTACTGCACAGTGACGAGAGGCTTGAGAGTCATAAATTGATGAACCATCCCAGTCAGAAGCTCTGTGAGGATTATTGGTAACTACTGTAACTCTAGTTTGTGAAGGAGCTCGTCTGTGTGTGAAACATTGGTGTAGTTACAGTACCTTCTCCAGCAGAGGTCTCCGTTTTCATATCCTCCCCGTTCTCAGCGGTTAAGGCAACCATGACGCTGTCGAGGAAAGAGCGGGAGGGGTGACGGCGCTCACAGCTGACCGGCTGACACTCGGCACCCTTAGGTGGCTCCGCTTTCTGGAGAGTCGGGGACACAAACCAGAGCGGCTCACACAGGGAACTTTCCTCCACAGGGGACAGGGGGACAGGGGGACAGGGGGACAGTGGCATTTCTGAGAGACTTTGCAGCTGAAGATAAAAATGAAAAGACTCACGCTACCATTTATAAGGAATGTGCCAACTTCATTTCTACATTTAATCAAGTTTCACATCACAGAGAATCAAAGTCAAGCATCCGATTCAGACTGATCCAGATGAGGGCTGTGTTGTTTACTGTGTGTATTGTTTTGTTCTTACCTGGTCAGTCAGAGTCCGCTGCAGCTCAGTGTCCAGCTCTTGCAGAGTGTGATGCAGTGACGTCATATCAAACACGACCTGAGCCAACGCCCCTCCCAGGTCCAGCTGAGTTGCGTTGGCGCTGGACCTGGTGGTCTCCAGCTCCTGCCCCAGTGCTTTGTTATCAACCCTACACACACACACACACACACATTCATTAGTGATGCGTCCCCACTGAGAATAGATCAGGGTACGCTGGCAATCAGTTCATCACGAGTGTGTAACGAGTGTGTACTGAGGCTTACTGGAACTGAGCGAGCTCTCGTCTGAGGTCCTCACACTCGATGTTCCTCTCCCTGAGCGCCTGCAGGTTGGCTCTCAACATGCCCTCGTTTTCGCTCACCTGCTCCCTTACCACATCGTTCTCCATCTGCAAGAACTGAGACACACACAGGGACACACACACACACACACACACACACACACACACACACACACACACACACACACACACACACACACACACACACACACACACACACACACACACACACACACACACACACACACACACACACACACACACACACACACACACACACACACACACACACACACACACACACACAGGGACACACACAGGGACACACACACACAGACAGAGGGACGGACACACACACACACACGTGTTGAGATGACTGTTCCTCCTGTCATCAGGTGAAACGCTGGAGAAATCTGAGCCTTATTGTTGACATTTTAACGACTCAGATCAAATATTTGAGGTGAAAAAAAAATCGATTCCCAGCCAAGCATCTCTCATCTAAATAACAAAGCTGGATGTTAATGCTAAAGTCTTCTGACCTCGTTTGTTTCCCGCGCGGCGCTGAGTTGCGTGCAGACGTTGTGGAGCTGCTGGAGCTGCAGGTTCTGGGAGCGACAGTGAGCTTCCAGCTGGACCAGCTTCTCCTTGCTGTCGGCCAAAGCCTGACTGAGCTCGCCCGCCTGCTGCTGACACTCGCTGAGGGAGCCCTCCAACCTGAAACAGCCGCAGTCAGGTCACTTTCCAGGGTTTTTCTGTAACGTTTGTTTATGTGGGGGAAGAGGAGGAGGAGGAGGAGGAGAGGGACGATGAAGAACAGGTGTCACTTACTCGTCAGCTCTGTGGTTGGCCTGCTGGGTGTCTTTGCGTGACTGCTGCGACCTGAAACCAGAAAACCTTTTTAGTGTTCACCGTTTCTACCGAGAGCGACATTTCTCTCTTTGGCGTTTCTGGCGATTCCTACTTGGTCGTCTCTGCGGCGAGGGAATGCTCCAGGAACGTGTAGGAGGCCAACGTGGAGGAGACCGTGGCCGACAGCGCCGTCACCTTCCTCTCCAGCTGGGCGCGTTCGTCATCGCTTTCACTCAGCTTCTCACGCAACACACCCATCTCTGCGGCACAATGAAAAGAGGAGTGTGTGCGAGGCCACTGTGTATACAACTGCCAGAAAGTGACAGATAAGAGACGGGGAGAGAGAGAGAGAGAGGGAGAGACAGAGAGAGAGAGAGAGAGAGAGAGAGAGGGAGAGACAGAGAGAGACAGAGACAGAGAGAGGGAGGGAGAGGGAGAGGGAGAGAGACAGAGACAGAGACAGAGACAGAGACAGAGACAGAGGGAGAGGGAGAGGGAGAGGGAGAGGGAGAGAGAGAGGGAGAGACAGAGAGAGACAGAGACAGAGACAGAGACAGAGAGAGACAGAGACAGAGAGAGAGACAGAGAGAGGGAGAGAGGGAGAGAGGGAGAGAGAGAGACAGAAACAGAGAGAGGGAGAGGGAGAGACAGGGACAGAGAGAGAGAGAGAGAGAGACAGAGACAGAGACAGAGACAGAGACAGGGAGAGGGACAGAGAGAGAGAGAGAGACAGGAGCAGCGAGAGCAGGTTCGCCATTTCTGTCTTTACCTGAGGTCATGATGGTCGCCTGGAGATTCAAGTCGTCAATCTGCTGTCTGGCATCTTGGAGACTCAAACTAACTCCGTCCAACTCCTCCTGCATCTGTCAAGCACAAGGTGTGTGATGTGATTGTTAGAGCTGTTAGCAGCGTGACACGGGTGCAAAGGTGCGGAGCCGTGAGTGTCTGAGGGCGAGACGGACGCCTGACCTGCTCTCTCTCCTCCACCGCTCGGTCGCGCGCGCAGACGTGCTGGTCTCTCTCCCGGAGAGCGGCCGCCGCCTTCTCGTTCAGCTTCAGCAGCGTGGGAGAGGTCTTCTGGAGGAGGATCCTCGCCGTGCGGAGCTGTCGGGGGGGAAACCACACAGAGCGTTCGTTCATTTCAGATCCTTAGAAATTAGAAACGCCACGTAGTTCAACGTCCCTCTACGATATTAGGTTACTGTGGTGACGGTATTGAAAACCTTGTCGAGTGGCTGCGATGCTTGTTTGAGTCTCTAATTAAGAGGTTAAACAGCTGTCGTACCTCTTCCATCAAAGCTGAGTGCTCGTCCATCGTTTTGGACAAAAGGTCAGCAGCAGAGTTCAGCACTTCGGCGTGAGTCTTCTTTAATGCAACCTGCACCAGGGGAGTGACAACAAAACAGAATCAACATCATGGTGTCAGAGGTCATGATGTCACAATCGTAGCTGCTCCTGCTCTGCCTACCTGCTCTGGGTAGGCCTGGTTCAGGGCTTCCAAGAGTTCCTGCTGAGATCCTAAACTCTGTTCCAGCTGTGAGATGTGTGTGGCAGAGTAAAGTCTCAGCTGATCCATCGCACTGAACGCCTGCAAAGAGACAGACAGTTGAAGCAAAGAAAGCTCAGGGAATAACAACAACAACAACAACAACAACAACAACAACACATAATTAGAACATAAACCGATCCCTCTCTGCTTACTGCCTGCTCGGCTGCGACGGCCTCGTCCATCTGCGTCTTCATGTCGGCTCTCTCCTGAAAAGCGTCTCGGACCTTCTGCATCATCTTCCCCTGCGTCTCCTTGGACTTCTCAAAGAGAGACTTCATCCGACCGCGCTGGAGACGGAGAAGAAGAAGAAGGGGAGAATACGCGCCGTTAATTGTGGAAATAGGAAAAGCCGGCGTCTGACATGGTGGAGGTGAGGCTGTGGTGTTTACCTGTGAGAGGAGGCTTCGCTGGTCCTCTCTCACCACGTGTCCGATCTGCTTCATGTTGGACAGAGCGGCGTCCGTGTCGCAGCTCAGAGCCGTCTGTTGAGACACAACCTCAGCTGATGTCGTCTTTAAATACAGAACGTTTCTATTTAGAATGCTTTGTCATAAGGAACTCACCATGGCTGTTCTGGTGTCCTGCATCTGCTGAACGAGGCTCTGAAGAGAACTTTCCTCCAGCTCCAATTCATCGATCCTACCTAAAGCTGCCATGTACAGGTCTCTGTACATTGTCGTCTATATATTGGAAAGGAAGGAAAAAAAAGGCATGAAACAAACATGATTAACGTATCTGAAGTTAAAGGAATTCTGGCATAAAGTGTTTAGGGTTTAATCATACAAAGAAATCTGCCCAGAGACTGAAAACAAGTCAAAGCCGTCCTCGTCTCGGTGCGTCCTTACCCGATTCAGTTCAGAGTGTTGCGTCTGCACGAGCTTGTCCCTGAGCTGGGACGGTGCGGGGCCCGCGGCGGGGGAGACGTGAGTCCGGGCTGCAGACAGCTGCTGCACCAGGGCTTCAACCATGATCATGCTGGAGCGTAACCTCTGCTCCAGCTCGTCCCTGGGGAGACACTCCAGGCTGCCCGGAGGTACGCTGAGACAGAGAGACAAGACGGGACGTATAAATGAATGAATGAATGGATGAATGAATGAATCAGTCGCTCCTCTCCTCAATCAGTGACAGACGATGCAGGTTCGACTAAACATCAGGGTCAACACTCACTTCCACAGGAGAGGTTCTGTAGCGGTGCAGGCGTCAGCCAGGGACAAATCCTTCACTCTCTCAAATCTGCCAGACGTGTTGAGGCTGTGGTCGACCATCTTCACAGGAGACGTGCCCACACAGGCGTTGTGGGATTCTCTTGGAGTGGGTTTTGCCGGTGCGGGCGTGGAGGCGACGGGTGGAGGGGCGGGAGCGCAAACTGCGGTGGTGACCATCTTCCCCGACGCCAGGATGAGAAACTCGGCCATCTGCCGGAGCTGCTGCTGCAGGGGGCCGTCGCCGATCACGGGAACGTCCAGCGCAGGAGGTGTTGTACCCGCAACCGCACCC
Source organism: Genypterus blacodes (assembly GCF_046128005.1). Lineage (NCBI taxonomy): Eukaryota > Metazoa > Chordata > Actinopteri > Ophidiiformes > Ophidiidae > Genypterus > Genypterus blacodes. The sequence goes on along the minus strand of NW_027466852.1, from coordinate 2,310,492 downwards.
TCCGCCGGCTCTGCGGCTGGGCCTGGCGGGGGCTTGTTGGAGTATCTGGAGACCAGTTCGGTTGAGTTGAACAGGGGTCGAGGTATGGGGCTATCAAAGGCCCCCGTCCACAGCACGTTGGGTTCCATCTTTGTGCCCTCCAGAGCAGAATCCTCACCCAGAGCAGAACCTTTACCAGACTGTATAGCAGACAGAGGGGCTGACTGAACAACTGGACTCAGGATTTCAAACTGCAACGCCTCTGCCACCGACGGCAACTCCATCAGCCCTTTCAAAACATCAGCCAGGTTGCCTTCATGTTGTCCGTCCCCAGATGAGCCCAGGGCGCTGTCTTTGGTCCCGCAGGACTCAGAGGCCTCGCTGCTGGAGGCCACTTCAGGCGGCTCCTGCAGGAGTGTGGGGGTGTTTGAGGTGTTTGAGGGCGTTTCCTCTTTGGGTTGACCGCTTATACAGTCTCCCTCCATGTCCTTTAAAGATACAACACTGGGTGACTCAGTATTTACCACAGCCTCTTCATCTTTGTCACTGTAGCCCAGTTGTTTGCCGTGTTCTTGTATGACGCGAGCATGCACACTGTGATGCACAGGCGGGTTTGTGTCCTCTGACAGTTTGACTCCTTCCCGCCGCTCAGCCTCCCCTCCAGTGCCGCTCACAGAGTCATCCTGCCGCCTGCCTACATGTCCGCCAGCTACCGACAAGCTGCTCCGCTCTGACTCACTCACAGCCTTGGAGCTGCCAGGTGACGGCTCCTCAGCAGTGGGGAGGTTTCCTCTCGAAGATGACAGACTATTTTCAGTGATGCAGTGCGGACGATCCGAGCTGTCGCTGCTGTTTTGGATGCATTCTTCAGAGGCTAGGACGCTGGAATTCACGCCATCATTGTGCGACGCGGCACCGACTGCAGTTTGGTCAGTTGGTAGAGGAATCCTTTCAGGTTTGGTGCCATCTGAAACTTCAATCTGGCTCCCGGTGCCGTTGAAGGACTGGCGAGTTACATCATTCTGTCTGTCGACGACCTCTCCTGATACATTTGCTGTCTCGCAGGCGGTCAAGTGAGCGACCAAAGGAGCCGCGTCACTTCCAGCGTTACAATAAGGATGATCTGCATGGTCGGCTTGACACAGCTGGTCAGAGAAATGACTCGAATCGACACTGCTGCAGTGAAAAAGGTCAACAACCCCGGTGGCGGGCAGAGGCACAGACTCATCTGGAAGTCTGGTGACATCTGAAAGTTCCACCTCACCGCCATCACAGGTGAAGGACTTGAAAGTGACATCTCGCTCACTGCAGTCGTCCCTCTGTAAAGCGCCGAGGCCTCGTGCGACTTGTTTCTCCTCAGAGTCTTCAGACGGCAGCACTGCACTGGACACTTCACTGACTCTTGCTGTATGAGCGTCAGCGGAGAAGGAGGGAGCATCTCTGACCTCAGGTGTGTGATATGGATGCTCTATGTGCGGCTCTGCATTCATACTATCAGAGATGACCGTGTCTTCCGTCTCGCCGGCGTCCTCTGAGGCCTGATCTTTAGGTAAAATAATACTATCTTCTGCATACAGGGAAGCGCCTGGAACTACAACCTCACCGCCTGCACAGACGAAGGATTTAAATGTGACATCTCCAGGGTCACAGGCGGTCTGAGCCGAGTGCAAATCTGGTTCTGGGTCGCACAGACGAGCATCAGCCTGTTGATTAGAATGAGTGGTTTAGAAGATGGCGCGCGCGCACACACACACACACACACACACACACACACACACACACACACACACACACACACACACACACACACACACACACACACACACACACACACACACACACACACACACACACACACACCTTTGTGCTTTTCACAGTGTCGGTGCTGAGCTGTAACTTTGTTTTGGGCCATGGAGGACTTGAGAGGTGCAGCACGTCATTCTGCAGACATCTCAGAGGAGTTCGTGCTCCACATCTGCTGGAAGGCTAATAAGAGCAAACATGGAACAATATGGGATTTGCATGCACAGTTGTAATTTAACTCTGGAATGTGCGAGACAGAAGACGGAGCATCAGTCTTACCGAGCCTTCCTCGTTGAATGTCGACTTCCTAGAGGACATCGCTTCTCATATGAGGAAATCCACTTTTAACGTTTAACTGCAACTTAAGACAAAAAAAAGTCCTGGTGTGTTGTGTATATCAGCTGTCAATCGCATGGAGGCTGACACTGAAGTGAATATAAAAGCTAATCCTGTTAGCACACAGCTACCTAACCTGAATATACGGTGTAGCGCTACATCATCACGAGTAAAGTGAATAATGTCAGGTCACTAATTGTAAGACTCGCAGGTTAAACAAAAGTGACTGTAGGGGAAGGGAGTTAGCCATGTTGCATTGAGTAGTTAGTTTGACAAGAATCACGGCGATAGTTCACTAAAATATCACCTTTATCAGACTATGAATAGCATGGAACAACCTAAGAAGTCGTGTAAGAACAGTAAATTACCTTTTGGATCTCAGTCGATTTTATCCAGCGAAGATAAAGTTAAAGGAGTATCGCGAACATTCAGCAGCCGTCAGCTTCAGCGCGAATCATTCAAAACACAACTGTCTGCGCTGCGATTGGTCTGTTTCTCTTCTTCGTTTCAAGGCGCTAGCTTGGACACTGCGAGCTCACTGCTGCCCCCACACGGCCTATCAGCATCATCACACGTTTAATATTCGACTTTTCTACAACGACCGATCACACCCACAGTCTTTTAGTTGCTCCAGTTTTGGAGCTGAAAATAAAAATTATTAATTCATTGTTGACCTTTCTCAAAGGAGCCATTTTCTTTCTTTCCTCCTTAATAGTTATAATCATCATTTTAATATAAAACACCCAAGTGACAATCTATTATGACTATCTACTATGTCAGGTAAAATCATACATTTGCCCACCATAGTAAACCTTAAATTAAGAAGTTAAACAATTATTACAACCATTTCTTTTGCGATAACATGTGAAAACTGTAATAGACTCATGTACTTAGATGACCGTAGAAGTGGCAGATAACACACCTCAGCTGCTTTTCATTGAATGACACATTTAGGCTTCAGCTGTACATTTTTGTGCCAATTATTTGATCATTTGTAATGAGCCAAGAAAAAGCAATGGTAATGATTAATAATTCACATTTTGTACTTTTAAAGCTTATAGTCAGTAATATTGTGTGCATTTAATAACATTTCTTACAGATTTTAAAATAAAGTACTAAATTCTCTTATATTGGTTTCCGTCTCTCAGAAGTCAACATTTAATTTACTTCTCCTCTTGCAGCAGTCTGATTTTCATGTGCTCCAAACAATCGAAAACATCTCACACGGACATTCGTCTGTAGGGAAATCACAGGGAAATATTTGGACGAGGCATTTGAGCATCGACGGACTTTGCTTTGTTAGTCAGGACACATGGAAAGTGGGTCTCCGCCCTGTGCTTTCATTGCACGCGTGTGTCAAGGCGGCAAGGCAAGGCAAGGCGCCGCTGGACAGGTCGGACCTGCAGCACCTCGGCAAAGCCTTGTCCAAACCAACACGTGATGTCAGCCGTGTCCAGGGTGAAGTAGAAGAGTCTGTCTGAGCAGCGTGTCCTCCTGTAGACGGAGCGGGGGTCTGCAGACAGCACCCCTCTGATGGCGGCAGCAGCTTCCTCTGCACTCTGCAGAAACTTGAACCTGGGCCCGTCACTTTGTGGCGATCCTGTGTAGCAGGTGAGATTGTTTTTAGTGGCAGAGCTTCTGTCAATGGCCATTTTCATATGCACGTGTAACAAGGATGCCCTCTTGTGGAGAATAATACAACTACAATAGCAGATCCCAGTTCCATAATATTATCCAAAGCGACTTACATTACATTACCACCCTTCGCAGAGGGGGGAGCAATTGCAGGGTTCGGTGCCTTGCTCAGGGGCACCTCGGCAGGGGCTTGAACCGGCGACCCTCTGGTTCCCAAGCAGAAGCACTACCCACTGAGCCACTGCCTCCTCCACTGCCTATCACACACTGATAGTTTAACGACCTCAGTGTATTAAGTGCTGATCATATACAGTTTCATTCAACTAATACTTCAAAGTGCCATTGTAAAGCTACTGCAATGTCACAGTACTGCAGTAAAGCAGTTTTGTTATGTTGTACATTTTTATTTCTCAGATGTTCCTGGTAATCTCTTGCGAGTAATAATTCATTGTCCCAGGACTTTATCGTCATTGTATTTACAACTAACTGTGTCCTCTGCATCCACTGAGCCACTGAGCACTCACACTTCCCTACCTTCCTCACTTTTGCATTGCATTGTGGGACAATACAAATATTACCACCATATAGTTTATATACAGTATAGTATAGAGACAGCACTTTCTAAGTTATATATATTATTACATAATAAGGAAAACTAGATGTGCTGACCTGAATATTGTGTGGGAAGGAATTCTGTTAACTCTCTCTGGGCCTGAGGAGTGAAGCGCACCTGCAGAGAGGCAACAGGAGGCTCTCTGATCCAGCCAGCAATGGTGCTGTGTGCGTCCTCCCCATAACACGGTCGCTCCACCACTGACTCCAGTGACTTAGGTGTGTCAACAAGTCTCTCCTTGTCCTCGGATGTTAGCTGGCAAAGATCCTTTTGGGTGACAAAGGCCTTAACGTCCTCCAGCACGTTGTTAAAGTCTTCGGAGAGGGAAAACTGAGTAGAAACGCCGGAAGAACTTGAGCAAGATCCATCACCTGTGCTTGAGAGATGAGCAGCAGATGCTTGGCTTGACAGGAGACTCCCTGAGCCGCTGTTGGCATGGCAATCTGTTCTGTCGCCTTTAAACTTCAAGTGAACATCTGTGTCAGAGTCTTTGCTGGCGTTTGAGGTGTTCGCCGCCTCCTCGTGTAATGATACAGCTTCATCTGGTTGGGTTCTGTCTGTCGATTGGCGAGCGTCTGAATCTGTGCTCAGCCTGGCCTGTGGACAGTCGTACTCTGGAATGTAGGGTTTAATGTCCAGGACTGGAGTTCCAGATATCATGTCAATGTCTGACAGATGTATTGTGTCGCCTGGAAAATAAAGTTATCAAAGTTTTCCATCAAATCGAGTCAGTTAGCGGAAAACAGTGTACATTTTAGAATAAGTCAAACTGTTAACGGTAATTCTAATCTGACAAGCATAAACACACATACATGTACATCTACAAGCACATAGGTCCCATTAACACCTTGCATTAACACAAGCTCTTATCCATACAACATGCTCACAAGTAGTTGGGCGTCAATGCAACAGTGCTTACAGTGGGAACACATTAATGTGACGCAATCTGCCCAAGACTTGTAAACGTCACCGTGCCTCAGCTCCGCTCGCTCTCATTCATTCATTAAGTCGTTTTAACTCGCTGTCAACGACCTGTGGCTAAAACACAAAACGGTGACCAGGAACAGCAGTTATTCAGTTAATCCAACTCACCTTCTATTCTCTCCAGTTTAGCCAGAGTGAGGCCCAGGGCATTGGGCCGGTGTGGGCTGCGTGTAGAGTACACACCCACCCTCTCACCGTTCAGTCTAGGAGGCTTCACTTTGGCTTTATAACTCAGGTGGCCATTTTTGTGAAAGAGGAAGATTATCCTGTCGGGACAAAGAGGAGAAAATAAAACTCTAAACTCAAAAGCTGATGGCGAACCTCAAACTATCCTAACAGTGGCACATCCAGACAGCTGACTGAACAACACTGAGGTGAGGTTGGAAAGTGTGGCACACATGCGACCCACCACACATGGGAGTACTGCTCCAGGCCCACCAGAGCGTGATCTGGGTTATTGAAGACACTCTGCTGGATGCGTAGCTCTGCCCTGGATGGACCGCAGATAGTGGGCTGTCTGGGCGTCCCCGTCTTCACAGAGAAACAGGAGCGAATATAACCGATCGGGACCGTCTGGATGTTACCTGTAGTGTGACACAGGAAACAAAACGGGCTCATATAAAAAAGGAGCAGCTAAGTGATGACATGAGCTGCGCCGGTTTTTGCATTGTAGTCGGGAAGGTTGAGCTTGAGGGTTGAAGTGACAGTTACAGATGTGTGTGTGTACTTGCAGGGATGCTTTTGGTGCTCACCTTGCTCCAACACAAGCTGTGGTGAAGGTGGTGGGACTGAGCGGCCTCCTCCAGGGTCACTGCTTCCACTGCTGCCAATGGTTGACACAGCAGACTGGATAGATGTCATGTGTTTGCGGTGAGATCTAATTCCGCTGTCCAACATTTGCCTAAAGGAAAAAGCAGGTCAGATGTATTTACAGTAAATAGAGTTAACCTGTCGAAGTACACAGGACGTGGACACTATTTTAATTGGTGTAATAAAAATGGAAAAGGACAGACAAAACATGATCTTGTTTTTAAATACGACATATCAATAGGAAAACGCTTCAAAAATCAGCAAGTCATCTTAAGTGTCACTGATGTTCTCTGAGTGCTGAGCTACACAAGGCTAACATACCTCAGATTCTTCATTTCTTTTCGCATTATAGAAACTTGCTGGTTCAGTTTATTGATACGCTCGCCGCAGCCGTCACACACAGAGTTCATCGTATCGATCGGAGATGTGACCACATGTACACATACATATATGACAAGTGTATTGGGAGCGCGTTAGCTTTTAGCTTTTAGCTGGCAGCTCCAACAGAAACAACCCCACGAAAACACGTGCGTGTCTCTCCACGCGGAAGCGACTCGAGGCGGATTTTCTTGTTGGCCGACCAGTGACGTTTCACGTGACTGCGTAATGTTTGAAAGTTCACGGGAGCAGATTTTTTATTTAGTTTTGTCTGTTGTATAAGTTCTTATCTAAACTACTACAGCTAAACTACGACTATTTTCATGCATCATAGCATCATATATGTTGAAAAACGCATCAATAAAGTGACGCACGTTGCCTTTTAGTTTGACCTGAAGTTCTTTTATGTGACCTGAAGTTCTTTTATCTACCTTTGTTGAACACACTTATTGTAAGTCGCTTTGGATAAAAGCGTCTGCTAAATGACCGTAATGTAATGTAATGTTTGGAGACGTCCAGAGTTTATTCTATGGTTACACCAGCAGAGGGCAGCCTAACCTATTTTAATGTTCATTGATTTTGTCTGTTTCTCAAATATAAGATTTAAGACGTCACAATACTATCGAACCTAATTATTAACGTAAAAGCAACGGATAGAATAAAAAATTCTTTGTTGTTAATTTGGGTTTTAACAAAAGATTTATTAAGAAGAAATCCACATTTACTCAGTCAGGGACACACAAGCTTTCAGACATCTCATTTACTGACTGCTAGACTGCTAGACAGCTGGAATGTTTGTACCACATCCCAACAACAGAAATAAATGAATAAAAGCCATTCAGACGTTTTAAATTGTTTTATATATATATATATATATATATATATATATATATATATATATATATATATATATATATATATATATATAAATGAATAAAAGCCATTCAGACATTTTAAATTGTTTTATATATATATACAGTATATACATATAAAATCTCTTGTATATATTATATATATATAAACTCTTTTCTTTTTGGTGAGTCTAATCAATAAGACAGATATCTTTTGGGGTAATACTGTGTTGACTTAACATAATTGTTACTCATCTAAATGTGTAAATAGAGACAATTCTGAGTGGCCTAAAACCTGGCAGATGTTGTTCTTCTTTGGTGAGTTGGAATGACCTTTGTTACTCATCATATTCTCTAAAAGAACAGTCAAAACTGAATTTATTACAAAAATAATAAATCCATACCATCAAAGCCAGACCAGATAGCCTTATTCATCAGTTTCTCCAAGATCGATGATCTGGTGGCACCATAAGGCTGTATGTTCAGTGTAGTGCCTTTTATTCAGAATCAGAATCAGAATCAGAATAGCTTTTATTGCCAATTAAGTTTACACTTAAAAGGAATTTCTTGGATGAAAAACACCTTTTACAAAAATTCTACGTTGTAAATCCACAATTACAAATACATAATCATCACGCAAAATTTGCAGTATATTTAATGCAAAATAGAATCCATGAGCGCTTAAAAGCATGTAAAAACCAAGAATAAATAACAATTTAGGAAATTCATTTGCTCAACATGTTTGGTCTCGTTAACAAACAGGCTGCATGTTAACCAGAGTAATAAGAAGATGGTGAATGTGACGATTGAGGATATAGTTTGTCTGGCATAATACTGTATGCCTGTACTGTTGCCATATCCAAAAAGTTTATTTTACAAACTTAGATTGTTTTTCTCGGTCAAAAATTCCGTGGCGGTGGAGAGGACAGGGTTAGAAATGAGGACATTTTAGTTTGTTCAGGCATGTTGACAGAAGATCCTTCACTCGGATCTACAAAAGACAGACAGTATACTGTTAGGACTAAGACACACGAAAGATCAGAGAAAGCGTACATCGAGGAACTCTTCCATCAAGCAAGATCTTAAAGGTTTTCTACACCTCTGCGACTCCTCCTTTAGTCTCTCTCACAATCATACCTGTGTTATTATCATCCTCATCATCATCATCAGCTCTTTTGTCTTGAGATGGAGTGATGTCTTCCTCCTCATCTGGTCCCAAGACCTGCTGAAGAGCCTCTCTTTGCTGTGACTCTGTGTTATAGGTCTCCACCTGGAAAGCAGCAGGCTCTGCAGCTGGGAGAGGATCTTGGGACAGGGTTAGGGCTGGAGCAGCATCTGGAGCATCTGGAAATTGAGCTGGAACTGAAGCTAGTACAGGAACAGGGTTTGGATCGGGGGCAATGACAGGTGCTAGGACTGGAGGTAGTACAGGAAAAGGGATTGGATCGGGGGCAATGACAGGTGGTGGAGCTGGAGCTAGTACAGGAACGGGGATTGGATCAGGGACAATGACGGGTAGTGACTCTGTATCTAGAACTATAGTTGGAGATGGAACAGGATCTGAGTCTGAAACAAGGCCCAGGGTGGGGTTAGCTGGAACAGGAGCAGGTGCTAGAGTTGAAGCCGGAGTTAGACCAGCAAAGAGGAGAGGGGTTTGGACAGATGCAAGGATGGGCACAGAAGCAGGGGCAGGAAGGACACATGTAGGCTGTGACTCCAACATGCCACTGCCCACAGTGAGTAAGGAGATTAGAGATCCTGGTGGCTGAGCTGGGATGACCTCCACTGGTTCAGAGACAGCTACTGCTATAGGAGCCTCTTCATCCAGTGCCTCCTCTTCTTGAGAGACAGAAATCTCCAGTGTGGGGTCACTTTTCCTCGGCCTCCCTCGTTTCCTTGTGCTCTCAGCCCTTGTTCTTTTCCTCTGACTCTCCACCCTGAGACAGTACAACAACTGTAAAGAGCCGCAGCAGTGGACATTCATACAGCTCTTTGTGACACTTTTGAAAAGCTTAAAGCACAAAGTCTGTGACCTGGATCTAGGGCGTCAATATTCAATAAGACCAGAGCAACCTTTGGGTTCCTCTTGTTCCACATTCAATATAAACCGGAGGAGAGATAAGGACCCAGCAGCTGATAATGTTTCCACCACACACTGTAAGGTACGTGGTGTCGCAATTCAAGCTGTGTTAAAACTGAGCCAAATTAAAATGTCTCTAGAATCCATTATATTCTAACGTTAATTCTATTATACAGACATATATGTATTTGAGTGTGTGGAGATGGGCATTATGTTGCTGAGCCAACAACGGTTATTCCAAATGTAAATATAATCTACTCCGCTGATATTGACTGTGCTTTCTAAAAAGAAATTTACCCAAAAACCCACTGGTTAGTTTCCTTCTCCTGGGCTTCAGCCTTTCTTTTCCTGAGAAGGTCTCTGTCTCGCAGGCGCCGACGAATCCCACCTACAAAACAATCCAGTCAAACCTGATTGAAAGCACACAGGTCGGCTCCATAGTCAACAACCATCCACCAGTTAAGCAAAATGTTAAATGTCTGTTTTTAGTGCTGATTAGGATTTGACAGACTATTATAATGGCATATAATGACTTCAGTTATGAACACTGCACCTTCCAGCAGCACACTGGAGGATTATAACCTGTATTTAACCTTTGACAGAAACATTTTCCTATTAGGTTTTACAATAACAAGGTCATAAATAAACCAAACTGCTCAAATGTTGCTCAAAAAATTCCTAGTAAACTATAAACCTGTGAAAATGATGAAAACCAAATATCTGCTCATGTTATAAGAGATGAAATGGAACCAGCAACTGCATAACTGGACTCTTTCTACTATTTGTAAAATAAATGTACTGACGTTCAATTATTCAAATAAAAGAGGAAAGAATATTTTCAAACTTACCTTGGTGTTCATCTGGAGTTTTGTTTTCCAACTCCTGTGTCACTGTATTCATTGTCTCCTCCATTCCGGTTGCTGGTATGACTTAATTTGACTCATTGAAGGCGGGAAAGGAAAAAGCAAGTGGACAGAATAACTTCTAACTGTTTTCAATTCCCACCCCTAAATGAATTATCTGGTTAACCATTACCATAGTGCGAAGAGAGTTCTTGAAGCCTCGCTCTTATCATATTTGTAAAGCTGGAGGAGTTGGCACAGCCCTGACAGAAAAGGACTGCACAGAGTTGTTTGTGATAGTTGATAAAAATGGCTATGTGGCAATGCAGGGAATACACACAGAGCTCAGGCTTGCTGTACTGCCGTTTCAAATTAAAGGCAAAGTGCAATTTAGAAAACGTTGGCCTAATTTACCTAGAAAACTAAAAATAAAGACTTTCTGGTTGTGTTTGCCTGTGTATGTGAGTGTGTTTTCAAGCTGGGTTAACTATACAGATTTTGGCAAAGTGCTAAAAGGTTGTGAGTGTGTGCTGTTTTGCGATGGGATTTTTGTTATTGTTATCTTTGACTGAATTTGGTAATTTATTACGTGTCGGTATTTTCAAATAATGTGGAATGGAGCAAACTAGATATGTATGCATTCAGAATATGCTGTAATATGAAACATTTACATATTCCTGCTGTTCATGTTGCAAACCGTTATACATCCTGACAAATGAGACACTCCCCACCCCCTGTGAGTAGCAGCATACCCATCTTATCTCACAGATGGGAAGCTGCTCAGTTTGGGGTGTGTTCTCAATCTTCTCAAAGCACATTGAGTGCTGCTGCTGCTGTGTGTGTGTGCGTGTGTGTGTGTTTTAGCCTCTCAGAAGAGAGAGCCATTTTACAAGAGTAAATAACACTGAGATGCCAATTATGGGGGAAATGTTGACTAGCCCTTGTTAAATTCATTAGTTTCCTCATTGAAAAAGCTGCTTGCAATACACACACACACACTTCCCCAACTGATTGGATGGCTTATTGATATTGATATTTCATGTACTAATGCATGAGTAAATTCTTAAGTTCACAAATTTTGTAACAATCCTAACAGTTACAGTAGCAAGTAACTTGCTTTATTGATTTTTGTCCAGAAATAAATGTCCGCTTCAAACCTTATCTGGCACAGAGCGCAAAGTATTACGCCTATCCTATCCTGTTTGGGATTAATTTATTGGAAAGGTGACCCACACTATTTCACAACTTACTTACCATGGTTTGGTCTAAACAAACACTGACAAAAATATAGTCAAACTACCTTGAAAAAAATAAGGTAATCACCATTACATCCAGTACCAGCTGCGATCCAATGGGTCAAAACAATGGATGCAAATAGCACAGAATCCTAATAGCAGAAGGGTGATAAGTACCACTAGACACTAGTATGGGTACCCTCCAAGTATGTGCATCTTTACAAAGGACTGATTATTATCTGCATTCCTTTTACAGCCGAAGGCAAAATCGTTGTCACACATACACACCCCTGCTGCTTCACAATGAAGCTGAAGTTTGATGAATACCAAAGCAGATGTTACAGTGCCATCTTCTGGTGCACATTAAAAACTACCTAACGCAGATTTCAAAAGGAGTTTAGAACTCACACAAGGCCAAAGACAAGCTGTCTGAATAGTGTGCACTGAAGAATGGTGATTATGGATCAAAAGTATGTTCTGCATCAACATTCTCAAAATGATTTTGCCTTGCACAGCATGGGCTCATATAAAACTGATTGTCATGGTAAGACATCATTAGGCACCACTAATACTCAAGCATTTGAATTTTTCCCGACATTCTGCTGCATTATCTAGTTGATTTCAAACTTGTTTTCAATGTTGTTTGGTAGCTGTAGCTGGGAGGGCAGAAACAGACTTCTGCTTTAAGGGATCTGGTGTCTCAGGAAGTAATGGGGGGTGGGGGCACCATACCCACCATGTGCATATACAATGCTCTCTTCACTGCAAACCAAATATACCCCTCCACTCTAGCCATGTGGCCAAAGCAGGGGAAAGCATCAGACTTTCATGAACAAACACAGTACAAATAAGACAGTATGCAATAAAATGATCTGTTATGCACTTTATTGATCAATTTTTGTACATTACAAATTGAGCATTTGATATACATGTGTACACGTGCAAAGGAATAAGCTATATTGAACAGGCAACAGGTAGTATTACATATATATTCAAAGTATAATCTCTTGAGGGTTTTACCTGTCTTAATTATAAAACATTGGCCATTATATTAAGGTAGTAAGGGGCATGTTTTAAAACTCTTTAAATGTATAGAAATCATACAGATGAGCTAAGTTTACCATATGACCTACTTTATGGCAATGTAATTGGGTGGATGCTGCCGTGTGCAAATTGGATCAAGCATTATATTACTACACTTCAAATGAAATAAAGAGACTTCACAGACGGACGCCTCTTGTTTTGGTGAAACGTTAGTCACAACTTTGCTTTGAGAGGAGAAATAAATTGCACCATAGCACTGTTTCGGGGGCAGCGTCATGTTTTGTGACTGCAATGCCTTTTCGAGTCGATGGGCGTTTCTGGACGGAGATGGCGCTATTGAGCATTATATTTTGTTTCAGTCCCGTTTCCCTCCATGGTTTCTCCTCTCCCCGACTAACTTAGCGTTTGGCTCAGTTCATTATACAGTCCTATATTCTCCCTCCATTAGGGCATCTCTGCGTTTGGACTGAAGATCCCACCAAAACCCAGGAGAGAAAAGTTAAACTTTCACGGGGCGAGATGGACATGAAAAAGAGGATCCACCTGGAGCTCAGAAACCGGACACAGTCTGATGTGAGTCGTGCTTTTTAAAAACCAACCCGTAGTTTTCTGGCTAGCCTCGCTAGCTAGCTACTTTTTCTCTTGCTTTCTGAGTGACCTGTGTGGCTAACGTAATGGTGACCACATGGGTTTTTACATTATGTTTCTCTTTTATTTGTAGGGCGGTAAACATTCGCAGAAAGAAGCCAAATCCCTTTTATACAGCTCTTGATTGGGCGTGAAGGGGCAACAAGACGAGAAAAGCTATATTCAGTCGTTACTTTGAAAAGGCGATTCTTCAGCTTGCTGGCATTATTGCAGTGCTTTAACCGTTTCGCAGCCTCCCTACTCGATGGTGCACACACGATTCAGCTCGGCTCCCAACATTGTAGCACAATGACTAAAACTTCTCTTTACGCTGATATCGCTGTTAAGAAATGTGCTTCCTGCGCCGCGTTTGGTTTTCACACAGCTATATTTTATACAGACCTTTGGAAGCCATGTTTGGGGGCTAGCATAACTGCTAAAAATGTGGCGCTTTTATCGCAAATACACGTTAAAAGCCTGCGGTGTTGTTGCTACGATGGATCATTTGTAACGTGAAAACGATTCGCCGGTGTTCGCGGGTGATGTCTTGAAATTTCTTTAGAGTAATTCCAAGTGTCCAGAATCAGCTACGCCAACAAAAAAACAGTGACTTGGTTCACGAGTCATCCGTACCTCCAGCACTTATAAAGCCCCCCACTCTTTACTCGGCGCGGTGATATGAACACGAAGCACGGCCACATCAAAGGCAATATTATCCTAATGTGGTCGCGTAGAAAATGTTAAACGTTCCCAGCCAACATGCTCAAAATGGGAGTGCGCGTTAAAATAGCAACACCCTTACACACACTATACTACCCACGTTACTTTTAATATTAACATGTATAGTTGTGTAAAATATCACATACTTTTTATTGGAGTCTAGTGACCAGGTGATTCTTTTTGAGTCCACACCAGACAGAACAGAAGCCAGCTAACTCGGTATTTTGTTCCCGCCATATTACACCCCTTCGCTTCAATGGTCAAAGAAAACAAGTGCGCCTCGTCGTAAACTGTAAACACCAATGTTAACGATTCACTGTTGAGCTGAGTGCCATTAAAACTCAACTTGACGTTGTTTGTAATAAACGCGGTTCGGATTGTTGGGAGGCTCCGTGAATGTAGCCAGCCCAGCCAGCCTTGGGTGACACGGAGCCCCGGCGCCCTGCTTGATGCGTGGGCAGCCAACACTAACTCGACGGTCGTTGTTTCCCGACTCGTACATGAAATAAAACATTATTGTTGGTAAAAATGTGGAAATGGAGTCTTAATAACGATGTTGGTTTGCGAAAACAACATTCTCCCGTCGAAGTGTAGAGAGAGCTGCATACTCTATCTGAGGAATCGCCATGTTGTCATTCTGTCGTCTTTGAAGCTCTGGGAGAAAGGAACTGTCTCCATCTTTGTTTTTACTAAATTTCCGTTCTCAATATATTTCCTTCGCCACTTCGACCTGAATCGACGTGGAACCCCATAACAAACTCGCAATATCAATCGTTCGCTCGACGACGATGTATTCCATTTCCCCCGTGAAAGTTGGGTTTTGCGGAAAAATAAAAAGAAAGTCTTGTCTAAGGGTGTATTCGCAATCCTTTCCGTTGCTGTTTGGTTGGCTAATGGCGGCGGGTAGAGCTGTTGCTGCTCCTCTACCACACGGCAGCGTTTAAAAGGGGCAATGGCTAGCCTGTAGCGAGCTAGCTCACAAAAATCATTGCATTTGTCATTAGTGAGTGCGTGAGCGGCCCATGGCGATTAATGATGGCTTCTTCTCACCAAAGAAAGCGCCAGAAACGCCGTGCACCGGCAAATGACACCGGCATGGATTCGAACACTTTTAAACAGGAGACGCGCGTTAAATGTCGGTGTTTTACCGGAGAAATCGTGATCTTTGGCGCTTGACAATAAACTTTTCGCGACGTTCTTCCAACACTGTTGCGCAACCATTTAACTGACGGCGTGTTTGATGCAAACTTACACCGCAAGCAGACACGTTTTTGTGTTGTTTTGTCTCGCAATGAACCGTCCATGTAATGGATGTACATACAGTACAGGGCTGATCTATTGACAATAAATGCAATCTATTTAAACGACTGTGGTTGTTCACTAACATTGCTCATCAGTGGTTTTGTTTAAATGTCAGATTGATGGTTCAGAAAAGCGATTTGAGAAATGTGTTTTTTAATAAATTGTACTCGTCCCACCAGGTATATGTTTGTCTTGTGCAAAAGTGTTTGACTGTGTGTGACTTCCTCCTCTATTCCTCAGGTACGAGAACTCGTCCTTGACAACTGTCGATCAAATGAAGGGAAAATCGAAGGCCTTACAGCTGATTTTGTTAATCTGGAGTTCCTCAGTTTGATAAATGTCGGCTTAATCTCAGTCTCCAACCTGCCCAAACTAGCAAAACTTAAAAAGGTAAAGTAGTGTTTTTCCCCCCTCACCTCAATGTTACAAGATTATTTATGAATCCTCTGGATGGTTAATGTGTTGACCTGGTGTGTTTCAGCTGGAGCTCAGTGACAACAGAATCAGCGGCGGCCTTGATGTTTTAGCGGGGAAACTTCCCAACCTCACACATCTAAACCTGAGTGGCAACAAATTGAAAGACATCAGTACGTTGGAACCATTGGTATGTGCTTCATACTCAGTCAGAGCATGTGTACGCTTTGTGCTTTTGGCAAATACTTTCCATTGTCTGCAAAAGGTTAGAATAGTTGGCGAATGCATGGGCTTTCCCTCTGCAGGACTACTGTCATGGTTATCGTCTGGCTGTAATTGGGATGTGCGGTGGAGTCACCTAAAAATGAATAATCAAATATTTGTAGACAAAACAGCAGAATAGCACACAGTCCATCAACAGTTTATCCTCACGGTGCCCATCTGCGTTTTGATCAATAGAAAAAGCTGGACAACCTGAAGAGTTTGGACCTGTTCAACTGTGAAGTGACAAACCTGAACGACTACAGGGAGAGTGTGTTCAAGCTGCTGCCCCAGCTCACCTATCTGGATGGTTATGACATCGCAGACAGGGAAGCCTCCGATTCTGATGGAGAGGTGGATGGAGATGGGGTAGACGACGAGGATGATGAAGGTAAGGCGTCACAAGGTATTGGTTTTGGTCAGGTGAATCGCAAGTGATTTATTTGTGGGTGCAGTCGGCCTTTTCCTTTTGACAAAGCATGAGAGAGCTGCTAAATACTATAGTACATGTCTGATGTCCTGGTAACAAATACCATCATTTACTCTCAATATATTATCATATCTCCAGTGTTTTTGCTTGACTTTGCTTCCACCTTGCGTATTGCACCTGAAACTGATTCTTTTTTTTTTTACTCACTGTTACAGATGGAGAGGAGGAGGAAGATGAAGATGGAGAGGAGGAGGACTTTGATGAGGAGGAGGATGAAGAAGATGAGGAGGAGGCAGAAGGAGAAGAGGACGACGAAGATGTCAGCGCTGAAGATGAGGTAAAGTCTTTTAAGCTCAAGTAGTTTTGGCGAGGTTTGAAAATTAGAGGCGCGTGAGTGTGTGTGTCTGTATACTTACGTTAACACGCTTTTCTCTGTTTAAAGGAGGAAGACTTTGGTCAGGACGGGGAAGTGGATGAAGAGGATGACGATGAGGATGAAGATGAAGATGGTACGTAATGTAGCCTTTCATGAAATTTTGAAGCAGAATCTTTTTCTTTTTTCCCCCACATGTTCTTAAACACGCCTAGAAATCAGGAAGTGGTAAAGTCCAGCGTGTCTGTATGTATTACTAATAAGAAAGGATATCACAAACCACACTTCAGATTGTATTGACGGCTTGTCTCGGCCACATCCACAATAGGAACACAAAGTTTCCTGGATGTATCTTTGTCAAAATTGAAACCAGATATTATGTGAAATATAAATGTTAGGGTGTCTTAAAAGTTTTAGTAAAGATTGAATATTTAGTTGTTCTGTTTTCACTGGGATCGCACCGCAGCTGTGCGGTCGTTGTCAGGCTCAGCTGCTCGTTCTAACCACATCTCGTCTCCTTCACCCCACAGGAGCAGAAGCCGTCAAAGGTGAGAAGAGAAAGCGAGAACCAGAGGATGAAGACGACGATGACGACGACGACGACGAGGACGACGATTAAGAGCAAATTGGCAAACAAGAGCCTACCGAGTTACCTTCCCTTCCCCACGAACCCGAGCGTCAGCCCTCCTTCAACTCGCACCGCCTTTGTAATCCACGTCTACCCCCCCAGCTCTGAGCTCTTTTACGGGGCAAGACTGTACCGGATGGGTGGGCCGAGTGGAGCTGCCTCCCTTTTCTCCCCCATGGAACTGAGAGCCACCCTACCTGCCCAACAACCCCACCCCACCTCACCAAGCCCACCACCCCAAGGTTCTCAGGCAGCCCACCACTCAGCATTCCACAATTTCACTGTCAATCCCTCTTTATGTATTCCCGCGTGAGGACTTTGGGACTGGTATCTAGTTTTGGGTCTGTGCTTTTAATATTTTGTTGGATGAATTATTTTTTGTTGTTGGGTTTATTATTTCTTTTTTTTTTGTCTTTCTGTTCCTTATTTTTCCCAATAAAATTATTGCTATAGCAGCTGTGCAACCAGCGAGCCATTATTTTTAGTGTGGCCGCCTGTTGCACAAATCAAGGTTGTAGCTACATTTTTACTTTCTGTATGACAAAAAAACAACTTTGTAAATAAAATGTTAACATTTGGTGCTTTTCTCCCTTTCTGCTTTGCATTTATGGTGTCCCACAATCCATGCCAAGGAATGACACAATGGCTTTATTGTGTTAATGTGACTGTAGATAATAGTCCACAACAAAAGCTTCAAATTCTAGTCTTGTGGTTTGTAGTCTGTAGATGAGTGCAGATCCAAAATTCTGTATCTAAATGTGGCCATTTTTCACTTTAAAGTACAGAGCAGTCACTGTGAGATTAAATGCACTGGTCTGTGATGCCTGGATTTTGACATCAAGCAACGGCCTCTAACTGCATTATTGTTATTTTGAGGAACAATCTGTTTTGAAAAAAAAAAGAACACGGCTGCTTCTCTCCAGACCACTGCATTTTCTTTTGCTTTTTTTTTTTATATACATAAATATACTAGACAAAAGGCAGGCCATGTACGGAGCCTGGATATGAAGCTTCATCCTCACATTACAGCCTGAGTGGTTTGTAACAAACCGTAAGCTGTTCAGATCAATTTTTGCACAACTGAAACTTCATATTTCAGTCTTGTTTCATGAGGACAATCCAAGCCCTTTCAGAAATATTCTACAAGCGTGACAGAAAAATGACTTCCAGAAATGTTTAATATTATGATTTAAATTTTTTTTACACATTTTTTAAATAGAAGGAAAAGGATAAAATCTTTCACAATTGCATTTTTTTTTAAATTGCAGCTAAGTCAGGCACAGTGAGGCTCAATATAGCAACTGTTAAATATTGTATTTATTCAGACGTGTTTGCCACTGTGAAATCTGTGGTGGACTCTGCAGCTATGTTATTGCTCCAGTAAAATGTATGAGACTGTCAGAGTGTGTATGCTTTAATACATAAAGGTCTCTGGAATGGATTGCCATTGTTTTTCCTACATGGATTGTTGAGAATGTTTGAGAAGCTGCTATTGGCCACATTCATCTCGGAGCGGTACAAGGAGAAGTACATTTGCAGACTCTTACTGCGCTAACAAGATGATGCATAGTAATGCAGTCATCATTGTACCACCAAATCACAAAGATTTATTCACAAAACGATTGCTTTTGAAAAATTCCCCCGAGGACGTATGGAGTAAATATTTCCTTTTCCACTTTACAAAGCTCATTGCTGACAGTTCATACATGGGTATAGTTTAACTACAGAATTGTTCTCAGGCACGAGCGTAAGTAAGCAACTGATACACAGAATTCACACCACAAAAACTCAATCAGGATTGTCGAGAATATAGTGGGGTGGTTGTCAATGTCCTTAGTGTGTTGTTCACCAAACGGCTGCAAATGTGCAAACAAATTCCACTACGAAGTAAATGGCTCCTGTTCTATCTTATGTGTATGCAGAGCACACACACAACACTCGAGTTTACCTCCTTTCTTCAGGAATACACTTGTTATCAGAAGATAACACTGGAATCAAAGCATCTTAAACTGTAAATCAGGGATATGACCACAGTAATGTGAAATTTCAACTCTCCAGCTACGAATCCAGACAGCAGCTGATGGACAGGCCTATTCTTGCTTAGGAAGTCTGGCCAAATGGTTCTGCTACTATTATTTAGCTAATGACATGATACAAAATATAATATCTCCCACAGATTGATAATTGATTGAAATTCTAAACAGCTAATTTTTCATTGGAAATAGAAATCTGTTTCCTCAAAGCAGCTCACACAGTATTTGATATCCCACCATGCTCCAGGGGAATTAGACACCAGATCCAGATCTGGGCCCCCTGAATCTTTCAGGGCTCATCCCACAATCAAACACCCAGACAGTGACTACTTCTGTCGGAACAGCAGTGCATGATGGGTGGAGACCATTCGTTAACCATGGTAGCTTAAGCAGCCCCTGCTATTGCAGCTGTGAGTCAAGCCAGCCTGGGATGTGGCTGTGCTAGAACCATCCTGCCAGAGGTCACAGGGGTCAGAGATCACAAGTCTATTCAGGCTTGTGTGTGTATATGGCAGTATCTACGTTGTGCTTTTTTGACAAAGCACTGTGGTCATGAAACGTGGGCCACATCTAGAATATCATTATGATGCTTGTGCCTTTGACTACAGAAATGCAGACGTGCACGGTCATCCGTTCTGTATTTGTCTGGCCCACTGAAGCAGACTTGGCATGAAGGATCAACTACAAGCAATGATGTTTGTGTTGCTGACTCTTGACACGTGATCCTGCGGCCTCTATGCAACAGGAGTTTTCTTCTTAGTTTGATGTAAAGATTCAGGTGAACAGCAGCAACTGCCCTAATTCTGACAGCAATAAATGCAAGAAACCAGTCTCACTGCCTGGCTGAATCAATAAACACATCTGGTCTCCCTGAGGGAAAAGGTGTTTTCTGTTAGGTTAGGATCCCTCTTCACGACCCTGCTCAGACAGATCATATTTACAGTTTGAACCTTAATGGCTATTTCAACAGATCATTTAACCACTGAGGTAAAATGTATAACTACTTATTGAGTTGTCATATGCAAGTCAAGCATTCATATACACAAAGAATTACATTTTCTCTCCAAAGTGAACCCACACAACGAACAACAAGCACACGTTTTTCTTTTTCAACAGGTTGCAAGCTGTATTTTTCTTGATTTAAAGGATTGTTTCTGACTGTTAAAACAGAATAAATAAAAATAAAGATCCTCCACTCTGCTCTAAAGAAACTGGTCTTCTGATTGTCCAGTCAGTTAAAAACATTTTTGGGATTGCGAGAAAGCATGTGAGCAAGGCATGTCGCTCTTTAGTCTCACTCTCATTCAGACAGACAGATAGACAAACACACACACACACACACACACACACACACACACACACACACACACACACACACACACACACACACACCTGTCAGTACAGGTGTGACACCACAGTCATCTCCACTTACAGTAGTTTAAATATGGAGAGAAAAAAATCTCAAGTACAAAAAAAAATTCAGCATTATCTTACAATCTTACAGGACGTTTGCTCCAAGCCTGCAACAACTTTCACATAAATGCACTCAGTCAAAATAGGCACAAACCTCTTACCCCTCAATCAGAAAGAGCACACAACCAAAAAAAAAAACATAATCACAAAAAACTTGCATAGCTGTGAAGCACATAAAAGAACAGAGGAAATGTCAGCAGGTGCAGAAAGCTTTTTTAAAAGGTTACATCATGGTCATGAGGCCACGTTTACGTGTGTGCACATAAATGAACGCACGCAACCTCTCTAGAAGTGACGCAACAATACAACGCAACAGTGAGGTGACACTGGTTTGAAACACCCCTGTGCTGTGAGTGTGAGGGGGCTCTGAAACAGAAGACTGGCCACTCGTGACCGTAAGATAACTGTGCTGAGTTGAGAACAGGGGGGGGTATTGAGGTTCTATAGCGATGCACGTGTCCTGTGAGGAGGCGACGGCGACTCCCTAGCAGCCGTCTCAGAGTGAACTCTGAGACTGAGTGTTTTTGATGTTCTTAATCTCCAGCTCCAGCTGCGTGATGTGCACATCTCTCTGGTTGAGGAGCTCCCTCAGCCGCCGGATCTCCTCCTGCTGCTTGTGGAACTTCAGACGCAACTGTGGACATAAAACATTAATTGGAATAGGGAGGGGAAATATGCACTCATCAATTAAGCCATGGCAGGATGCAAACTCAGAGGTCTGCAGATTACAGAATAATGCCAAAGTCATCCAATACCTCATTCTCTGTCTTCGGGGGAGAGCAAAGGCTGATGTCTTCTCCATTGCTGACGCTGTTCTGCGTGTCGTCTTTGGTGCCTAGTTGGTCTTGAATATATGAGAGCTGCAGCAGGCCCGGTCTGCTCTGTGACCTGCGAGTGTCCAGCGAGTTCCCCAGCCCTTTGCCACTCAGCTCTGAATGAGACTCTGGTGCTTGACTTCCAGGTTTCAGAGACATCAGTACAGGGCCTGGAAGTCAAAGAGGGAGACAAGACAGGGACAAGGTGACACCATGATAAGACTCAGTGTGTTTCTGCATGCAGAGGTAAATATGTGTATAAATGCTGTTCACTGTCAAGAGCAGAGCTGAGATTGATACAATATTTGACGTACAGTATCCATCTACTATTACTGCATACCAAAATAGAATGCAATTACAATTTCAGGGCTGTATTTTCCACAACATAGTTCCATAATAACCAATTATCAATGAAAAAGGAAAACAAGGCAGAAGAGAAAGAAGGGGAAAAATAATTCAACAGCCTCTTCATATACAAAATGCACACACAGACACACACACACACACACACACACACACACACACACACACACACACACACACACACACACACACACACACACACACACACACACACACACACACACACACACACACACACACACACACACACACACACACACACACACCTTTGTTGATGCCACTTAGCCACTCCTCTGCAGTCAAAGCGGGCGTGTTAGAAGCTGTCATAGGGTAGATGTCTTCTTGGTATGTCTCTGACTGGAAACACACACAATACAGTTAGACACACCAAATTCAGATTAAACACATTGGCGTCTCAGAATTTAGCAGTTATATTCCTCTGGCAGTGTGTTTTCTTACTCTGCGGGGTACGATCATGGCAACAGGCTCGATGAGACTCTTGATTGTCACCAGTTTGTAGAACCTGAACACCTCACAGGAGCTCACATCCAGTCCTCTCTTTGGCATCACACCTGGAGGAGGACACGCAGATCAATAGATTCTGTCCATTGCCACAGATCAGTTAAGTTTCAGAGGTCAGAGGTCACAGTAGGTAGTATATAATGAAGGTGTGATGACAGAAATATAGTGTAATACCAGAGAGTATTGAGGCGAAAAAATGGAAATGTAATACTCTCATGGTTTGGGTCAGCAGTGATGGGTAACGTCAAGGTAAATCATCAGTATAAACCGGAGAAACCATTCAGATATGCATCTTTCACTCCAGTAAATTAAAGAGTAAAGTATCTTTGAAAAATTCCTAAATGTTTCCTCCTAGTGGCTACAAAGTAAAAATCCCATTTACACATTTAAAAGCATGATGTCTGCTTTTCTGCCTTTAGCTTGTGCTGTACTCCGCAAAGATTCATGTCTTTGCTTTTGTCAGCTGGTTTGGATATTCAAATAGTGCAGGCCTATTTGCACAGTGGCTTTGCTTACAGCTGCAACAGTCAGTAGGGCCCACAGAGCACACAGACAGACAGGAGCATAGTGATCAGCAGGCTACCACTTACCACTTACAGGTAATAAAGCTGATTAAGTGTGAGAGCAAAGAGGCAAGTCAACATCAGATTGAAAAAGCAACTGCATGTCGTAGCTATTTGTCCCTGTGTCTGCATATATTATTGTGTGTGTGTGTGTGTGTGTGTGTGTGTGTGTGTGTGTGTGTGTGTGTGTGTGTGTGTGTGTGTTCCTTACCTATCCCTTTCTGAGGTAGAACTGAGCGGTAGTCTGTAAGGTAGTGGACGTACGGTTTCTCTGAGCTAACCTCGTAGTACTTGATATTCCCGTCCCCCTGAAAGAAACAAGGAAACATTTTTGACCAAACACACACATCAGATATATTTTGTGAGTAAAAGTTCTCATTTAATTTTGAGTATTTCTTTTTAGAGACATACCTTCCCAGCAAGGTAGAGCATGTGTGTGTCGGGGTCGTAGAAAGGAAATACGTGCCCCGACCCACCGTCCAGGCTTTCTTCTTTCAAAGGCACAGAGAGATCGTCCTACACAAACACAAACACACATTTAATCAAACTTGCTCTGATCTCAACATATACGAACATTAAACTCTATTCCTGCACAAGAAGCACACATCGGTGCTTTTGTCATAAGCATTTCTCTATTAATTGATACACTCTCATATATCAAAATACAATATCCCCAGTGCCATAGGTGAGATCAGAACACTTCATATTAGAATATAAGTAAAGAAATAGCTTTGGGTTTAATTCATTTTTTATGGAGGCATTGCTGTCTCCACTAGATGGCAGAGTTGTGTGTGCGAGGCACCACTTCACACTAAAGGCAGGTTTACTACTTCATTCACACATAAGGCCAAACAGATGAACTAATTAGCTGTACACCCATTCCTATTAAGCGCCTGTCTCTGCTTTCGCTACTATTGGAATGCCGGAGGGTTTTCATTTTGATGTCATTCCCAAGTGTAAACTCAAAGAGGCCTGGTACTACTGATTATTCCCAAATCTAGAGTTTGCAAAGATGAATATCTTTCATGACATTTTCTGGTCCTCTTTTAATGTCTATTATCATCTTAATTTTTCTAGCTCTTACACATATTCATCAGAAGCTCCTATTACCGCTGGAGTAAACACATTGTAAGCAGGGACGATGAGATCTAATTTAAAGAAACAGGTTTCTGTACCACAGGCAACATCTACAGGAATCATATTGTAGCGCTAAGAGTTGTTGCTCTCACCGGATCCCACAGGACAAGCTGTCGCTCATTCCAGCGTGAAGTGCCTGATGTGAGCAGCATCTTCATGTTACCCAGGAACAGCACCTTTGTGGCTTTGTGTGTCTTGGGGTTGGCTTCCTGCAAACACATAACACGCCATACTTCAAAGTAAACATCAGGCACTATCAACATGTATATGTAAGATATCAGATTTGTTAACAGGAGCCAGGGGTTGATTCAGCTCAAGAGGTTAGATCCACATCGGGAGTTAAACTAAATAGGTACAAGGAAGAGCGATAAAGAGAAAAAGAGAGAGGGAGCACCGATCGAGTGAAAATCGAAACTAAAATGGAATCATATTTGATATTTACTGTAATGTTCTGGTTTAGCAGTGACCTGTGTGGTGTAAA
This sequence comes from Genypterus blacodes, assembly GCF_046128005.1. Taxonomy (NCBI): domain Eukaryota; kingdom Metazoa; phylum Chordata; class Actinopteri; order Ophidiiformes; family Ophidiidae; genus Genypterus; species Genypterus blacodes. Next base: position 2,285,760 of record NW_027466852.1, on the reverse strand, counting down.
CACCTACATAAACTCTGTCCCTGACAGATGCATTGAGTTCTTGTGGAGTTATTTTTGTATTTTTCAAATTTATGGCTTTAATATTTCAAAGTCTCAAAAGTTGTAGAAGTTTAGCTAGATTGAGTGGCAAAATTCCGCAGCCCTGTATATCAAAACGGTCTGTGGGCAGAGACGACCTTGTAATACAAAAGGTCACAACCACTCACTACAACTACGGCCTATAAATTGTCACAGAGCTGAATCGACACGTCACTGACACAGTGTCAAACACATTATAAGCCTGAATGATTTATTGCAACTCTATTATTGTAACTCTGTGGTGTCGGTCTACGGCCACACAGCAAACGGGCTGAGAGCAGACTGATGTAAAGGTGTGTGAGTTATGGACCGATGACCCAGAGGTCTGCACAGTTATGCTGCGGGCAACACCAGGCCAGAGGTGTCAGTTTTGGCTGTGTGGTGCTGGATGAGTGCCTGGGATGGGAAAGGAGAAGGAGGAGAAGACTCTCACACACGCAATGTTGTCATGGTTGTCATGACATGTACGATACACTCTGCCTCACAGTGACACATGGTGCTTTACAAGGCCTTCAAAAAACACTGGATTTATCATCGGGAGGTATAGAATTGTCACCCCGATACACATGACATACACGCACACGCACGCACACACACAGCAGTACCTGCAGTAGGTTTCCTGAGCGTGGCTCGATGAGTCGGACCTTCCTGTCTTTGCAGGTGGTGGCCATGACGCTGCCGTCAGTGTTGAAGGACATTGACAGCACCACGTCAGTGTGGTGGCTGATGGTCCGTACAGGGTTCTTTATCACCTGCTCTGGACAGTCCAGGTTCCAGATCATTACCTGGGGTGAAGGCGAGGACACAGACACACAAGCACACATTTCAATTACACACATCACATAAATGGAGCTCAAATCTGATTCACGTCACTGTTATGGACTTTGACATTAGTGTAAAAGCAATCGTGTATTTTGTAAGCCAAGGCCAAGAACATCCTTATTTTATCTCTATGCATTTCGTATGCATTTATTAAAAATGACATTCCTTTGGATATTGAGATATTTTGTATCAGGACATATATCAAACTGCCACTCGATGTTTATTTGTTCAGGGTTGACTTCGCTTGGTTTTCTACATTTAAACTTGACACTCGAGGATGATATGAAGAGAATAGCGGACAGCAGCAGTTTGGAGTGAAAACGATCCGAGTCCCGCATGAAAACTCCACAAGCATCAGTGGATTGTAAGGAAGCACTGAGCCATTTTTAGAAGGTGCCATCAATTGCTGCTTGATTTCACTTGGTATCGGTTGCCGCCTTTTGTTCCTGTATTTGAGTGTGTGTGTGTGTGTGTGTGTGTGTGTGTGTGAACTCCTGTTACCTGATAGTCGTAGGAGGTACTGAAGAGCACATTGTTGACGGTGGGGTGCCACTCGATGAGGCCCACTCTGCGGCTGTGCCCCTGCAGCTCCTTCCAAGGCACCATGAGGTTCTTCAGCACACCGTGAGGAGGGATATCCCACACCTTCACCTGTAGCACAGATCAATAAAGGTCTCAACTTACACTTCTATGTCTAAAAAAACACAATACAGAAATCATCAACTGGAAGACTAATTATCTGTGCATCCTCACCACACACACACACTATAAATCTAGAATTAAGAAGTGAAACCTGTTGACCTCGCTCTCTTTCAGACTAGAAGGATTTTTCCTTGTAAGCCAAACTGCCAGGTCAGAGCTGTGGAATGCGTGGAATGGCTTCTATGTTCTTCTTGAAGGCCAAACTACAAAGCACTAAAATGATCTCTCTGCTCCTACACGCTCATATTCTCACACAACACCTACAGCCAATCTTTCCGAGTGTACAAACCGTGGCGTCCTCGGAGCAGGAGGCAATGCAGTAGTCATTAAAGGGATTCCATTTGATGTCCAACACGTTGCTTCTGTGGCCCGATACTTTGGGGTGGTGAGGGTCCACTTTCCCTGTCTGATCACAGCAACACAGAAATACATCATTTAAGTATATAAAATACTTGTGTGACTTACACTACCATTCTGCAAACATGACAATCCTGCTTCAGGCGCAAGACAGAAGAGAAGAAAAACGTGTTTTAGCTTGATCAGCTTGTGTCCTTAAGTTTACCTGCAGAGGTTTGACTTTCTCAATCCAGAAAGAACTGTTTAGTCTGAATCCTTAAAGACTGATCCAAATGTAAACAAAAGGGTTACAGCATTATAAATCCATATACAGGATTGGACCCTGGTATTGATTAACCCCAAATTGACAGATCAGACAGCAACTATATCTACATACATTCTTCTGATGTTGTCAATCATTTCTTCAAACCAGTGATGTGGTGAAGTGCTGCGTTAAAAGAGGCAGTTTATTAAGATTAATGAACAAACTCATGATGGTTGTTCACAATTTGTATAAACTCTTTGATTCAATCTCTCAAAGGAGATTAAATTTACATGGTCAGAATTAAATATTGGAACTTTACAGTGGAGTTTGAGACAGGAAAATCAGCTAAACTGGAGATTTCTACTCTTCTGCTATGTGGCTTCATCCAATAAGTTTGCACAATTCATGCTGATGGTGATGTAATTCTATGTCCCTGAGTTGGTAAAGATCAGACGAGCAGGCTGATCTGCTACAGGTCAGGACAGGATCCCAGTCTGCAATCAATCAACTCTTGAAAGCAACGTTAGCACAGCAGCAAAGCCTCCGTAACATTAAGTCGAAACTACTTCAAGTGAAAATGGATTTACACCAAACACACATGCACACACACAGATCTATAAGATCCTGTTTCAAGTGAAAAGTAAGTGAGTCTCACGGGGGAGTTTCTGCCCCGACAAGCTTTATAAATATGCTTATGCTAATAATGACTTATGCAGAACTACTTTTTATTACTTTTTGCACACACACACACACACACACACACACACACACACACACACACACACACACACACACACACACACACACACACACACACACACACACACACACACACACACACACACACACACACACACACACACACACACACACACACACACACACACACACACACACACACACACACACACCTCTTCCGGCTAGAAGGTGTGTTTGGTGAGAGTACATGGTGTAAGCACATGTAAATTGAACATAAACTTTCTGTGTGTGTGTGAGCTACTGTTCTGAACAATAGCTCATCTGCAATTGCACACATGCATAAAGGTGGTGTGTGAAGGAAGTGGCGAGAGATGGGGATGGGGGATGGGTGTATCGGGGGGGTAAACAAACCAGCAGGTAAACACACAAGTGAGTGAGGAGGATTATAATTGGACTGTGTGTGTGTGTGTGTGTGTGTGTGTGTGTGTGTGTGTCAATTCCAACTCCAATCGCCTCCAAATTTGCCCGAAACACTCGTCAGGGTTTCCGTGTTTGCATGAAGTACTTTTCCTTTAATTTACATAAAATTAGCAGTTTCATTCAGATATTTGCATTACCAAATTATAATAGTCAGAGACATGAAAGGGGATCATGAATAATGTCACAGTTGACACATACACACACACACGCTGATCTACTGCAAGAGAATTATCAGTCAGTACTCACGTGATGGAGAGACAGGACCAGGAAGGACCCGCCCCCTGCAGACTCCATGATGACGGCCAGGAAGCGCGGGTTGACCGCACAGAAGTGGTTGTCCTGGACGTTACGTGTGATTGGCACGCCATCGTAGCAGCTCTCCTTACTGGCGGCCTTACCAAACACGTGGCGAAACTTGGAGGTGCGGTACTGAGGACGCCATGTCATCTGAGAGGAAAGGAGAGAGAGGGAGGGAGAGAGGGAGAGAGGGAGAGGTCAGTCAAGGAGGGTCGTTCATCTCTCCGAGTTCAGTTGCTGAGGCTTTTTATAGGTGCTTATATTTCTGCTCCAATCACACTCAGCTCTCTAAGCTAATAACCTCAAAACACACTCACAGCATTATAGTCTGTGTTTTGTTGAAAGTAATATCATAGATTATACTCTGTATTTCATATTGAGGGAAATGTCAACACCTTAGAACACAACAGAAGCCTTGAGCAATTTATGTTGGATTTGCTTGATTTCTTCATTCTATTGTCTCTGAACAATCACATATTAAATCATTTTAGGGTTAGTATTCAACGTTTGCTGTGAATGAGCCACACCAACTCAACTCAACTAAATCAGGCATTTGATGACAAAAAGTGGGTTTGCTACAATAAGACCAGGAACAACAGCCATGATTGTAGTGCTCTGTAACACTGCCTGTTTGTGTGTTGTTGTTTTATCACTTCAGATTATGTGAGATATAAGCTAAGAGGCGTCGCAGATGTTTCCTTTTTTTCTCTCGCAAATGTACTTTCAACTTTGCATTCTTCTGCTAGAGATGCTGTATAGATTTGTATCGCTATAGCATAGTTTCTGCTTCCTCAGCAGCTGATTGGTGATTGAGGCTTGAGTGTTTTTCGTGTTTGTGAGGAGGTGAAAGGCAAATCAGGCGAGCTAAAGCCAGCAAATAAACCACCACAGCACATTTACATTGGCTCTCAATCGTGCACAGATGACTGAGTCGGCCTCAAAACTTATCAATCAACCCTCTAAAAATACGAGTGGATGCTTAATTATATATCCAAGCTTCATTTTAGAGCCATAACTGAAACATGTCCAGCAGTTCAGCCATTCTTGATGAATATTTCTCTTAATCTTAGTATCCTATTATTTGTTTCGAGGTTATTCACTGTCAATCAGATACAAGTGAGTATATGAATACACGGAGTAAAAACCTGGGAGATTTCACAAATCCTCCTTCTATCTTTAGGCACTTTGCTTAGTGGAGTCAATGCATATGTCATTATTGTGAGAGATAAGTGGCTCTGGTACTCTGGGGCCGATCCTGGCCCGCCAGCCCGTCTGCTCAGCTACTCTGCCTGGCTCCCCGCCTGCCTGCTGCATGGTCATTACTTATAAATTAGGGGTGGAGGAGTTTGATGGACAAGAGTGGCGAAGCAGAAATGGGTCCAAACAACTCCTCCGACACAGAGAGAATAGAGGAAGGAGGCGAGGGGAGGCCAGAACACATCACGTCACCTACAAACAAACATTATACAGCCACATAGGTGTCTTCATCTCTGTGGACTGGCAGCGAGCCATTGAAACGCTGATGTGTAAATAAATATGAGCCATGAGCAAACACAATGACATCACAGCGAAGGCCGGTAAAAAAAACCCTAAAATTTGGTTAGGACGGCGTGGGTGTGGCTGAATCAGTGCCGCTTAGGTCGGGAAGCTAACAGAGGTCTGGAATACAAACGGAACAATTCGGGCGCTGAGAGAAACGGAGGAGTGCGGATCGCGACTCTCCAGCTCTCCGTTTACTTCTCCCCCTCTCACCTTCTCGCCTCAGGGCCGTCGGTTTGAGTCTGCCGCTGTCACGCTGGAATGTTTCCCTACCTGACAAAAGAGATTCATTTAGCGTCTAAGGTGTGCCGAGTCTGGATGCCCTAAAGACATTATCAGTCACATGCATCCCTGCAGCTGCACACACACACACACACACACACAGATAAGGCCTGTGTGTTTTAATTACTTGTACAAAGACAAAAAAACAATATCAATATCTGAGGTAAGTATTTCTCTGTGCCGCAGGAGTCAAGCTGTCACCCAGAGGAGCCACGTGTTTACATTGGGTGACATTTTCCTTTATTACCATCAACAGGGCCACAACTCCAGAGTCATTACAGTGGCTGCACTTTACATCTGTGTGAAGTATCTAAGGGTTAGGCGGAGGTCAAGGCAATCCTGTGCCCGTTCACACTCCTCTGTATCTGCGACTTATCGGCGGGATACTTTGGCTGTTGCATTCTTTTGCCAAAGCTTCGATATCTGGGTCAGGCCAGTTCCAATGGCAGGTCGCTAAGAACGCAGGGTTGAATTTGACAGAGTTGTGCGTTTGTAACAATCAGAGGGAGGGAGCCTACGATCTGAGAGGACAGGGCGGCGCTGGTGAATATCGATTTTAAATCATTTCCCGGTGCCAAAAGGAGTCCTGTGGCACGGAGACACAATCTGTATCAGGCTTTGGCTCCACAGATGAAAGAGTCATTATTGGATTTGAGCTTTTAAATGAGTCTCTACTTTAACTACTGTTGTAGAAATGCATGCGATAAGGGCTAGACGATTTAAAGAACTCGACTACTACCACCTCTATAGTACTGTACCATACCTCCATCATGGCCTACACAAAATCTGTCTTGTTCTAATAACATATTGGTCTAAAGCGATGAAGAAATGACTATGACAATGGGGCTGAATTGCTATATTCACTATCAGAAACTGTACTGTGTCATCTTTGAAGTTCAAATAAGCCAACAGACCTGCGAGAGAAAACCGCCTCTTTGCTGGAGGTAACAAAGCATACAGTGTTAGTTTGTTTGCCGGGTGGAGACGTAACCCTGTTGTCCTGCAGGTAGGGGTCATGTTTGTTACCTCGGGGGCGACAACAGTTCCTCTTAAGAAGAAGTGTGCGACCACCACCCAGGAACACGTAGCAGCCTCTCTTTCGGTACACTTTGCCTTTCACTGATCGCATTCCTTTGCCAGTGGTTGACCCAGTTGTTCCATTCTTTAGACTCAGCTTTCTATAAAAAATGCCTCTGCGTTGCAACACACAGCCATTCCAAAAATGTATCCACGATCACTATCTGCCCCTCTATGCCTCCGACAAAAACAAAAGTGCAAGTAAAGTCACTTCCTCATAGCGACCTGGATAAAAGAGCAAACACGCAGACAGGCATTGTTTCCAGCACGAATTTGGACTCGTTACCTAGTGAGTGTATGCGGGTTGATACAATCTGTATTGCATAAGCGTACATAACCAGAGGGAAGGGCAGAGCACGGGGCGATGTCGTCGCATTCAAAGCAGGTGGTAATCGGGGAGGTCGTGGGCCGAGCAGTTTTTCCGCTGGATACTGCAGCCAGGTTCCCAGCAGGCTGCATGGTGGGCGGCCGGCCTGTCTGCTCCATGCACAACTGATGACAAAAACACTACTCGGGGCTATTTTTACTCCCTGGCTTCTTGCTGATCAAAAGGCTGTTTTGCACATTTGCTCAGGAGACGGCTTAGGGACGAGCGCAAAGATGAAACGGAAAGAGAAAAGGGAGATTTAGCGACGGCCTGTTTTGTCAAAGGAAAATGTATTTCAGTCTGTGACCAGTGAGTCACACATGCTACTGCAGCGTGGGACGATACAAACTGCCAAGTTAAAACACAAATGTGACTTTTACTTTGGCTGTGTGTGTGTAATCTATTCACACTTCACCTATTACTCTGATCCAGTCGTCTCAGCGCCTCATAACTCATGAACATATAAAGCTGGCAGCCACTCCTCTCTTTGGTTTGCCAGCCGGAGTAAGAGCCGAAGGCCCCGAGGAGGAGGAGGAGGAGGAGGAGTAGGAGGGAGAGTTCAAAGTTTACCTGCTATGTCAAGACACTGGATACTACAGGAGTGTAAAGCCTGAAGCATTTCACACTCGCCGTCTGCTAAACCCCAAGACTCCCACCAATCTACTATCAATGCCGACTGTAGCTCTCTCCTATCATAACAGTGCTAAGCCCCACACACACACACACACACACACACACACACACACACACACACACACACACACACACACACACACACACACACACACACACACACACACACACACACACACACACACACACACACACACACACACACACACACACACACACACACACACACACACACACACACACACACACACACACACACACACACACACACACACACACCTAGATTTTCAAACTTTGATACAAGTATTGAAATTCTATACCGTTTTCAATACAGAGGGGTTATTTCTTAAAAATCTCTAAAAGATTCTTAAAAACAGCTGCGCAATTTCCACAGAAATGACAAATTCCTCTGAGACGTCATACACTCTAATGTCAGAAATTGCAAATAGTAGAAGTAAAATAGTGCAATCAGTGTGAACTAAACGCACATTTCATATGTAGGCTGAAGATTTGATACCATGGAGAATGAACATCTGCATGGTTTTAACATTTTGTGATAGTTTTGACAACCTTCACACACACACACACACACACACACACACACACACACACACACACACACACACACACACACACACACACACACACACACACACACACAACCCCAAACTGAGCACAAACACAAGTCCCACTCGCTCAATCCGACACAGGACAGCTGTTTAGTAAACGCTCAAAGTGAAATCCAAGACTAGGAACCTACAGGTGTGAACACATGTCGTAGCAGCCTGTGTGTCTGTGTGTGTGTGTGTGTGTGCGTGACAGAGGCAGGCACACCACCTTTGGTTTGGACTGTCTGATATCATACACAGATGACATCTTACAACCTCGGCCTTGTAATAGGATCACAGTCACACAGGTAATCCAATAGGCGGTGCATTCTATAGAGCACACATGTGAGCCAGTATGACAGGAGAAGAATGGAAATGTCCCGCCAGAGTGTGTGTGTGTGTGCGTGCGTGCAAGTGTATTTCTCTGAATCACACTGGTTGAATATTTGCAGTCATCTGTATTTAAAAACACACACAGTTACTTTAGAGGATTGAACATTCAAATCTACAGCGGCTCCATAAAGCCCTTTATGCTAGGAGGCTGTGGAATATGATTCCAGCACCAAACAAAAGTGAATTAATGATTAACATGAGCGGTATTCCGGCGATCCGGTGAGGATAATGTAATAATAAAAATTCCATATTGACGTCTCTGAGGGAGTGAATGATCAACGCAGACCGGCCCGTTCCTTCCTATCTCGCCCTCTCCACACCCCAGTGAGCCTTATTTATAGATTTTGTGAACTTACGTGACTGAGGAATCAAACTGAAGCTCGTTTGCCACACAATCCACGACGACACACAAGCGTCACATTAACATTCCTGTGTGTCCTACAGGAGTCTCCTGTCATTTCACAAAGAGGAAAGTACACAGTTCTGAGGAACATGCGTGTGTGCACGTACCAGACGAGAACACAAAGGAACTTATTTTTTTAAAAAAAGTCATAATAGACTTTGACATTTGAAACACAACACCAAGTGTGATGCAAAGAGATCCAACAGGCTCCAATTCAAACCACAGGGCACATATTCCAGTGGACAGTGGTGTTTTGAAGGGAGGACGTCTCCCTAAATAGCCATCTGTGATTTTACACTCCACTGGCATGATGCATGATGTCATTTTCACTGAACTGTCTCATATTGTAGGGTTTTGTATTCGGCGAGAATGGAAGAAAAACGTCCACACACAGAAAGAGCTGAATCAAGTTAGACCAACAAGACAGAAATAAAGTCTGAGTCAGCTGTCAAAAACATCTGTGCAAAGGACACACACACACACACACACACACACACACACACACACACACATAGATTCAGGCAACGGGTTCTACTTTTCATCTTGTTGAAGCCTGTTTCATGCACACACACACACACACCTGACGCTGGAGCCCCAAGTGAAAAGTAAGGTCACACATACACAAACACATCTGCGGAGAGAAACGTCCACAGTTCAAGAGAGAAAGATCAAGAACATAACATCACACTGTAGAGACGGATCAGAGGGATTGGCGGCACGGGATCAAACCTTTTGAGATGAAGTCAAGACGGGAGACATACAGGAGAGACAAAGCTGAAGAGAAGAAGAGACAGAGAGAGAGAGAGAGAGACAGAGTGTGAGAGTGTGTGAGGCAAAGAGGCAGTGAGAGAGAGTAGCAGCACTCACCCTGTCGAGTGAGTCGTCACTGTGGACGGCTGACAGGCAGGCAGGAGAAGCGGCACAGCGTCTCTCACTGAGGACAAACTCACGTCTCCCTGTCTGAGAGCCCAGCCAGAAGTCCCTCCTTTCTTCTCTCTCTCAAGCACATGGACCAGTGCTGCTCTCAAAAACACACACACACACGTGGATGCACACACACACACAAGCTGACACACTGGCACGCAGGTTCTAAGGGACACGCAGCAGCCGAGCCTGTACAAATCCTTACTGTCCAGAGAGTCCAAACCTACAGCTCTTCTCTAATGTCCAACAATCCACATAGGCAGAGAGGGAGAATGAGTGTGTGTGAGTATAAGTGTGTGTGTGCTGTAGGAAGGTGAGTGCATGTGTGAACAAGCAGGGGGAGAGAGAGCATGTGTACACTCCCTAAAAGGGTGGTGTCTCTGAGGGAGGGAGGGAGAGAGGAAGGGAGGAGAGTGCGCTCTCTCTCTCTCTCTCTCTCTCTCTCTCTCCTCCACATCATTTGCTCAATCGGGATTACTTGCAAAACTTCCGACTTCCTAACCTCCCTGTTTGTGTCAAGCTGTTCTACATTACAACACCTCCGTTTGTGTGATCATTCTGTCCTCAGTATTTAGGACATCAGGTCTGTCGTCTAGCACAGTGATGTCGTCCTCTGCAGATGTGGACCCCCTGTCAGCTGTGACATCACATGATCGGGGGGTTAAAGCAGGATTATTTGCTGAGGGGTGTATCTGTCTACCCACACACGTATACACTTGCGATAAATCCATCACACACCTCAAATACACAACAAAGTCCAAAGGTCACACTGTCTCTGTGATAACGAACAGGAGATACAGAATGGGAACAATCCTGCACATCAAAGACGGCAGCGTTTGACCGACAACCTTTGGGATCTTGTTTGATCAGTGTGAGCATTGGACAGAAACACACACACACACACACACACACACACACACACACACACACACACACACACACACACACACACACACACACACACACACACACACACACACACACACACACACACACACACACACACACACACACACACACACACACACACACACACACACACACACACACACACTAGGCCGTCCAATATAATGTGTAAGCTGCTAAAGGTGTGTCAGAGATATCAGGGACAGACAGCAGTGCGTTCGGTCAATGTCCCCATCTATCTACACTGTTTATGAAAGGGACAGACAGCAACTGATTTATGACACTCGCTGGGAATGGAGTCGCTGACAGCCAAAGCAGCGATTGGACGGAAACACGCATGCAGATGCACGCACACACAGGGCTTGCAGTTTCAAGTGTAGTGCCTGGGCGCAATTATCAATGAGGACAGGGCAAGTGTCTTCACAGTTTGAGACTCCTTCCAAAGGCCGGCTCTATAATCACAGATGTAACAGTGGCAGACTAATAGCCTGGCTCCTCCGAGAGAAGAATCCGGGGCCCCAGTGACCTCCTCTTCCTCACTTTGTTCACTGTTGATGAGCACGGCGGCTGTGTTTTGACTGGAAAACACTTGGTTTCAGCGCCGAGTACAATCCGACACTCCGGTGCGGTGCTTAAACAGCTGTGGCCAGGTTTGGTTTTGAAGCATGTAAAGCCGATATGACAATACCGGTGATGTCATTATGGACTTTAAATGCTCGTGCACAACAACTGAGCAAACACCGCAGCCGCATTCACGTACCTGCTGAGGCGAGCAGGTGCAGTCAGCGGATGAATGAGTGAATAAGTCATCAGAGGAAGCCAGTGTACACAGAAACCGGCATGGAAAATAGATTCATTTACATGACTCCTCCAGAGAGCAAACACACCAGACTGGATACGGAAACACCTTCATTAGAAAAAGAAAACTTAGACGTCAACCCTTCATCACACACACTACGATTTAATACGTGAGCACTGAGCAGCGCCTACAACAGTGCCGAGCTTCCCAGATTCATCTAGAACGTATTTGCATGCTGCTCTTTCCTGGTTTTGAGAGTTTGCCGTGCAAATGAGGAGCAACACCTGCATAAAAACGCAGGAAAGATACTAACACACATCTGAATCAACCAGGGAGGAGACAATTAGCTCATTAGCTTCATTTCAAACCCCATCTGTATCTTTGAACGCCAACACCCGATCTCACCCCGCGACGCAAGAACACTCGTCCCGATTACACCAACGTTTACATTACTGCTCTCAACCAGCTATTATGATTCTTTAACTTTCCAGAGGTGTAATTCTGGACATTTGGACAACATTTTTAGCCACCGGTTCTGTCGTACTTGACACTGTTGCTTTTATTTGAAAACTAAACCTTTTGTGCCTCTGAACGTTTCTGTTGTTGTGACGGATCATTCTTATGACTTGAGTTAGCGAGTGCCAAGTATTCTTTGTTGATTATGACTTCAACTCTTACTTCCTGCCCTGTAATAAAAAATGTATGCACTGTTGAATTATAACCAAGCTTACACAAGGACTCCTAGTAATAAAATGAAGATATGACAAAAATGATAAATCAGATCGCAATCAAACTCATGTGTCTGAACAGGCAGAGCTGTGGCAACACACTGAGGCAACAGGTCTTTGCCTACACTAGCCTAAACCACAGAACGCACACACGCACACCCACACCCACACAGACACACACACACACACACACACACACACACACAGTCTGCATTCTGTTGGCATCAGCAACTCCATCAAGCCAACAAACACCCTTTAAAACAATTTCTTGCTTGATGGATTCATGGCTTATGTAGGCTTATACTTGTAGATACTTATATCTTTATATATTTGGGTGAAGCTGTACCGTACATGTACCTCGTGTTTTTTTCCTTCATGATATCTGAGAGTCACATTTCATCATATCAAAGCCCAGGGTTCATGGTGTGAAGCTGTTACATGAGTCATATGTTTGCAGGCTTGTGCAGTGTCCATCATTCTTCCGAGGCTGATTCATTCAAATCTCTGCATCAACACATTGGTTCACAGCAATTCCCCTTCAGTGATATCGCAGCCTGAGCTACCTGCTTACATCACTTTTGGCAGCCGGCACGTGTTTGCACAGCCAATAATGAGGAGAAACGAATGTACATGTTTCACTCAACACGGAATTCATCTGGAGTCCGACGACCGAACGAACATCAGCAACAAGCATCGACTGAGTCCGACAGCCAAGAAACGGAATCAATTCTTCTATTGAGTTACGGTAAAAAGGTTCGGCCTGAAGACATTATGGGGGTCATATTACCTACAACGCATGAGAGAGAGAGAGAGAGAGAGAGAGAGAGAGAGAGAGACAGAGACAGAGACAGAGACAGAGAGAGAGATCATACGTTCACCAAGGCTAGTCAAAATTGGAAAATTGGTCTAAGCCGCCATCAGTACTGGAGGGCCTTGCTCATAGGCAATGACAGAAGCTATCACCCATTGATCATCTATCCTAGGATAAATATACCTGATTTGTTTATTAGGCTTTCATTTAATACTTTGAGGAATTGGACAAAAACATCTTCAACATCCTGGATCGGCAAAATAAATTGTAATGGGTTGTTCCCTTGAGAGAACCCCACCCACGCGTCTAACGTTTTTGATCAAAATCACATCAAAAAAGAAGAACACACACAAAGAACGACATGTTGTTGCGATAACTGCTTGAGGAGTTCAAACCCTAAATGAGACTTTGCTATATGTAACAAATATTCGTTGATAAACCGACTGATGCTGAGTTATTCAGCCTGAGAGATCAGACAGTCAGTAGGATCCTTATCGAGCCAATTCAATTAATACAGTGTCAGTGAGCCTCAGCAGCTAATCATAGTGACCGTCGTCAAGGTGAGTTTCACTTTCTGGAGCTCAGGGGATTAGTTTGCCTTTACACCGGCTCAGCAGCCTCGACATAAACAACACACGCAGCACAACAAAGTACTACTGCAGTCCACAGCCCCCTATCAGGCTGAGTAATGATACTGCCAATCGCGTCAGACCCATTAGTGTGTTCCCATACTGGCACAAATACACACACACGTGCAGTTTCTTGACACGAGCCAGTGACGCGTTGTGACAGAAAATACACAAAATGCACCCAAAATGTAGGCTCAAGTACAAACTGTACTATTGTGCTATTATATTAAATACAACAGCTCAATACAATCCAACATGACATCCTCACTCTGAATTCTACCTTTGTGGAGCTCATAATGCTGTTTTCCTTGGAATCATGTCAGAGGGATGTTGATTCAACTCGTTGGTAACATTATACACGACTGCGTTGCATAGAGAGGTGTTTCAATATTCCTCTCCCCTCGTGTACTTGGATGTGTTGAACAACATCTTTGAATTGTTCCTGTAATGACATGTACAGGTGAACAAAACAACGCCTGGAGTCTATTAAACAAATGTTGATTCTACTGTAGTAGCGAAACCGGTTGATTCCTTTTCTTCTTCTCCACATTTTATGCGGTAGTCTTTAATCTTTTTTGAGGTTGTTTCCTTTCATGTTATTCTATTGAATTGTTGAAATATTGTGGTTGTTTAACCCCGTTGTTGCACGTCATGTGAAAGGAGATAGACCTTCTTAACACATGAACGTATATACATTAAATGATATCATCATAGCTTTCAAATATGGCTCCAAATGAATAAATAGTATCAAAATACAATTTCACCAAAACTATTCTATAGAGTTGAAGTCCTAAATACAGTATATGTATGTATTTTGCCATATAAGAGCTGTTGCACTGAAATAGCTGTAGGCCTCCTGTGTACGACCATCCTTGAACAAATCCATACATACACAAACACACACACAAACAAAATTAGTGTGTGTGGGCTGAGCTTCCACTTTTCATGTGAGACAACATGCCGGCATTTGTGCTTGAGAGTGTTTTTCCTGAAGTACATTAGGGCTTCTTTTGGCCTCACACACACGCACCACATGAGAGAGTGTGTGTACGTGTGTGTAAGGAGACAAGGGGCAAGGGGAGGAGACATTTACTTCCCCCTCATGAATAATAAATCAGCCCTTGCCGACCCATCTGCTTTGGGGTTTGATTCTCTGACACAAACAATGACTGGAGGGACGTGGAGCTGCTCTCTATTTAACTAATACGTCCCACAACTTGAGAAGAGGCTTCAAACAAAAACAACATTCAAGGAAAAACTCCTCAACATATTCCTGTTCATATTCAATGACACGAGAGAGGGAGAGAGGGAACATCCACTCTACCACACGACTCCTCAGATTTGATCTATTTTGATATGATGTGAATCTGCGTTCCGATAGACAGAGATTTCCTCAATCCTTTGGCCTCGGTGACGTCATTTTCCTGCACGCTAATAAAAACGTGCACATAGGCACTAAGGACATCTCCATTCTCTTTTCTTTTTTTTTTAAGTAATCCCCTCCCTGTGGATCCCACGTGGGAGCAGCAGCAGATAATCCTGAGTTGGACAGCTGTCATGTCAGAAACGTGCAGGACGACCTCCCTCTTCACCCATCAGGGCGGCGGTGACATGAAAGAGAAGAGCGGGTGGCGTGTTGTGTAAATGAATCTACCTGCAGCGACATGAAACGAGACGGCTCGGTATGGAAATGGGAGCTGGCGGTCATTAGACTGTGTGTGTGTGACATTAAGAGGGCTGTGGTCACGTGAGCGGCTCTCCACTTACATAAGAGCATTTTAGGATTTCCAGCCTTTTGTCCCAACAAGTGCAGTAATCATCCCTGACATCCACCAGCAGATTGTTTCTAAAGCCTGTGCACTTACATATTGTTTGATTTGGTTTCCAGCCTGAGTGCGTCATTGTCAATATCAGACTGAGGACAAACAACTCCAACTCGTCTAACGCGTCGCTGTAAATGCGCCGTTTTCATTTTATTATAAGGAAAATGTATTAAAGATGATGAACATGCGCAAAACATCCACCTACTGGATGGGGGGGGAGGGGGACGGGGTGCAGATGAATATGTTAGTCATCGTTTTCAGGCTAATCCCTGCTCAGACTCCCCCACTGTCCAAAATAAAGAGCCTGGAAATCATCAGGGCATCAACAACGATTCCTTAGTTGTTGCATTTTTCTGTAGCAGAGAATGAAACCATTTTTAAAATCAGTTACTGGGGTAAAAAATGTCTGACCAGTTAGGTTAAAGACCATTATATACTTCATTTCAGCAGCACTCCAAACATCTGGAATTAGTCTTGTTTGGCTCCTTTTTTACAAGAAAACTGCTGAAATCCGTCCAGTTAATAAAGTTTACAGCCGATCTCACACTTTGGAAGAGTTCACCCTGTTCTCCTTCGGTATTGTAACCATTTCACTTCCAAATCCATTTCATGCTTAATCAGCCTCATTATACATTACACACTTTGATTTAAGAATTCCATGTCTAACATCTATGCCCTTTGCGTAGTTGTGGCTGTGATTGGTCAAACCCACCATGTCTTTCTTGATTCTGCACTAAAACTGTGTCATCTTTGGATATATGTGAGTTTTATTCACTTTCTGTGTCCTTGTTCGGTGTGATAAAGGAAAAACGGAGCTCCAGTCTGTCAGGCTGGTATGAAATTCTTGGAACCCTCTGTGCAAACACGGGCCTCAGCTTCACCTCAGGTCTGAAAAGCTTCATAGGGACCTGACAGCAGGTCAGCTGCTCTTTAATACAGGACACCATAAAGTAAACCTGCTCTACTCAGTCAGGCCAGAAAGTGAAGTCAGGATAAAAACTCCCCTCGTTTATCTTAGGAGATTTCTTCAGAGATATTTCTTCTTCCCTGCTCAATAATATTTCGATGAATGTTTTCGTGGATCAAAACTTTAAATCTGTGACATCATGCAGCAACGCGACAATAACAACACACATCCACAATAAGTACAGAAATGTATCATGAAGTTGCAGGATGGCTCATCCACACACACACACACACACACACACACACACACACACACACACACACACACACACACACACACACACACACACACACACACACACACACACACACACACACACACACACACACACACACACACACACACACACACACACACACACACACACACACACACACACACACACACACAGGCCGACTAGGTTACATAATATCATGCCACCTTTAATTGGTTTCTTCACCTCTGTGTGGACAGCTACTGTCGCTTCAAAGTGCCACAAACCTGACAGATTCTACAAGGCAAACACTGGAGAGGGAGGTCAAGGCATCACAGGCAGAATTGTTTGATGGAAGTTCTGATTTTTTTGCAGGAGCATTGTTCCTCCTAAAGTGTTCAGTTGAGCTCAGTGATTAATCACAACAATAAACCTCATAAACATTTGCTTACCAGTAGTATTTAATCAAACGGTTATGAGGTTATGAGGTTTATCAAAAGCAAATGCACAACCACTGTGGTTTTGAACTAGCACCCACCCCCATCACCTGATTTTGCTCTTCTCAGAAATTAAAAAGGGC
Organism: Genypterus blacodes; assembly: GCF_046128005.1. Classification (NCBI taxonomy): domain Eukaryota; kingdom Metazoa; phylum Chordata; class Actinopteri; order Ophidiiformes; family Ophidiidae; genus Genypterus; species Genypterus blacodes. The sequence goes on along the minus strand of NW_027466852.1, from coordinate 2,268,419 downwards.
TTTGGCTGGAGGCTGTTTTGCCCCAGATAATGATCGTGGTCTGGTCAACTGTGGAAGATGTTTTTGCCAGCCGAGAAAAGGACTTTATGGGTTCAAACCCAGCCTGCATTTCTGTCAGACGTGTGTAAAGTTGAGGAAAGAAAATACAGTAGGCTAGGCTCAGAACTTCTCAGTCAATAATATAAATAGCGGAAGATAAAATGATCAACATCAGCATGACATTCTGTGTGTCTAGATTATGGGTTATTGCGCAACATGAGACATTTTCTGAGAGATTATCTGCCGGTCACTTCTAGAGGTTCAAGGGCGTATTTGCTTTAAAGTACACCTTCAGTTAAACAGCGCTACAGCAGTGAGGACTTTGACTGCTGTTACAGCACCGAGTATGTTCAACTGGCAGTGACAAGACAAGCGAGACCGATCTGTCTTTACACTGGGAAGAATTTGGCACAAAAACAACAAAAGTGTTTGCCTTTCTAAAAAATCTGAACCTCAGCAAACAGCAGGAGTATGGGTGAGTATATGAGGGGAATCTCAGCTATGTGTTACCAGGCAGTGTGATAACATGCCACAGATACAGGTTAGTGTTTTATGGCCTCGCAGGAAAGTGCAGAGGAGCGTAAAACAGAGGTGGTGTGTATAGCGGCTTCACACACCTGAAACTCCTCATAAGGGGATGAGGACTGGCTGTGCCATAGATACTGACTGCTACTGTTATCGATTCTCACTCGAGAGGTTTTTCACCCAAGGTCAAAGCCTACAAAGGTGACCAACTCATTTGGCGAATGCTTAGTCTGCCAGCTGTGTGTGATTGGGCAGATGTCAGGGCCCGCTTACTCAGATCAGACACTTGCATGACATCTTCACAGTCCAAAAGCCGTAATGATCGAACTGCTTCGCTCAGACAGAAAAACCATCGGAGTGTGACTGAGAGGATAGAATGTATATCTAGCAAATGCAGTAAAACATATAGGACTGCAACCGGCAACCAAGTCTCTGAACACACAGACAACTAAACCAAAGTTACTAAAGATTTGGATGTCGAAGGAAATGGTTTTGTGATTTTAATGACAAAAGCAAACTCTTAATTATGCATTGAGCTCAGGTTTATATGGTCCAAAAAATCAGCCAATACTTGATAATATTTTGTCTTGAGGAACCAAATTCAAGAACAAATTTGTGGGTGATTAGAATTAAATGCTTCACGGCCAAAAAGTGATTAAAACATTTGACCTTCCCTTTGTTTTGGTCTCCACCAACTCCTGACAAAATATCTGCATCTTGTTTTATATCAGATATACAATCAAACATCTCCATTGCATTTGTTGGTATGAAAATGTCACTTACTGTAGGTCAAATCTAAAGCCTAGTTGTGACCCAGCACAGGTGGAACAACAACATCCCATTGTCCCAGTGTCTAGTTAGTGAAATCTACCAGGTTCTCGGCTTGGAAAGAACAATTACTCCATCTAAACCTTGCTCTGAACCGGAGTCCCAACAAAACGAGTCCCAATGGAACTTCTCTCTGTGGAAGCAATGTGCCACTATGAAGCTTCAGCAGTCCTGAGTTCCTCCCACTGCTCCACATGTGGTGAGCATTAGCCTCAGGTCATTAAACACAAAGCTTTCAAACTGCTCTTCTTTTGTCTTAATTTTGTTTATGTCCGACGAGACAAAAGTAAGAAAAAAACAATAGATGTCAAACCATCTGGTGAGTTGGTGGCCTGACAGCAAGTGTCACATACACTCAAGAATATGTTACACACAGCTGACCACTAAAGCATTTCAATGGGATTTACTTGATGGCAACTTTCACACAATTTCATACTAATTTTCAACAGCCTTGCAATCAATTCTTGGCACAAAACGAATGAAATTTTGGACAAGACAGCCCACTGATATTTCTTAACTGTTTTAGGTTGTTCATGATTCAATCCACCATCGGACAAGTCAACATTAAGGATGACAAAGAGTGAGAGGAGCAGCAGAATCTCGGTCACTCTTCACCCTGAAGGTCCACATTCAAAACACATGGGACAATGCAAAACATGGGCTGGCCTGCAGACTTCACATTCAACTCAAATGTGACAGTAAAATCGAGAGACAAGAGTCTGAAACACACATTCAGCTTCTATGGATGTCGCTTCAAAACTATCTCAGAATTATACAAACTTTACAAAACATTACAACACCCTCTCTCACTCTAAGGTGCCGGGCTCAGAACTTTTCAATCGCCCCCTTGTCCGAAAACAGATTGATAAACACTCTTGGGGGTCTGTATGTGTATCTGGGTGCGGGTCGGCGGCATGGAGAGTGTGTGAAATGGGGAGTGTGTGTGTGTGTGTGTGTGTGTGTGTGTGTGTGTGTGTGTGTGTGTGTTTGTATTCCTGAGCCGGTGTGTGTGTGTGTGTGTGTGTAAGCCGCATGGCAGATCTGCAGCTCATAGCCACGCTGCGTGTCTACAGCGTCGCGTTCACTTGACACACACACACACACACACACACACACACACACACACACACATACACACACACACACACACACACACACACACACACACACAAACTATGACTTACTTAATTACGGTGCGTGGTGTACCAGCGGGTGAGTGCGTGTGTGTTTGTGTGTGAGTGTGTGTGTGTGCGTGTGTGTGTGGCTCACCTTTGAGACGGTCATGCGGGGAGAGATGCGTCGGCAGGTGGCAACAGTTTCACCGGAGAGAGCGAGAGAGAGAGGTGGCGAGTTAGAAACCTGCTGGATGCTCCATGGCGCCTCACTAAACCATCACGACCTTCATCTTCACAACATCTATCACAAATATGAATGTGAGTGTGAGTGCGAGCTGGACAGTCACAAGGACAACTGAGCAATACAAGAGGAGGAGGAGGGAGGCAAGAGGAGATTCGATCATAGGATGCAGAGGAGGAGGAGGAGGAGGAAGAAAGGGAGGGGCCAGGCAGGCAGATCCTCAACAACAGCCTAGACTAGAGGACGCTGTCGTGTTAACCCTCTGAAGTCACAGGTGCTATTTATAGCAGCGTTACCGTTTATTTGTTGTTGTTGTTGCTGTTGACGAAGAAATGTTTCCAAGTGAGTTGACAAAGTTCTGACATTGAATCAAATCTGACGCCATGAGTTGTTTAATTCATTATTTTTATTTTGTATCTGTATTATCTAAGAGTTGGATGTGTTTTGTATTGTTTCTAACAGGGGCAGTGCACCGTGAAGTGGAAGTGTACTAGAGTGAGCAGCAAGCAGCTCATTTGCATATAAAAGGAAAGCAAAAAAAACTAGAAGGCACCCAGAGAGTTCACGCCTCTGCCAAGGCCGAGTAGTGGGGAAATGTAACTGAGGTTACCTAGGTGATCCTTTTCCCCCTGATAAACTCTCAAATCCTCCATTTTAAGTTCCAAATTTAAAAGTGAATTGTTTCATTTTATGCGCAAGTATTGTGAAGGCGGGTCAACCAAATTTGCTTACATTGGACAAATTCATTAATAATACAACACACTTTTCCCTATGGATAGATGCAGATTACAGCCACCTTCAGGCCGACTGGGTTCTTCCTTGGATCATGTCTCACCTGCCTACCAGGTTTCATCGGCGGTTGTATGCAAGTATTAGATGGGCCGACGTGGAGCTCAGTCTTTGATAGGTTGAGTCCAAGGTGCCGGTCTGAAATATGACTGAGGGGCGCTGATACTGTATCTGTGAAGTGGGAACAGGACTGAAAACATGACCTCCTTCACTCAGGTAATAAGTACAACACTGCAGTACAAACTATAAAAGTCCAGAGAACGTGCAGTACTAAATGTGACGCAAGAACCAACACAAGGCAATAATTGGTGGTCACACTGTTGTGCTGACTTCAGCCAAAGCTTGAGGCAGATTTGAGACTTTGCAAAGCTTCTCCCTGACTGTAATATCTAAAGGTACGGAGTTCCAAGTGGCAATCCTTCTGTCTAACATGCTTATTCCAATATTCTATACATCCTTATTGTTCAGCGTGATCAGTTTGAATGGACAGAGCCTGTAGAGACGTGTGGTTTGAATCCTTTACTACTCAAATGTACAAGTTTAGGTGTGACAGAAGTGATGATACAGGCATATTTACAGATTGTTTACTCAGCCTGCCTGTACAGAGTGTTTTAACCCAGTTTTTTTTTTTAGCGTAGACCCAGAAAAGCAGCATCGACAAAATGCAGTCAGCCTCATGTTGGTTCAACCTGCATACTGTAGGTGTGCGGGAATAATGGATTCCAGGTGAGATGCTGGGACCTTCACTTTCACCTTTTCTTGGAGTTTCCACTCCGTATTTTAATTTCACACCAGCGTTATATTAAATGTTAATGGTGGTAGTTAAACGGCTAGAATATGAGTGATCCGTTATAGAATAGACATGACGTAACATCTAAACTATGATAGTCCTCGCTTGCTGCACTAATACTTTCTTACACCATTTTTATGACCACTGTGATATGCAACCTAATTCGAGATTTGGTGCCCCCCAGTGTACATAAATATTACAACATGATTTATGCAAGTAGGTACAGTTTTAATCTTTCTATCACTGAAGCATCAGTCATGGCATTACATAAAAAAATCTGAGTAATCTGCAATCAAGAATTTGGATGACAATGTGAATGTGAATCCAATGTGCAATAAATAATCAATAAATCGGGTTTGATATTTTGAAATGACACCTTCACCCTTACTACCTAGCATAGAAGTGACTATGTGAAAAGATAATCAACACTTTAGTGGGCTAAATGGTGCTAAACATCCGTGAGATGTTTCACTCGAGATCATTACATTACATTACATTAGGATCATTTGGCAGACGCTTTTATCCAAAGCGACTTACATTACCACCCTTCGCAGAGGGGGGAGCACTTGAGGGTTCGGTGCCTTGCTCAGGGTCACCTTGGCAGGGGCTCGAACCGGCGACCCTCCGGTTCCCAAGCGGAAGCACTACCCACTGAGCCACTGCCTCCCAATCAGTCACTAAACTCACAAAATGTTCATAACCAAAACAATGCCAAGATAAATACATTTGATTTAATCCTAATGGGAGTGTTTCTATGTTCTATATCTTGATTAGTGGAAGTAATAAAGCTCATTTTCATCACTATTGTCACAAACAGACCATGGTTATGATCACAGCCCTGGGTTTGTAAAGTTGCTTTATAGAGTTGGGTTATGGTTCAGACATAAATCCTTTGACTGATGCTTTCACCTGCTTATCTGTAAGAAACAACAGTATGAGAAATTTGTGTGTGCGAAAGGCTTTGTTGGCCCAATGATCAAATAGCCAGGGAGTGCCCGTTGGCAGCAGGCCTTAGTGGAAACACTGAACAGACGTTTTTCTGGGGCATCTTCTCACAGCTTCCAGCGATACATGTAGCTCCACCAGGTGTGATCCACCTCATTCATTCCCACAGGCTCAGAGGTCAAAATACTTCAACTGGTTGCAAACTACTGCCTTTACTAAAGAGAGTAAAAATGTATCTTCATGAACATATATCAGCCCTTGCTCATGCACTTCCCACATGTGCAGAATCTGAAAGGCCCTTTTATGAAAAATGGAACCAAAAATGTTATCATCCGGTAATAATTTGGTTTCAAATAGCAATTATTATGCCAACGAAACTCACGAGTCCTCCTCCAAAGATAATCCCAGCTGAGAAACCACAATAGCCTGGGAAATCAATTCAGTTTCTTTGTTGCAACATCTTTATGCTTAAACTGGGGAAAGAAATTAATTTTAAATAAATCAAAGTCCCGGGAAATGACATGCTCTGAAGAGCAGCGGTAGCCGAACCACGTTCAGTGTGATGGCTTCATTAAAACCTGTAGTTAATGGAGAGAACCACGATACATGCATCTGTATGTCGCTGTGAACAATCCCAAGAAGATGAATGCAAAGGTCTCCATGTGGATTTAGTAAAATTTAATTTATCTACAATTATCCCACCAGGCATACAGATTCTTTAATATTTTCAATGTGGCTCATAAATTGATAAGTTACACAATATGATACAGAAGCTAAATGCCAGTACTGGACAAAAAGGTGCAAAAATATCTTGGTTTTTTTTTTGTCGTCTTTACATCTTTTGTCAGTGTTTTGCAGCATATTGTAGAGCAGTATGTTGCGGCATTAAAGGTGAAATGGAACTCAGTGTTGAAACATGGGTGACACACTGAATCGGTCAGGCGGAGGAGGAGCACTGGTTTGTGGCAGCACAGTGACATTTTGCTTGTTGGTGTGGATGAGCTTCACTGTAGGTGTGACTCAGTGGACAACGGTGACATCACATCATTACATTCTTCCCTACGCTTAAACTTTTTGTGGGATGAGCGTTTAACGTATGTGTTAAAATTAAACTATTCTTCGATTTGCAAACTATATGACACCAAGAAATTTACAAAAACAACACAAGATGGGTAAAATCCATCACAGGCTGACCAAAGAGATGAACGCGCCGACTGCTCCAGAAATTAGTCCTATCCTCCGGTTTCTCTCGTGTCTAAGACAAGGCCAACACTGTCTGTTCTGTTCTGCCTGTTCTTTTTCCTTGCTTGTCTAGTCGTCTTCCTCATCCTCGTCGTCGTCGTCGTCTGTTACATCCCTGGCATCAAGGTCGTCTTCGTCTTCAACCTATATGGAAAAGAATCACGTTCAGTTTGTGCAGCTACCGTAAGGCCAGCAGGTCAGAACACTGATTAGATGCTGGTTTAGTTTAGATTTTGTACTCCTGTATTTCAATATCAAGAACCCACAGACATACAAGAAAAGAATTACAATCCTATCATAAATGCAATATGTATTTGATTGATGAACAAATTGTGCAGCACTTATCACTTCTTTATATCAGTTAAATGTAGCTACCGGCTCTCCAAGCAGTTTGAGTCTCTGTCTGAGGCTGGTGATCTTCTGGTCCTGGTCTGCCAGCAGCATCAGCAGGTCGTCCTGTTCCTTCTTGGAGTCCTGCACCTCCGTCTGCAGCTTTGTTTGCTCTGTCTGCAGGATGGCCACTGTGCTGGTGGCCGAAGCCAACTCCTGCTCCAGATCTGCCCGACCCTGCGACAGGCTCCTCGCCTCCTCCTGTGACAGGGAAGAAGAAGAAGAAGAGGAGAGGGGAGGTGAGAAAGAGAAGCAGGAGGAAGGTGTCAGGGGTACAAAGGAGAGATGCTGGTAGAAATCTGTCAATTGTCAAACAGACAAAAGAAACCAGAACATCTTCACAAATACATTACATTTCCAAAGATGTTAAACCCAACTCCTGCTGTTTCAATAATGCCTAAATAACAGTGGTGAAGCGATGTCACACACTGTTCTCAGTTAACCAGCAAACCTTGAGTCTCTCTGCCTCAGACATCTGTGCTGCCAGCCTGCTCTCTAGCTCTGCCATCTTAGCTGTGTCTGCTGAGCTCTCGTGGCTGGGGACGGCATTCAAGGTCTGGCAGAAACCAGGGAGGTGCAGCGTTAGATAAGGAGGTGATTCATTTAAAGTATCAGCTGAGCATAATGCATGATAAGTACCCCGGCTTCATCTCTGCTGAGCAGTTCTTGTTTCTCCGTCTTAAGCTGGCTGATCTCTGCCAGCTGGGACTCCACCCGGCTCCTCAGAACCTCCAGCTCCTGTTTCGGAACAACAAATTCAGTGTTACGGCTACCAAACACGCAACATCTAAAAACAAGAACATGTACAGTATAACACAGGTCCAGCATGTGTTACAATGTGAGTGGCTGAGGTGCAAGTGTGTAACCATCAATCCCACCTCACGTAGCTGTGTGTTGTCTGACCCTCCTGCTGTTCCCTCTGCTGTCTGTGCTGCCTCTGACCTCTACAGTTACACACATTAATGACACAAAAAAAAGAAATACACTCCATTAGTCAGCATCACTGATCAGATTCCCCACCTCTTTAATCACATTTCCGCTGTGGCTGGAGTCAAGGAAGGCAGGCTCTCACTTACAATCACACACACAATTGCAATTCAGGGAGGGGTGTTTGCTAAAGTATTTGCTAAATACTGTTGTCCAACAATCATGCAATAAAACTAGTTAATAGTTGGCGTCACGCACACACACACACACACACACACACACACACACACACACACACACACACACACAATCTAACATCTACTAACCAGGGAGTTGATGAGTGTGTCCTTATCACCGAGTTGTGTCTGAAGGAGTGTGTGTTGCTTGCGCAGCTCCTCCACCTCCTCCCGAAGCTGTGTGAGCTCCTCTGACTGCAGCCCGTTCATCTGGGAGCCGTCCCCCTGGCTGTTAGCTTGACTCTGGGTATCCTTACCTGCATTTGTACAAATACACAAACAAAAAATTTAACACATAATGTTATTTTACCTGCTACTGGTAATACTGGTGTCTTAACTTTTGCCATTCTACTCTTTTCACTGTAAGACACAAACGCACCTAGTTTCAGCTTGAGGATGTTGTATTGGTCTTTGTGCTGCTGGATCTGGGAGATCTGCTGAGTGATGGTGGTTTGCATCTGTTCGGTCTGAGATGACATGGATGCTGCCTGCTCCTTCAGCTCCTTGATCTGAGCGTCCTGGAGAAACACCACACAGGCAAAATAACAGAGTGAAGTGTCCGCCATATACACTCAAAGGAAAAACAGATCAAATCAACATGTAAGTGTGTGTTTGAAGCCGGTTTACCTGCTCTCTGATCAACTCCTTGTATTGAGTTACAATGTGTGTGTTTGAAGCCGGTTTACCTGCTCTCTGATCAACTCCTTGTATTGAGTTACAATGTTGTCGTGCTGTTCCAGTGTCTTCTTCACTTCTTCTTCCTTCTTCTCCTCTTCACTCGACTTGTGAACTGCTTTGGTTATCACACCTGTGTGAAAGAGGGGACGGCATCATTTAAAACCCAGTCAAACACCAATAACCTCATATAACTAATGGCCACCGTGGATGACCGACCTTCCAGTTCTTTGACCAGCCTGGTGAACTCGTGATCGAAGAGCATCTGCTCCGGAGAGGGGAAGATGGGCTGAGGCTTCTGAGCTGCGCGGGAGTACAGCTCATGCTTGGTGATGAAGCCCAGCTTCTCCACAAAATTCTCCTTCCCAATGCGCTTCTCAATCAGCTGCTTCAGCTTCTCTCTAAAGAGGTCAGACGACACATACCACCTTACAGCATGACTTCATGACAAGCATCGCATTTGTATCCCATTAAGTATCTGATTCTTTCTGGCTTTCCAAAGTACATAGATTTCTGTATTTTTATTTTCCTGTACAGGTTAAGAAATTGGCAGTGCTGGCTAACACTGGTACATGTGTGTTGGACAAAGGTAATAAGTTGTTCTTGTGAATGCTTAACCTGGTTTACCAAAGTGTGAGCATTTACAAGAGAACAGGGAAAGTATCACTGAGACAACAGTGTGCAGCTGAATTAAAAAAAAACAATCAAAACTGTGTTATGAGGTCATTTAAATTCAAGGTCAAACTAAATCACTAAATACATATTGTACCATCTTAGTGTCCATGCAATCACACACAATATATGACATGGAGTTGATTCTGTAATGATTAATCATACAATGTCTTTATATGCGTGAGTAAGAGATGCATACTTGGTGTAGTTCTCCAGCGAGTTGTCATTGTAATAAATGCAGATGCCGAGCAGCAGCGCACACAGGCCCTGAACCAGCCTTTCATCCTCTCCCAGGTTCTCTGAGATCTGTGCCGTCAGCTGCAGGAGTCGGCACGTCAAGGATTCATCTCACAGCAGCAGCAGGTTTCAGTACAGGGATATGATAGAACAGGAGGCAGAGGCCGAGGCTTGGTGACATCACTGCCGCCAAGCGAACACTGAAAACATACTAGGTCTTGTGGTTCATTATTGATATTTAATTGCAGCTGAAGTGGTAGTTTGTTGTAAAAAACACAAAATTGACTTGGTAAAAGCTGGTTGAAGGATACAAAAGGAACGTTCTCCTGATTGTGTAGAAAATGTGTGACAGCAATAGGACAGTTGCTGATCCATGTGCACAGCAGCATGAGGAGGCCCACCCTCGTCTGCACTTTACTGCCCTGTTGAGCACAAACAAAACATGGGAAACATCAACACGCATTCCAAGAGACTGAGGACGACAGCAGACTCTGAAAAACAACCGTCACGACAATACTTAATCAATAATTTAGAGCCAGATTCCAAAAAACTTCAAATTCAAATTAAAGGGGACATATTATACAGATTTCTTTTTATTTCAAATTTCATAAGGATATTTTAAAGCTTCTGCAATGCGTTGTCTACAAAAACACACTGGTCCTCCCCTACTCTCCCTTGCTGCTGCATCACTTTGCCCACTGAGTGAAAACGGGTCACTGTACTGTCGTGTTACGAAGTGAGTAAAGAACTAGTCGGAATGGAAGCTTCGGGGGCAGATGAGGACCTATGGGTTTGTCTCAAATGAAACATTGTGCAAAAAGCAGAATATGTCCCCTTTAAAATCAAACAGTGCTGAGGGAATGACAGCAAATTATTCTTATATATGCGTTGGTTCAAAACGAGGCATTAATTTTGTTGGGACACAGTGATATTTCTAACAAATACCTTTTCAGTATGTCGGGGGTGAAAACTATGCTTTTTGCCCCCTCCCAACAAATTAATGAACTGACTTAATAAACTAATCCATGCCAAGTGTTTTAAACAGCAGTGCCACAATAACATCAAACCATTAGTACTTAATAGAAAGAACTACAAACAGGGTTAAGCTGACCAGAGCATGCAATCCTGTTAAATGAAAACCAATGTTCTGCAGGGAAAACTTATAGTACTACTATTGATTCCACCAGGAAGAAATGTGACAAATTTGAGATTAACTGAACATTTCCCATTTGTGGGGCTTACAAATTTATTTGAATGAATGACTGGAACCTGGAACTAACTCGGTAATGAATTGAAAATCCTTACATTTCCAGCAAACAGCACAGCCAAAGCTAAAGCTAAAGCTAAAGCTACACATGTGCTTTATCAAAAAAGAAACAATTCAATCAAAAGGAGCTTGTGCATTTTCATGTGCCATCTTTGGGGGGGAGAGCCGAGTTTGTTTAGATCAAATGCTGTAAAAGAAAAGACTTTCTTCCACCAATACAGAAAAGTGCGACAGATTAGGACTAACAGAATCATTCAACATGATCCAGCCGTCTGAGGTTGCAAATAAAATGGTGCATTACTGCTAAATGAACGTCATGCTTCAAGGCAAACGGATTCTTGTCCTACGGTGAAATGAATGATACTAAAATAAGCGCCATATCTGAGCAATGACATGGGGTCAAAACTTGATTAGCGTGGCATATGAGAAAAAACTTACGAAATCACCTTTTCAGATTTTGTCTTGAATTGGCGTAATGCAAAAACAAATATTTGAAGAGAGGAAAACAAAGGAAAACAATGACCAAGTATTAATGGAGCAATCAATGGCCTTGGCAAGAACATTCACACACATCTCTGTCTGTGTCTGTATGTGTGTGTTTGGATATTAGAATCAAAACTACACTAAAGAAAAGGATACATACAAATAGAGGTCAACAAAACAAAGTCTCTCCCCTCCAACTTTTCAATTTTAGATTTTTAGTGAAGGGCACCATTACATCACATTTAAAGAGAAACATATCTAGACACGGCATTAGGACATAACCAAGAATTCGGAAGCTGAATATTCCTTTCAGCATTGGCAGGCGACAAGTCACAGCGTTTTTACATCTGGCGGTGAGGAAACCCCCCCAGTCCACCCGGCCAAGCAGTTAGAATCCCTACACGAGCACGATCAATCCATCAATCCATCAATGTGGACCTCTGCCGAGACATTTGATGAAATTAAACCGGTTACTACCTAGACCATGACAATGATCAAACCCCATAACCTTCTCTGACAAGCCAACAAATCAGTTTGACTGTGCTATTTCTGATTCTGTGGACTTGGTTTGCATCAGACATTATTGTCAGGACAACCCTTATCAAAATTTAATGGGTTCTACCCTGGATCATGTCCAACCCGGCCAACAGGTTTCATGAAACTTTGACGGACCACAAACGAACACGGGTGAAAACAAAGGCAGAGGAAATATGAGACTAGACTACAGTATATTCATCTGGACAGAAGGAATTCAGAGAACAAAGGTTAAAGAGTTAAGGGCACACTGAGATTCCAGATTAGATATAAACAATCTATTCTAGAAACAGCTACAGAGAGATTGCTCTACACCAACAAAGAGGGCAGTGAAAAACAGCAGGCAAACCCGAAGAGTTGTTAAGTATCAGTTAATGATGTGACTCAAACAGGAATATGGTTTGAAAATTTGCGAAACAACAGAAACCACAATTAAAACAACAATTAAAACAACCGATGTGAGCATGTACTGTATGTGTATATGCATATAAGTACACTTCAGGACAACAGCAAAAGGCCCTGCTGTGCTTCACACTCTTCACCAGAACTCTCCGATAAGCTTCACAGCACAACACAGGGTCCAAGGTCACAGCTCAAACACGCACTAACAGCTGTTCCCATCACATCAGCAGAGATTGCCGAGCTGTTTGCTTCTTTCTGTACCTTTGTCAGGTGTTCACTTGTGTACTGCCCCCTTTCTTATCACAAATCGATCCTGTCTCAATCAAGACCAATCAGCCAGACTGAACTTTGACCTTGCCCTTATGAATGCATCATGAAATAAACTGCAGGAAAGCAGGAGGAATGCTGCACAGCTGACGGCGAGTGTAAGGACACACACTGAGCGTTTGATCAAAGAATCTATTCTGCTATGCTACTGTAAGCCTGTTAGTCATGCTCACTCTGGCGTTAGTTTAAGACCCTGCCCACATTATTCCCACCCCTACCTGCAGTCCACCCACCATGAGTGTGTTCTTCTTGCCCTGATTAATTTGTTGTGACTGAGACATGATGAGGAAGAACTGGAGCACAGCCATAGGTTAAGGACAAGGGAAGGTTGCAGGGCTTTAGAGTCACAAGAAAGCAAGATCCCTCAAACACAACACGTGAACCAATGGGAGCCCTACTACAGACGGTAAGCCAAAATAACCAGGACAGGTGCTGCCCAAATACACACACACACACACACACACACACACACACGTACGCCAATGTTACTCACCCGTCGGCTGATCTTATCACCCTGCAAAACCACAGTAACGTGACACTGTTCTATTCAATTCAAAAAACACACAAAACCATCCCAATCGTATAAAACCACTGTTGTTTAATCTAATTTGAACTTTAAGCAAAAAAAACAGTCCCTCTCTTACTCCATCATTGCCGCCCCACACCTACGTGCCCTATTGGAAGATCTCCTTGTAATCCCAGGCAGTGCACAGTGCTCTTGCTAATGGCTTACCTGTGAGAGGATGTTGGTACACTGCTGAAGCAGGGAGACGGGCGGTTTGCCTAAGCTGGTGGCGAGCTGCACCCTCAGCAGCTGCTCTTTCTGGAGGAGGTTGTCTTGCAGGGCGTGCGCCAAGGCCACAGCGGCGCACCAGTTGGAAAGGGAGTCGGCGGAGAACAGGCCCCCGCACAGCAGCTGGCCCGCCGAGATTGAGTTGGCTGGAGAGGAAAAGAATAAGAAGAGATGAGTACGCAAGCAAAGATGATCAGGCTGAGAATCATTCAGATCACTAGCGTTCTATTGTTTCAGCGATGGTGGATGAATGTTAAGATCCCCTGAAGCCCACATGGCTCAAGAACAAACTATATAAAAATGCCTCAGGCTTGTTATAATAAGGTGCTGCACAAAAAACTGAACAATTGGTAATGCTTGTGATAAAGTTCTAAACGTGGTATAACTTTACCGTCGATGGTGGAGGGTAACAGCGTAGCCACAATCTCCCCCTGACCCTTCTGGTTCTTATAGAGGAAACACTGGAAACAGTAAAGAACTGCACAGCGAAGTACAAATGGTTGCCTCTCATTGACCATGGACATGAGGAGGACCACAATGGCCGGCCTATGGGCAGAAAAAGAAAGGTGAGTTACAGAGAGGATTCATTCATCACTTTCTACACAGTATTGTGGAAAGGTTTGGAGAAAATGCTGCAAAATGAGGATGCTTATACAAAAATAAGATGTCAAACTTGAGCTGCATCTTACCTTGGCGGGTTTGAGGGAGCATTGACAGAAGCAAAGTAGTCCTGGTTGGTCTGTGAGCCCCTGATGACTTCTGATACAGTGTTGATGGTCTGAAAGGAGGAAGCCAAACCACAAGCTTGAACATTGTTTGCCTAGTCAGGGTCAGGATGTACTTGTCATGTCCTGCTCTTTGAGGCGAGTGTATGCCCTCTGCTGTATAGCTACCTCAGTAAGGATGTCAGCAGGCACGCCGGTGGCCATGAGGATGGTGCAGAGCTGATGAAGCAAACCACACTGATACATGGATTTCTGACAGCTGGCTGTGGCTCCAGGAGAGTTCACAGGAGACACCATGACTCGCACCAACTGGGATAGGGAAACAACAAAATTGGGCAATTGTGGCACAATATATGATATGTTTTTTTTGATAAACTGCCATTCCAGTAAGCTACAGCTCAACCTGTGTTACCTGCAGCATAAGGTGGAGGTTGGTGACCTTCTGGGCAGACCAACCAGAGTTATCATCACCAACCTCAAACCAGGGTTTCATTTTTTGGATGTAGGAGCCCTCCTTGAAAAAGTTCTGATTGGAGCTGTTGTTCTTTAGCAAGTTGAGCAGCAGCAGCAGGCAGTCCTCCACCACAATACCTGTACACAGGAAAGAGCACGGGTGTCAGGCCACAATAAACAATAATCCAATAATTGAACCACAGGAATTATATTACAAGAAACACAACTCAGAAACGTGACAAAGCAACGTTTTGGTGTTACCTCCATCACTGCTGCCCTCTTCCATGATGATGTCAAGGAGACGCTCAAACGCATTTTCAAATGCCACAATCTTTTGAATGGCAGCATTGCTTTTGGTCAGCTGCTGAAGCAACAGCAAGCCCTGTGTGAAAGTACAAAACAGAAGGATGTTGGATTGGCCCCATCAGCAGTAGAGGATTTAGCATTGTTGTGGAAATGACCATAGATTGGACCACATTGAGATTACAGATGGACAGCAGAGGAGTGAAACATGCAGCTGAGAGTGGTTCAAGAATTCGGCATGGATGACTCGATATGTTATGACATCAAAACCGGAGAGAAGAATCATTTGTTATCATGTATGTGCTACTTCAGAACGAGGTGGCAGCTAAATCAGCTGGGATAATACTCACATCATTGCGGATTACTTCTCTAGAGTCGGCCAATAGGTCCATCAACCTGGAAACACCTGCAAACAGAAATAAAAAATGGATTGCTTTGCTTTTCCAATGAAAGCTTCAGCTTGACTGACTTGTTCCTTTGTGAGTATGGTCAATGTTCAGAAAATAAGGAAGGGCCTTTGTTAGTGATTCAAGAACGGGAATGTAGAAAAGGTTAAAAAATTAAAATAATTTGATCTTAAGTCATCTGTGATGGTGAGCTTTGAAGGAGGGACTGACCCATAGGGCTGACCAGGATGACACCTTGAACCTGGGTGCCTTGGTTCTTCAGGAGAGCTGTCAATAACTTCACACCAGGCCACCGTACATGGAAGTCAAACTCCTTAAATCATCCAGACAAACACACCCGTCATTAGACAAATATAAGATGAAGACAAATGTAAGACTGAGAGTGAATCAAGAACAGTATTGTACTCAATTAAAGTCTACCTCCAACAGAGAGAGCAGCAGGGTCACATGCTCTGGGTCTTGAAGGAACGTCTCTGTAAACTGGGCACCGAGGTCATCTGCTTGCTTCTGGGCATTCTCGTCTGACAAAAGGGAATTGGAGGGCAGAAATTGGAAACCTCTACAAAAAATACTTTGCCAGCAGTCATCAATCTAGCAAGTGAACAAACTGGTTTGTTCAAAGCAACCGGCCTGAGCAGGACAGCCACAAGGATCGGATCTGCAAAGATATCTTTGACACTATTTTATATGAATCTAAGAGGGAAAGATATAAATGTGCATGTAATCGGGGTGATACTTGTGAGTAAGCCTTTAGGAACAAAAAACACACAGGTTAGGGTTAAGCTGGATGCGATGGTGAACTCACCATGGAGACTTTACTAAGGATTCTACTGCTAATTAATAAAGTAAACAGTGAGCATTGAAGAAGGTAAGAGATTTCGTTTGAGGTGGTGAACAAAACCATTGGACCGAAAACTAAACTCCTGCATTCCCTATTGAATAAACAGATCTCAACATACAAAACACTTAAGCAGGCAAACATAAACCCAACACATATATTGTACACTTTCACCGCAGCAGTGCAAACGCTGAAGTGGGTATTAAAATGTGAGGAAACCAGCAGAGCAATAAGAAAAGCGTAAGCAGACAGAGGCTGTGAGGTGGTATTAGTAAAGCATTCTGGTGACCACCGAAACCCTTTAAGGTCACTATTTAAGCACATTTGCAGTTAGTTATCTTGTGATATGATTACTGACCAGGCATAGAACCATTCTTGTACTTCCCTGACACAGGGGTGGGGGTTACTGCATCTGTGAGGGCAAGGGGAAGAGGAAGTGTGACCCCTCAACCAAAGCTAAGCATTCAATTCAACCATTCTGACAAAGCGCAGTTGAATGAGTCTCGCGGAGACGTGCCATGACAACACACACAAGCACAGCCACTTCATTCATCAGCTTTTGAGAGCCTGTACTTTGTCAGCCAGGGCGGTGCAGGAGGTGTAAGTGACACTATTAATACACTTCTTTTCCTCAACCAAACCTCAAGGAGAGGCAACACCTGCAACACCTAAGTGCTACTAGAGGTTAAGGGGGGGATATCATGCACAGGAAAGAGTTTTACCTTCTGATTCATCTGTCGGGTTAAGACATGGAAGAGAAGAGAGAGACGTGAATCTTAACATCAGGCAGTCGCTTTCAGTATTTAGGAGAGGGGAATCCAATTGACGAGAGGAACTCACTAACACATGCAAACAGGACTCAATCGGAATTCACAGTTCCCTCATAATTCAGACTTTTGTGTGAGTGCCTAATGTATTTTTCTTTTCTAACAAACACTTCAACACATGCGGGATGGCACAATACCTTGCTCTTCCTCCTCATCGTTGCAGATGATATTATACAGTGTGTCCAAAGCGTAGCCGAGGATTTCAGAGTCGGATCTGTTAAACATGGACAAAGAAACTGAATATTAACAACTCGTAAAATTTGCTGCTTACAACACTTTTGAGTCAAATCGATTGTAAAACATTGACTGTGACTCCACAGGACAGGAGCATCAAGCCAATAAGATTTAGAAAGCAAGGCTCAACATTTGCATCAGCATACCTGTCAGTTTGCAGGATGTGAATCAGATTCTCCATTGCCTGTGTGCCAACTTCCATGCGATATTTCTGAAAGAAAAATAACGATGTGGTCAGGATGTAATGGAAAAAACAAGAAAATGAATGGCAGTTGGTGAGTTTTTCTTAAAGAATAAATGAAGCTGACAAAACTGTGTCAGTGTTTCCCCCTGTGTGTTAAAGCTGGGGGAGCTGATTACATGATGCAAATATGCCATAGTGACAAAGTGAAGGGGAAACTGAGAAATTCTCCAGTTTTTTACACAATGGAACAGTTTGTCATTTCGTACTAACATCTACACACACCATCATAAACATTTGCACTGCACCTGATTTCCACAATTATCCAACAATTCTTTACCTTTGAGAGGGATTTCAAGGCCCGCACAGCATCCCTGCGATCTTCTAGCAGTGTGGAGGAAGCCACACGGTCACACAGTTTCTGAATCTGCCCACGCACAAATGAAAAACATATTGTACTTATTTCATTTTGTGTTAAAAAAAGAACTGGTCAACATGCAATTACAGAGTGAGAGTGAAAGGAAAACAGTCCTGAAAATCTGAAGAGCATCTTGCTCTTGCTTTACACTCAGTACATAGGAATAATCATTAAAATTTTTTTTTTTACAAATAAAAGCCAGGACTTATTATCATTGAAGTTTTGTTCCCAAACCGGTGCAGTGAGATGATGAAATTCATAAAGCAGTGTGGAAGCCAAGGCCATGTGAGACTGACAGCAAACAGCTGACCTCCAAATTCCTAAGACTGATTCAGTTGTTTCCACAATCAACAGCAGCTTCTGCTTAGGGTCTTAGTAGCTCTTCATAGAACAGCAGAGATTCTGATAAAAGTCAAGGTGAAGTTAAGTATGTCATAGCTACTACTCATGACTATCATGATATGATGGTATAGCAGCCTCAGCTACCTGACCCAGATCACACACACACACAACACAGCTCAATCTATCACAGTGCCCTCAAAGTCTCTATCCTATGACATGGAACATTGTCAAGGAATGTGCATATAAATAATAGATCATTTGTTACTCATCAGGCACATTCCTGTCAGTTTATTAGAAATTCGCTTTTGTGTCTTATTTGTGCATTGAGAATAGAATTATTTGGATTGCAAATTCTGTATTGCTTGATTGATTTTCCAGGTCAAAATCAATAAGGAGCCCTCAGCATTATGTCATTACTCATTGTGGGGGGAAGCAGACAGAGTGTGTATTGTCAGCCTCATCACTATCCACACTGGCTTTAGGATGAGACTGAACATGGACGGAGAAGGTTGAGAGATGTCTACGCCATTTTCTCATATATCAGTTCACTGTGGGCAGCTCTTAAACATACAAAAAACATGTTCAGTGAAACTCGGCCTTCCTGAGCAGTCATTAAAAATGAATGAGTCTACAATCAGATCTCGTTATGGGGCTGATAATGCATGCTAACACAGCACACACAGGAGAGTCCTGCAGGCTTCTCATAAGGTGGTTCCACTGCACAGCAGCTAGACTGCTAGCTGACACTCCTGGACTGACAGAATTCATCTATTCATTAACCTGAGATGTTATTTAAGTCTTTAATTTAAAGCCACGGTGTTGGTGTCAGACAACACCGCTGGCGGAGAGATTTGCAGTGCTAATTGAATTTGGGCTGTCTGGTTGTTACGCCGGTGTTTTATTTTTTTGATGGGTCAAATTTCAACAATCTATCTAAACCATAATGCTGTAATGTGATGAAGAGTGCGGCGTCAGCTTGGCCATTACACCGCGTCATCTAGGAGGAAATGTTAGCTGGCTAAGCTAGCCCAGCTGCTGTCCCTACCGTCTCCGCTCCCGACGGCTGCGGCCCGGCTGACTGCCCACTTATCACTCCTATGAAGAAGTTCATCTTTCCACGCGTCCTCTCTATCGTATTCTGGTTCTCCACAAACCCTCAAACTCCCACAATGGTTTACGGCACAAACCCGGGAAAGGGAAGGGAAACGGAGTCACAATACTGGATTTTTTACAGTGTATACACCTCTTACACTACCGACCCCGGAACTTCACAAATACGTGGGCCCTGCGCATGCGCGCAAACGTGGCGATACGTGGCTCAGCAGCAAGCAAACGCGCCACGTCTTTAAAGGGCCAGTGTCAAAATTATTCATGATAAATCAGACAATGATTTGAATCCAATACTGTATATTACCATGACGGGAGAGCGCATCGAATGCATGGAATCACCAATTATGTCACTGTTGTTACTGACATCATTGACACAAACACTCTTTAGAGAATCGTGAGTGATATCACAGTTGTTAAAGGCGTCATGGGTTGTTAATAACATCATGAATGGCACTCCAGAATGACATGTTGAAGTATGTAATGGCATCATAAATGGAAGTGTGTGTGTCAATACAACAAGCACCATTCCTCTAACTGCCTCCAAACCTGCCAAAAACATTCTCCAAATGTCACAAATGTAGGTACGACCAAAAGTGGATTAATGTACAGATTTTGATTTGTCATCTTCATTTTAAAGTGGAAAACCATTTTAACAATCCAATTTGTTCTCATTCCATATTAATAGTAATTAGAGGAATTTCAAATCGCTGATACAGCACCTGATTCATAAAACAATAACCACCCCTCATTTGAAATGGACACACACATCTTCGGTTACATTGTTTCAGCAGTGGAGCTGAGGATACCTGCAGCAGGTTTGGCTGCTGGATTTGGTAAATGATATATATACAAGACTCATAAATATATTTTCAGCTGACTAAAAAACAATGACCATGTTGCTCAGAAGGGAAATTCAACTTAATGTCATTAAGCCTACTTAAAATAAACACCACGTGGAATTACAAGGTATAAAATGTTGCTGGCCTTTTATCTTCAAGGAGGTCAGGTTCCCTCACACACATTTGGGTGCCACTGAAGATCACCCATCTCCTCCATGGTTCTTGGATCTACACAGTGATGAACACTTCTCAGTTAGCTGGTTTCCTCAGAGTGGGGGTGTCCATGGTCTGAAGGGAAATCAAGGTGGAAAGGTCTTCTGAATATGTGGACTAAAAAGATTAGCTTCACAGATAATCACACAGATTGTGTTGATAATATCATTTGTTTGAGATACAAAGGCAAAGCAAAACTATATCAATCATTCATAACATTGAATATGCAATGGCTCTTCCATTAGGGACCTTAATCTTCATTCTTATTCATGAAAACCAAGTGTAGAAACCAAATAAGGCTTTAGATCAATAGTCACAGTGGAAGTAATACTCACTTACTGCTCAATTTGAAGCAAAAACTTTGAGTGGACAAATCCTCAGTTTTTAATATGAAAGATAGCCCGTGTGGTGAAAAGTCAGCAACCCTTGGGCAAACGAAACTACCAGTTATTACAAGTGTCCTTTCTTTTGGCAAATTTATAATTAAATTATTCAACCAGATCTAACCTGGGGCAACCTATAAACATGACAAATGTATGAGTGGTGCTGATATCAGTAGTTTATTGTATGTTAAGTCCAACACATTCAAAATGGAAAGAAACAAGAAACAAACAAAAAAAAAAAATCAAATGAAAAGATTCTCCACTTGCAACATTTTATACTAGCAACAAGTAGAAGGTAAACACAGTAAATTAAGATGGCAGCCAACTGTTTACCACACCTGCTAAAGCCAAGAAGGTACTATTTCCATCAAATGGATTGGAATGATTCACAACGAGGATCCACTCTACTTCAACCACAGAAAAATGAATTTACATGTTTTGTTTTAAGGATCCTTTGAAGTTTGGAAAGGGTGGGTCATTAAAAACCTCAGTGAAAAAGAACTACCCAACCATAATTTGATATGCTCACAAAAATTGGAACACCGCTAAGATGTAAAGCAGAGTACTCTGAAAGCATGATGGCTCTTCTTCACCACTCTCCTCTTCATTGACCATTGTTGTGAAACTATTACAGTCAAGTGCCCTCATTAAGCAATTATATGACAAATAAACATTCAGGGGTTTAGGCACCTATAAGAACCGTCCATTAAACACTATAGGATCAAAAGGCTGGGCTGTTTCTGTTATATTGAGTAAAAGGCTGATGGCACCAAATTAAGTCTCCATTTCAAATTATTTACTTCTGGAAATATTTCATCTCAACTATAAGAAAGCGCAGCTGAGCATTATTAATCAAACTGCAGGAATTATGCCACATCTGTAGATCAAATCTTGTCACAACTGCAAGAGAAAGTAAACGCATTGTCTAATATAAGGCCGTTAAGAAAATTAGCATTAACATTAGCGATTCCAGTACAGAAATTTGAAGAGGCTGTGTTCAATCTGACAGATTGTCCCAGTAAATGTTGGAAATAGTGCAATACCACCAAACAAGGAAGACCTCATAAGTATTTTGTCCAGAACATGCTTAATTAAATTTCACTTCCCATTTCAGTGCAAAACCATTTTTTTGTTTTTGTTTACGAAAATAAAAATAAAAATCATGTTTTCCTTTCCAGCTGAAACCGAGGTCTGTCCTCCCTACCAAGTGGTAAAAAGAAAATAAGACGGTGGACAAGGAGACTACTAGTATCGAACTCATATTAGACTTAAAATGAAGAATTGCAATATGAAAATACAAACGTGTAAACAGATAGAAAAGTGAGTACAATTATTTGCTAGTCTGTAGGTTGTAACTATGGTCAACCCACACACACACAGATCATTATAAAATTGTTGAAAAAGATGAACAGTGACAATTTGTGTGAGTCCAGGGATTAACCCAAGTTCTGCCATGAGCTGCAAAAACTATGGTCAGACTGAAAGTAAGGATCAACAAAGTCCAGATCATGTCTCGATCACATTGTGTGAAGGTTTCTGTGCCATTTGCTCCTCAACGTCAACAAACTTGCTTTCCAAAATGCAAAGCCCAGCTCTTACACTGAAATCAGGGTTGCACAGAGCCGTCCCGTTAATCCAGTGGTCACTGTCACCGTCTTTAATGTACCTTTTTTTGGGGAGTAGGCGTTCAGATGCAACTGTTGTACATCAAACATACCTTGAGGCACCTATTGTCTCTACAAAACCCAGAACATACACAATACAAACAAATGTACAAAACTCACAGCAGATCATCTTAGGTAGTAGAACAGTATGGAAAAGATGAAATATGCACCTGAAAACTTAAATCTTGTGAATACTGCAAGTTTCTCTGCTCCCAGTAGACAATAGTTCAAAATGAGCAGCTCCACATTAGGGGGCAGTGCGCCTCAGACTGCAACATTTTTAGTAAGACTGGAAAAGGTGAAATAGAAGGCACCATCATGCTTTTATCAAGTTGAGTGAAAACTGAAAACACACAGAAATCAACACATACAGTAAACTATGATTTTCGCTGTACATTTATTCTGTTACTCTGCACTTAAGACAAGAGGGAGGGGAAGAGGGGAGGAGAAGCCATCAATCCCAGTATTCACGGTCTAGCTGGTAGGGAAAATCATGAAGAAAATCAACGTGTAAACAAAGAAAATAGAGCGAGCCGCCATCCGTTATCGCCACTCTATTGTTCCGACTTTGTTTCTTGTTTATCCTTTAGCCCCAACTCATTCGGTGAAAGTCCAGGATTTGAGCTTTTTGATTTATAAACGAGGAAAAATATAATGTAGCTTTACTTGTCGTCTTGTCCATCCAGCGGTAATTGAAGCATAGTTTGGGTCGAAGGTGTGAGAAGTACATTGGTCACAGCTGATGGGCTGTGAGTGAGGCCTGCCCCATCACGTCGTATCGGTTTGAGACAAACGGGTCTCTCCAGCTGCATTCCGAGCGTGGATGTCAACGTAACACGACTAAAGTACCCATTAGTGCATATTGATGAGTGCATTATGCAATTTTGAAGCAGTGGTCTCTCAAAAGGAAAAAAATAAAAGGCAAGCTTTTCCCTTGGAACTGCACAAATTTTGCAACTCACTCTTTCCAACAGTAACGGGCAGAGAACTACCATATAAAATGTGCAATAGAGGGATTTCGTGAAGCAGCGCCCCAGTAAGTCAAGGCATATAATCTCTTTTCCAAATGATGGGCTGTATTATCGTAGTTAAAAGTCTATCAGTCCCTTCTAATGTGGCAGATTACTCCTGGTTGGTTTGCCTTTTTTTCACGAATTTACAAATTAAAGTTTGTGAATTCTCGAGATACCCGGCAAGGATGCTCAGCTCACAATTAATAAGCGAAAATTTTGCTTGCTTATTTGTTTTGTCTATTTCACAAACAAATGGTTGACAGGCTGTGTCACATTCCAAAGCATAGAGAAAACGAAAAAATAAAAACAAAAACAAAAAAACCCAAATATATACGTTTATACATGAAGACTTCTTTTCGTTAACGAGAACGATTGAAGATGAAGAACATGGTACTACTTCCACACTACAGGTGGTGCTCTTCTCAGCGGCGTTGGGTTGTGAAGCGGCCTTCTCCCTGGCCCCCGGAGCCTCTTCCGGAGCCCATGCCGGGCTTTGGGGCCATGCCACCACGAGGTGGTGGTCCCCTCCCGTCGCGGTCACGCATCATTCCACTGCCCACGACACCTCGTGAACCTCCAGGGCCTCGGTCGTTGCGTCTCATGTCCCGGCGGTCGTCTGGTCCACCACGGATTTCTCGCTCACGCACGGCCCTCGTCTTCTTCTCCTCCACGTTCAGACGCACCTCACCACGGAACATGATAGGCTAGAGGAAATAAAACAAAACAATGTGATACAGGACAAACCAGGACTTGAACCGTCCCAACAAACTTCACGGCCCAACATCATTCACTGGTTTGCACACAAATTTGTTAACTGTATTTCAAGATAGTATGTAACCATTATTTTGTGTTTCGTTTGTCTGACCTAAATTAAGCGTACATGCTGTAGAATATAATGGCTAAATAACTGAATTTGATAGTATAACTTGGGGTTCATGCACACTGACATTTGGTTAAATACTGGGGAATAAAAATAAGGCATGAGTTTGCCATAGATACTCAAACGCTCTTTATTTGTATTTGGCCAATAATGGTAGTCTTGTAAATTTTTGGCCCAACTCAATTGAACAGTTCTGCCATTTATGGCGCCAGGCTGTGTTGTTGTGAAGGATGAGGAACAACACATGCAGACTGAAATCCTGATGGCAGGACAGAGTTTATGGGTCAAACTTAAGAGGATCGATTACACTGGTCCGAGTCAGAAACTACAAATATACATGTAAAAGGAAATTGAAACCCAGTGCCGGATTATACAAGATGTGCCACCAAACCACCACCAGTTGAATGAAAGTGGGTAATGAAATACGAATATGTCCCCCTTCTACCTTGGCCGCCAGGATTCTTTGCACAGGTTCAAAGTCGTCGAACACCACGAATCCAAAGTTTGGCAGCTTCCCACCTACGCCCTTGGTGTTGATCCGCAGCTCCACGACATTTCCATATGCTGGGAGACAAAGAAAAAACAAGATTCACTTACAATAGCAGCAAATAGAGGGAAAAAAGCCTCGAGAATGTGTTGCTTTGTGACGGGACGTACTCATGAAAAACTCCTTGAGCTCGCTCTCATCAATGTCATGTGGGAGGTTGCCAACAAAAAGCTGGTGGCTGTCTGGGTACCGAACAATCCGCCTGCTGTCCATTTCAGTGGATTCAGACTCTCCCCTGCCTGCAAATCAGAATAAGCCAGAATCAGCAATTTTCCTCGGGGTAGATTAAGTTTTATCTTATAACAGGTCAAATCTATCACATCAAGAAAGTACATTTTGTCTACTTGTATTGAAGCCACATCAAACGCCATTGTAAAACAATTTCATTCATTATTTTGTTAGTACTATTTGACGAGTAAAAATGATGAGCACATAGCAAACATTGATATTTACCCTTGTTGACAAAACTCAAGTGTGGTTTTCCAGTTTGTGACTCAGAAGAAGCAGCACCATCTAATAGCAACAGAGATCCACAGGGTGTTAAGCATAAACTAGAGGCTCCTAACATACGGGAAGAAACTACAGGCTTGGTTAAATGATAATGCCTGTACATGGGGAATGAGTGTTGAAATTACCAGGTCTGGGTCCTCGTGGAGTGAAGGCTGGTCTGTCGCGTGTGCGTTGGTCTCGTGGTCGGAGGGGTGCTGCCTGCGTCTCGGGCTTTGCCTCGACTCTGGGCTACATGAGGCAGGCGGTATCACAACAAAGACAACATTAAGTACAGGTCCTTTCATTATAGTTGTGTATGGTGCAACACAGATGCACCTTACAGTCCTGCCTGTCTGTCTTGAGCAGTTGCGTTTGCTTTTGTTTCATTAAGGAATTAATTAATTATGGAAAGGTGAAAGGGAAAAAAACTAAAAAAAACTAAAGATTTGATGGATTTGATTTGCATTTGAATGGTCAGAAAATATTTTTTTCATTAGAATTAAACAAAACACTGCAATTTAGTTTTTCAAACACTTGGAAATTGTAAAAATGTTGTAGTGATACTTAAAGACTCTCAATGCCGCAATGTTTACTGTGAATGTTGTCATGCTCCTGGAAGCATGGCACATTGCATGAAGCAAGAAAGTGATCAACAGAGACAAGTGCTTATATGGTTGCTCCTCCCACAAACCACAAAAACAACTGCTGCTGCAACCCCCCCATCTTATCTAAAGGAAGTGCTTTAAACAAGTTCAAAATCATCCTGATAAGCAGTACTTTGCAATATGACCTGGTATATGAGCGCTTTATTACACATTTCAGCTTTCTATGATCATCAATAAATTCCATAGCCAGGAGTGGTTACCTGTGAGCTTGGAGCCTTAACAACATGTGGTGAAATACCAGAGGAGGTGACTGTGCCGGAAGGAGGGAGGTTTTTACTGGTCACTGAGGCCCAGGAGAACGTCTGAGGGAAGCAGCAAGACATGAGGGACTCATTCTGGATGCCAACAATAACTGTAACACTGTCATACCATGACATTAGTCAGTTAACAGCAAGGCTATGTGCGTAAATAAACCATGGCCAGTCTCTACCTTGTTATAGTCAATACATAAAAATGTAGTCTAAAAAAACTACTACTACTTTTTTTTTGGAATATCAAATATTCCAAAAAAGCATCAGAAGACTCATTCAAGGAAATTAAACATAGTGCAGACACACAGGCCTAACCTTGGGAGGCTCCTGGGTGTTTGGTGGAGACTCCACAGGGGCCGGTGAAGGGGCCTTCTCCTCCATCTCATCCAGAACCTTCTCATCCACCTCAGGCTTTACCTCCTCTACTTTGGGCTCGGGTTCAGGTTCTGGCTCTGGTTCTGGCGCTGGTTCTTCCATGGGCTCCTCTACTCCATTACTGCATTGAAAAGGACACAAATGAATGGACTTTCTCTTTCACACAAATTATTTCTTACAAGAACAAGCCCTTTGTGAGTTTTTTTTATATATTCATATATTTACATTTCACTGTCAAGGTTACAATTCAGGTTTAGGCTTACGTGACAGGGTGTGGTTCGTAGTATGTGGTGCTGTTGGGGCTTTCTTGAAGCGCCTCAGGGGATGGCTGCCTCTCCTCTGGCTCCTCCTCAACTTCCTCCTCAGACTCTAAGGTGAGAAAGGAAATCAAGGGTGATCATTTAAATTGCCGCTCAAATTCAAACACATACGCACATGAACCTCACCATGAAACCTAATTCTTGTGTCATTAGTTAAAGTCTTACCCTCATCAAGCTCAGCTTCAGAATCACCAAAAACCTCGTCCTCATAGCGGAAGATGTCATTGTGCACATAGAACTTGTTTGCCACAGAACCCTGAGGAAAACAGTGTGTCAGTCACCAACCTCCTCTTACTTGAGGTTTTTAACAAAGACAGCAAAGATAGGACCAATTCTTTACCAGAAACACTAGAAAATAACTGAAGTGTCAATGTGCAAGTAAATGTACTAAGTGCTGCATCTCAACATTTGTGCAGCTCCCTTTATAGCTGTTGGAATTAATTCATCATGTATTTGTAACAGTGATTTTCTGATTTTTATCTTTGGCAGTCTAAAGATAATGGCATTAATACTGGGCTGACCTGTAGACACACTTACCTCTGGAGCCAGCACGAACGTCTGCATAAACTTCCTCATGGGCTGGCCATTGTTGGAGAGTTCGCCAAGAACTTGTACCACCACCCCGTCACTGAGTGTAGCATGGGCATCAACATGCCGGATCTTTGTGTGGCATTCACTGAACTGCAGGGACATGACCTTCTTATGGATTTCCTAAGACAAACACAGAGAAGCGGAAGGTAAAAAGTGATTCAAATTCATTTTAGTGCCGTCCGTAGTCTCTCCTCCAGCTCTCTGTCCTGTGTCACTTTCACACCATTTACAAATGCAGCAAAGAGTGGGGGCTTGAGGCTCCTCTGTCATTATCCACACTCATAGAATCAGCACAGTATATGCAGTAAACTGATTTATAATGTTGCGTCAATGAAATGGCGGCAGGAGCCGGGAATCCTCCTGCTTCGCTAAAAGCAGCAGTAGAATATTTTCCTTTGCCTATTAAATACCATGTCCACACATATTCCCAGCGTCAAATACACAACAGCAGACCCACTTGGTTCATGTAGTCGGTAGTACAACATGCTACAAAACTTATTTAGCCATTAGATTACAAGACTGATTAATGTCAGTGAGACAGAAACTCGGTATATTGGGGCTTGGCACCAAAAGCCTATCAAACTCAATACATTGTATATAAAATCATATTAAGTCTTGGCGCCAAGTATACAGTTTCAATTTATTCCATGCTTTTATGTGCTGTAGAAAAAAAAACAAGACACCAAACTACATTGTGTTTACTGAGTGCTGTGCAAATATCAATCAATATAACATTCAACTTTATGCACTTCGCCTTGTAGTGTACATGTAGGCTGTGCTCCTGCAGCTAAAAGCCTGCCAGTGACTTTTCACTGCTTCAATACTTGCTTTTATCAAATTGCCATTGATAGAGGGCTTTTAGTTTGATCGAGTTGCAGGCATTGCACAACGTCAGTGACGATTGCTTCTTCTTTTTCTTGTCATAATAACTTCCCTCCTCATGTGTGGTGCCCTTCATGCAGTCATACCCATAACCCTGGACCCCACTTCCTCATCAGGCCAATACTGCCCCACCCCTTAATAGTGCCCTGTAGGTGTTTCTACTTTTTCTCTTGGACCATCCCATATCACACACAAAACATTTAGAATGCAAACTACGACTATGAATGGATTGTTGTTGGAGGATGTTAGGTTCACTGCACTTACCGCTTGCCCGTACACTGCCTCTGCCAGCTTTCCATTTGAGTCAAATCCACCGTGAACATAGGAAGAATTCCTCCCATAGAACCTAATGGCACAAAAAGAGGACGTGTAAATAGCATTGCTAATAACCACAGCTTCAGCTTGTAACTATCACTACGTCACATTTGCAATTTACCTGTGCAGGAAATCAGGTGCCTTGTTTAAGAGTGTGTAATACTGCCTCACAAACTCCCGCCCTACAAGCAGGGGACTTGGCTTCTCCATCACCATTTCTTTGGTAAACAATATTAAGTGCTGAAACAGAACACAAGGTTAGTTGTCAGCTATTAAACAACTTTAGAGTGGTACATTATTACATTCACTTCACCATCAGATTTAGGTTCATTTCAAAACAATATAACACATGACGAAGAGTTGTGATGTTTAATAATCAAAAAGTAATTTAAAACAGACTAGGGCATGACAGATTGCTCACGAGCTATTTAAGGTCATTAGATGCAAACCTTAAGTAGAACTCATTCGTAACTAAAACAAGCCTGTTTAAAGTTTAAAAGCAAAACTACCTAAGTCTTATATTTGATCATATATATAATCACTCTCTATCTATATCGCATTAATCACACACAGCCACAGCCGGACAAGCTCAATGTTTAGCTCAATGGCTAAGTACACACTAGCTCACACACAACTGCGCCATCGCGTTCTTCATATGGGACAAAGAGATGAGCCGGCTGTAGCCTGAGAGGGAGGCGAGCGATGAAGATATTTAGGCCAAAACAGTGCAAATGCGCATTGTTTAAATTAAAATCATACT
The DNA here is from genome assembly GCF_046128005.1 of Genypterus blacodes. Lineage (NCBI taxonomy): Eukaryota > Metazoa > Chordata > Actinopteri > Ophidiiformes > Ophidiidae > Genypterus > Genypterus blacodes. Next base: position 2,238,937 of record NW_027466852.1, on the reverse strand, counting down.
TTTAAAACCCATAAATTTGCATCAGGCGCGCCGTGTTGTTTCGATACTGGCCCTCGATGGTGTACATATTGTGTTAGGCCTCCCTATTCTTCATTAGCAACATTTTACTTCCATTATGAGCAACTGCATTGCCTACATGGTGTGACATTTAATAAACTGTTTACACCCGATCAGCGAAGCTCAATAGAGACGTGTGTAATGGCGAATAACGTTTGTATAACATCTACAGAGCTTCAGAGAGAGAGATGAACGCTCTGCTGCCGGCCTCTCCGCTGTCACTCAAATGGCTACCATTAGCAACGCCGAATGTGCTAATACTAGCTCGAGCTAACTTGTGGCGTCATTGTTTACTGTACAACCAACGACCCACTACACATTGTGTAAGATGCCATGTACAAACAAATAGTACGATTTGGGAGTGAATAAATGTCACGATGGCGCTTCGCCGTGGATTAACACCAACAACTTATACTACTTTGGTTGTAAGCGGACAAGCAGCGAGGCGGCATTAGCACTGTGCTAACCACCTAGTAGGACCATAACATATACGCGCGAGCTCACGGAATTATGAATATTAAGTTTGCAGTTACCATTCAGGTATCTGAACCACAAGCGAAAGTAAAACACACATCGAACCGGGAAATCACGTCTGACACCACCAACGCACGAACGCTAATACGAATTAGGGTTAGCATGCTACGCTAGCTCAGAGAAAACAAAGGATGTCATATTTGACAGAATTGATCGAGTCTCATCATTTCAACTGCGTGGTTCTGAGTAGTTGTACAGTAGCTTCATACTTGGTTTACCGCCTTTGGCCGTTTACCGACTGTCTACCGTGTAATCACCGGGCACTTTTCACTAGACAATGCGGCTAACGTTAGCCGACTAGCTTGACGTCTCTTAGCTAGGAAGGTAGCTAACTTACCTTGTGAAAGACCTATCTACGCAGACAGAATGTTTAGGAATAAATAACTTGGGATAAGGTGAGCGGCTGTATGTTTGTCTGAAACACAGAGTATTCTAGATGTGAATGCTCTGCTAACTGACAGTTTATGATCTCTGTTGTACCAGAGATTGAAGATTTAAAGTAATAGGTCCGATTTATTGTTTTACCCCTGCAGTCTTGGGCAGGGAACCCCCGTCACAGCCGCCCAGCCAATGGCATGCTTACGCTGTACTATGACGTAATGAAAATGTTCCCGCCCTCAATTTTTTTGACGTCAGTACATACTTGATTATTAAGTTTCCCTTTATTAACATTTTTACGTTCTTTATTATTATCTTTATCTATTAACGTATTTGTGTTAAACCCACTTTACTGCTTGTCTTATCTTTGACATATGAATTTCGCCTTAATAATACCATCAAAATAAGTGAAGTTCATCAGAAAATGAAACAGAAATCTAAAATACAAACATGAACTGTAATAATGTAAGGAAATGTGTTGCAATTGTATCTGTAGATACAGGAATGTGAACACCCAGAGCCATAAGCCCTCTTCCATTTTTTGAGCTATGCCTCAAAATAGATATGCCTGCCTTTGTCAGGTAATGCTTCTTGATTCTGTGTCTCCTCTCTCCTCAGTGTCATTCATTTGTCAGACATCAGTGACGATGGACATGAATGTCCTATTGTACACCCGGTACCATTGAATAGAGATGACACACTGAGTACAATCCATCACATCAGTGGTCATGTGACGTTTTGCACCTTCAAAACCTTGTTGGTTTCTGGGTAGGTAGTCCAAACAATGCAATCATCTATGTGTCTTGTGTTCTGTTCTGTGAAACTGTCACCATCGGCACAAGGCCGGTTAGCTCAGTTGGTTAGAGCGTGGTGCTAATAACGCCAAGGTCGCGGGTTCGATCCCCGTACTGGCCACTTCTTTAGTGCCATAGATTGAGAAAGCGGTACTTAGAAAGTCTTTCCCAAATTTAAGAACTATATAGAAGTAAATATAGTATAAACAAAACTCTCGCTTCATTATGAAACACTTGTACATTTGCGTCCCCTTGCAACTTTTTTTGTTTGTCAATTAAAGCATCTATTTTGGTACAAATCTCATCCTCACTCCGTTATTGGCATGTGGATTGTGTCGATTTACCAAATCTGAACAATGAGCACCACCAAGTGGTCAAAATGCAAAGTACTTGAGGAAAACAGCTAACAGTCTTAACAGAAACAATAAAGTATCCTGAACTACTGAGCCATACCAACAGATACATGATACAGATACACGAGTCATTATATTTTTTCGCTTCTTGGAAGTGATGTGAAACGTGACATGTTTATGTTGTTGTTTTTCTCACAACAACAGACACTTGGGTTGGTTTATTGGAATTTAAGAAGTAAACCCTTCCTGTGATTTTTGAAACGTGTTGGTTTACACTTTTCTCATTTAAGGATCATAGTTATGTGGAATATGTCTCATCGCTCTCAGGGCCGTGTGTGTTTTTGAGATAGTGGTTGAAGACAATCTGGCTTCTTCTGAGCTCTTTGTCGTTCACATGTTGCCATGGCAGCTACTGACCCAAACATACAGAAGTTATGTAACATCAAATAGAACAAATACGTGATTTAAATTCAAGTCAATGAATGCGCATTTGAAGTTATAAATCCATACTCTTCCCAAAATATGATCTCCAAAACTTTTCAAATAAAAAAGCGACTTTGAGAGGTCACTTGCAGGAATTCTGATTTCATCAAAACATCGGGCAAAATTGATTTTACACTAGATTATTGATTGTGACCACATACGAATGAAATAAACGAGAACAAAATGCGACCACAGTTATTTTTTCAGCTGTTTCACACAAAAACCCATTTGTCTTTCTTGCTTTTCCTCCCCACTCTCGCTGTGCCGCCATGACTTTAATGAAACCCGAGTCCCTAACAAATAAGAAGGAGATTTTGGGGGAACAGTGCAGGAACAAGATGGCTGTCCTGGGACGAGAGAAACATCGTACTTCTTACACATAAACGCGACTTTTCGGAGCGAACGCGTACTCCATGTATGTAGCTTTATATCTAACAACTTTATACACAACTAAAGGCATCGTCTTAGATCAGGTACCTTTCGCGACGTTCCGATACCGAATTGTAGATCGATCGTAGTTCTCTTAAGAAAAGTTTTAACATCGTCGATTTATTGTGGTTTAAGACTAGCGATGTCTAACGGAATAGCGTTATTTAAAGTCTGTTTTTGTGTCTTAGAGTCTGCTATCGCGTTATGTAGATCCTGATTATAACTTTATCTAGATGTTGCGTATATTTCCATAGAGCGCGATGCCAGAAACCGAGATTTTAGCGTAATTTCCTTTACAGACGCCACATAACCAATTCTAAATTACACCCAAGCCTGGGCCATGAGTTCGTCCCGAGTCAGACCTCATCAGACCCCGCAGAGCCAGACTGGCAGGTTGCCCAGCAGATTTGACTCGAGCGAAGGGATAGAGATGGAGAACATCCAGCAGCAGGACGTGGGTCTGGGAGGTGTCATAGGCACCCCGTCTCCCCCGTCGAGACAAGCGTGGAGCCGCGACAACCCCGGTTTCGAGCCCGAAGAGGAGATCATGCAGGCGGACTGGCCTCCAGCGAGTCCGGGGAGGAGGTCGGTCTCCACGGCCTCCAGCAACAGCTGCAGCAGCGGCCTGGGCAGTTACACCGGCGGGGACAGCAGCAGCCACATCCCCCGGGGAGGACTGTACCCCACCCCGACTGTGGACGTCCAGCAGCCGGAGAGACACGAACACCCCAGCTGCATGAAACAGATCCTGCAAAAGATCAGAAGTTAGTTCCTGAGTTTGTTTGAATCATGACACGCATTGATTCCATATAGAGTTAGGATGCATGGTGTGTTTGTGCCACATTTTAGCTTACAAAGGCTATTTTCCCAGACAAAAATAGCACCCAAACACATAACTCCATTTGGAGTTAATTGTTTGGTACTGTTTTCAATATGAACTACGTGTACAAGTTGTCTGACCTAACTAATGTTATTATTTTCTGTTGCTTTACAAACCTGATTATTAATTTATTTATTAACCACCATGAAGTTATTAGTAAAACCCTCATCAATATCTCTCAAGTATGCCTTATAGAACTAGACTTTAAATGGAATCTATCTGTTGTTGGATAAGCTTGTCCTGCAGGTGGTAGGGTAACGTGAGGATAGACAGGGGTCGAACATGTGGCTTTGCAGAATTAATAGCTTCCTTACATGTACATTAACTTACTGCAGCATGTTATAATTGTCTCCTTATAATATGACACGCTGACACCCTCTTCAATGGTTATTTTTGCAGTTCTGTGGGGAACAGATCTGATGGAGGACAGTGATAGCAGTCGAGAACGGTACCTCAGGAACATACTGAGGGAGATGCTTACATATATCGCATTCCTCATCACTATTTGTATCCGTAAGTAAACACATGACATCAGGTTTCTTGTAAGTTCATCTGACCTTTCAGCTGGAAATTGTTACTACTGTCTGGGTTTCCAGTCTAGTAGGTTTAGATAGAAGGATTACTTAGGCTAAGGAATATACTCAGTGATGTATTCATACTTTTTAGTGACATATCCATGAAGTAAATGCTGGTCCCACAAAAAAAACACTGGACTCATAGAACGCTGTCAGAAAAGTGGCATCATACGTCTGGGCATCATAACAAAAGTGATTTTCCAGCCTCACAGTGTATTCATAGTGGTTTTGGCATCTGGAAAGCTAATCTCAGGTCAACCTACTTGCCAAATATTTCCTCTGCTACCAGCGGCACACGTTTCAGAACCCTATTTTGAAACGGCAAAAAGAGATGATGGAAGTTCCATATTTCACGTCTGTGTAATTACATTACGAATACAGAAGAGTTTCTTTACTCTTATTTGCTACAGTGAATTATGCCTAAATGTGGTTTAGGGTGGCTCAGGAAATGGCTTCCTGGCAGACTGGATCAGGGTTTATTATGCCAGGCAGTATAAAAGTACTTTCCAGAGGTATTCCATGTTGAATAATGTCTGCTTCGGAGAATGTTAATGGACCGGGATAAAGGTTCATATAATCTTAAATTTATTTAGTTTATGATTTATAGATTTATGCTCATTTTGATTGTAAAGAGCTGGAGTGGTGGGCCTGAATGTTGTAATTTGTGTTAAAATGAATTCTTACTGTCTTCATACCTAACAGCAGTGGTTATGTTCTCTATATGCTCTGCAGTTACCTATGGGATGGTGAGTTCCAATATGTATTACTATACAAAAGTCATGTCTCAGCTCTTCCTGGACACTCCGCTGTCTGCTGGGGACACTTCCACCTTCAGAAGCCTCTCGTCTATGGAGGAATTTTGGAAGGTAAAATGCAACGTGTGCTATTGTGCCATGGAAAGTAATTTACTTGTAAGATATAACCTGTTTAAATTGTACAGGAAAACCACTTAAGAGGTTGTTTTTGTATCTTGAATGTCCTAAACTCCTAGTTCACAGAGGGACCTTTCCTCAACGGCATGTACTGGGAGGTGTGGTACAACAACAAGAGCCTGCCAGAGAATCAAAGTCTCATCTACTATGAGAACCTCCTTCTCGGGGTGCCTCGCCTTCGCCAGGTCAAAGTTAGCAATGAGTCCTGCTCCATCCACGAACATCTGAGAGAGGAGGTTCAGGACTGCTACAACATGTACACCCCCAGCAACGAGGACGTCGCCTCCTTTGGGCCTAAAAATGGAACTGCGTATGTCTGTGCAATACATTTGCTAATGTCAGATTTGGAAATGGAAATGTGTTAATGATAAACAGAGAATGAGTTTCTTCTGTAGTTATGATTTAGATGTCAAGCGTACATCATATGTTCTACTACACTCACAAAGATCTCATTTTGGTGTCCATCAGGTGGGTTTACACAGCGGAAAGCATGATGAATGGGAGCAGTTACTGGGGTCAGGTATCCAAATATGGAGGTGGTGGATACTACCAGGACCTGTCACGTACAAAAGAGGAGTCAGCATTCCATCTGCAGTACCTCAAAGACCACCTGTGGCTGGACAGAGGCACCCGAGCAGTATTCTTGGACTTCTCAGTCTACAATGGTAACATCAATCTCTTCTGCATCGGCAGGTAGGAAGCATCCGTCATAGAACACGATAGACACGCATCCAATATGTCGATAACTATGTCGCAATAGTACCAATGTGTTAATAAGGTTAACGTTAAGTTCCCTTTGTGTCAGGTTGTTGGTGGAGTTTCCTGCCACTGGTGGCGCCGAAACCTCCTGGCAGTTCCAAACAGTGCGTCTGATACGATATGCGTCCAGCTGGGACTACTTTGTGGGCGTGTGTGAGGTGGCGTTCTGCCTCTTCATCATCTACTATGTTGTGGAGGAAGTGCTGGAGATCCGCATCCATCGCCTGCACTACTTCAAGAATCTGTGGAACTCTCTTGATGTTCTCATCGTGGCAGTACGTGCGAAAGGCTTCTGCGAGGCTTTGCTCTGAAATAGCATTTGGTATTATTGGATGTCAAAGGAATCAGTTAACACACGCTGAACAGCATATTTTATGAACTATGTAACATATCAATTTGAAAGTATTTTTCTTTGCAAGTAATCCTCATGTTCATTTTGCTGTTTCTGTCCCTTTTTTCAGCTGAGTGTTGTTGCTATTATCATGAACATCACCAGAACAGCCATGGTTGGCAGTCTTCTCCAAGGTCTCATAGAGAACCACTCTGCTCACCCCAACTTTGAGCCTCTAGCCAACCTGCAAGTCCAGTTCAACAACGTGGCGGCAGTGATTGTCTTTTTCTCCTGGGTCAAGGTAATACACTTTACGACTGGTGATGTTTTTTCTAAAACTATAACAGTAAAAGCACAGCCCAGCTTCACTGCTGCCAATATTTGTTCATTTCTCAACATCTGCAGCTTTTTAAGTTCATCAACTTCAACAAGACCATGAGTCAGCTGTCCAGCACAATGTCTCGCTGTGCCAAGGACCTTGTGGGTTTTGCCATCATGTTCTTCATCATCTTTTTGGCTTATGCCCAACTGGCCTACTTGGTGTTTGGAACCCAAGTCAATGATTTCTGCACTTTCCAAGCTAGCATGTAAGCACATTCAAACAAACACACATCCGTATTTGTCTTTCTCGTATTTTCTGTTGATCTGGTTTTGCAATTTGTCCTCTGCTTTGTAGTTTTACCCAGTTCCGTATCATTCTGGGAGACTTTGAGTTCTCACAGATAGAGGAAGCCAATCCAGTGCTTGGACCCATTTACTTCACCACCTTTGTCTTCTTTAATTTCTTTATTCTAATGGTGAGTCTAACATCTACATTTATTCACATGAGCTGTACGCCCGACACAAAATGCTAACAGATTATGTTTAATTATTCTTGCACTATAGAACATGTTCCTGGCCATCATCAATGACACCTACTCAGAGGTGAGGGCAGATATGTCCCAGCAGAGGTCTGAGATGGAGATGACTGACCTCATTAAGAAGGTACTGGATGTGTTCATCTCAGGAGTTTTCACAATGCCGGCCGATACTTTCCAAATGATGGTATAGCTAGATGGATATTTCAGTGTAATTCAAAGTATTGCTCTGATCCCCTTCCCTCAGGGTTGTAACAAGGCCTTGATGAAGCTGAGACTAAAGAAGACAGCTGTCGATGATATCTCTGACAGTTTGCGTCAGGCTGGAGGCAAACTGAACTTTGATGAACTGCGCCAGGATCTTAAAGGGTAACTAAGGACCAATATTGGCTGTTGTTATATTGATGTTTCAGACTGGTTTGATAAATATTGGTTTGACAATCTCTTGATGACTGGTTTTGTTTTTGTTTTTGCCTCAGAAAGGGCCACACAGATGCAGAGATTCAGGCCATTTTCGCCAAGTATGATCATGATGGTGACCAGGAGCTGACAGAGCATGAACACCAGCAAATGAGAGATGACCTGGAGAAGGAGAGAGTGAGTGATGATGCTTTTCTTCCTTTTCCTCAGCTGATCATTTCGTTACGTGACAAGCTCAAGCGTCACACTGTCATGACTCTCTTGCAAATGCTCAGTGAGTTTTCGCCCCTATGCCAGGAGGACTTGGACCTGGAACGCAATTCGCTAACTAGACCAGGCAGTGGGCGGAGCTTCCCTCGTACCCAGGATGACTCTGAGGAGGACGACGATGAGGATAGCGGTCACAGTTCTCGTCGGCGTGGCAGCAGCTCGGGGGGTGTTTCATATGAGGAGTTTCAAGTGTATGGAGCTTTTATTTTTACTTCATAAGAACAGTCTCTAAATCTGTAATCTCTAAAAGTTTATGTAGCTGCTGAGTAATAAAAAAGTTTGAATAGGTGAGGCAGATCCTCCACTGATCTTCACTCACATGTCAGACTGTAGATGGTAGATTCTTCCTTTATTTAGGCACTATAAGACAGATTCTAGTTAATGCCTGTGCCTTTGTTCAGTTTTATTGTTAATTAGAATGAATGACTCTCTGTTTTCCAGGTTGGTGAGACGTGTGGACAGGATGGAACACTCTATTGGCAGCATCGTCTCCAAGATCGATGCTGTGATCGTGAAGCTGGAAGCCATGGAGAGGGCCAAACTTAAAAGGAGAGACGTGCTGGGAAGGCTGCTGGATGGAGTCATGGAGGTGAGAGGAAGCAGACGCGGTCACTGAGAAGAATCAGATCCACTGGCACAAATTCACTGACCCTCTCACGCCTATTTCTGTTTCTGTCTTAGGACGAGCGGTTGGGTCGGGACACAGACGTCCACAGGGAGCAGATGGAGAGGCTGGTGAGGGAGGAGCTGGAGCGCTGGGAGTCAGATGATATGGCCTCACAGGTCAGCCACACACAGCCAGCCACTCCCGTCGGCCCACGGCCCCGTCCCTCCTCCTCCCTGTCCACAGATGGCCTTGACACGAGCACAAATGGCAGCGGCCACGTGTGAAGAACCGGCAGAGTGAAGAACAGAGACAGTTTGGGAAATTTCCTTGTGATGGTATGAGAAGCTTTCAAGGAAACTCAAAAGGATGGTTTATTTTTTACAGAACGATATATGCTGTAAGACACAGAGCTGTAGTCCTTTAAATCTTTCAGAAAATCTCAAAAGTCTCACCTCAAATACTGAAATGCACTGAAAGTGAGTGAGGTTCACTCAAAAGCCATACAATCTAAAATGACTTGCAAGTATTACTTTTGTAAGATGGTGCAGATTGTGACTGAATTCTGAAACATAAAACTGTGTGAAAAAGAGGGCAAATAATGGATTTAATGAAGGCTTACTTATCAAAGTGTTACACACTACACAGTATAGGATACAATACACTAGCAAGCATGTTCCTACTCCTCCAATGTATTTCAAATACACAGTATATGATTTTAGCCCTACTTGCTTTGCATTTTGCCAAATCCCCATATTTCAGCAAATGTTATTTTAGCTGATTTCTTTGTCATTTTAATATAGGTGCAAGTGTGACACATTCTGTCATATTTACTCATCACTCATCACTTAAACTTACAATGAAATAGCTCATCAGTTTACGATATACTATATTGTAACTTTAAACAAACTTCGATTCGGAGTGCATCTAGTGTTCATGGGAAACCCATGCATTTATCTTTTTCTGGTGCCTTATACAGTATTTTGCAGTGTATTTTTTATATCATTGTAATACCAAATAAAGTGTTCAAATAGATATTTACTGGTATTATTTATTTTACTTTTTTATTGTGAATAAAGTTGCAGGAAAACCACAATGAAAATGACTCAATCACAACATCTCATGAGTGAAAAATATTATAATTTTCCACTTTTCTGAAACACATTAGAAAGATTTATACTGGCCTTTATTATCCAGATGATTCACCGTAAATATTACATGAAACATCATTCATTCTGGACTGATTAGAAATGATCTGCACTGTTGGGTTCTTTCCTAGAAATGAATAACTAGTAGACTAGTGCTATTTAAATTCACATATCATATTCACACTGTTAATTTCAGATTCTAACCTAAAATATGCAATTAAAAAGAGGAATCTTCCTAAATTTGTCTGCTGATGTTTTTGTTAGTAACTAGTTCACTAATTACAGCCAGTATTTCCATCCTTATAGGAACCTGTACTAAATAACAAAGTACAAAACTGTGAGACATGGGTACAATCTCTCGCATCTACTGTACTTTAAGTGAATTTCTTCATGAAGCGTAATTTCAGATAGCCGATTGAGTAGAATATGAAGGCCATGGACATCAAAGCCACGTGATTCTGCCACAGCCCCCAGGTGGTGTAGTCTATGTCCATTAATTCCAGATGTTGTTCCCCTGTACATCTGAAACAAGATAAATACAAATTTGAACTCAACACATACATTAAATATCAGTATCTTATTTGTCTCATATCATATCAACATATGTCTCCTCACATCGGGCCGACTGTGTCCCCATTAATGATGGTGAACCCATGAGACGCGGTGGAGTTTGGGATCCCACTCTTCTCACAAAACTTCAATCCCACAAACTCATTGATCTGCATGGCCTGAACACAGAGAAGAGCTGATGAATGTTGAATAAGACACAGTCGATTCTTTGTTACAGTTGACATGACTAAGGTTACATTTAGGGAAAGCATACAAACTTAATTATTGTTGTTTAAAATAGTGCTTACTGCTAGGCCATAGCGAGGAATACTGAAGTACTTCACCCAAGCCAGCCAGTACAAAAGGCTGGAGAGATTCACCAAGTAACCTGAGAAAATCTACACACACACAATGTAAACTGAATTAATGAACTGTTTCTTGTGTTCCAGCTTTACTGTGAAACACTGTCACATCATTGTACTCATGTATCTCACCATCATTACAACAAAGGTGATGTTCAGTATGAGGACGGTAAACCCCATAACACTCTTGTCTGCTGAGATGGCTGTGGTCATGGCTGAAGCCGTGTAGCTTTCCAGGGTTGCCGTCAGTAGGAAGACAAAAAAGGCGTCTACTGTGAACTTGAACCCTGGGAGGATACAGTTTTGATAGAATGAGACAATCTTGGAGATAATACCTATTATTCCAAAGTATTCCATCGATCAATTGGTTTTCTAAGTTTGTTATTCTTACCAATCATGAAGTAGATGATGCAGCAGAAGATAATGGAGGTGATGGTGTGCATGGCGAGGTTAGCTAGGATCTTTGCCAGGAAGTAAACAGAGACTCTGTAGTAGCCGCTGATGTGCTCATGCCTGTGATGAGAGAATGCAGACACTGGATTTGGACCACAGGTGCAGTCATTGACACAAAATCCGTTTTCGGCTATGATCAAATACTGATCATTGCCATCAAACAAAACGTGTCTTACTTGCTCTGAATGTATGTCACAACATATATATGAATATACATAGATGTGATGCTTATATTACTACACCCTTGCTTGTTTTGTAGTATCGAATGGTTTTCTATCACATTACATACAGAAACAGTTTCTTCTCAAAGATGAAGGCCTCAGATGCAGACAGAGAGGTGAAACACAAGTGTGTCGAGAGGAAGAAGAACGCACCCATCCTGCAACACAACACAATTTGGTTATTAAGTGATGGGAGTTGAGACTGTGCCCAATAAGAGGATTAGTCTAGACTGGGGCTTTCACGCTTCTTTATCAAATTAATTTGAAATCCTCTAGTGCTGTGAAGAAGCACTGTGAATTTAAAATGTGACATCTTTAATTCAATAAACACATTTTCTCCCCTATGATATGCCTCAGCAGTCCTCTCACCTGTTCTGGATGGCACTCTGGGCATTTTTGACATCAAAGAAAACGGTACCAATTAAGATCCCCAGCACAGCATTAGCTGCCAGCTGCAAAAGAGAAACAAGAGATTTTCACATTGTCAGAATCAGAATCAGAATCGGAATCGCTTTAATCGCCAGTTAAGTTAACACTTAAGAGGAATTTGCTCTGGTCCTTGGTGCGTACAAATAACATAAAAAGACAACAAGAAACAACATTTAAAACAACATATAATGGGTATATTGTAATACATTAACTAAATTGGATACTGTTAAGTAAAGTAAGTGTACGTGCAGGGGTTTGTGATGTTTCCATAAAAGTTCATTTTCCTGAAATTAGCACAACCATCGTAAACATCTGACAATGATGGAGCTGAGCGGGTCAAAGCCTCCACTTGATACAAAGTAATTTCTTTTGCGTTTATGGGTATGATATTTCAACTTAGAATTATGCAGGATAGACATTTAAGAGCAGCATTTTGATGGGTCAGGTTGCTTCTTCTCCACACTGACTTCGTCTATAAGAAGCTGGTGGAGGATGATGAAAACAAGAGTGACACAAGTTTTAATTCTAACATTTGATAGGTTATGACAGGACTAAGTGGGGCATGGGCGGTTCCCAGGGTGGTGGGGGGATAAGCTAAGAAGGCTGAGCCGTCTTCATCTCATTCCCTCTAGTCCTTCATGTGGAAGCGGAGCAGTGAAGTCATGACGCCATCATGTGACGAGTCACAAAGTCAGGGTCAAGGGGCTTTGGCTCAGATATGATATCACTGCAGACCCTGGTGCAAAGAGGCAAGAGTGGGGTCACAACAGCCAGCAAAGCCGATTATGGCACCCACGCCACCTCGAGCCTCTCTTGTGGGATTATCGCGACTTATTTAGGGCCAATTAGCTAATATTTCTTAAAGTGAGGAGACTTCAGATGGCGTTTTGCCGCCATGGGGTGACTTATGACTTGACAAGAGTAATCACATTTGTAGCTGTGTGATTGTCGTGTTTGAAAGGCTTTAAAGTGACAGTTGTAGAGCAACATAGTTGAACCTTTCACCTAAAAACGGCAAACTTAGGGTGATGAATTAGTAGAAAAAAACTAAACAGTAGAAAGTGCAGGGTTACTATAAATGATTCCAACTTGAGTGACATCTAAATGCCATCCGCAGATCTATTTCTTGAGAGTTACATATGTTATTTGTGTGCAGTATATATATTGTCTAGTTTACAAATTTAACTCAGACAGTCGATCTCTTTAGCCATAGAAGGTTCAGGCTGTCATACTTGCTATTGCATTTTGTAGTCCTGGTATATGACAGGGATGTGTACCTCAGCCATGGTTAGTTGTGGGGTCAGGAAATGTTTTTGGAAAGTTCTCTTGAACACCCAGTGTAGCTGGTGGAAGTAGGAGCTGTTGTAGGTGATGTTGTGAGATGTCAGACGGGAGACACAACTTTTATCTTTGGCAATTTCCTCCAGCTCGTTCAACGTGTCTCTGGAATAGCTGCTGTTCTGGTAGTCCTCTACTAGGCGCTCCTCTGTGCTCTGTTGGGTGCTAATGAGCTTCTCAAAGTCTGAAAAGGGGGGTGAGAGACAAGGGAGACACTCAGCTATGTAGAATGTTAATAGTAACATCAACACAAACTCAATTTGATATCTGAATTCTTGAGCATCGATGCCCTAAACTAAAAATGGGCTCCGATCTGCTGTTCACTTCTGAAAACACCTTTATGATGACTAAATTACCTTTACACATCCTGCTCAATCAGTGTTACAAAGACAGCTTTGTAAAGTTGGGGCATGTTAAGTAGAATTCCTAACAAAATACTTTTTAAATGAAAATATCTATCTAATATAACATTTAAACTGTAGTAATCATGCTGTTACCTTCAGATCCATTCACCTTGGTCATGGAGATGGCAACAGAATCTCCATTGAGGACATCCACAAAAAAATCAGCTGGGTTGTTGTGGGGCTCACAGGGATAGCCTGGAAAGTGTGTGGAATAATTACGTGAAGATACAGATCAGAATAAATAATGCTTATAATTCTTTATTAAGAAGCCGGAGGAAACAAGTAATGTGAGTGTGTGTTCAGTTCTACAAAATGACTTTATCCATTTCCTTCTATAAAGCTTTATAAAAATAAAGCTGGACAACAATCCACATGCATCTGCCAGTAAATGGTTCCAAAAATCATCGTTCATCATCATTTTGTTCATGAGTATCGAGGACGTAGTCACCAATGTTGGCAAAGTAGTCCAGTGTGTTGTGTTGTGGTCCATGGTACAGCATTTTGCCCCCAACCAGCAGGGTGAGGGTGTCAAACAGTCTGTAGATGGAGTAGCGAGGCTGGTGGATGGACAGTATTACTGTTTTTCCTCGACTGGCCATTCTGACAGCAGACGCAGTAAAGATAATAATAATTATAATATAATTTATACAGTATAGCTGCCTTCTAATAGCAAATGAAGAACTAACAAAATACATTGATTTAACAACAGCACACATAACAAAATAATTAAAACCAGATGTATATTTGAAACATGATTCATGGTGGAATTAATGATGAACTCTAACTTAAAGAAATGCCATGCCTGTCAAGATGATGTCACAACAGCTCTTAATTACCTTTTTAGCAACTGTAGCACAGATATTGCAGTGGCAGCGTCCAGTCCTGTGGTTGGTTCATCCAGGAAGAGAACAGAAGGGTCAGTAATCACCTCCATGCCAATGCTGGTCCTCTTCTTCTCTCCTCCAGATATCCCGTGGATCAATGGAGTGCCGACCTGGAAACGGATCCACAGAATAACACATCTTAAAGGCATCTGGCTCACAATCTAAAAGATACACATCACTGTCTATTCTATTTCTGAGGACATGAAGACTAAGACTAAACCTTGGCAAAGAGTCTCAATATGGAATCAGCCAGTGGGGTTTGTGTTAAGTTACCTTGGAGTCGGCCACCTTGGTGAGTCCCAGTTCTCTGATGATGTGATTGACACGGCGCTCCTTCTCTTTCTGGGGCACGGAGCTGGGCAGACGCAGAGCCGCAGAAAAACAAAGGTTCTCTCTCACAGTCAGTGTACCCATGAGCACATCATCCTGAAAGGGGGAAAGGGTTCAAAGGTCAACAATCAAGATTTTTTTTTGGAAATCTCTTATTTTGCTCAGGTCTGCCATTCCAGTCAGCTGTAGACCTTACATTTTAATATAGAGCAAACTGCACTGTACCTGCACTACATAGCCAGAGAGACACTTGAAGTTTGACGGCTGCGGTGCTCCATCAATGAGCACCTCTCCTGAGAGGCCGGCGGGATCCTTCCTTGCAGCAAGCACGTCAAGAAAGCTTTGGAAACAAAAAATGATGCTCTATATAAGTTTACCAAAGCTTATCAGCTTCACAAAGGTAGGATTTCTTGTGAGGGTGTTATATTGGATTGCACAGGCGTATGTTATAAAGTAGCTACTGAGTGTACATCTACAATGGCAGGTGATTGTTCTAAATATGAATATGTGAAGTTTACTCACGAGGACTTGCCACTTCCAGTGGGTCCAAGAATTGCATTCAGGCCAGGCTTCATGATTCCACTGCAACACAGCAACACACAATTACACAATACATTACACAGAGGCATGTTTATCACAGATTTAAAAATGTTAAGCAAAGATTTGGATTAGATTCATTGCTTAAGAGTCTCAAAAGAAGGAGTAAGAGAGTTACAATCTGTGGTTATCCTCAATTTTTTTTACCGTTACTATTGATTATTTTCCTCTTAAATCACAAAAGTGATTACAAACAACATTATGGGATGTACTTTTACAGATATCAGGGAATATCTTAAAACACAATGATGAAGTCAAGAGTGAATCCTTTGATTTTAGAGAGAACAGTTACATAATGGCACCAAAAATCTGACTGAATGAACAGAAAGGATTAAACCCACTAGTGGATCGTGTGACAGAGTTTAATTCAATTCCCCGGCAGACTGCTCAGAGTGTCAGAGATTATAAGCAAGACACTATGCTTAATATGATTGATTAAGAGTGAGGCAGGACATGGCCCAGAGACTTGTGTGAAATGATCCATTAACAGAAGAAAGAAACCAGTTCAATGGATGCATGCATGTTTACTTGTGTGAATATCTAAAGCTATGTTTGCAGTAAATGCAAGCACATGTGTAAAAATCTACTTTACAGACAGGCAAGCAGGAAGAGGAAAGAAACAAGTGGATGAACGACTGACTTGAGGTTCACCAGAATGTCCCTGGATGTGGTTTTACAGAAGAAGCCAGTATTCTGCAGCACTTTGTAATGGATGTTATGGAAGCTCACGATGGAACCACACGGCTGCTTGGTTTGGTCCGTGGACGTGATGACCTTTGACCCGTCTACGCCATTAATTCTGATATCTTCCATCATTGCAAAATTGATGTGACATCCTCTCTCCATCATTCTCTGCAGTGAGCAACCTGTTAAAAACACACAATTCATCTTAACTGCCTGTGTTCCTTAATAACCATGCATGTGAAGTCCTCAGACACTGTATGTGTATTTCTCAACTGCAATAAATACCTCAAAGGCAAACTTTACTAACACGGACAATAAAACACCATTTACTTTTGAGAGCTATATTGTTGTATTGCTGTAATAGTGAAAGTTAAGTTATTTCTAATGGTTTATCCTGTGTAATCTTTCAGATAAGTAAAATCTGAATTGATTTTAAGAAATTCCCTCATTTCATTTAAGAAAGCGTTATCACAACTAAAAACATTCTTTGCTCAAAATATTACAGCGTTATTCTCCTTGTCCCCCCAAAGTAACCTTTTGTGGGAAAAAAAAATGTATATATACACATAAAGATATATATACAAACTCTATAAAAACATTAAGTACTGTAAGGAAGAGTATTTGTTACTTTACTTTACTTTACTTTCCACTGGATAACTTTACTTGACTGTTTTGTTCTCAGTTAAACTCACTTTACGAAATTCTAAAATATAAAAACACAATTATAAATCATCTGCTTCAGAAGATGCAAAGTGCTGAACTGTGGTGATTGGGATGACTTACCGGGCTGAGTGCTGCTCTCAGGGATATAAAGTCTCTGGATCTGAAAGAAGAGACTGAGGACAGAAGACTGGTGCCTGAGTACTCAGTGCCTGGGACTATGACAGCACACGCACACACACGCCTCACCAACAACTAACCAATCACTGACATGCACTTGAATGTTGATCAGTACCATATATTGACTCTGTATTTCTCCTTTTAGACCCCAATATCTTCAAACTGCTAGAGCAGTTTGAAATGCAAACCTAAAGCCTCTGCTGCCGTCAATCAAAATGATTTTAATTTCCCCATCGGCTAGTGTTTCAACTTGTTTGGGGGAATGCGGTATAAATCAGAAGTCATTTGTGTCAGAAGTCAGTAAATCAAAACCAAAATGGAGTCTAAATCAAATCCACATTTCCGGTTTATACATTTGTAGTTAGAAACAAACCATTAAATGTTTCCTCCATATTTATTGGAAGAGATTTGGGTTAAAGGTATTAATAAAATGTAAACTTTAACATTCTGTACAATAATTGTATTTACCAAGTGCTTTACCAGGGTCATAACAATGTGTTAAATGGATGATATAATCTGAAACTGTACACATAAATGACACCATAAAACGCACCTTCCATACATTTTTAATTAAAGTTCCAAGTGACTCACAAATAAAGAGTGTCAAGAACAATTAAGATACAGTAGTAACAGAGTTTGGTTGAAACAGTCACAATTAGGTCCCAGGTGAGAGTTATTACTGAAAGGAGATGAACACATTGAAATAAATTCAACAGAGGAAGGCTTGTGCGGAAGACGTGGAGAGAATGTGTGTGTCTGAAGCCGAGAAGCCCAAACAGATATTTACACAGAATCTATACAAGTGTTTGGTGAGAATAGCAACATTTGCAAATGGTACGACATTTAACAGCAGTGAGAAAAACAAACAGAGAACAAAAGATTATTTCATCAGTGAAGAGTAGCTGTTAAGTTGATATACATGCGACTGACGTTAAACTGTAAATGTACCATCTCGTTTTACATTAGCCAGCCTCAAGAGCTTAAATGCTTCCATTCCTTTGAGGATTTGATTGTTTGTTAGTAATGGAGGCATTTAAGCAAACATTCATATTGTCATACATGGCTTTGCTTAGCGATTCCTTAGCATCACATTGTGTGCTTTGCTCTTTCCAAGTGGCAGAAATAAGGACAATTCCAACAGCATGAGTAGCAAACAACATATAGAAGTTCCTACGCTTTGCTTTACAAAACAGAAGCACATTGGCAAAGGTCTAGTGAAAGTACAGGTTTGTCATATCTGATATGTGAGGCTCTCAACTTTACTGTAAGAGAACTTGTTTTACAAACGCAAGCAATTATAATAACTTACAAATCACAAACTACCTTGATGTACCCAGAGCTCTTTGTACACAACTGTCTTACATGGTTTTATTGCAAAAGACAATCATCATAAGTAAATATCTTTGTTAATAAATGTTAGGTTCAGTCAACAAAGAGCCGTTTAAATAGCAATACATGCATCCAAACTCATACTATGTCACTTCAGGATTCACAAGGTTCTACTACACACTTCAAAGTGAACAGAGCGGCTTATGAGACATTAGAGACAGACAACTGTATACATTTCATACAGTTATAAATAAATTATAACAGAGGTATTCCTTTAGTAAGATGATATTCTATTCTCACATTATGGTGCAATTCCAATTCTAGACGGACTGATGTAAGGTCATTACTTGTATGTCCTCTGTGCTTGTAGCGCTACTGATCACACTGACCAACGCTCCATGAATTACATTGTAGAGATGCACGATGTCACATGGTTAGTTTAACATCAAACTAAAACAATGCAATCCGGTATTATAAACAGCTAAAAAAAAAAATTATGTGATAAGGTGACAAACTGTTCTCACCATGACGTTAAGCAACTAAAAACATATCGGCTGCCAAGTAAAATAAAATCTTGAAGGAAGTTGAGGGAGGATGATGATTTCCAATGAAGAGTGCAGCCAGAATACACCACTGCTACAGAACACGTTCCCACACTTAAGCATAATTTTTTCCGGCACACTACAATCTTTGTAGCTTATCCAGAAGGGCACCATTGTTCAACTGTATTGCACATTTACTTCCTTACTTAAGTCCATAGACCCATAACTTCAGCACCCAGTTGCTTAAGCCCAGCGGCCACTGGACACCAAACCTCTGCTGAATGAGAAACTGGGGTCCGAGCTTTGATGTTTCCCCCACGCGCCAAACGGTACAACAATAATCGTGCTATTGTCTTCTGAACCATAATGGAGAGCCTGAAAGAGAAGAGGACAACAATGCCAAAAACAGATAATGGTAGATTATGTAATGATCCACCAGCTGAGTTATGCAGACACTTTATGTGGGTGATTTCACACTTGAGCTGATGGGAGAGCTTTTAACAAGTCACATGACTGGTTTTACTGAGAGATCTGTGTGAATGCTGGTGAACATGTGTGACCTGGTCCCACTAACCTCATTCTAGCACGGTAGAGGGACCAAACGGCTTTAAAGCAACTGAGAGAAAATTTCACTATCACCTAAAAGGGTTATGGCCGGAGCACCGTTGTGTGGGATTAAACAGCTGATCTGTGTGTTCAGAGATCATTTTCTGCACCATGTTGTTTTAGAACATAGAATTGTGTTCCAGCTCGGAATGTCACAATGTGAGCTTTAGGTGGTGTGGTTACAGCTGGAGAGATCAGGGCAGCACAAGAGAAAGCAGGGCGCCACAGTTTACACAGTTAATCAGTATGGAACACAAAGATCCTAAATATAAGATGTGTGACTGTAGATGTGAAACACACAAATGATTTGTGTAATACTTCAGTGTATGTGTCCTTAGAAACAAAAACAATACAACACCAGCCTTTACCATATAAACAATGGAGTTATGTCCAAGATAATGGATGAACAAAATGACTTAAATATTAACCATCATCAGTGGAGCCTTTGTCAAAGCCAATTTATAACTCCTCAGATAAGTAAAAAAATCGATGCGACTGCCAGGTTGGTCGGAATTAAATGTTACAGAAAAACCCATCTCTCCTACTGAACTTGAGGCCCTGCATCTTACCTGGTCTGAAATCCTCTGGGCCGCCTCTTTGGGGTCATGGCATTGGTTGATGACATTGCAGATCTCCTGGCTGTTCACGATGAAGTTAATGCCGTCTGTTGTTAGAGCCAGGAACGAGTCATGGACATGGTGCAACTGGAGAGAAGGACAGGAAACCAAAAAATACTTATACACAGTACTACTAAACTATGGTCACTGCAGCGTCTCCTTAATATCCAAACTGGCAGCAAAATAATCATAGGTGCGGCTAAATTCCCTCTCACTAAAACAGTCAACAAAGTTCACTTCCTTCTCCTGAGTTAGGACAGATTCATTTTTAGAGACAAACCGTTATTTTCTTGGTCTCGGGCTCAGCAGTTACACCCATGTTCTTCAGGTCAAGGTCTCCGATGCTGCGGGTCATGGCCAACCTTCCGTTGACATTGGGCTGTCCAAGACTATTGAAGGTGACAAAACCCCCACATTTCTTTATCCTTGGAGAAAATACAAGGAAAGGTATAAAAAAAAAAAGGTCACTTCAGGAGAAACAGTGTCACCAGCAAATATTTTCCAGTTACAAACGACACGATACGTTCTAAACTATAAAAGCAGCATCTGCTTTATATCTAGATTCCATTTCATTCTATCCATTCTCGTACAATTACTCAGTCCATTCAACTTCTGTCTACTGCGGTCTGCTGCACCCAAATTGTATCTGCGGTGGCTTAAATGGCATAAAATTGCAAAAGCCTCATTCATCACCTGAAAGGTTTCCATTTCTCAAGCTAAATTAGTTGTAGCCCCTGCAATGTGCTGGGTTCAAGTGTCTGAGTTCAAATATACTGTACATGTGCTGGTGTTAATAACAAAGAAGGCCTGTGGCTTTGATCACTGCAGTGTACAGTTTAAATGTGTCAACAATGTCACATGGCTGGATACATTTGCTTTCAGCAAACTTCACAAAACTGACTGACCAAAGTACAGATTTACAAGACTATGGAGAATCAAAAATATAGTAAAGCTCAGAGGCATATTTCTATTGTGATCCTCATCTGTTCAATACCTGCTCTGTGCCACTAGATGTCCTGGTTCTCAAATAGATAAATAAAGCAGTTGGGTTTGTTTTCATTAGAAACAGAAAATGCTGCAGTAGAAAAATGTTTCTTTGGTTTTCTTACACAGCATTTTGAGAACTTGTTTAGTAGTTGCGAGCAATGCATCCCTGTGAAAATGTCTTCACATTATGATGTCACACTTCTTTGTGTTGGTTGGTCTTTAGGGTAAAGGAAGCATTCAATTAGCATTACCAGAAAGGAGCGGCAAGATTAACTGAAAACTTTGTACAAATTTGTATTCATTTCTTGGAAATGGTCCCTTTTCTATCACGACTAATTGTTGCTGCACTTCCATTTATTCATTTGCTTTGTATCTCACAAACTTGACATTGACATCCACCTACCTCTCTTTCTCATCCTTCCTCTCAGGTGTGTGGTCGACAGTGAGTTTAAGGGCCTTGCCCTTTCGGCACAGCATGGCACGGCTGTCGCCCACACTGCCCACCACCAGCTCAATGCCATCCCGCAGCAGCGCCACTGTGGCTGTGGTGCCTGCATTCACCCCGGGTCCTACAGTGACATAAGGGAACATTACAGGCGGAAAGAAACAGAGACGGATGACAAACAAACTCTCTATACACATGCCTTAGTGCACACTCAACGTATGCACATGTGAAATCACACATAGCGGCCTTAGCTTGAAGTTACACACGGAACAATACAGGGGACAGTCACACATGCAAGGGTGAACTGTTTAAGCACAGTGAGGCCCAGAGCAAATTCTACAGTACACGCTGTGGTTAACCCTAATTATTTCACCTGTCAGTGTCCAGTATTGTGGTTGCTATTAAAAAAAACACATTCACAGTTTCACAATAAGAAGTATTACTCCCTGTGAAATGTGTGGTGCAGTACTAGGTTTCCAAAGGTAAAACCCATTGACATTTATGACACAGGGTTTCTTCACACTTATTTGATACCTTACAGTCTCACCAACACTAAAATAGTAACTTAATGCAGTAGCACACATGACATGTTATTTGAGCATGGAACATGTGTCCACCCAACACTACTACTGCATGGCAAAGCATATCAGCAGCTCAGATATAACTTAGCTTTAACTTCTGCTTTATCTTAATGCTTAATTGGTGGCAAAGTTTGATCTCCAAATACAGAACTTGGTTGTCTAATCAATTATTTTTAAGAATTAATTCAGGAATATCTATGGTGTAGGTTGTTGTGTGATTTCTGTTCTTCCTTCAGTGAACACACAGATGTGTGGAATGAACCTTTCTCCTTCAGGCTGCCAGAGGCCCTGAGACGTGTCTGATTTCATTCCATAGCTCAATACAATATTGTGCCCTTTCCATTCCTGGTTGACCTTCATGTCAACATAAATAAAGAACATGATTAACACAAGTCTATTGGCTGGAGTGTGCTCATGGGTTTAACAGAGATTTTGTTCAGTCCGCCACGTACAAACAGACCAGTGCTTTGTTTGGACCATAACAGTCTTTACATTGAAAGGACACTTGATGTTATTGGTCCAAACTGTTGGTGGGCTTGCCAAACAGTTTGTTTTTTGTTGCTTTACTGAGGGGTCAGTGCGTTAGATTTTTGAGACAGAATCTTTGTGTATGTGCTTTGAGATGAGCCCTTTTTGCCTCTGACTGCATGTTTGTGTAACCTTTCACAGACGTGAGACATGTGCAGTGTGTTCAGCTATCTAATCTGCTGCTGTGGAGCAAGCCACTGTGCTTACTCTCACGTCAAACCTATTGGCAGTGTCAAGTCAACGCTGCTGAAACAACACTGCCGTAATCTTTCAATTGAAGTATAACATGTGTATACGGTATACATTTCTCCCTAATCACTTTTACATACAATGTATTTCAGTATTTTATCCACCATTAGTGGCAAGGATACTGTAACCTCCAATACCCCAGACATTTTAAGAACAAATCACTTATTGGTCAGTCAATTAGGGAAATATCTGTTTGCATGATGAACACTACATCCCATTCACTTGATCTGTCACTGACACACATCATATGGCCTTCAAACTGAAGAACTGTCTGACAAGAGTCTTTGCCTGAGCTTGGTGAGAGGAGAAAACGCAGAGAGAAGAGTGAGAGAAAGATAGGGAACCTTCCAGTAGTCCAGGATCTAGGACCCGCTGGACTCTCCTTCAATATCTATCCTCTCGTCATCCACATTGGTGCCAAGGGGCTCCAGCTCTTAGCTGGGTCAGCAGCTGCCGTAGATAACATGCACACACACACACAGGCATATTGGGACATTTCACACAGCGTGGCCGATACATGGCCACATAACAGGTACACTAGCTGTTATACTGACATAGGCCTTAATCAGATATAATCCTGCCTGAGAGAAGTCATCTAAAATGAAAACGTCGTCCTTATGGCTAAGACAAACCTATACAAGCTATCAATCAATGGGATATAATGTCATGCTTTGTTTGTGTGCAATTTAACAACATAAATATTACTGTCATTGCTTAACAGAGGATTTGGCACTATGACAAACTGTTGATGTTTTGGGTGCAGTGCTAGATACACTGAAGCAGTAGTGTCTGCTCTACTTGCATTTGTTATATTAAGCATCAATAATTAACCAACTCTGGGTTAAATGACAAAGCTCTCAACCCAAAGTGTGGGGGTCACATGTCTGTTGGGAAATTCAAAACTTGACAGTCTAAACAGGATAAGTAGGTCAACTTTTGAAGAGAGAGAAAATATAACATATGTAACTCTGTACACATAGAATATTCAAATACATGTAAGATACAAGAACTTACCATTTGGGAGGAAATGCATATGCTGTGCAAAGGCTTTGTTTACTTCAAGGAAAGCTCTCGTTAAAACTAACTCCAGATTGTCCTCCTCAGCCAAAAGGCCCCTGCAAAGATGACCAAAGTCATTTACTCGTCCAATTCTCAGCTGTGGTGCGATATTCGATAAGTGTGTATTTCAGAGTTTCACAGTAATTCCCTTACTTGATGTGTTTCTCCATGTATTTGTCGCAGTAGTCAGCAGCTTCCGGTCCACCATGGCCATCGAACACAGCAAAATAAACGACGTTGTCAGTCAGCTGAGAGACCTGGAATCGGTCTTCATTCTCCTTACGCTGACCAATAAGTGAAGCACATCCCACCTTGGAGAGGCTCACCTTGGGAATGGGCTTGCCATAGCGGATGCTAGATGGCAGCAAAATGGGCTCATCTATGCGATTGTCCCAAATGCCAAATGAATCCCATGTGGTGGGACGGCCGCTGCTGTCTGGGTCAAAGCGTGTGTTGCTGTGGCGTATTCCCGAGGGGCTGTTAATCTGTCTCCGGAACACAGTGAACTGAAGGTGGCTGTCCTGGGGCGGGAGCGGGAACAGGGCCTTCTGTGCATAACTACTGCGACCCAAATGAGGCCCACTGCACCTTGCCAGGCGAGCAAGACCGATTGCTGACATCACCTTGACAGCACAAACACTACGGAGGCACTGGCCGCAGAAGTAAAAGGTCGTCCTGTCAAAACACTGAGGGAGAACAGGTCAGTCAGACTTGGTGGATCTGAGTGAATGTTAGAATGAAAAATAAAATCTGAAGGACCCAAGAGTTTTAACTGTTGCCACACCCATGCATTTAAAGGTCCGTCAAACAGGTAATCTTTGGCTTCCTGCTTAGTTTGGCTTATGCATGTTAAAGCAAGCTAGGATGATGCAACCACAAAAATTGAAATTTTAGTCTTTCCAAACAATATTTAAGTTATCAGAAGGGCTAATCAATTAATGTAGTTAATAGGAAATGGAATATTCACAGTTCCAGACAGTTAGGATGGGCTTAAAATATAATGAAGACTTATAACTTAGATGGGAAAATTTCTAACCTTATCCTGGAGATTTACTAACCAGTTTGTTTA
Source organism: Genypterus blacodes (assembly GCF_046128005.1). NCBI lineage: Eukaryota > Metazoa > Chordata > Actinopteri > Ophidiiformes > Ophidiidae > Genypterus > Genypterus blacodes. The sequence goes on along the minus strand of NW_027466852.1, from coordinate 2,214,030 downwards.
AAAATTTGAATATTCTTCCTGGAATGAAGAGTTACACATTTCCAATGCAGAATGTTTTAGTACGAGATAGTTTAAATAATTATTAAAATTACATTATCACAACGAAACATTTAAACAATAAATACGTAGTCGCTATTGTTTATCATTTCGTCATCAGTCGCCTTAAATCCGTGAACTTGAACTAGAGTTGATCTAACGAGCTTTTCGCATCAATGACGTCATAATTTAAATCTAACCTAATTCTATATATTTACCCCAGAGAGCCAATCGAATTAAATCATTTAGGATTTAAGCATGATGCAACTCCCACTGCTACAGCGCTAGCAGCTCGTGCTAGCTAACAACATCACTACCGAAACTTAATTGAATACGAATACGGGACTCGCGGGTGGAATATCTGGTTACGTTGCTTATTTCTCTTATGTTGCGCAATACGTGTACGACATAAGTAAGTGCGTGTTTTGTCGCGATAAATCAATATTTACTTACAATTCCATCGTTAGCTGTATCGTACATTTTCTCGCTAGGTGGTGCGCACTAGCCGAACGTTCGCAGTTTGTGTGACATTGTCCAAAATTATTGCTCGGATAATGTTCCATAATTTGCTCAGTGTTCATTTAAAGTCTTACCTTAAACGTTTTCAAAGTTTTTTACAGCGTCGGTCTTTCGCCAGCTTCGTCAAACTCTCCGCCCTTGTCCCTGCGTTCAGCTCTGCAATGTTATCAAACAAGGCCTGTGTGGTGTTTGAGCGCGAATCAACGTGCTGGACGCGACTACGCCTCCCTCGACGCCCCAAATGCTCGGCAGATGATTGGTCAGAAAAAATGATTGGCAGGAGGTTTGACCAATCGTACATAGGCCTCGTTGGTATCCGCAGCCAATTGTAAACGGTTATAATGTTGCTACTTTAGTCAGGGAGAATCTCCAAAATATGACCAATAATAACTGAAATATGGAAGGAAAGCAGAAAATCAAACAAACGGGAGCGGCAGTAACATTGTGGAACACTCACTTAAATCACCCACAGCTATTTTAACAGCCAGTGCAACTTCAGAGCTCATCACCAATAAGTGACCAAATGGAAAACAGCATAGAGCAACACTGCCAGCCTACATTTCAACCAATATCCATGGACAACTGGACCACTGCTGCACAAAAAAGGTTACATACTGGTGGCCTCAAAGGATGAGTAGCATTTCTGACGTTTCATTTATGCGTCTTGTCTGGGGCTTGGTATGTACATGTCAAATAACACTCACCTATCTTCTGGCAGTATCATTTTTCATGGGCTTGTGGTACAGACTGCCTAACTTCTCAGTGTATGCATCATGTTAGTTGAATGCCTTCTAAAGGGCACAGAATGTATGAGTGCTCCAGCAAAACAAACTACAAGGAGAAAAGGCGAGTTAGAGTTCAGCATAAATTCAATGAATATGGCTAAAATTGACATATTACGAGATAATAAAACTTTATACTTGTCGAATAGGAATAAAGTGCAGAAGTGTGCAATGTATATGAGGTGTATCAGTGGCCCCGTACATGTCACATATCACCTCATCATAACTTAACCTATCATAAATCATTAATTTATCCCTTTGATTTCATTGCTTTCTTTGGAGCCAACAACAGTTCTCCTTTCTATTGTTCTTCTGAAATGTCCTCTTCCTAAACAGTCCACCCAGTGCATGCAATCTTCTCCTTTAGTTGTTACACCCACACATGGCTGTATTGGACCGGTCTCTTGAAGTCCTGTGAAGTGACTTAATCTCAGCAAGTGTTATATTTTCCAATCCTGACATCATCTCATTAATATTCCAGATTAAGTTTCCTTGCATCATCAAAGGCACACCTGAGTGATATATTATATATTATTATTATATATATTATATATATATTATATGGGAGTAATAGTGTGGACGTGGTTAACACTGGACTGAGGTGTACATGTCTCTCCTTGTCGTCATGTTTTCACTCCACATACTTTGAAAGGAATTTGTACTGCAGCTGAAATGCTTTAGGACTTTTTATCCAAATTAGCAGGTTTTTAGCTAAATATACAGTTCTTCTGGTTTGACTCAGCAATGTAATTCATAGGATAGGACAGGGCGTTTATTGATCTCACGGATGAGAAATTCCGTCGTCATGGTAGCAAAGATACAGAAGAAGAAAATACAAAATAAATGCACACAAGAAATAATATACACAATATACAAATAAAGATAATGTGCAAAAATACAACTTTTGTATGTATGAGGCAAGAAAAAGAAAACAAGACTACTGTATTATACAGATTCATGAGATTATTATTCAAACTATTCCTCATTTCTAACAATAGTGATGGTTTACTCTTCTGGTTCATACAGTGTAAGGTATCACCCCTCATTTCTCAGCAGCCTTAATGCAAACCTAACACAATCACCATCAGCACTTCCATCTCTGTATTGGCTTTCAACCTTGTCCGCTCACTTCCTGTTTAACGGACCAATCACAGCTCCTCTGCTCATCATATTCAGTGACGTAGACAAAGAAGAACTTCCTCGTTTATTATTTTTCTGTTTTCTGTGCTTTATCTACACCGGACGCCCAATTTCGGAATGCATCTACCAAGGTAATCACCCGGTTTATGCTTTGGATGTATTTGACATGTCTCTATTAAGTCAGACATCGGTGTAACAGAATGTAATTATTTACGCTAAAAGCCTGAATGTGAACGTTACTGTAGCTACGGTTAGCTAACTATTAACTAATTGCTTGCAAGGAAAGCTGGAGAAATGTTATTTTCTAACCAAACTGCCTAAGCAGATCACGTCAGCGGAGAGGATTCGCACCTACAGCCTGTTATTATTACGGCTACACCACGCAGAATAGCGATTCCTTAAGCTAACGTAACGTTAAATAGGTGATTTCATTGTAAACATGCTAACTTGTCATTCCTGTTGCAACGTTAAAAGCACATTGGAAATAAAGTTGTACTGAAAATTGCAGAAATCTAAAGTGATTAATCATCATTATTCAGCTAAATCATGACGTTGCCTCTTGAAACCACAAAACAAATTTTAAAATGGTTATAACATGATTACCAGCGTCCTGTATCCAGTGTTTCCTCAACCCGAGTTTAGGGGATTTTACAGTTCCACTTCACCATTTCCTTCAATTCACCACACGGATGTTTACTTCTCACAACTACTCGCATACAATTTAAAGGGCGACGAGTTGCAAATTTTGAATGTTGCTGGAGTTGTTTATATTTATTTATTTCCTGATCAAAAGCCAGAGGTGTCCAAATCACGTGAGTAGGGTGGTGTAGCTGCTGAAAAACATAATAATAGGGACATAATCAATTGTCAATAAATCTGGCAAGTGACAAATTGATTAGTTGCTAATTGTATAGACGCCACAACATCCTGCCGTTTCCCCATCACAGGTTTCCAGAGCCCCTTGTGTAAACCTGAAACTGCCTATTATGTCTGGCCACCAGTCAGGCTCAGAACTTACCAATCATCCTCTGTGCCCTGTATCTGGCTGTGGTGGTTGCTTGATCAATTAGGGGTGTGATATATATATACATCTAGTTGTCAGTGGACCTGCCTGGTTTCATCATGTTTGCCCAGTGAGGGGATGCATTCAGGAGATGAGTTCATGCTTCTTCTACGTTTCCTGCTCTCTGTCCTCTCTGAGTCTAATGCTCGCTTTGCTCCTTCATCTTCTTTTTCTATTTTTCTGTCTTGTTGTTTACCTTTGTCTTGCTCAGTAACACGCAGGTTGAGAGTGGATTGACGTTAAGGCGCGACCGTTTGGAGCTGCTTAAGCAGGGATTACAGTGACAGGGTTTATTTAAACACTTTGTCACAGTGCTTACATCACTCTCACACTTGATCTCACACCAACCTCTAAAACTATATTTATGTTAAAAACATTGTTAGAGTTCACTAGTTGACCATGATGCAGAGCATTTAATGTCTGCGTTCATAATGAACACAATAGACATTTTATCTCCGTCTGTGTCTTTCCTCCAGGGGTGGAAGTTACATCAAGAGGAGAAATCAAGGTTGGTCTCAATCCTGAACAGGTTTGTCCTCTTCCATCTGGCCATCTCTCCCTCTCTCTCGCTTCAAACTCGTGATCGTCCCTCTCCCTCACCGCCATGCTGTGTTGGGGAAGCGCAAAGGACGGACAGCTGGGCACTGGTGTGGAGAGGAATGCTGTGTTTGAACCAAGGAACTGTCAGATGTTCCATGGCAGGGGGCTGAAAGAAGTAGCCTGCGGAGGGCATCACTCAGTGTTCCTGCTGTGTGATGGTAGTGTGTATACATGTGGCTCCAACAGCTGTGGGCAGCTGGGCCATGACAAACCAGTGGCTTCACCAGGTGAGCTTTCAGTTTGATCTCAAAGTCATTCCAGCTTTATTAATCATCACAAACCGGTTGTTGCGCCGCTCTAACATGCTGTTTACATGTCACAGTGTGAGAATGAAGTTATAATGACGTGAGGCGTTATTAAAAAAGGCTGACTGTGATTCAGGTGCTTTCATTGACGGCCGTTTTGTTCATCAGTGATTTTCTGAAGGATGGATCTTCTTCTATGACTAAACTCCACAATACAGGTTAAAATATCGAGCAACCACACATTTGTGAAGAAACGGTGACACCTCTCAAGATGACTCATGACACCATCTTGGTGACTTAACACCGGTGTAGACGATTCAAAGCGAAAAGAAAGGTGTGATCGCTCAAGATTTATCATACATTTGAGTATTTTGCTCATTTTGAAATCACAGGAAACGTGTGGGTGTACATTTTACACTTTCAATCAAAACTAACGGAATATTGCAATACTTTTTAACATTACATTATCACATTTGTTTGGCAAACTACCTCTGGTGTCTATTGGGAACCAGTGGAATTAAACACTAGCAGCAGAGTCATTTCTAGGAAACACTCTTGGAGCTCATAATGACGTCCCAGTTACTGCTGAATTCATGCTGGTATCATGTGGGTGGAGTTGTGAGTTGTGTTGTCAGTCTCTTCCTTCAGGCATGTGGGAGAATCTGCAATACTGATGATTAAATGTCATTGATCCTTCATCAAATGAAGCCCATCCAAGAGAAACATACTGATGAAATGCTCATCAGGTGTGTTAGATAGAAAACACGCAGGGCTACTACCTTTGTTTACTTTTTTAATGTTTTGGTCAGGATACCCTTATGAGGTAAGCTTACAATGCAAAAAGAATCATTTTATTCCACATTCAAGATATAAACATGATTGGAATCATAGCGTAAACATTGGAGGTGTGTCTGACCCATTTTTATCCTCTCCTGTACAGTATATGAAACCTGCTCTGTGGTTGGAAGCTGCATGGGAAACTGGTGCAGCAGCTGTGAGGTTTCTTCTTCAGGGCTGATAGCTGCTTTTTCTGTGAAGCGACACGGAGTATCACATGGAGAAAAGAACGCAATTAAAATTGATGCACAAGTGCCACACAGACAAACAGAGGATCTTGTTGATGAACTCGGTATCTGCAGTTTCCCAGCACCACAACCCCGTGTATAATGTTACAGTAAACGCATGCTTTAAAGCAAAAGAGAAAACGTCCGATGACTTAGCATGCCACAGCTAAATGCCTTCCATGGGTTTGGTCTATGACGGCTTTCATTGGAACGTAGTTAAGGTTTGACAAACAAAACAACTTCTTTAAATGCCAAGTGCCAGACTTAAGAGGTCACAGGTCACAGATAATGTGAAAGAATTTGTGAAAGAATCATATACAATGTCAATAAAACTGTCAATTCTGTCCATTGTAGCTGCTTCTGCTATGTTGCGATAAACTTTTCCTCCTCTCTGCAGAGCTGGTCGCAGCTCTGGATACTCAGAAGATAGCGATGGTGTCGTGTGGCCAGGCCCATTCTGCGGCGGTGAATGAGCAGGGCCAGGTGTTTGTCTGGGGAGCCGGTGAAGGGGGACAGCTGGGCTTGGGCACTACAGAGGTGTCTGTCCGAATCCCCAGGTGAGCCTGCAGTGCACCATTATACAACTACTTTTTAAGTCTGACTACAAGAAAGCCATTTTGATGAGGCGTAGGAGGGGATAGTACCATACCACAACTTTCCAGCTGCCCAAACATCCAAACCAACAATCTATCTATTGTAACACAGGGAGGAATGCTGCTGTTTCATTGGCAACCGTCACTGAAGTAGAAGTAAATATGGGTCAGGGTTTGTGGTTAATGAACAATATGTAGAATGAGCGTTTCTGTCTGCTGGAGATAGTAAAGAACTATAAAACTTTGTACAACCAACAAACCTTATCTTGGTCAAAGTCTATGTCTGTGAAAGCAGCCAGGTGATTCACAACATGACATCGCTGTGGCAGGAGGTTGTGACCGATACAGCAGCAGTTCAGTTTGCAGGTTTTGTTTGTGAAACATAGACATTCAGAGTACTGCTAGTCTCCCCTACACTATAACTGAAGAAAATGAATACATGATCGTGACAATAAGCATGTTTTCAGTGCAATGATAAAGCTTTGAATAAAGTTATAGTTAACATGAACGTTGGCCTAACGAACACATGCATTTCTTATTTTGCCCAGGTTGGTCAAAAGGCTGTGCGAGCACCGCATCTCTCAAGTAATGTGTGGCAACCAGCACTGCATCGCACTTTCTAGAGGTGTGAAAGACACTGTGTCTCCATAACACAATGTTACTGTTTAGGTCTAGTATCATGTATCAGTTGTATCCCGACCCAACTGCAGTGATCAGACACCTGGCATCAGAATGCATCACAAATATATTTTGAATAATATTACTTTATGTTAGCAACGTGTGTCGCATATTGTTGAGGATTTAGCCAAAGACCAGTCAACGTTTGTTGGAAGAGCATATGGCAAAGTCCATGACACTGCTAAGCTGATTCTGTACGCCCCCTGCTGGTTGTACCTGTGGTGACCCCATTACCACCAGTAGAGAGAGGCGACGCTAGTAAAATCAGCTTGAAAAAACACAAATGGTCACTGAAATACTGCAAGTCACATTTTTCAATCAATCATCAATTTAGAATAGTTTTTGGATCAGGTTCAGAATCGTGCATTGTTTTTGCTCGGCATCAGCAAAATTTCTATCGATCAATCTCAAATTTGGTACACAGGTTGACCTGATTTTCCAGGCCAAGACAGGAAGGCGACATCTAGTGGCTATTTTGGTAAATGAATCCTAAGACGCATCCTCAACACCTCAACGTTCTCTAATCATGGTTGCCAGTTGATTTCGTCGCATCTGTGATGAACAGGTTGTGTGTTCACAGCTGTATGTAGAGCTGGTCACTCATCAGATCTCTCAATCTGCATTTTTTTTGCCATGTGTGAACAGAGACAAATGTAGGCCTCAGGTTAAACTAATGCTGTTTATCAGATTGTACCATACTGCCGATCAAATGTTTTAGATTGATCTCTTCTATTTTGCGTCCAAACTAACAGCGTTTCTTATTCACCCTGTTCCTTTTTAGATGGACAGCTCTTCACGTGGGGCCAGAACTCCAGCGGTCAGCTGGGTTTGGGCAAAGGAGAGCCCGGCAGACTGTTTCCTCAGCCCCTTAAGTCTCTGGTGGGAATACCTTTGGCTCAGATAACTGCTGGAGGAGATCACAGCTTTGCACTCTCCTTATCTGGAGCTGTGTTTGGTTGGGGCAAGAACAGTGCCGGGCAACTGGGACTCAATGATAAACAAGGTAGTGAATATTAGTGTTATACTGTAGGTATTGAATACTACAGAGACCTTTTACTTTTTGCTCTTATATGACATAGACGTTATTATGGAGTAGTTGGTCTTGTAAGTCAATACTAAATAGAATATGTTGACTGATTGGAAATGCTGGACACTGCAATCTAAAGGTTTGAAGTAAATCACGAATATAAGCTTTAATGTCTGAAGAGACAGCAGGAGAGACAACTACATGATTTGTTTATCTCTTCAGCGAAACTTAATTGCCAGAAGAAAGCTTTGAATAAATGTTCAAGTTCAACAACCTTGCTCTCAGGCTTTTTCTCTGTAGGGGCTCTGTAAATGTGGCAGACCAGGACAAATAGTCAACTTGTTTCTCTTCCATTCCTCAGATCGTGCTGTTCCTTGTCACATCAAGTTTTTGAGGTCTCAAAAAGTTGTTTACATCAGCTGTGGAGATGAACATACTGCAGCTCTCACAAAGGTATGGATAGAGCTTTACCATCACCAGGCATTTTAGTGATCTAGTCTCCTCTTGTAAGTGTACAGGATTTAGTTTGATTGGATTTGATGGTGTGGTACTAAATGGTAAATAATCCTGTGTGGTTGCTCCATGTCGTCACTCGCTGTTTCTCTCATATCACTGATTCATTCACATTGATTCACTGAGCATAAATTATGTTTTTGGTCGGAAAGAAAATGCACAGCTATTTGAAAAAGTTCTGTCACAATCGGCAGCGACAAAAACAAATCAATACCGTCTGTTTGGCAGGATGGTGGCTTGTTTACATTTGGAGATGGCTCATGGGGTCAGCTGGGTCATGGCTCCACCAACAATGAACTTCTACCCAGACGAGTGCTGGAGCTCATGGGCACCGAGGTGTCCCAGATCGCCTGTGGCAGGTAACTGTGTTCTGCAAACAAACAGAGGCTGCTTGTGTCCCTCTGTGTGCTAAATCTGGCTCCCTCCTCCCCTTTTAGGCACCACACCTTGGCGTTTGTGCCTTCCGCCGGCATGGTGTATGCCTTTGGTTGTAACAACTACGGCCAGCTGGGCACAGGAATGCTGCGGGATGCCAGGAGCCCAATTCCTGTAAAGAGCAGCTTTTTGACGGGAAATCTACATAGAACAGGTTAAGAGACACCTCACTCACTTGTTAATTCAATTTAGCCCGAGTATCGCAAGTATCAGATAGTTTCAAATAAATAGATCTAACACTGAACTCTGTCACCATTTTAACTACAGACCTTTAAATAAATTGCAGTTATCTGATTAGTTAACTCATTTGTTCTGCTTATCTGTTTACCTTTCTTTTTTTTTTTTTTTTTTTAAATCAGTCCACTGTACTGTGACCAGGATCATCTGTGGAGGAGACCATAGTTTCTTATTGTACTCCAATGAGCAGGTATGTGATTATGGAAAGAATTTTGTTCTGTTCACTTGCTTATTTTACTTTCACATTTGTATTGATAGTCACTGGCTCTGCTTATCCTGTTCATTCTTCTTGGTTTCTCCACTTTGCTTTCATGATGCTGTATAATTTGGTCTTGTTATGTGGTATGATTATGATGTGTACATATTTCTTAAGGTTAGATAACATTGAGCATTTTAACCCTAACTTAAGAGCTTTAACCCCTCTTTCTACCCCTAATACTAATATTACTTTAGCCTGATTTCTATCCAAGTTGCAAGTCAGAATGGCCCCCTTAAAAGAAATAATGCAAACTGTTAAAAATAGTAAATTCCTGATCATGGCAATAAAAAAGTGTGTCATGATTCTGTTAATTATTACTTTATTATGAGGTCGAATGGTTTATTTCCCAATAGTCGCTTTGAGTGTTTCACCACAGGGGGGCAGTGATGCTGTAGTGTTTTCAGGTCTACACAACCCAGCATATTATGCAAATAGCAGGTCTAGTAAATTGCCAGGAATGTGTGGTGATAACGACTTCACACACATTTATGTTCCACAGCAAAATATGTAGACGCCAACCTTGGCTTCATTACTTTATCTACAAGGAGGAAACTGACACAGCCCAAACTAAGACACAAATGTCCTCCATAATGTTTATAACAACACTGTTATCTTGTCTCCCTCTGCAGAGTTTTGTCCCTCCAGAAGACTTTAGAGTGATTAACATCAGTAAAAGCCTCTCCCCAATCAATTATGAGCGGTTGAATTCTTGGAGAATGAAACTGATGTACAGCACAGATTCTAACACCATTAAGTAAGTTAACAATGACCAATTTGAAGTTGTTACAATCCTTCTACACACACTATTCATTGTGCTGTATGGGTTCTATACTCGTGTCTAATTAGTGTTCGTGGGTTCATGCTCTGTTTTCAGGGAGATTGTTCTCCAGCTCTCCTCTACAGCTTGTTGGAATGCCAGCTTCTTGGACCAAAGGTACTCAAACCCTTTAAAGCTCTAATTGTACCAAAACACATTGCATTGAAGTACACATGAGAATCAACTGCATTAAAAAGGTCAAAGGTACAAGAGGAGAGACAAGTAAGTTCTCCCTCCCAATTTTTAAATAACTGAGCGCAAAATTAGTTTGCATATGCAGTTAATGGCAATGTTATGGCAAAACAAAAAATATGTAAGTGCCGATGGAGGTTTGATAAACTTACTTTCAAATTCCATCATACCAATCTGACAGAATAGAATATGGTTTCTATTATTTGTAATCTGATATTCATAATGTGAGGCCCTGTAGTGTCCTTCAATCATCTAGTAGACGTGTCTTACCCTCTGTTGATGATCGCTGAGTTTATATGTCAGATTAAAAGTTTGAATATTAGGACTTTTTTATGTGCTAAGATTTTGTGGAACCTGTAGCCCCGCCCACTCTATTACTTGGGCTGTAGTGACATCAAATAGAGACAGCCTGCTACCAACAGTAATGAACTACACATAGAACTTGGAATGTAAATGGGGGTGACACACACATCAGAGCTGAGATGGCACTGAAGTGAAGATAGATGGAGGGTATCAGATGAGTTGTAATAGATTGTCATGTATTGAAATATTATGGCTTTGCCAGAGCAAAGTTACTGCAGTTTACCCTTTGTGGAAATCGATTTAACATTTGCATTTCTTCAATTGGTGGAAAAGCACCTTCACTTGAACACATCTCACTTAACATTGCAGTCACATCATAGTCATTGGCTTGCCCTCCAGACATGGCAGGCCCAAAATGAAATAGAGAGGAGGGACTCGCAACGCACCAACTGCTATTTCAGCATGATTCCTGGAACTGCATTTTCTAGAAACCTCACTCTTTATTTACTTCTAATTCCAAACCTGCTGATCACCACGGCTGGTGCTACCAGTTGGGGCATCATGCGATCCATGAAACTGTAGACTATTTCGAGCATTGGCGTCTGAGTAGGTGTGAAGACTTTTTAGCAGCAGAAACTTACCCTGTTCTGGGAATGAGCTGTGGACATCATGAGGATCTGGAATCATCTGGAATCAATTATGAAATACTTGACTGTGTGTCTCCTTTCTGCATGAGAGTGAAAGATGCAGTTGTTGCATTCAGTGTTTCACTTTGGAGCCGTAACAGCCCATAGTGTTCTTAAATACGAAAAAAGCTCACAGTGTTCTCACGGCGGTGAGGGTCAATGCTTTTCACTGACTGAGTGAACTGCATGCTTCGCTGTTTTTGTTTAGCAAACTGTCTCCAATAGATCAAATCTGGTGTCATGACTAAACAAACCCATGCCATTAGTATGAGAATGTTTACACTGTAAACAGCATGTGTCGCTCACGCTGAGGGTTTTGTTGGCTTTGTGGTGGCAGTGCTGTGTGTGTGTGCTTTGGTGTGTACTAACTATCCCTGCCAAACACAGGAGCTAAACAGGATATTTGCCGAGGTCGACTGAGGAACCTTTAGGTTGTGTGTACACCTCACAGTTGTTGCTCGTATGATGTGTGTGTGTGTACATATATGCATGCACTTGTGTCAGAATTTACACGTCTGCCTCTCAGTGACCTCTCAGTGACCTCCCTCACAGGTTAGAATGGACTTGCGTTTAACCCACAGCAACGTGCGGCTTGATATGAGGCTTTGCCACAGAGATTCCCTAAAGCTGAGCTCTGACCTCTTAGTGATCAGCTAAACGCAGCATATATGTAGAGCTTCATAGACAATCACCGCTGATTTGCTTTCTCAGTGATGATGCCCACTTCAAAACCAACCCAAAGATCTCAGGCATCGATCTCAACTCTGTTAGAATGCTATTTGCGACACTCAACAAACCAGGCTTCTCTGGACTTCTGGAGCAGGTATTTATATATTTATGTATCACAAGTAATGAAACTTCAAAACTTCATTTACCTCATTCGAAAGGATGTCGACAAGCTTTTCAATAGTCGGAGGTGTTGTCCTCCTATTTTCTAATTTTCTTTATCTAATCTCAAGCATGAAGTTGTGACTCTCCATCCACACACATCCAGATTTAGGAGTTAGAAGTTGCCCGACGTCATAAAATGTTGTATTATATTGTTTATACTAAATTGTATAAGCGTGTCCCTATAATGAAATCATCTTGGGCGCCTTTCACATGCATTCATACTACTGGGAGTGACTCCATCCCCAGTTTTCCAGATACAAAAAATGTATTCCGCCAAAGATGTTATGACGCTGATGTGGCACTGAATTTATCTCCTAGTTTGGGTTTGAAAGGAGAAACATTGTGTTGTGTAGTATTGGCTACATGGTGTCTGTCTATCCAGGGAACAGCTGTGGTCACATTGTTGCACATTGAGCATGTTTTGAAAGCATAACAAGAGATTTAAGCCACAGTCCTATGGCACAAAATGCAAGACTGAGTCATAACTTCAAATATTAGCTCGGTAATCTCTGTAGACCAAGGCTAGACTCCAAACCACAAAGAGCCTCCCCTCAAAATGTAGTGGTGTTTTTCCTCTGCACACTGGTTTAGGGATTGAAAACATTGTCCTCTTATCTCATTTGCATGTTATCACTTCACAGCACCGTAGATATTTAATATGATTCTGTGAAGTTCACATCTGTTGTTCACGCCCTCTAATCCTCCGTGTCCAACCTCCCACGTAGGCCAGCAAGAGTTTTGAGAGTCTGCTGATTCCCCAGCTGCCATGCTCCCCTCCCGACGTGGAGGCCATGAGGATCTACCTCATCTTGTCAGAGTACCCGGCCCTGCAGGATTCCAAAAACTACATCGGCCTCACCATTCCCCTTGCGATGGCTATCCTCCGGCTAGACGCCAACCCCAGCAAAGTGTTGGGTACTAATGCTGATACCTGTCGGCTCATTTGATAGCTGATTGCACATCACACCACGGCAGATCATATTTATGAATTTTATGAATAAGTAAAATAGAGTAAAATAGACCATTAATCAATAAAAGGGCTTTAATGCATACACACACACACACACACACACACACACACACACACACACACACACACACACACACACCACACACACATACCACACACACACACACACACACACACACACACACACACACACACACACACACACACACACACACACACACACACACACACACACACACACACACACACACATGATAGGAGACACTACAAGCACACACACATCCAGCACAGGCAGATGGAATGTGCCCCAACATCTTCTGACCTTGTTACCCAGCCACTTGTTTGACCTTGCATTTGTTTTTATGGCGTTTTGACAGTACACATTTATTTGAGCTGTTTCTCTGTCTCTGCAGATAACTGGTGGTGTTCAGGGGACGGCAGCGTGTTTACCAGAATGGTTGACATGTACAAAAGCATTGTCGTGTTCCTGCTAAGGGGAGGCAAGGCCCTGCTCGTGCCCGGCGTCTTCTACGAGAACTATTTCATCGCCACTCTGAGGCTGCTGGAGAAACTCCACAAGGTGACCTGCCATCAGTATTGAATCGGCCTCTGTTACATATCTGGATTATGATTTATGCCGTGTTGCCTGTCGCTAATGCAGCTGTTTGCTCCGTGTTCACAGGTAAACTTAAAAGCCCACCATGTGGAGTACAACCGCTTTTATATCCCTGACATCACCAGCCTGGTGGACATCCAGGAAGACTACCTCAAGTGGTTTCTGAGTAAAGCTGAGACTGTGAGTACTGAAACCCTGTGAGGAATTCATGATGACGCACCTACTTGTTACATGACATTCCCTGATTCTACACACAAAGATCACAGAGAAACCCTGCCCTACCCCGTCACGCCTCCGACATTCATCTCCTGAGACCCGCACATGTATTTTGGATGCATTCTTGATTTCTCCTTGCTATTTGTGATTAGTGGGACCTGGCACTTAAAACAAAAAATGAAATGTGTGATCATATGTGTACAACATAAGGTCATGAGGAGTATAACACATTTCTTTCTGTCTTCTATGTTTTCTAGTGACCCAAAGTGGTATTTTTTAAAATGTCCACACTTGAGGACAACAGGTTGAAGTTGAGCACAATGATGTATAAGGTGTAGGGAAGTCAAAATGTAATGTCCACATATGAGGACGCAGGGTCTCTGGAGTATAAAGCAAAATCGTTTCATTTTTTGAAACATTTGAAAAAATTAGATCAATCTTTGTAGTCTGTGCTATCGTTTCCCTTTGTCCACTGCAGAACTGCTCACTGTCTCATGTGGGAAACCTCGACACACACCATAACACTTGACCGGCGTAATGTAGTGCAGTGTTCAGTTATATTCTCCTCTCAAGTGGATTTCTTCTTCTTTTCTTTTCTTTTAGAAAATGGGAACATCTCGTCCTCAGGTACTGCAGTTACAGATCGAACTCATCATCCAAAGTTACATATTTGACCTATTTGTCTGCTCTGTAATGCTGTTAGCGCAGGAAGTGTATTTTCAGCCATCTCTCCATTTCCGTGCAGGATCAATGTCCCTCATTGAACCTATGTGCCTACCCGTTCATACTGAACGCTCAAGCCAAGACAACCATGCTGCAAACAGACGCCGAGCTTCAGATGCAGGTAGCGTTCTCTCTCTGCTCTCTTCATTTTACACGTCTTTGTTTTTTTCATTGATTTAATTCTCACATGCTCTTTTCTTCACCGCGTCCAAGATGGCAGTAAGCGGTGCAAACCTACACAACGTCTTTATGCTGCTCACACTGGAGCCCCATCTAGCCAGGAACCCTTACCTGGTGCTCCATGTACGGAGGAACCACTTAGTAAGCGACACGCTGCGTGAGATCACCACCTACTCCGACGTGGACCACAAGAAACCACTCAAGGTGAGAGCTCCCTGCTACTATGTTAGTTTAGATGACAGGGGGGAAAAAAATTGGATTTGTCTTTCTACAAACCACCTCTCCCTCCCTCTTGCCCTCTCCCTCCCTCTTGCCCTCTCCCTCCCTCTCGCCCGTCCTCCCTCAGGTGATCTTTGACGGCGAGGAGGCCGTAGACGCAGGTGGAGTTACGAAAGAGTTCTTCCTGCTGCTCTTAAAGGAGCTCATGGATCCCGTGTATGGAATGTTCACACAATACACAGAGTCCAACCTGCTTTGGTTCTCAGACAAAGTGAGTTACTGTTCAGCACAACACTCACACATGCACAGGAAAAGATTCCAATCCTGTATTCCCACTTCCTAAACTTGTAACTTTATGATATGTTTCTTTAAATATTGGGACACATAAAATATCACACAGAACTCAAATCATCTCAACCCGAGTGCTTGAATCGAGCGAGTCTCCTCTGCACTGGCTGTGGTTAAGATGCACAAACCCCCCACGGAGCGAGAGATGATGCACCTGGAAGGCGGTCGGAAGCTGTTCATGGATTACCCTTTGCTGCTTAAAAGGCACTTCAGAGTCAATACTTCAATAATCACGTGACCTTTGGGGCCGAGCGGCGTGGTTGGAACCTTTCGTTGTACTTGACAGCAGCGTGAGCTCGAGCTCTGACTGTCTGCTTGCTGGTATCACTCGCAGCGATCTGTCAGTGGGAACATTCAGGTTTACCAAACAGCCGCCTCCATTGCAGGATGTGTCGATGGACGCCGCCACACGTTAAGTGAAATGATAAAGAACCAGCAAGCAAACACGATCGTCACCAGCCCCTTATTTTTGATGACTGGTTTTAAAGAGACGGTGACATTTATTTTCTCTTTTCTTTTTTTTCTTTTGTTACTCTGACTTTACATCATAATGACATGAGAGCCTAAGTTGTGATGAATTGAATGTTTTACGGCACACGTGACTAAATACCATCATTCAGTATTAGTACATGAACTTGAACAGCAGCGTTGTTGTCCTTTGTTTGTGTTTCCAGTGTTTTGTGGAGCTCAACTGGTTCCATCTGATCGGGATCATCTGTGGTCTGGCCATCTATAACTCCACAGTGGTGGACCTCCATTTCCCACTGGCACTTTATAAGAAGCTGCTGGACGTAGCACCCACGTTAGAGGACTTCAAGGAGCTGTCACCCATTGAAGCCAGGTAACAGGCTGCATGTCACCCACTGAGGCCAGGTGACAGGCTGCATGTCACTCACTGAGGCCAGGTAACAGGCTGCATGTCACCCACTGAGGCCAGGTGACAGGCTGGAGCCAGGTGACAGGCTGCATGTCACTCACTGAGGCCAGGTGACAGACTGCATGTCACTCACTTAGGCCAGGTGACAGACTGCATGTCACTCACTGAGGCCAGGTAACAGGCTGCATGTCACTCACTGAGGCCAGGTGACAGGCTGGTGACATTGATCTGCAGGGGTACAATGTGTGTGTGAGTCGCTTACATAACCGCTTATGTAACAGTGAAAACGACAAATGGGCAATGCCTCTTCTGTGAATTTGTAGCAGGAAGTTGTTGGAATTGATCCTAGAATCCAAATTGTTTCCGGCTGGGAAAATGAGGAAGAGCTGGTGTGAAGTTGTGCAGTTTGACCACACAGCCGAACTTAGATGAGGATGATTCTGTCCTTCGTATTCCCTGATGACGCCCGTCCCTCTCTCATCTCTCTGCAGGGGTCTACAGCAGCTTCTGGATTATGAAGACAGCGACCTGGAGGAGACGTTTTGCCTCACCTTTTCTGTAAGTGTGACGTTTCTGCCGTTGTCCGTCAACCTGCAGCTTGCAGCGTCTACTCGCTAAGTGTAACCGACGCTCCGTGTTCACATCTCAGATCACCAGGGAGAACTACGGGATGACAGAAATCAAGGAGCTCATCCCTGGAGGAGAGAGCGTCACTGTGGACAAAAACAACAGGTCAGGCGCCGCTGCTCAGCATTTCATTTGATTTGACAGATCCAATGTATAATACTCAGAAATACTCTGAATTGTAAGTAGCTTCACCCGTGTGTATTTGTGTGTGTGTGTGTGTGCTTCAGGAAGGAGTTTGTGGACGCCTACCTGCGCTACGTGTTCACAGACTCTGCCAGCAGTCAGTATTCAGCCTTCGCCTCAGGCTTCCTGAAAGTGTGCGGGGGGGAAATCCTTTCCCTCTTCCAGCCCTCTGAGCTGATGGCCATGGTGGTGGGCAACAACAACTACAACTGGGAGGAGATGGAGAAGGTCAGTGTGTGTGTGTGTGTGTGTGTGTGTGTGTGTGTGTGTGGGCTCATTCCGAAGATAGTGGCAAAATGTGGTTACAGTCGACTCGATGGATGGATGTTTGGACTCGCCGGCTCCACACTTGTTTGTGTGAGTTGTCCTGGTTCATGGTGTGTAAACGTTCCTGTCACTCTCCTCCCCAGAATGCCTCTTACAAAGGGGAGTACACAACCACACACCCCACCGTCAGACTCTTCTGGGAGGTTTTCCACGAGTTCCCTCTGGAGAAGAAGAAGCAGTTTTTACGTAAGCATTGAATTTGACACGTTACTACGACGTGACGACATCGCACTCACTTCACTTTATAAATACTACACAGTGTGTGTGTGTGTGAGTTAAGTATTGTTGAGTCGTGTCCAAGCTGCCTTCTAATGAGGCACACACTAAACAGAGTAAACAAACAAACAGCGGGCACCTTTTCTACTTTAATAGTTTAAATGAATAAGAACTGATTTGGTTATCTTTGCTTCAGAGAGTGTCATCTGCAAGTTTCAGATCTTACTCTGCTCTGTTCTCATTTTGACAACTGATTCCTGCTTAAGTTTGTCTTTGCCAAACAGTTTAGTTTAGTTTTGTGTGGTAGAAATGAGACATGAATCATGCGAGTGTTGGATTAATAACTCGGGCCTCTGCGTCTCTTTCCTTTAGTGTTCCTAACAGGAAGTGACCGTATCCCCATCCACGGCATGGAGAGCCTGCGTATCATCATTCAGTCCACCACAGCAGAGGAGCACTACCTGCCCGTGGCTCACACCTGCTACAACCTGCTGGATATGCCCCGATACCAGACCAAAGACATCCTGCACCGCCGCCTCACTCAGGCCGTGGAACAGTACGAGGGCTTCAGCCTGGTCTGAGCCGCACAGGGATCTGCACCAACGTTAACGCACTTTATTAGCAATACAACCCCGTGAGTGTCAGAAAAGTGGGCGGGGGTTGAGACACAGGGAAGCCACTCTCTCTCTCTCTCTCTCTCTCTCTCTC
The DNA here is from genome assembly GCF_046128005.1 of Genypterus blacodes. Taxonomy (NCBI): domain Eukaryota; kingdom Metazoa; phylum Chordata; class Actinopteri; order Ophidiiformes; family Ophidiidae; genus Genypterus; species Genypterus blacodes. Next base: position 2,195,740 of record NW_027466852.1, on the reverse strand, counting down.
TCTCTACATGCTGTTAACCTTTAAACAATTGTTACGCATGGAGGATCCAAAAGAGACGGGCAGAGACAATGAATGAGCACATGAAAGTCTATGTAAATGCAAATTATTCTTTTTTATAATTGCTTTGGACAGTTTCTCAACCTTGATGGCTGTGAAGATGTATTTGTAACGTCAAAAATAAACCCAATGTGATGACACAGGGTCCAAGAGCTCAAACCCAGACTCCAAAAGGTTGAGAAAGCTTTGCTTTGGGTGTTGTAAAGTTTGTTTTTATTTTTCTTCAGTTTTTCTTCTTTTTTGCATTGCTGTGGATTTTATATTTAACTCCTTAAATTCTATTTTTCACCTTAAAGAATGTTATTTACTCGAGACAATATATCTACAGTTTGTTACTTTAATTTATTGAATAGAAGGGTTATTTTTTTGAGAAATAAATGTACGTATGCTAATGAAACTTGGAGTAAAATCTTTGTGATGAAATGCGCTGAGGAAGCTGTTCCTTTCAAACCCTGGACACCAGCATGTCCTCTCTGCCTGATGTAAGGAAAGGACAGAAAAGGGGAAAGGAACAGCTGTGGGACAGAACACAGTGACTTGTGTATGCGCTCCCTCGTTCATATCAGCTGTGGATCCCAGCAGCTCAACCTGCATTCAACAGTATTGCCTTCTTACAAGTCATACGTACATGGGAAAGCTGTTTTCTATGCGTTTGTATTGGATGTTGTCAGTGTGCATGTTGAGAGAAAGCAAAAACACGATCATTTAAGATGAAAATACAAATCTTCGATGACTATAATTGTATTTAGCCTGGTTTGTGACGAATCACCACTGTCAGATGTGTTGCTTGATGACTGATGATGCGTATTCAGTTTACTAGATATACCTCCTAATGCAAAGCTGTCATGTGCAGTAAGGTGGTGCATTGTGTGGAGTGTGTGCTATGGTCTTACTTTTGTTTTGTTCATATACCAGCGCTCATAAAATGGAGCGCAGATGGTAAACGCCCTGACCATGGAGTCACACTGGGGTTTAGCAATAACAAACTAAAACAGCTCAGTAATGTGGTGACAAATTCTCCATTATTCTTCCGAATGATTCCTCTCACCGCTTCGCTCTAAACTGCATGTGCACACATTTGACATCTTCACTCAATATTTGTCCCACGTGATGAAGCTCATTTCAGCCCTATGCAAAGGTTTGTGCAGCCTTTTGACTTTTTGCACATTTTAATGTGCTACAGATGTGTGTGTGTGTGTTATCTGGGAGATGTGTCTGAATTCTACACAAAGCTCTCCAGCCAGTGGAAATATTTCTTATAAAAATGTCGATTACTTAAAAAAAAGAAATGAAACATATTCACATTCTCTTTTGTTTCATATTTGCTTTTCATTTTCTGTCCCTAGACTTAATCTTATCTTATCTCAGTATTCATCCAGACTTAGAGAGATGTACAAGATCCAAAAGAAATCAAGTTGAAACTATTTCTAGCACCACAAATGTGCTGAAGTTGAAGTGGTACAAACACCTTTGCATGGGTCGGGTCTGCAACAATTGGTAATTCTGCTGATTTGTTTGAAAACCAAACACGCTAATTGCACTATTAACAACATGAAACATCCCATCATCCTCGGTCTCTAAAGTAATTTCTGCAGTAAAACACATTTGCTCATTTGGTGCCCAACACATTTCTGTGCTCTTTCATTATTGGACCGGAGTACAAGCTGCAGTTATCAATCACATGGAAAGTTTTTATGTGAATGCACAAAAGGGCTTCGTTGCTGTAACTATGGTTTATATTTAAATTTTTACCTTTTTTAAATGGATAACATTAATCTGATTTACCTGTTTTTCCCTGAACTAATAAAACTGAACTTCACCTCATTGCTTTTCCTTCTCACCGCTTCCTAACAGGGATCTCTGTATGACGCAAACAAGTAAAGACTCAACACAGTCAGTAAAAATATGATTTCATTTATATTATATACAAAATACAAATAAGATTCCATGTACTAAAATGTACACGCCCCGAAATTCATTAAGCCGGACAGTGTTTCAATTCGGAAAAAACTAAATCCACACTGGTAATTTTCCATTTTGGAGAAATAAAGGAAATATATGATGCTCACAGTAATGTAAACATACACAGTGATCCATATGTACAGAGAACAAAGGAGCCGTGGCAGACAGGCAGACAGACGGGCTGCTGAGCGTCCACAGTCAAAATGGCCTTTTAGTCGACGGTTATCAGTGTGAGCAAAAACATGCCAGTGATTCCAAGACCACACATAGCTTATTTAACATGCATTGATTAGGAAAGAGCAAAAATATTCAGTCAAATGCATAACTAAGTGCCTGTGATCACAGAAAGAAGCTTTACATGGTGAGTTTCTATGTTATTTTCTGTGCAATCTTCCAAATCATTTTTAACACAGAAAATACGACATTTCAAGTTCTACAGAGAAGTAATGAGATTATTCAGCTGTTCTGGTAATGTGTGATGGATGGAAGTGTTATTATACTGAATACTGCAGAAGTGGTGAGTTGAACGTATAGAAATATTAACGTCTCCCTTACAAAAATACACATACATGTACATCTTGATTGCAAACTCTTTAAAAAATAAGCCATAGGTTCAAATCTATTCTTTTACTTACAAGGCTTTTAAGACTTCTACAGCGTGAGAAAATAACTTTTCTGCTCTGATAAAAACATCTATCTTAACAATAGAGAGACATTCAAACGAAATACAAATAAATTATTAGCGATACACTTATGATTCTTTCCTCAAAAGAATTTAGTTTATCCATGTAATGTACATTTTGTCTCGCTCGGTGTGGAGAAACGTCGGGGCTGCGGTGCCTTGGTGTCTCTTTGAATCAGTCGTGGGTCAGCAGCTCTCTGTGGGCTCCAGAGGAAGGTCCTGCTGTGCGCTCAATACAACGGATTAACCAGGCCGACAGGTGAGCGGCACGGCACCGCCCCCCCCCCCTCCCCCCCCCGCCCCCCGAGCTGAAATCGGGAACAGCGCAGATGGCACAAGAAAGAAAGCTGAATTTCAACTCGGATCTCTGGAAACTAAGCGTCGGTCCTTCATCCCTATAAGTCTTTGATTTACTGTCTCAGATTAACTTGTCGAGTCTCTTTTGCTGATCAGGACTTCCAGCAGCCGCAACTTGGCTTTAACTTGCTTGTATTCGTTATACTCCACTGCCAGGGGGGAGCGGTCCTCCTTCTGCACGTTTCTATGGGAACGAGAAGAAGGCGGAGGACAACAAACATTAAGAAACGGAACACTCCACATGTGTTTTCTATTCAGTAAACCTTCCAGAGGAATCCTTCTCCCTTTTACCTTCCATTCTGTCTGAAGAACTGATCCTCAAACTCTTTCAGGTTCTTGCGGATCCTCTTCTTCTCCTCTCGGGTCTCTTGCAGCTGCCCCACAAGCTCCTGCCTGTGAGCGAGAGAAGGGAGACGCATGAAATATCTCGTCCTGGCGCGAAAAGCCGACACGTACTGTTAGAAATGCCTGGTTGGGGCTCTTACGTGGTGGCCGAGTGCAGGTTGGACAGCCTCATGTCAGTGGTGTTCTTAGAGGGCGACAGCTCGTCCACGGGGGAGATGAAACCGTCCTCGTCCATGTGGTCCAGGAAGCCCAGCACGCTGAGGTCGGTCCGGACGGTCACCGTGAACTGCGTCTTGGAGTCTCCGTCGTCCTCGGAGCCGTCCTCTTCCTCCTGTTGTAGAGGAAGGTGGAGGTTTAGAAATCAGCGGCTGAGGAGCTGAAAGGGGCCGAATGATGCGGCGGCGCGACTGCGTCCACGTCTTCATGCTTAGGCAGCTGGGATCGGGCTTTATTAGTCACAAAGGGTTAAAAATCATCACAGTCCACAATTCAAACTGCATTTCCACAGGCATCAAGTGTGATTCAGATACAGGGAAGGCTCATTATTTTCAGTTTCTTCATATATTGTCATTCTGAATTGATTGATTCTTGGTTGTTATCGACAATAAACAACTGAATTATGTGCCGAGGTGTTTTGACATGTTTTGTGTAATATGGCTCTATAGAAAGAATGTGTTCTCTTTCAAAAGATCCAGGTATCGTTGGTGAAAAAACCAAAAACAATGAGCCTTAAGTCTTTGTTTGGAGACATTAGACGGCGTTAATGAAGGTGATCAGCTGGAGAGACGCTAGGTCGCTGACCCCAGCTACAGTGGAACATGATCTCACTCACAATCAAACTACATTAGATAAGCATCAATACACACAGATCACACTGATCAGGTTGTAATTCTATTGTAAATCGATTTGAGGGGGCCGGCACGCACTTCAAACACGGCGGGAGCGTTTCATATCTGTCAAGTGAAAATCACACAGCAGCTCAAACGTGAGACACTACTGATTGAGAAACTCGGCGGGGGGGCTCCTCGCCGCAAAACAAGGCAACCGCCCAATCAGCAGGCAGCAATCAGTGTGTGTGGATGTGTGTGGGGGAGTGGGAGGAGCCTGGAGCGGTCTGATTATTCAAGCAGCAGCTCTTCACCTTGATATCATCGAAGAAGAGTGAGGGTTCGCCCTCGATAATGGGCTGAAGCAGGGGGCCTCTGCGCTTGCTGGAGGGGGAGCCCTGTGGTGACGTTAAGAAGGAGGAGTTAACCACGCCCACGGCTAACACAAACCCGCCCGACTGCTTAACAACAACATCACACACACGCACACTCACACACACAGCTCTGAGTGTGTGTGTGAGTGTGTGTGTGTGTGTCCATCAACCCCAGGAGGAGAACATGCACTGCACCATAACATAATCTGAGCCATCTGTCCTAATTTACATGATGGGGATTAGAGAGCGAGCGTTACATAACGGACACACACACCCCGGCTCCACAGGACAGATACCTCACCGAATGAAAAATGTTATTGAAATAGCTTCATTCCACTCCAAATGGTCTTATTAGTATTAATTATCCCCAATCAATCCAGACAGATTTGGTTGTTATTCGTTTCCCATGACTGAGCTTTGACCCCTGCCACCTCTGAGCTCCTCAAGCTGCACACACACACTTTGGCCTTGAAGGTGGAGAACAACCCGGGCGTCACTGCCACCACTTCACCCAGCGCACACACCGAAGCTCGCGCCCAGACCATTACTGGGATGAACCTTTGCCGCCGCAGGGCAGTGGGAGGACGGTGAAGAAGGAAGGGGGGGGGGGGATAGAAAGGAGAGCGGAAGGAGGAGGAGGATGAGGAAGAGGCTGGTGTGTGATACTTACAATGACGGGGATGGTGGAGGCTCTGCACAGGATCTGCTTGACCAGGCGGTATCTGTCGTACAGAGGCTTCATGATCTGCCTCTCGCTCTTGGTGACCTGGAGAGGAGAACAGGAAGTCAACAAAGCCACCTGATTAGTGCCTTATTAGGTTTCTGCTCAAACGCCTCCCCGGCCACACACACACACACACACACACACACACACACATTAAATAACACGACAGCTGACATACATCAGCCAAATATGCACTGCAAGGCCATTGTACAGGAGCCACGCAGGCACAACAACAACGAGGTCAGCTGCATTGCAACACACACACACACACACACACACACACACACACACACACACACACACACACACACACACACACACACACACACACACACACACACACACACACACACACACTCCTCCTGATCAACAACTATAACAACAACACTTTCATCTTGTGATTCTGATCTGGTTGATAACCTTTGATCATGAGAGACGTGACAGCAGGATGTTTCTCCTTCTCGTTCTGCTGTGTGAGCTGATGTTCGCCCGTCTAGTTCCCCTCAGACTTGCTGAGTCATCACACTAAGTGCATGCCAGTTGAGGTTATTAAATGAAATAAATCCAGTAAATGTCGTTTCCTCCGCAGAAGCTCAGCGTTCCACAGCGTTACCGCTCAGGAACAAAGCCTGCAGCCGAGCCGTCTCTCTTATCAAACAGCGGGCGCTGGCGTGATGTGCACGTGTGTATGTACACAGATAGCGGCTTGCAGACATTATTCACCCTCGGTTGGCCATCTAGGTCGCGATCAAATGGTAAACAAGGAGGCTGGCAGCAGATAAGGAGGGTTTGTTTACATGCAGGGTGAAGGACGGGATGACTTACTGGTCTGCCATGTATGCTCTCATAGTAGAGCAGAGCCTTCTGCAGGGCCACCTTCTCTGATCCAATCTGCTCCCGAGTCATATCCTGCCGGCACAAACAAAGCGCTGAGTGTCCATATTTCATACGTGACCCGAGGTTCACTCTGTTTCCACAGAGTTTGCTTTATACACGGGGAAACGCACACTTCAGTATTAGAATGAATTAGTGCCTGACGTTCTATCTGCCTTGTTTACTGTCAGATAGAAGGTTTGAGTGTGCGCCGCGGCCTTGGCCTCACCTTGATGTCCTCCGGGCGGGTCACCTCCTCCCTCTTCTCCTGCAGCTTCTTCTGGATCACCTCCAGCGTGCTCTCCACGGGAGGCTTGGGCGCCTTCTCCTGCTGGGGTTTCTTCTCCAGCTGAGAGCCGAAGCTCTTGGGCAGCGTGTTGCTGCGCTGGCGGGTCAGCGGAGGCAGATCCTCCTCAGACTTCAGCAGCTTGTTTTCTAACGAGGACGAGAGAAGGGAGCTGAATGAATATGGGGTTTACTTAAAGGCCGCACAGTTTAGTTTGAGCAGGTTTTCTTCCTATGTCTGTTACCTTTGAGTTCTTTACGAAGCTTGGACAGTTCACTTGCCCATCTGAGCACCTCTGGGTTTGCAGCTTTATCACTGTGGGAGGGCTGCAGGAGAGAAAACAAGCAAACACACACAGGGTTGCATTTTAAGGTGTAGCAATAAGTTGCATAGTCGTTACGGTCCAATGACTCTTTTGCAAGAGTTTGAAAATCAAGACGATGATGAAGACTTGAAAAAGCATTCATGTGGAGTCTTTCAGAGAGCGCTACAGTCGGGAACTCGCACAGAGCTAAGGCTGAAGGCTGGGAATGCAAGGGAGGCAGAAAATCCTGCTGGTCCAGTCGGTTAAGATGCAACAAGCGGCCGGATCAGACAGGTAAAGCCTTACAAAGCCGCACTGTGTAGCTGCGTGATGATGATGGTTTAGTTCTGATCTAATGGGTGTGTGACAGGAGAAGTTAGGAGTTATTACTCACCCTGTACTTCCGCTCCTCCTCAAACCTCTCCTCAAACTTGTGGATCTTCTTCTTGAGTATGTGGATCCTTTTGGTGAGCTGGGCGGGCGTCAGCTCCTCTCTCTCGTCGTCGCAGGAGCCGAGAGACGAGCTCCGCCTGCGGCTGCAGAGATGCCCCAAGTGTTATTTTGAAAATCTGGCTTTGGTGGCGCCGCGTCCTGAGCGAGCAGCGTGAAGAGGGTTTTACCTGGCGAATGAGTGTGTGTTCGGGGGCGAGGGAGGCACTTCGGTGTCGTCCAGGTACTGCTGGCAATGGCCGTAGGCGTAAAAGCGAGGAGACACCATCGGGTCACTGTCCTCTTCTACCAGCTGGCGAATAAGACGTCCTCCAGCGTGAGGGGACAGCCGTGCTTCCTCGCGGTCCATGCTCTCTCTCTGCAGTGAGTACGCTGGAACTGGTTCTAAGCAAAACAAACAAACACACACATTTTCTCTTTTAGCAAAAACATCTCCAGCGTTGACATTGCTGTTAAAACACAAGATGCACAATAACAACCCAGAACAGGTTAAGTCTGTGTGGACGGGCGTGTGGAGTATGAGCGCCCACAGACGACTGACAAACAAATCACATGATCGTCCAACCAACTCAGAGCTCAGCGGCTAAGAGAGAAACTAGGTAAAAGTTCTGCAGTTCTGCGAGGTTGAAAAGCAATCAATGCTCAACATGGGTCACAATGTTCTGGGAAAGTGGTTGTTGTTATCCCCCAGCAGACACTGGGGCCGCTTCTCTCCCTGGAAACGTCTTCTTGGATCCTCCACGGTACTGAAAAGGCCAGTGAACGTGATTAAGCTGCTCTCTAAATCCACTGTGGGTAAAAAAAAAAAAAAACTTCCTTTGGGCTTTGACGGTCACAGATGTTGTTCTGGAGACGCACCCGTATCTCTGCCTCCCTTGGCTGCAGCCTTCACTCTGGCAATAATTAAGTCCGGTGAAAATAGCCGCCCCCCCCCCGGACAATCGCCGGGGCTATTAATAATGACCGGGCTCTCCGTCAGATAATGTCAGAGCACGACCTCCGTGGAGAGGTGCGGCGATGAGCTTTTATTTAAGTTTCCACTCTGCATGGTGAGAGATAAACAGTTTTTGTGTGTCTGTCCATGCAGCAGCAGCAGAGAGAGAGAAAGAGGGAGAGAGAGAGAGGGAGAGAGAGACAGATGGAGAGAGAAAGAGAGAGAGAGGGAGAGTGCACTGTTAGCGGTTACGTGAATTTCCAAAACCACAGGTGTTATGTGACCATAGGAACATACGGAGGCGTAAAGAGGGAGTGAAAAGTATCTCTGAGGGAAACGCTCAGTGTAAACATTCAAGCTGTCAGAATGCAACGGTGGAAATATGCACACCCGCTCTAAAACTGCACATGCATGTTTGTCTAAGCCGAGGTGAGTCGGGCCCTACGAGAAAGCGACGTAGCTCGGATTCCAGCTCGGAGTCCCGGGGGTCCTCCTGTGCTTGTACGTACGTGCCGTTTTACCAAGCAGCCGCTCTTTTCCGCCTCGGGGGTGCGACTCACAGCAGCAGGTGAAAGTCTCAAATCAGACTGGGTGCTGTTCAGGCGCCCGATCAGCTTGATTAGAGGGCAGTGGAACGGGATAATAGAGCGCCGTGGCATTTGAAATGGATCCTTTAATTCCTCCTGCTCACCGAGTGTTCAGGATTCATTAAACTAATAAAACAAAAAGCATGCCAGGCCCCCCCCCCATCCTCCTAAAGGTTGTTACAAATCATTCGAGCGTGTTGCCATGCAGTGGAAAAGGTCGTGCAGCCGGCCTTTTCTTTTTTTCAGACGCGTTTGTGCCAAAGCGACTCGGCCGCCGGCAGCGGTGCGACGTCACACTTACCATCACAACAACTTGGATGGAAAACACTTTTGAAATCGAGGAAAGGCGCGTTAAGGAGCGGAGAATCTGGCAGAGAAAAAAAGAAAGAAGAAAGGGGGAGGTTAAGAGCAAGAGAGGGCCAGAAGAGAGAAACACTGAGAGTGCACTGAGAGAGCAAAAGACAGAGGAGGAAGAGATGTGACCAGCATGCATGTGGCCTCTTAATAATGCACCGACTCTCCTCTAGCGCACATGTGTGTAAGTGTGGTCTCATCTTTGGCGAGGAGAGAGCGGAGGCAAAAAAAAAACTAAACAAAAGGTCACCGTGACCGGGTCTGGCACAGAGTGTACCGGGATGGATGTCTCACACTATTCCCATCACCTTCATCCTGCCTCAGTGACACTTACTGAAGGCACACTGTAGAGACATGAGCTCAGGCTGGAGCCACCCAGAGGAAATATGTCTGTCTCTCATGGACACAGCCTGCGTGTCTTGTCCACAGATTAACTCAGTTATGGGTTTACAGCAGCACAAACAGGAAGGCTGTTTAAGAAAAAGGTCACTGATCCCCGTACCAAATGTTTTAATGATCCGAGTAAATCAGCCACCTGGATTCGGCATTTCCTGAACAAACAAGCTCGCTTCCCTCGGTGGAAATTGCATTTTAATTACAAGAACACGCACGCAAACAAAGGGAGACAATATGTACCAGACAGACGATGAATCAGCTGATGCTGAACACACACAGGCTTGACAAGCATGATATTTTGAAGATTGAAGTGAAATGAAACTCTTTTGCAAAGTTTTCATCGCGCAACTGTGAACAACACAACTACGTCTCCTCTAGCTCTGTTGTTTTTCTCTCTCTCTGTCTCTCTCTCTCTCTCTCTCTCTCTCTCTCGCTGTCTCAGATTTGGCCACTAGAGAGCTCTAGAGAGTTTGCTCTGCCTGCCAATGGCTCAAACATGAGGTTGCTTACGTATTTCACATAACAGCATTGTCCTCCATGTGTGACCAGTGCGTTGTTATCTACTGTAAGACTGCCACATCAAATAGGATGTGAAGGCCGACCCCACAGAGAAAAGGTGTCCGCACACGCCCCGACCTGCCTCTCACTGTCCCTGTAGTTGACTTTAGGAATGGACCTGTTGGCGATCATTCCAGTATACCCGGATACTGACAGTTTAGCAAACGCCTCCGCCTCTGTCGCAACATCCCGACCAAACAACCACAATGTGTGCAGGAAATGTGTGAGATTTCCCTTTCTGCTGAAATAAACATTCATAATAAAAGAGTGGAACATCTATTAAAGTGCTCAGCCATGTTTGCAGTTTCATTGTTGTTGTAGCCTGCGTTAGGAATCGTGAATAACTTCAACTAGCAGACATCGAACAACAACAACAACAACATTCATGGAGTTAGGAGAACAATGAGTATACTCACAATTACACCGAGCCTTAAACGGAGGCCGTGTCAGAAATGTCCAACTAGGATCGATAAGCTCCTCATGTAGAGCCAAATTCCTGCAGCCTGTGGCCTGGTGCACAATCACCGCAGCTCTGCCTCCCCTTTAATGATCGCTTTTAACAGGAGATTACAGCAGCAGTCGCTCACAGCTGAATCTGGAAACTATTGTGACAAACACTGCCTGGTAACTGCCGCCAGGGAGCAAAGGCCGATACGTTCCCACTGTTCAACTGCTACATAACAGCACGGGAGGAGCCCTGCAGCCGGTGCCATGCTCCTTCTAAGTTTGTATTTTTGTGGCGTGAAAACATTTAAGGCTCCCTGTGTCTAATTCAGCGATGACACGCTGCAAAACAAAACAACCCGTGTGACTGCAACACTCAACTATTTCACCAACCCAGCAAATACAGACAAACTCCAGCACTGTTTCTCCTCCAGATATACTTGGCTCCAGAAGTTCAGAGGATCTTTTGCTATTCAGTCATGCAGGAGAGGCCACATCAAGGAAGAGGAGGAGGAGGAGGAGGAGGAGAAATAGCAGAAGGTGTGCAGCTGCTGCCCAATCACCCGTGAGTATATGAGGGTGGAGGACAAGCGAGAAGGTTTTGTCTGGGCATGTGTGTGTTTCTTCTTGTTGCAGTTAGTATCAGCACAGTAATCCAGTCACACGCGTCGGAGTAGAACATGTGTGTGTGTGTGTGTGGGAGTCAAGGCGTGTCTACACTTACCTCCCCAGTTGTTGTCCTCGGTCAGCGCTGTCAGGTCCAGCCGCGGCACGTCTTCGCAGTTCGCCTTGTCGCAGTCTGAGTCCGAGCTGCCGCCGACCCTCCCCTTATCACAAGTGACGGGCGACTCCTGGATCTTCATCCTTAGCGTCTGCACAACCATGAGAAAAGGAAACGGGCACTCAACAATGATGAGCGAGCCTGTGAACACACGCTTTAAGTTCACAGACACACTCCCTCAGACTGGCCCTGCCCTGAAAGAGGGGCGGCTCCTCGCTCGCAATTGGCTGCCTTCCTCTGGCCAAAACACCCGCCCATCTGTCCAAGGCTGTGTGTGTGTGTGTGTGTGTGAGAGAGAAAGCAGGAGGGGGTTGTCTCCTCCTTCTCTTCTACCCCCTGGATTTACACAGCCCTCCCTCCCTCCCTCTCTTATTTTCTCTCTCTACTTTCAGTCGCTCGCTCTCTTCCTCTATCACCATGCTTCTGTTCCCCTTCTGAGTGCCGCTCTGGAGTTGTTTGTTTCACAGTAGCAGGAGCAGAAGGGAGGGAGGGAGGTGCTGGTGGTGGCAGGGAGGGAGGAAGGGAGGGAGGGAGGGAGGGAGGGAGGGAGGTCTGGACAAGAAAAGCAGACAGATTGTAAGCCAACACACAGGCTGACTGGGTGATTTTTCTCCCCGTCTGTGCCTCTGTGCAGGCAAACATCCATCTTAGAGGGTCATGCGTGTAAACCTCCTCTGCTCCCTCTTTCGCCACGGGCCTCCCTGGCTTGACCTCCCATCCGCTCCCATTTTGCTTTAAACTTTCTCGCACTTGAACAACTACCACCGCTACCAACTTCGCCTCTGGCAAATAGATGGGTAGGAACTCAATAAAATTTAGTGGGTAGCTGGGACGCGATGAAGGAATCATTTTTTATTTTGCTTACTTGCCGGCCTGATGGTGGCGCTGCAATAACTGCTAACTAACTAACTTTGGAACCCTGGATTCGTCGTTGTCTATTGCCCAGACGGGAGGACAACAGGTTGAGGATAAGCACAATGATGTTTAAGGTGCAGGGAAGGAAAAATGGAATGTCAGCATATGAGGACGCAGGGTCTGAGGAGGTCAAGCAAAAACATCAAACATCAAACAACCTGATAGTGGCACAGTCACAGTTGAAATTTTGTCAAATCAAACGTTTGTTGGTTTATCAGGGCTAATCAAGGCTGCGTCAATAATCTGCATCTAAATTTCATCATTGAGAGTGGAAGTCATATCTGTAGGCCTACTTAGCCTTGGCTGAGGTATGTGCTCTCTGACCGCCCTCCAGTTTAACACCGGGTTCCTGTTCACAATGACAGGCAAGGCTATTAAATTGCAGCTTGATGTAAATAATTTTAGGAAATAACACGCTCTGCTGGCCATGTACTTGCTTAGTGTGTGTTCACCGACCTGCTTAGTGTGTGTTCACCGACCACTTAGCGCTAAGACTCTGGGCTCCCATTTCCTCCGTCTGGGCGTGGGACCAAGTTATTTTTAGGAAAAAAAGATCAAGATGTAACTGCTTCTATCTACCTCATAAATGCCACAGACTGCTCACAGGACGGGGGGAGGGGCTTACGCTTCTGCCAGCTTTCTTAGCCACAATACCGTGTTGTTGTTGGCCGTTTTGTGCGAGACTGCAGATAACGATCAAAATGAGTCCACAATGTGAGCGGGTACGTGTGTGTCGGGACAGGGGACGGGGGGGGGGGCACGAGGCCAAACGCAGGGTGTTATCAAGTCTCCTCAGCTGCTAGATGGGAAATAACTGATGTGATGGGAACTGTGGAGGATATAAAGTCACATTATGTCCCCCAGTGTTCAAAAGGAGAACGTGACACACTGAGAGCGGAAATTTACCCCGGCTGCTGCTTACCGACACTGTTTTGAAGTTAAGTGCCCCCCCACAGCCCCGCCCCCCACCCGCCCGCCACTCAAGTACGTACATACTGCACTGGCCCCTCTAGTGAACGTTCAAGTGCACAGATATGACATACACACACAGACACACAAATAACTAGGTCAACTGCACACACAGAAAATTAGTTTAAAAAATAAATAATTATGTTAGAAAACTGGTTAAATGGGGGCGGGGGGAACTATTTGGCAAAGGATGGACAGAACTCACATCCTTTTGATTAATCAGACACTCTTTTAGGTGTGAATGTACTTGGATGTGAATTGGTTTGCATGCGTGTGTGTGTGTGTGTGTGTGTGTGTGTGACCAGCCTTTGATCAATTGGTTTCCTGTCGAGAGTGAACCCTCGACCCTGCCCAGGCTGAGTGGGTAAAGAGAACAGATGTATGGATATGCGTGATAGCCGATGCTGGTGACTCATTAAAGCTGTAACAGAGAGATCAATGAGCCTCAGAGGTAAGAGACTGAACACTACCTCATGATTCAGACTCAAACACACGCGTGGACACATTTCCTAATCTGTTCAAAAGGTTTACTGATCACAAAGCTACATTTTTGTTGTCAAATCACATCCTGTGCAAATGCAAAAAGTAACATCCTTCTTAATGATGTAAACACTACTTGTTTATACTGCATGTATCTTTAAGCACTTTTTTGTTTTTACAGTCTTCGTTTATTCTTATGATTGTTATTTATCTTAGAGGCTTCTTTATTAAATCTTTTGCACAAGAGAAGGACTGCACTTTCAATTTGTTGTGCATCCAGTGACATTCTATTCTATTTAACCTAATGATGAGTTTATCTTACTTGTCCTAGCTGATTGAGCAGTCTGCTTGTCTGCTTACTGTCATTAATGTAAACAGCACAGACAATACATATATTGTCTTAGTCTTTCACTGAGTGATTAGTTTATCTGGTTGTCATTATGCAGTTAATGTAAACAGCACAACAATCACAGGTTAGGAAGTACAATGTTGTTCTATTTCAAGATGCTTTCAGGAGCACGACGTGGATTAACTGCAGCACAGATGTTATGGCTTTCGGTGGTCAAGCAGAGTTTACATATAAAGCAAATGTGCACGTATGTACACACATGGCACTCGTGATGCACGTCCACCGCCACATTTGAGCCCTGATTACATCATCGTGAGAGTCCAGCTGGGGCTGAGGGCGAGACAGGGATAGACAAAGCTATAGTCTGTGTGTGTGTGTGTGCGTGTGTGTGTGTGTGTGTGCGCGTGCGTGTGCGTGTGCCTGTGTGTGTTGGGAAGGCATTAGACAATGATTAAGCTGTGTTGGGGTGGGTGTGTTGGGTGGGTAGGCTTGTTCTGAGTGTACAAACAAACGAATTTAAGGGACATTTTGCCGAGATGGCACGTGGACAGGCATACTGTACACATCCTTGATCGCGCACACATGCGCACACACACACACACACACACACACACACACACACACACACACACACACACACACACACACACACACACACACACACACACACACACACACACACACACACTCTGCGGGAGGATTGTTATACTCTTCCTGTGTGGTGGCCTTGTTTTCCCCACACAAGCAGACGTACACAAACGCTCACATACCCAAGGTGTCGAATATTATCAACAAGAAAACGATCGTGCTAACAATCTGCTGTCTACAATAATAAACTACACAACACTGGTCCTGTATGTGGTTTGTAAATGATATGTCGTGACATAGTAATGGGCATTTGTATTTGTGTGTGACTGCTTGTGTGTGTGTACCTGTCCTCTTTTGACTGGCTGCAAACACGGCAGCTCTCACCGCTATCACTTTTCATTTGCTGTAGGTACAACATGTGCCTATGGGGAGTCCTGTGTGCTATTGGCTTACAGGCACTACAACGAGCCACACACTGATACACTCAGATCAACAGTGTGTGTGTGTGTGTGTGTGTGTGTGTGTGTGTGTGTGTGTGTGTGTGTGTGTGTGTGTCTGGTTTGAGAAAGAAATCGGTGGAGAACTGAAACAACAGCCAGTACGGTTTCCCTACGTGAACCGGAGGTTTAGGTTCATGACACAACACACACAGGATCTGTCCCTTGACTAACCTAAGCAGCTGCAGCTCAGACAAGCAGAGGAAGCCTGATGGTCGCAAATATGTCTGTGAGATGCTTCACATAGGCATCAATGACCAGCACTGCAGCGCCGGCCTCCACTCTGAGCACTGCCATGCCAGCTCCAGATGGCTCTTGGGCCACACGTTTTGGTGTGGGTGGCAGAGGTGCAGACTGAGCTGCTGCCCAAATCCATCTGGGCTGCATAGAGACAAATTCCACTATGTTGGTACTGCACTATATGCTTCTCTTCAGTGGTCCAGATAAATGCTGCTGCACGAGAAACAGATGGACAAACACAATCTACTCACACCAAGAGCAAATAACGGTTGTAATATTAAAAGCAGAGGCTTTCAGGCAGCTGCATGAATAACTGTCGTTGTGCAATCGCAAATGTAGGACATTTCCAATTCCCATCTTTGCCAAGATGCAAATATCTTCATTTGGGAGGTTTTGGCTTTTGGATTTTATGTTTCTCTGGAGAAACAGTGCAGATTCTGTTCTTCTTCTGCAGTTCAAATTCAATGCATTGGCTTTAGCTATTAAAATGGAGAAACAACTTTCAAGCCTCGATCCCGTCTTCCTTAAATAAACAACAAGCGCATATGGCCAACTTTACCCATACAAAGACAGAAATACACGAAAGCAAAAGGAACAGCGTGCAGCATCCACATAGGATTTCCAAAAATACCTCTTCTGTACAACATAGTGGAAATTGTGTAACAAAGTAAAGTCCATATTACATGGATCCATCTGTGCATGCATGTGTGGTGATGCGTACGTGCTGTGTTAAGATGTGCTGGCTGCTCCAGGGTACAGACTGTTTTTAACACCTGAGGTACGCGCTCTAATGCTAAGGTAGCATTTATTAGATGGATAAGTGGAAACACCACCGGGTTCGTGTGAAGTAACATCAGAGAGGCACGTGGTGTGTTCACGCACCACACCTTCCTCAAACACTGACAACTCCTCTTCTACGCACGCCCTCCCCTTTCCCTCCGGTCTTGATCGACGCCGAATTTGTACGCAATATCACACAAACCAGAGAAAGAGAAAGCATGGACCTACCTGTGGAGGACGATGATGGCCGTCTATTGTTGAGCTGCCCTTCCTGAAGAATCAGAGAGAGAAACTGTCACAGCTTGTTTCCTGGCCAACTATATACCACCTCAGGAAAAGATGTTGGCTCAATGACAAATGTTTATTTTTGAATTGGTGTTGCGTTGAAGTCTAACCAGCACAGTGTGTCAACGTGCATATACAGAAGACGAGACGACAGAAGACCCCGCTCCCTCTCTCAGTGGCTTTTCCACACATTTATCAGTTTGAATGTATGTAATAAACACCACTGTATGTTAAACGGCTCTCTTGAGATAACAGATAGCAGTGGCTTATCAATCTAGAACAGCCGTAACTGCTGGGGTGACCCTGGTTTTTATATGAAAATGTGAGATGAGGTGATAAACAGCGATTCACTATCTGGAGTGAGACGATACAAAACTCACCTTTTGTTCAGCGTCTCCATGTTGTTTTCTCCTGCTCTCTGTGGCGTCCCTGACATGTCCACACAGTCATTTAACTGGGAAAACAAAAGTTCACATGCACTTGTAAGGATCAAATGAGGAACATATGAGACTTTTTGTATGATAAATCACAAAAAAAAGAAAAGCTGAGTGGATCAATAAAGAATTTTAAAGAGGAATGCTGACTTGGCCTGTGACATTAACCCCGAAGAGGCTTTTAAGTATCCCTGATTACACTCCTAAGCTCTTGACGCAACGAGCTCCATGTTCACTGAGGCTGCTCTCCACACCGACAGACACACACACACACACACCCTCACTGTCAAAAAGCCAAACATCAGCTGTTAGCCACTCGACGCAACACCCCGTCCAGCCAATCCCCATCATGCCAGGTATCATACACAGCATATATGTGTCACGGCATCAGCTACCATCTATACTGTTACATAAGCTGCCAGGGGTCGGCATGCAAAATAAATAAAACAGGCTGCGGGACTTGCAAGCTGTTTTGGTGAGCACGAGAGCGCAATTCATAAATCTATTCCCACAGGACAGTTGCCTTGCGGTTGCGTCGATAGTTTTATGAGTTGAAGTGTGTATAACACTCTGATGTCCTTACACACACAATCAGACAGGGCAGCTGTAGTGTAAGAAGAGTCAGGGATTGGATCGTGTTTCGTTTAGGCTGAATGCTGTACACCGTGTCCTCGCTGTGACTTTGACTTTTTTACACACTCACTGCACTAATGCACTATTGGGGGTTGAGACCCGCCTCGCCTTGCTGACAGGCCACACCACAGCTGACCCAGTATTTTTTTTCTTTTTAATCTCGTTTTACCGCTATGCTTTAAATAGGTGCGACGGCGGAGCGGGGGCGACCTCGATTTCTAAGCCGTCGATCCAGCAAAATCAGACGATTGAACATTAGGTTTGTGTAAATCACACGAGTGACGCTTTACGAGCGAGAACATTGTCAATTATTTCAACTTAACAACCCACTAATACGAAGCACTTTACAAACTAAGCGGTTGTTTTTGTCATTGTGGTGTATCCACGTGACACAAACCGAAAGGATGAGTCGATCTTCTGCTCGCCATCTTGAGTGGATAAAAGCTGCTGCTAATTGCACAAACATAAGTGGCCCACACTCAAGCTGCGTTGGTACGGTTCCAGATCGTAGACGATAACAATTAGTGCGGCATGATGTGTATTATTACAGGCCACTTTCGCTACCATGAGAATGGCAGGGGACTATTAAGTGGCCGTGCTGATGTTGCTTCCTGTCATCTTCCATCTCGCCGCTGTTCCCATTTTCATGATTCTTCGAAAAATTGTTTTGACAATTGCTTTCGGTGACTCAGAAATAAACCGACAGGCATGTTTGAGTCTAAGGCACATGTGCTTGTTAGTGCTCTTATACTCAAGCTGAATCATGCAGATGAGAATGAATGCGAACAAGGTCAAAGAGCGGTCTGTACATTTGGAATACAATTCAGTTACTACAATGTTAAGCTGTCAATGATTTCAGCAGACTCTTGACATTGGAGTGTGCAATGCCCCGTCCGTTTCAGGTTAGTATGTTACGTAAAGATTAACCTACAGACGAATGGAAACGTACGGTGAAAAGGTCACAGAGAAGGAGAGGAGAGACACAACATGGCAACAAATCAGGAGGATATTAAGAGCTGAAAGGCATCCTGGAAAAGCAGGATGACTCACTGCGTGGGCGTCTCGCTTGCCAGTGAGCTGCACCGGAGTCGGGCTGTGTTTGGCCTTCCTGGCTTTGGGGGTACGGCCACTGTGTCCTCCTCGTGTGTCCGCTCTGCACGTGTCCTCCCCTGCACTGGTGGCACTCACACTGCTTCCACTCTCGCTCGACGGGACGTTCTCCTTGTCGGTGTCAGCTCTGACAGAAGGTCTGATTTCAGACGGGAAAGAAAAAAAAAGCCTCAAGGAAATGAGACACTAAGCTTTACGTCTTTCTCTCGCTTGCATTCCGGTTTGTCATCTGCGTTAAAATACCTCCAGGAGCTAAATGCCATGCTTATCCTGACCTCTTTTCACTTACGCCTTCTCCAGCAGCTAACACGTTGTTTGGTTTTGGCGCTAATTCTATTTACTGTCCATGCATTTTCTGCTCCACCACGTCTCCACAAACACAGATTAGCTTGTTGCTGCCACGACTATAGATGTTATGACCATATTATGTCTAAGTAAACAAGCTTACAATGCAGAATGACAGCCTCACAAACATTTGCAGTAACCGAAACATGAATTGGAAGAAGCAATACTGCAGACTGAGATTTTGACCTCAAAAATGTCCGCCAGTTATACCTGCTCCTTTCTCCTATTCTCAGGCCCTCCTCGTGCTGCTCTCGCTGGTGTCGACGTCTCTGCCGTGCAGTCGATGTCGGGCATGGGGTCACCTCACACTCCTCTGAACTTTGATCCCCTGAAGGGTTCACACTAAAGAGGTGCTGCTCCACTGCTGAACGTATTGTCCTTTCCAGAAAACTGTGGGAGAACCAGAAGGAAAACAGATGGGAAGGCGACACAGGTCGGTTCATATATAGTTCATGTAGTTACTGTTGCAGGAGAAGCACAACGACAAATCCTCTCTCAATCGCTACTTTCAGAATAGCTGATCGCAAAGGAAGAACGCTTGCTATTCCAGAACCCATTACAGTGTATTTAATCACTATGGTAACAGTGAGAAAAGTCCACTTACTTTTCCACATCTGGTCTGCAACGGACGGGCGAGAGGTGGTTACTGGAGAAAAACAAAGAGGAAGGTGTGTTAAAGCGTCAGAGACACAAACAGGTGGTCACAGCGGGTCACTGGGCAACGCTGAACATCCCAGAGGCTCTGCAGCTGACCTAGGTGACCGAGGCAGCTCGTGTGTGTGTGTTTAATTTCAGCTGTGTTCAGAGCATAAACACTGTAGGTCCTCTGACAGCAAAGCCACCGCCACAACGTCCTACATAGGCTGAAGTAAGGGACAGTATACGTTCACTGATTGTCTTATCTTCTCTTTCTTTCTGTCACAGGATAACACAATGTCAGTCTGGTAAGTCAAAGTATTCTGAAGCAATCGGTACGACAAAGTCAGATGTTGCTGCTACAACCTATATATTCAAGATCCAAACAAGATCCTCCGCGTTTGGTCTAGTGGCCACCAATCTGATTTTCCTCGAGTACATCTATGGTACAAGGGTGACCTGAGAAATCTTCATTATAAACAAAGGAGATGACAGTAACAACAGAGCTCACCAGCGGCCTGGTTTGGTGCCGTCGTAAACCAGAGGTAATAACGGAGGGGTGGTGCAGAGGCAGAGGTGACTGCGGTGCATCCCTGAGGCGAGCAAGGACGATCAAAGCTATAGGCCAAGAAAGCCAATCAGATGAAGCGCTATCACATCGTATTGTGTGGTTTAATGGGGAGGTAACAAATGATAAAAAAAGGGCTGTAAATCCCTGAAGTGCCTGGCTCAAATTTCTTTATTATATAATGAAATTTGCTAACAAAATACAAAGAAAACAGCATTCCTTCTTTATTAATTCAGACAGTTGGAAAGTAAAGAGGGAGGCACGGGAGAGAAAGTTCAGAGGGGATTTGATTGCGGATCAGCAAGGACACGCTGGTGCTCTAGAAACAGCCGACTGAGCCGCTCGATTATCTCTGAACGACAGGAAAAATATTAACTACAGCCTAATAATAGACCTGGCGGTGACTGTGGCGGGTTGAGACAACAGAAAATGGTTTAATGGCTTACTAATATTGACTTAACCTTAGACCTTAACGCCTGGAAATGTCAGAGGCAAGAATTATTGCCAGTCTGGATTAGGGGGGAGAGTCAAATGCTGCGGACACATTCATGTCGGAAATTTGACAGAAGTTCTTAAAATAACTGTCGGACCGAGCTGAAGCCATGAACTGAAATGGGTTCCAGGAGAAGGTTATGAAACAGCAGGAATCATTTATGGTGCCATCTAGTATCATATTTGTCCTACAGAGCTAATAGTGAAAAGTAAAGTTTGTAAAAGATTTACAAGCCCCTCACTGACTCCTTGCTGCCTGTAATACAGTTCATTGCCGCGACATTCTGACATTCATAATTCCTGTCATTGATGCTACTTCGTAATGCTAGAGCAACTTTCTAATATGTCTGCCAGCACCATTTTTAGGCTGTTGATGCAATAAACATCTGCCTGTAAAGTGTTTAGCGAGTGAAGTGTGAAATACTTGGTAATAAAATATCTCATGGAGGCCATCGCAAGTCCCAAAGGGGCACTGGGTTGGCCCGGTGTACAAACAGTGTGGCGCTTCAGCAGAGGAAGTGACGTCAGTGTCTTGAAAACGGGCCGTATCGCTGACTTCGGTTGAGCTAAAGATGCACCAGTATGCAACCGCTGTGGTATGAGAGAGAGAGTGAGTCGCTGCAAGGAGCAACGGTGACCTTGTGAGTCATGAAACAGAAGCAAACCAGACCCGACGGGATGAATCAGGACTCTCCACTGCAAGCATGGACTTTGTATTAATCCAAAATTTGGAAACAATGAAATGTTTGACTGGTCACTGATCACGTGGTGATTTTGCGATGGAATGATGACGCAAAGGGAGATTTTAAGGAGAAATATAATACAACTAATCCAGCACCGCACAGACACACACACACACACGACACCATTGCAATTTCACTGGTGAGGAGGTTAATGAGAAACATGAACTTGTACCACGGCTGATGCAATGCTTCAAAGTGTATATACCTGTATATATATATATAAGTATATCATTGTTATCAATACGATTACTCTCAGGATAATACTCAGGAAATACTGTTTTGTTGGCGTGTTTGATGGAATTACATAAGTTTTCTGGATATACCTGAAGGACAATTTGCTACTGAATGTTATCTTATGAAGAAGTAGCAGTCTCATTCATTTACTGCACCAAACTAACAAACAGGAATCGGCGTAAACAAAAATAACACGTTCCCTTCGTCGAGAGTCACAAAGAGACGAAAGAAACCCAAAGCTTTCGCAGTGGAGTCACAGCAGTTAAATCCCTCACACGTTGTACCATGCTGGTGCCTGTTCAAGTAATCCAGTATTACACCACAGTCAGATATTAGCAGGGAGGCAAAAGACTGTGTGCGCAGTACGTGTGTGTGTGTATGTGACGAAGCCCAAGTCCACAGTGGAGTTAGTAATTGAACGTGAGCCAGAGGGCTGAATCTTTGTACGTGACAGAGTGCCATTGTGCCCTGGTCTTACTCATTTAGATAAGTAAAGAGTGAGAAACAATAAGGGAAGTGTGTGTCAGAGAGAGATGAACAACAAGAAAGAGTCATACAATGTATTCAAGAAAAGGAAAGCTAATACAACAAACACCACATTATATCATCTATTTTTCCTTAGCCTTAAAACTGAAGATTCCAATAGTTTGAATGTTGTTTTTTGTTCTTAATTTGAGGTATTAAATCAGTAGCAAGTAGCTCTGAACGTCTCTAACCTTTAGGTGAACACACTGAGGGCTTGATGGATGATTGACAAGTTTTTATAAGGGGGGTGTGGTGAGGTTCTGCTGGGAATTATACCACTCACACACGCAAAAACATGAGGACAAAAATGACATCAGTGCACAAATTGTTGTCACACACACACACACACACACACACACACACACACACACACACACACACACACACACACACACACACACACACACACACACACACACACACACACACACACACACACACACACACACACAGACACAGACACACCTTTGCTTAGTTATGTATATCTGAACAATGTGCTGTGGCTGCCACAGGCACAATAACACTGGTGAGCAAACTGTTGCATGTGCATGCTACCCTACTTTCCCTCCTCCTGCTGCTGCTCCATTGTTTACCACTATAATGGAGGCACAGCCACCAGCAACCCCACCCCCCCCGTCACACACATGCACACATCTACAGTCCAAAACAACATCCAGTCAACCAATCAGGCAGCGGTGCCTACCTCATGTAGAACGGAGATATTGGTCTCTTGTCTTCCTGAGAGCTGAAAGGGGAAAAACAAATGGATATAATTAATTAACAAGGAGTACGTAGGCTATGAAGCACTATGGCATCAAAACAATAAGTGCCCCCTCTTCACTACATGTGTATTGGGGCTGAAAATAGGAGCACAAGGCTGGCTTTTGTCTGCAGAATAAAAGCAATGTAGTGCTACAGATCAGTGCCTTTGTTAGACCTGTCTGTTTTAATTATTATGAACCACAGAGAAATGATTCTGCTGGGGAATACAGGCTGCTAACTGCCACTGGATGCGACCATAATGAAACTATGCAACGATAAAAGGAACTTAATGTTGGCACTTGGTGTTGAGATTGCACAACAACATCTACATACGTGACTGGTAGAAATTGCATAATCCTGGGTCGTGTTGCCAAACTTAAGCGGCATTGTGTCTTCTCTAAGGTCAAAGCACAGCAAATGCATCGTCTAGGCATACGGTGGCCTGTTTGTTTATTTGTTTGATTCATAATGACTGTGAAACACGAAACACACTGATTGAACAGATTGAAATAGAAACTGATTATAACCCATCAATTATTGACTCCAAATAAAACTTTGATTGCGATATCCAATCTATTTTTACAGAAAACAAATGAAATGTCAATATTGTGTTATGGTTTCACAAAGTTTCTATGAATTCTGAATGAATGCTGTAAGCACTCTCAATCTACAAATGTGCGACAATGGGATGTGGAAAAAATGTTGTCAGACCAGGCACAGGCCAGATATCTGCACACACTCATTCCACACATTCTTTTCACAGTTCAGACAAAGTTCTTGAATAAAATGATATATACTACCAACTACATTATTGAGCAGTGAATACAGTAATGCCGATTGTACATGTAACACAGAGGAGACTGGTTTGTTATTGGTCGACTATTCAGTAAACATTGGGTACTAATATTGGGTGTGTTTTGGTACGTGACCTGCTTCATGTGGTTTACAGTAAAGGGTAGGGTTTGTCAAGGGGAGGAGAAACAACTTTGTACCTCCAAGCAGCACCACAACAAGTTCAAAACAAAGGATTTAAGTTTCAAGTCAGGCAGGAATCAAAATGGGGCAAAGTTCGTTGAAGTTTGGAAAGTCTTCTCACATGACATTTGGCAGAGGAAAATTGCATGTGTTCCCCTAATATGAAAACATTCAAATATAATTATACATGGGCCTGACAGCTGCAGGTGTAATTCAACACAAATGTAGCTAAATTCCCTCAGAGCCTTAGGGGCAAGTGTTTTTCCTCATACCCATCTTCTAAGCTGGTGTTATACAGTCTAGCAATCGCATTAAAATAATGTGTGCCGTCACTGCAGCCATGAATTGCGAAAGCGGAAATCCTGATTACCCACTACCTTACTGAGGGGAGAACAAGGAGATTTGTGGTCAGACTTGAGCCCTCTAGGAGGAATGAAAGTTCTACTTTTTCAAAGTTTTTTGGCAATGTCATAGCAACCACTAGTCCGTTCACTTATTATAAAACACCTTTAATCAACGTGGACATGCTCGTCCATTCTAAATCTCTGGTTCAAATCCTAAAGCGATTGGCAACAGGACTGAATCATGCTGGTATACAGGACATTTGTGCAATCAGAGAAAATGTGTTAAAGAACACAAAGCTGTCATGCCATTTATAAATAATAGCGTAATAAAAATGTTTTTTAATATTTGCTGAATCTGTTACGCGGTGCTTAATTTCATGACCTGGTAGATTGATGATTTTTCCTTATGTCCTCATCTGTAAAAAAGCTGTAATTTTGTTTTTCACATGACTTATGTCTTCCTGTTGTGTTCTCACATCCATGTGCACCCTTATATGATTCGGGGGGAAATATTCATGGAAGATAAATAAGTTTGTGTTTGATTGGGAGTTCTGAGTGAATGTTTAATGATAAAATCAGATGGACTTAATTTGATTTATATGACCTTGAACCTTTTTTCAAGTTAGCGATTACATACAAAGATTGTACAGAGGTCAATACTGGTTGAAAAAAAGTGAAATAACTCAAAATGTTTTAGAAGACAAATAACTGGATGACACCTTTAGTCATGATTTCCCTCACAGCCAAGCCAAGTCTGTGACTCAGTGTGAGATCTATCACTGACCTGAGACATCAAATCTTAGTAAAAGCCATTATATTATCCACGTCACATAACAGCATGAATGTGAATTGCCTTAACTTTAAAGTGTAGGAAAACCAGTTTGATCCAGCCCATAGTTTCTAGCTGAAAGTACATCCTGTCAGGCTGATGGATGAGACTTCCTGACAGACAACCAACAATACTATCATACTTACAGGGAACCTGCACACACTCACACCACACTGAGAGTTTCCTCACTCCCACCTATTTCCAATGGACTTCTAAGAAACCCAATAGTTACATCACAAGATTCGGTGGACCATGGCAACTATATACAAAAGCCAGTGTACCTCCACAAAGTGCAATTACGCAATGCTGAAGGCATAATAAGTTCACACGGTGCTGCCATGTTGGCTCACGTGGCTTGTAGGGTGAGAGACACTGGTGTATATAACTCTCGATAGATAGTTAGATAGAGAACAAAAGAGGTGATAGCATTGTTGCATATAAAATAACTCTGATTAATTAACTGGACAAAGGGGAAGCATGTAAGAAAGCTTTAGATGGAGCACAGCGCCACAGACAGGAAACCTTGAGGGAGGTCAAACAAAACAAGACCAGACCCATATCAAATTGAATTTTTCCACACCCTATAAAATAAGGATAAAAATAAAACTGTATCGTAAAAATGGATCAATACACAGTAATGAAATTCTAATGACGTTTTAGTGCAATCCAGTTTGGCTCAGTTTGCAGTGCTGCTAGGCGCTGACACAAATACGTATGTCTAACACATACCTATGGAAAGTGAGAGCAAGCTGACAAGACGGCATGAGAGCAGCCACACATATGAAACACACAAGCCCACTGATGGAAAATCTTCATACATTTGATATGTGCTAAAATCACAGCTACTTAAAAATTTACATTTATTTTTACTATCAACTTGCGCCTAAAACACAGTAACTAAGTTCAAACTCATCTTTGAAGGTGTCTCAGCCCTTAATTTGTCTCTCTGCTCCATCCAATGCTTGCCTGCAGTAACCTGTTAAGCAATTAAATGAGATAATGCGTACTTGCAGGAGGCTATTAGTGAACGGCAACAAACCCAGATCACTGACGCAAATTACTGGGGTACCTTGTCACACAGTCTCTCAATCAGTCACCCAATACGACCCAACAAGGAGAACTTAAGGTTGTGGGCGGGAGGGGGAGTCCACCAGAAGATTTACTGATCCTGTGACATGGTGAGGAAAGCCGTTACCACCTTGGACATATCATATTTGACACTTCTGTTAACTTATAGGAATATTTAGATTAGGGTTTGATGCCACATGAGCAAGACATGCATTATTTGGAGGCTGAAGAGTTATAAAGAATTATAATTTAGAACAAAATATTTTGTACCTGTAATGATATGAAAGGTATTTCTCATTTTATTCATTTCTCAAATGTATCTGGTGCTGACTGATAAGTATTGTCGCAAAGGTCAATGGTGTACCTAACAAACTCCAATTAAAAAAAAAAGGATTGTTTTCACCCGAGAGCTTTAATATCACACAACAATTGTTTTTTTTCCTCCTCACAGTTTATCATTAGTGGAGGGGATAACATCATACAAGTGAGCCACAACATAACTCCTGTCAAAACATGTGGGTGCTGGATTAGCGAGTCTTCGGCGTGTAAACAGTAAAGAGGCTTGTTCACAGACTAGGTTCATGCTAGTCTGAGCCACCTGTTTGAGGTGTGAGCTCTAACAACCCACACAGCTGTAGCACTGTGATTCCAGGACAGGAGACACTCAACACCAACCACTTCTGAACAGTTAGAGGCAGGATCACAGGCTAGGTTAATGCTTGTCTGACCTACCAGTTAAAGCAGCAAAAGCCTTAACAACACACACAACTGTAGCCGTGCTATTCCAGGACTGAAGACACTCGACACTGAGCAGTTCCAGTTTCAGCTTCTTATAATAGGGTTGTTTGCATGCCAAAGGCACATTGCCACTGGGCTTGGTCTTTAGATCCCAAATTGTCATTAGACACTTCAGAGAGCCTTCACTCTTACCCTTGACTGATTGCATGTCACCTACGCAAACAGTCGTCATAACCTATTTACCATAGCTTGAGTCACCTTGTACTGTATTATTCCACAACTGGTGGCCCAGTTACAAAATAGATTTGCAAAACTGGAAGCAGATGTATTAGAATATTTAGGATATTTACGGTGCAGTTTTGTTTAGTTTTCTGTGACCTTGGAGTGTAATCAACAGCAAGCGGCAATAAATTGTTATATTTAGATAAGGTTATGATCCTAATAAAAACTGCACTAAACCTCACGGAGTCATTGAATACATGCCGTTTCCTGCATCATCTATTTGTTGTCGTCTGCAGTCAACTTTATTGGAAAAAGAAAGTGAAAAGATTAACATCAAACAACTAGTACAATACTATGTAGTTACATTAGAGTAAAGCCAATCACTAAAGTAAATGGCTTCTGGTACGTTAGAGCGAGATATCAGTTTGTATTTGTAACATTCCTTTGCTGAATTCAAAGGCAGGCGTACTTTGACCAGACACACTGACCTGCTCAGGGCCTCCATGCTGCTAGAGGAGCTGACACGAGGCTGGGTGAGGTCCATGACCGCCTGTGAGGGCTCCTGGCGGTGCTGGGAAATTGAAACGGTCTCCATCGCTTCTGGGCTGGGACTCCTCAGCACTGAGATCAGGGGTACCACTATGGGGAAGGACAGGGGCCTCCAACGGGGCTGCCTAGCAGAGCGGCCGGGCTGAGGGACCTGAGGTGTGCTGTCATTTTCTTTCCTCACCTGTTTTACAGAAAGGGATATAAACAACAGGTGAGTCTCGTGATGGGAAATCCGAGATGAGGCAGGAGGTAAATGATGCATGCATCTAACATTTCCCTCTTCCACACACACACACACACACACACACACACACACACACACACACACACACACACACACACACACACACACACACACACACACACACACACACACACACACACACACACACACACAATCAACCTTTGCTCAGGTTACAATAAGGTACAATAAAAGAGCAGCCATGGCAGAGGGCAGAGGGGAGGGGAAAAGAGGTTAGCCTATAAAGCGATATAAACTCAAATGTTTATCTTACCATGCTCACCCTCAGTGGACGTAAACAGAGCGAACCACTGACTGTTGTGTAGGAAAAGATCCTTAACCTAATTACAGCTACATTCTCCAAAGCGCTCTTCTGCATTTTTGCTGAGGTTCAATCACTGAAATCCAAGAGCGAGCTCAAATATCCTGGAGTACACAGTATGGGCAGACTAGATAAGCAGCTGCTACGTCACTACTCCCGTATATGAACCTTTCTGTGCTAAACAGCCTATGTAAGCAGCCATATAAGCTATATGGCAGTGGCAATAGTATTGATAAGGTCACAGAACCCAACGCGTTAAGAGCTGCAGCTATTGATGGACATCTTTCACAGTAATTATGGAACTTTCCATTTGGGGGGGTCTAACCTAATGGAATGTTCCAAAATCTCTGGATTCTGCCTCCATTAAGACAATCAATGGTAATGGCGCACTTAGTGGGTGATCATTTGGGAACCTAATTGGATCCACATAGACTTTGCTCTCTCAGGGCTTTGGGATTGATTCGGCAACTCAGATAGAGAGAGAGAATACCAGATGGAGATGCATTGTTCGGGGCATCCAACAGAGAAACGAAACTTTCACTGGGAATCCCAGACTGCTGATTTACACAATGGGAACACAACGAATGCATTGACTGTGATGGATGATCTACAGTATATCAACATGAAGGCCAATGCATCCAAGTGACCATGAAGACAAAACCGTAAATTAATAATGCTCTGCTAACAACATTGGGCTGGTTCCTTCTTTAATGAGTGTTTGTGTTCAACACTGCTGCCGTTCTTCACATAATCGTACTTTTTATTGGTGAGTGCATCATCAATCAAACTGATACAATAGACATGTTTAGAGCCTGGTGTGTGGGTGTGTTTGTCTGTTCAAAGGTAGATAAGTCTGATTTACAGACTAAAATTATTGCTTCACAGGATAACCGACTTGTTTAGCTGTAGTCCACTCTGGTCTTCCCCATTTAGAGGCAGCAAGGTCAAATCTGTATCTCAGCTGTTTCTGTGTTAGACTTTATACAGACGCGTTTGGGAACTGAAGCTATAAAAGTTAATATTTAAAGCGGTTATTAGTCATAAATCTAGTCATTGTCTTTGTCATAGGAAGGGAGGGACCTCTATGGGAATCAGATGGATTCCAGACTTGGCATGTAATCCAGTTTTCTTGCTGATTTTTGAAAGTGTAAGCATCTAAACGTCTGGTAACAAATGATACACATAGAACTCATATCCGACTCCTACTGCTGGCTACCTGCTTATACTGATGGTTAAAATAATTTCAACCAATGAAAAACACCTATGATATTTAGGTTGTGTATGCTTGCTATGTTCCGACTGCCAGGGGAAGCAATTACTACATTTTACACTCTGAGCTCAATCAGCAATTCTTTTATCTCCACATGGCGGTGGTGAATATGTACACGTTGCTGGCGTGTTTATTATGTATTCACTGCATTCATAGGAAACACCTTTTGTTAAATTTACATTGAAAAACAACCATAACCATAAACCTTCTAAACAGTCTGTGATTGTTTTTTGAGGCGCAGCTAAGACAAATTAGATACACACACAGAGCTGTATTGGCATCTGCGCAAGACCAAATGAGCCACTGTCTGAAACTGAACTAGTATTTCACCACTTAATAGCTCCCATATTGACCTCCTTGATGAAGAATCATGACTCCAGAGAACTGTTCCTACAGCACATACGCAAACAGGAAACATTTCATACTTGATTTGTAAGCCAAATGGCGAAACAAAATGCCCATTTTATGTCAAGATTTCATCTGTAAAAAAAACACCAACACAGTTGGAATAGCAAACCAGGGCTCATGTTTTCTCTCACTGCAAATAAATGTGTTGTTGTTTCCTCCAACGGAGAGGCTTTATTAAATCATAATCATGTGACTGAGCAGCAAGGCCAGAGGCATCAGAGGCATCTGGAGGATGACCTAAGCACAATCAGCAACAAGGCGATGCAACAGATAAGACACCAGGAAGAATACATTTCACGTGGCAGGAAATGTTGTAAAACAATTAATGAAGTCATAAATAATCACAATGAAAACAAAAAAGTGTGACTTCCTGTACCTTCTTTTGCTTTGATGGGGCTTTTGGGGTTTGAGTGGAGATGTTCAAGGAGACACTTTCCTTTGGGCTTTTGTGTTCAACCTTGAAATATGTGAAGAGAGAAAATGAAAAAAATTGCAATGCATAGAAAAGAGTCTAGGCAAATCCAGTAAATAATAATTATTTGGGGCTGCATGACTGTGTGAATAAAATGATCATACTGAACACTTAGCTGGAGCAAATGCAATGAAGTTTGAAGTTTTGCCATGTAATCTTCTCCCTGTTACTTATTAGAAAGGTGAACCCCTTCCGAATGATAATACAGATGTCTACCACCAAGAGTGGGAACAACTGTTTTTATTTATAATGAACCCTACACAAGTGATAACCTATTAGAAATATCAGCTGTGTACTTTAAATGTGAAAATGTTTCCACACACACATGCAATCTACACAGGTCAGCTGACACTGATAACATCTTGAAAGGCACACAGAAAATCGCTTTGGTGTAAGTAGAACGCCTTTCCAAAACATACCCATGTTATGTTAATCACGTCACATGGATCTGAATGGCTGAGCACGCACCTTCTTTGTGGGAGCTGGTATTGGTGTCGTCGCATTGAGGTGGCTTGGCCTGGGTGACTTCTTTGTGTCTACATCAGTCACATGTGCCTCCTATGACCAGAGGGGACAAAGAAGACAGTAACATTTGTAATGCATGTCATGGGAGGAATACATTTTGCTTTACAGTGATCGGGAAACGTTATGCTCCACTTTTTAAAAGTACCTTTTACAATCAGTAGTTATTTTAGAGGAGCAACTGCAAGAATTGCACAAGAAACATATGCCCTACTTTTGTTTTTCTTTCCTCCTTAACAACAGTGTCCAGAATAGATGACAGTCTGCATCTTCAACTTTGGCCGTATGCATTCTCACACTGACACACACTCTTGCTCGACAGTGTTTTTAAACAGGGGCAGCACCCATCTGAGTTGCACTTGAAGGAATGAAGGTCAGGAGGTAGGGGGCCTCCAAGTGCTGTGCATGTTGTGTATACATGCACACATGTGGGTACGTGCATTAATGCGTGTATATCTGTGTGTTTGCATGTCTGTATGTTAGTTGATCTCATGAGGACTTTCCCATGGGTCAGCTGGGTCTCATGCGGCAGTGCTCTTGCAGGTATTCACAACATAGCAAGAACACTTGCAACTGGAAATGAAGATTAAGATTGGATATAAAAATATAGCACAGCGTTGCCAAGTTACTTCCAGATTTTGCTAACTTGGCTCATGGACCTTTGGATTCCATGCACTCAGTTAAAAGTCAGACATGGGATACTTTGTTTGATGGTGTTAAAAATGGCTAGAGAGCTACAGTGTGAGATGACAGGTCACCCTCCTGGTCATTCCCTGGTCAAGTCCATGTGGTATCAAATGGCCCATGTCACGCTTCATTCCGAAAACATAATCATAAATCAAAAAGACATGGTCTGTGAAATGTGATGAAAGGCAAATTTCCAAAAGTGGAAGTTTGGGGCAGTGTTTTGCTATTCCACTCGTGTTACAATACTTGAAAAGCGACCCAGACACATAAGCTTCCACTATGGTCATACGTGATTTATGAATTGATTGAGTTTAGACTTCAATCAGATATGGTCTGCTTGCCACTATCATGTAGGACTCTGCTTCTATTCCTGGGCCTTTCTATGGCATTGGATGTTATTGTGTTCATAAACGTTTCCTGCAGTTGGTTTCCGACTATAACAAAAACATTTAAGTCTGTTGAACTGGAGAGAACTACCAGTGTCAAATTTCAGAAAGATCCATTTTGTATTTTTCTAATCAGACCGCACCTGTACAATGATGATGGTTGACCGTTCTTCTGTGCAGCATCTTTCTTCATGTGTGTTCGTTTCAAAGATATTGGTGTAGTTCTGGATGAGTTTGGCCATTATCTTGTTGCAGATATTTTGGTCCTTCATCGCTTCAAAACCTGGAGCCACACTGGAAAAGTTGAGATTTTAATAGAAATAAAATGCATTAGAATTCCTTAATGAGATAACTGATGGAATGTTGAATACAATATTGAAATGGAGAGTCAGGCATCAGTGCCAAACAGTCTAGGCAAGATAAATCCAGCCATCCCTCTAAATAAAAAGCCTGGTGCCACTCTTTTGATACTGAACAGCTGGGTGAGAAGTAGGGCTGGAGGTTTGATTGCATAACACACACACACACACACACCCACACCCACACCCACACACACACACACACACACACACACACACACACACACACACACACACACACACACACACACACACACACAGTATGGGTTGTGGAGTGGACAGGACAGTTGTACAGTATGAGAGGGTAATGCAGTAAGATTGCTCTGTCCTTTGAGACTTGATCTATTTTCCATCTGGGCTTACTGACTGGGCCCAAACATCACAATCTATCACTGGTGATGCCCACTCGTCTGATGAACAATCAACTGGGGAAAGGTGCAGTGACAGGTCACGAAAAGCCCACTGAGCACAACGCTATAAATAGAGCAGTGAGCACAGGAGTCGTTAGCTGAGCGACTGCAGGGGGCCAGCGCACACACTATAAGTGAGTGATGACACACAGAGCCACTGGCTGCATCATATTTTTCATTAACGAACACATTTTGCGCACATTAGACCAAATTACTGCACCGGCAATCAGGCTTTACGGGTCAAATTCCAGAGGTGATACGGGTTCACAGTTTTATCACCATCACTCATCCACTTAATCTTCTGCCATAGAGCAGTTAGATAGAGACATCTGACATCATAGAACGTCTCATAAACAATGTGTCGAAGTGAGCTCTGGATTCCAGCAGTGTAACAATGACACATGCTTGAATCCACACTATGCTATAACGCCATCTGCTGGTCCAAAACAGATGGTGGTGGTAGATAGAGGTCAGTGTGTTTGCTCAGATTTGTCATGTTTACAGACCATCTACACATGTTTGTATACTTTTTATGGTTTGCCATGTTGTATGCTGCAGTGTGTATACCAAGTCTTATTACAAGTTTTTACAAACGCAGCCCAAAATGCTTACAAGACTAACGGAACCCAGTTTTCAGGTTTAGGCCCGGGCGACACTAAAGTTTCTATTTCTACTGTTTTGGCACGAGTGATCAAACATAAATGGGGGAAAGATGACTGAATTACTTTTTTTTCCATGCCACAATGTTTTACTGTTATTATAGGCAGCCATAAACACTGCCTGTAAAGGTCACAGTAAACCACCCAGACCTTTTAGGAATGTCAGTCAATGTAATCTGTTTACGCCCCGTGTAAGTACTTGAAATTTACAGTGGCTGAGATTTAAGTTCTGTTGGGTAAATATTGGAGGTAACTGGGTCACATGTTTTATATGTATTGTGTATATTCCGTTTTCTAAAATATCTATGATCAGTAAAACATGGTAGGCTTTAACTGCAGAAGTAACAAATAGTATACAAATAGTTTTCTTACGCCTTTGGTCATCCTTCAATGTTTGACAGCATGAATTGTCGAATGTTTACCAGGACCCTAAATGAAGTAGAAGGGTTAAACTCACTGGAAGACGTTGGGTCCGAAAACAGTGGCGAGATTGAGGGCAGTCATGCGGTTGTCGTCATGGTGCTGCTCCACAAGTGCAAGGAAGCGGCACATGTAGCGGAGGAGGCTGAAGTGTACGTCTGGAAGCTGTTGGAGAAGTTCTCTCACATCTGACCAAGAGCCCTCATCGCCACACTCTACAGACATACAAAGACATTGTGAAGTTAGTCACTGTGCTTTTAAAAACACTGTGCTTTTAAAAACACTGTTCTTTTAAAAATGCACAGAAATCTGGCTTCATGACTTTTGTAAAGTATTCTGGTAAAATCTATTCCCCAATGACATGAACAAATAGAGGATAAACTCAAATGAACACTGGTGCTGATGACTGGATTTCCACTGAGGCAGTTTCCAAGAGAAGGTACATAAATGTACTTTTCGTGAATAAATCATAATTGGTTCAATCAATGATTCTATAACGAGTCTGCAGCTCAGTAATATCTAATCTTGAGTTGTAATGACTGATAACATGTCGGAGCCGGAAAACATGTTGATGCTATTACTAGGGATACATAATTGGGTCAGAATTGGTTAAACGGATATGGCTACTTATCCGGAAAGTCTGTGTGACGCAAACAATACGTGTGTATGAATGTGCACTTACTTGCAGAGAGGAAATGTGCCCTATTAGAGGACAGACAGTTGATCTTGTTCTTGAGTGAACTTCAAAATGTGTAGACGTGAAAACAATGTGAGCGTTGGAGCAGATTAGGGGGCAACTATTTCTTTCCATTATCAATATGCTCATTTTATTGAAATTATTAAGTCTATCAAAAATGTTACATGACTAGTTACTACAGTAGAGTCTAAAGTTGTCAAATCAACAGTTCAAAAACTGTGTGTATCTGTTGCTGATGTGCAAGTACGTGTATATGTATATAAGTAAAAATAATCCTTACCAAAACAAACCAATATTGAAAATATAAGATTAAAATTAAACTCACTTCCACTTAAATGAAATGAAACATAATTAACACCAAGTCCATATTGTTTACTTGTTTTGTCTGATCTATTAATGGCACTCTGCTGTAACGTCTATGCTCGGCAGCGACGGACCCTCACATGTGTGCCGTGTTCATGATGTCACATTGGGAATGTGCACGCTGGAGCTTAGGCTGCAAATGTGTAACACTATCTTGCCTTGCCTGCAAAATACCTCCCATCCCGAGCAAGTTGTTAATTAATGCGGTTTCCCTGGCAGCTAAACGGCGCCAATATGTGTGTAAAGCACATACTGGTAATAGATGAGAGAGATGCAAGAAGACATCAAAGCTTTGACCCCAATCACATAGAATGATGGTTCACTTTTATGCAGGTTGGGTCTCACTCTCTCACCGAATGCAGCCAATTTATCTGCCCATCGATCCATTCCACAAGCCATTACACACACCCACTGTATTAAGGTTTCCCAAAGACCAGCGAGGATTATTACAGCTGAAGTTATAGCTGTTATAAGGGAAAGGAGCAGCGTTCTACTGCACTGGTTGACCTAAAAACAAAAAGGCTGAAATTTATACTGCAAATACTGGAGCCAAGATTTTTCCCATCGAAGAGATTAAATGCGATGGAGGACAGCAGCAGGGCTGGAAGAACACTGCCAGGAGTCTAAAATAACTCTTCTTTCCTCTCACACACACACATATTTCACTCAGCAATGTCCAATCAGACACAACCCTAATGTTGGCAGCACATGTGAGAGGGTTTGGTGAGGTCACGTGATGTCCTTTCAAAATAATTAAAAACAGAAAATATACAGACCTGCAAGATGAACCCAGAACTGATATGAATAAACACTTTAGTTGGACAGTAACAACGTACCCATACCTTGATACTGATGTATGAGTGCCATTTGGACCGTGGAGTCCACTAGGCCCTCTGGCAGGTCCCTGAGGTACTGTTTGAGCAAGCTGGCCACCGTACACACGTCAGCTTCGGAAAAATCCACTTCCTCTCCAGCCTCCAGCTGCTGTTTCAGGGAGTCCACAGCACGCACATTCCCGTTTACTCTGAACAAACCCTCCTGGCGCAGGGCTGCAAGAAAGACAGAGAAGCATGACATTTTGACGTTTTGGGAGTCTCTTCTCCATTTCCTGTTTTATTTTGTAGCAGTATTTCCTTGTTGTTTCAGTTTCTTTACCAATTTATTAGATATTCGTGGACCCCATAGAATGATTTCTAATTTGCTTTGTGAAGCTGTAACACATCTAACAACAATCCGTGGTATTTTGAAAGGTAATATCTAGATGTTTGAGGTTGTGGTTGTATTGAATAATGGCCTTCACATGTTTTCCTACAAGAACACAATTTCTAGCTGCAAACAAGCAAATATAAAACCCTGCGTTGATTGCTTTGACATTTGCTGGGCACATTCTTGATTCCATTCCACACGGCCTTCACATCTCCACCACTCCATTCTTCTAGTACCACCCTCGGGGACAAACTAGACATTTTGGCCAAACATTGTTAAGGTTTTCAGACAAACAAATGGGGGCTTTGGAAGTCTTTTAACCCCTTAGTATCAATACTGATAGAAGACTAATAAGACATTACATTACATTACATTACGGTCATTTAGCAGACGCTTTTATCCAAAGCGACTTACAATAAGTGTGTTCAACAAAGGTAGATACAAGAACTTCAGGTCACAAGAAATCGTAAGCGCATTTCCTTCCTAAACCAACAGCTAAGAGCAAAACTAGAGCTAGAGTAGAAGTGCAATAAGTTAGGTACTATGATGAATGAGAAAAAACAAAAGGACAGATTAGAAATGAAAGATTAGAAAACAAGACCATCAAAAGAGCTAGGACAGAGTAGGTGATGTCCTAAGAGGGAGGATCCGGGTAGTGTTTCTTGATGACTAGACGACAAACATTATATGCCACTGCTGTTACTTGTATCCTAAAGTTTAACTGTAAGAAGGACCAAGTAAAGTAAACCAAACCGGTGTTAATACTCTTCTGTGATTTGTTAACCCTTAGATGCACGAGTGACTGGACCCTACACTCTTCCAGAAGTGGGTCAAAAATGACCCATATTAGAATCAATGTGTTTTTATGCCATTTTTGTCAATTTGGTTAAGAATAATCACTTGTATAATATTTAGTATTGTATTTAGGACCACACAAGAATGATTTCATGTTTCTTTTTCACTTTTTAACATTTTTGAAAAAGAAACTTACCCAGAACAGCAATAGAAAAATGTGAACATCCATTGTGTGTGTGTGTGTGTGTGTGTGTGTGTCTGTGTGTGTGTGTGTGTGTGTGTGTGTGTTTGTGTGTATGTATGTGTGTAACTGTCCAGTCATTGACAGTTCCTCTCTCTTTTCCCTGTCTTGCCTTCTTGTCTAATCACTGTATGCAGTTCAGACAAACTACCTGTTTCTGGCTGTGATCATTGCACACAGGTACATTGCATTTCCCACACCTATCTTTGTTACTTGGGCAGATCTGACACCTCTTTCTCTTTGGTTGGCCCTGTCTGCTTCTTTCCTGTGGCTGGGTTGTGGCTATTTTCATCCACTACTTTGTCGTGGTGCATCGTGCTCAGGAGCACAACAGCTTTTCCTTTCTTTCTGACATAGCTGACCATGGTAAGGCTGTCGTTGAATCCAAACTCTGTGCTATGAACCTCCCTGGACTTGGAAGGCTTCATCAGAGGAGGGATGTCTGGCTTGTTCTGACGTAGAGTCCCCACAATAGTGAGATCCTTCTCCAAGAGATGCTGCGCAAGAGGCACACTGGTGAAAAAGATGTTGCGACCTGTGTTTCTAAATCTACTACACAACTGCTGGACAATGTTTTCCCCCAGATTCTTCTGAACTTCTTCCCCTGGTTGTCTCCCCGTGTAAACTATACCATCTATTGCATAGGGAATGCGTGCATCACAAACCCAGAAGATCTTTAGTCCGTACTTGGCGGGCTTGCTTGGCATGTACTGTAGAAATATA
Organism: Genypterus blacodes; assembly: GCF_046128005.1. Classification (NCBI taxonomy): domain Eukaryota; kingdom Metazoa; phylum Chordata; class Actinopteri; order Ophidiiformes; family Ophidiidae; genus Genypterus; species Genypterus blacodes. Next base: position 2,157,954 of record NW_027466852.1, on the reverse strand, counting down.
TTATATTATATATATTATATGAAGATAATACTTACACGTATCAGCTCTTGCTGTGTAAAATAATCTTCCTGAGGGGTGACACTTCTGATATAGTCTGTGTGGTCCACAGTTAATGTATTCCTGACAGCCACAGGTGATAAGAATCAAAGGTTCCCATTGGATTCCATAGAAAATGCATGCGGGTCATTTTTGACCCACTTATGGAAGCTTGGGGTAGTAATACAAAAACTACAATTTCTTAAAATGTATAAAAGGTAAGTTAAAAATGTAAATGGCATTATATCAAAAACATGTTTTTTGAGGAATACCTGGAATATGAAATGATAACAATTTTTCATTACGAAGATATTTCAAGAAAACAACCTCACCGGGTCATTTTTGACCCACTTATGCATCTAAGGGTTAAGACATATACTGTACCTCACTAACCGTTTCTTCTCGTTTTCAGACATTGCAGCTCCTCACACGAAATGAGAGCTTGGAGGTTTTGATAGCTGGACGTTATAAAAGACGCATCATTCAACCCGAAACACAAGTCTAACACTTATATAACAACATGGAGTCGATAAAAGCACAACAGCCCAGCCTTAAACGTGCCCGTGCTGTGTTTCTCTCACGTTTAATCAAACAAAACGCAGGTAAAAAGTTTGAGACGCCATTAGAGACAGGCAATTGATGCAGCGCTTTATTGTAGCGACATCCAGTGGAAGAAAGGAGTAACTACAACACTGCTGCTCTCGTTAATGTACTTTACATGTCATTTACAATTTGATTTTTTTTTAGAAAATGGGGAAATGTCTGGTTACGAGGGTATGAAAACGTTTCACTAGTATAATAATATGATTCGGCGGGTGATGTAATGAGTATAGCTTGCTGCCTTTAAGTGTCCATCCTGCTGAAGTGCCCTTGAGCAAGCAAGAAGAGAATTATATTATATAATAGAATTATTGGAATCGACCAAGGCTTAAGAAATTCTCAAATATTGTTTTACTTGGAAGACACTGATATCCTTGTGTATAACATAAAATTCCCAGTGAACAGAAAAGTATTCCAGAGAGACTACAAATAAAGTCAAATCCTAGTATTTCTATTCTATTCTTCTCACCATGCTTGCGTAGATGCGCCACCATTCTTCGCACCAGCAGAGGTACTCCCTCCTCCACCTGGCCCAGCTCCTGCAGCTCAAACAGTGACACTCCAAACAGTTTTCTGTGTTTGGCTGCCATTGACCGGGGTCTGAGAATAGGCATCTGAACCATCTTCTTCATGTCTTCCTTGACCTGCACCGCTGCCTTGTTGTGCTGCCGAGAGAAGAGTAGAGAGAGACTGACACTATGGTCACAGAGGGCATCGCCAGAGCTGGCATCACCACTGACAGACCTGTTCTGGAAGAGAGATGGTCACTGCACTCCATAGTCTAAAAGGTGTGTGTGGTGGTGCGGTTTCTCCTACACACGTATACCTCCTGCATTTTTGCTGTCATTGAGTGTGTGCTAACTGAGAGCTGAAAGGAAAGTGGGCGTGAGTGTGTGTGTGTCCGTGCACATGTTGCTATGACAAATATCAGGTTACCGCGCAACACCTTAAATTGGAGAGAGAGCTAAATGAACAAACCCACATGTAAACACACGTTCATTCAGATAATGGCCAGCTGTCATTCAGGGACATTCACAGTCACTAAGATGTGCTTACAAATGCTGCAAAACACAATATGCCATTCAGGAGCCCATGAAATTCATGAATGATAGGGGGATACTGAGGGAAAGATGTATGTGTTGGCTCATGTGAATGCGTTAATAAATGCCAAGCTTAGAACAATATTCTCAGGGAGGCAGTGGCTCAGTGGTAGAGCTTCCGCTTGGAAACCGGAGGGTTGCTGGTTCGAGTACCTGCCGAGGTGCCCCCGAGCAAGGCACTGAACCCTCAATTGCTCCCCCCTCTGTAACTTACTGGGTGGTAGTGTAATGTAAGTCGCTTTGGATAAAAGCGTCGGCTAAATGCTTGTAATGTAATGTAATATGCGCAAAGGGAAGCATTGTACGATCTTAACACTATTTAATGTTGTAATTGAGCAGCTGTTCGTATCATATCAAATATTTTACCCAGCAAACAGCATCACATGCTGTCTCTTGTTTCTTGTTATTGGCTCTGTCGTTGTCTGTCTCTGAGGCATGTGTCCTCTACTCACCCCTTAAACAAACACCAACCTGCCACATCTCCATTCAACCAGAGTCAATCAATTATTTTTGTATTGCAGTTCAATTCGGTCATTGAAAAAACCTCCAGCACACCAGATCATCACTGACTCACTGAATCACTCACACATGGAGCTATAGAAACCATTACACCATGCAACATTTTCAATCCTTCATTCCACAGTTCAACACTTCAAACAAATGATCTACACAGAGGCCCTGACAGTGGTTCTCCCAGAATGCTACAGGACAATAGGGATTATTGTGTGATGACATTATCGGCGGGGTTGTAAAGACGGCTGCAACAATTTAGTCACTCATGTCACCAAATACACTCAGGTCAGCTAATTAAACCCCACCACACAGATGGTGCTGGGATGACTGAGGAGAACAAAGTCATAGCAGATGCTGTGCCAGTGTTTATACGACCACACAGTCACACTCAAAGGAGCAGATGACCAGCATTTCACACGCAAGGCAGTATGTGATAACGTTAGTTCGAGCAGGTGCGTTCAAATACGGTCGGTGTAAACCCCCGCTGATAGCATGGTGTGGTAATTAGGTGTGACTTCATTCTCACTGTCTCGGCCCTGTGTGACTCCCTGAGACGTAGCAGCCATAATGGGCTCAACAGCATGTGCTTTAGTGCTGACTTATTCGTACCTAATTTACAGGCTCTGTGTGAGGAGATGTTAGCAGCCAAGGAGAAGTGAGAGCTTTGGCAGGTTTGAACAAGAAACTCATGATTGGGTTTACACAAACCCACACACAGCAAGTATGCCTTTACCTTTTATCTATATAGTACAAGATGGGCTCACCGAATATCTTTTTGTCTACACTTTCAGTCTGATGCACCTTTATGATGTAGATTCATTTCTGTCCTATTGCTAAAGATAAGTGCCTGAAGGTCAAAGGTCAAAACACATGTCAGCTAAATCTGCCCCCCCGCCCCCTATCATGCAAGTGGTCGCGGTGGGTTAGTCATAGTTTGAACAAGGCCCACATTTATCCCAGATGTACAACTGTATTACACACTGTATTACACACTGTACACCATTACACCATTCGGAAAATGCTGGTAATGTGGTCTGCAATGACGTTTTCCCACTGGTGCTATAACATGACATATTGGTTTATAAATGGGTTTTGTTCTTGGTCAGGCAGGATTTCATTTCTCTTGCAGGTCAACTTCTGAAAAGAGAACAACGCATTTATGTTTAAGCAAGTATTCAACGTAGAAAACGTGAACTTATTGCTGCGAGCACCAGAAATGACAGCCAGTACATAATCTGTGATCAGAATACATGTTTCCCATGATGACCCCCTTCAAACCAAGACAAAGACGTGCTCTTTGTGGGTCACTGCTTCTGTGTGAAAGAGATCAAAGTAACTGAGCACATTAAAGCTTCACACTCTTCTCTCTTGGCACTGGCGATGTGGAATGCCAGGCCTTATACTTCCGAATTACACGTGAAGCATTTGTCCACAAAAGCAGCCAGTAATTAAGAGACAAATACTGCTGGTACCCCTATTGTTTACAAGTCTGCTGTGATCAGCCTAATAATCCCCATTTCCCTCTCCCCTCCCCCCAGCCTTGACATATTCTCACACTTCCAACTCCTGACAGTGAGGAAGGAGTGTATTGTCAAGTGGCTCTGGTTGCTAATGAGTGTTGAAAAGTATCTTAAAGCCTCCTTGATTTCCAAGTGTTTTTGGTTTGATATACATCACAACACAATGCAATACAGTACAACATTGTGAATAGTTTCAGAGTGGGTGGATTGTCCCTTTGACTTACTCATGGGGGATAGCAAGTCCCAGCATGTGTCCTCTCCCCTCAGCCCCCCTCTCCCTCTCCTTGTCTCTGACTGCCTCCCTACATGGGTGGCCATTGAAGCAACTGGTAGCAAAGGCACCACAGGCACCTCAAGCAACAGCTGCTCCGGGAAACGCACTGCAGCTACAGCCAAGGATTTTTAAAATAAGTTTGTCCATGTGGTATAATGGAAGGGAGGGTTTGTTTGGATAATATTACAGGCACGGACAGGAGATACAAAGATTAGATAGAGATCTCCAGACGTTAGTAGTGTCTGGATCAAGTGAGAGCTTAGATCTTGTAAACTAAATTCCTTTAAGGAAGGAAACAAAACACAGTGTCGGCAGATAATGTTGAGCTCTTTCTACTGTGACATTGCTGCGCTTACCCCAACATCTAACACACACTTACCCACCCATACACACGCACACACACACAGTCACAGTTGTGCATTCTTCAACCCTTCATCACATATTGCATGGGGAGTTGTTCAACCAACTCAGGCTTTCAGCTTCTACTCACACAGATGGTCAGAGCTCCTGCCCCCATTCTTCCACAGACGAAATGAAAAGATGAGGAGAAAACTGCTGCTGTTCTCCCTCCTCCTCTCCTCACTCTGTCCCAGGGCACATTCTTAAACTTTCCCCAACAGAGGGAAACACTTTCACACTATCATGCTTCATCCAAACGCCTCCAAAACAACACACAGATAATCCACAGTGAGTGTAAAGTTGCTGGCAGCGGATTTCACCAGGAGACTGTGCTTCTTTCACCCATAAACACAGATTTGAGCTTGTCTCTGTCTTCCTCCCCCTGTAGTCCCCTCTCCTCCTAGGCTGAAATTTGAGCCGAGCTCTCTGATTGGCCAAATCGCCTGGTCATGTGACAAGGAGTTAAAACCCAAAACTTCAAATGTGTGCCTGTGGTGTGAGAGTTGGGGAGGAGAGAAATCAGAGCTTCTCAGCATCGAGAAGAGAGAAATTGAACATTGCATTGCTTGTATTTTAATTAGAACTACAGCAGCACAAAAGTAACATGCATGGAATATAAAACTAAAGCATCTTTACATTTCACAACCATCTAGCTTTGTTTTCGTCACAAAACCTTTAAGCATGGAAATTTTTCCTTTTTTGATTTTTTTTGTAGCTTGACCAACCCCCCTACTATTTCATTTCATATTTAAATAGGATATGTGCTTTAGTACGCTATGACATTTTCAAAAATGAACTTCTTGATGTTGTGGTCAATCCAGTCACTAAAGGCAGAGACTCGGGTGAATACTGAAGGCTTCTTGTCTTTGATGCAGCCCTGTGGTCCAAAGCTGACAACACCATGAACCTCCCACGTTGTGTTGGTTCCAGCTGTAGCACAGATGAACGGACCCCCGGAGTCACCCTACAAGACAGAGGTGAGATGAAGGAGTGGATTATTGGTGTTACTGTGTGTGTGTATGTTTGTGGCAGTACTGGGGAACCTGCCAGGGATTTATCAGCATCAGCCTTTATAATAAAAAGCTTGACATAAATCTGTTCTGTTTCATAAAACCTAGTCATAGCCTTCAGTACGTCGAAAGATTCTATTTCCCATCTCTCTTCTGCTCATTATGGCTGACAAACATGTTCCTGTCTTCTTTCTGCCCAATTATGCCTGCAAACTAGGAACCCATTTGCTATCAAGCCTGACTGATCACAGACAAAACAGGGGGTTGCATAGAAGACAAGCCAGAGATGCCAACACACTTATATAATATGGTGTGAGAAAAGCTACAAGGGCAGCTTCTCCTAAAACTCTACCGCTGTGTAAAAACTTGCTCTAGTTTTCTCTATTTTATGTTCCCTCCTTTCCTGCAACAGCAACTGAATGTGTCCTTTTACCTGGCATGCTGACTTAAGCTCATCTGGGGACTCGTAGCCAGCACAGATCATAGAGGGCCTGAGGACGTCCCACCAGTATGCAGGCTTGCTGCAGGTTTGAAAGTCAACAATAGGGAGAGGCGCCTGATTCAGCTTCTCAGACACTTTGGGGAACAAGTTGCCTGAAATAGGAGTAGAAAGGAAAAGGCAAAGTTGGTAAAGAGATGCAAAATAGAGATGTTAAATAATGCAACAACTGCATTATCAGTTAAGGTACGGCCCCAGTAAGATGAAATAACATAATGTATGCTATAGATGCTGAGCCTGCAAGTTCTTTGCTGACTGTCAAGTTCTGAGTCCGACACCAAAGGAAGTCATTCAGGAGTATCCCAGTTTTATTTTCTTGTCCGTCAAAAAAACAAATCCTCTAGTTGCCCCTACTTACTTCCCTCCATGTCAGACTCTAATATATCTATATCGAACATTGTATCAAACAACAACATGAAACTTGGTGTCACATTCTTACACATGAGAGTAGTTACAGTGTTGGTTATCTGAGGGCAGCACTGGTATTACAGCTTTTACATTAGAAATCGTGAGGGAAACTAAAATGTGTGACCCTCTCTACCTTTCTCATCTCCCCAGCCAGTGACAAAGCAGAATTTCCCAGCAGGCACCACTGCTCCTGGTTTAGGCAGACAAATAGGGCTGATCTCCCTGGTCATGTTGACAGGCTCGGCCAGATGGACCAGGGCTATGTCATTGCTGATGTCTGATTTATCAGTCTCATAGATGAATCCTTCGTGGCGAATGATGCTGTCCACTTTGTAGCAGGCCTCTGCTGAGGGAGCATCCATGGAGGAGTTCATGTGGTGCTTCCCCAGGCACATGCGCCAGTATTTTGGATTATTCAGTGGGCTGAAAAGTAGGTGGAAGATTCACGGTATTTGATCATTAACCATGACACCATTACTTACACCAATACATTAGCTATGTAAAATGCTATATCAGGGGTGCAGAGTAAACATTTTTCTAGTGGTTGTAGTTACCAGTTACTCCTACCACTATTTTCAATATTTTCTGCTCTGCTTCCATTCTTCACATTGAGTACTTATGTTTCCCTTATTCAGAATTGGCAGAATTATGAATGTCACATTACAAGGATTTCAGTGTTCATCTACCCCAGAAAAAAGTCGATAAAATCTATAAAATATCTTACGACATAAAACAGTGAGCAGCCGTAAGGATCCATTCCTCATGAATCAAAGAGCCTCCGCAGCCATGCATGTAAGGGATGGACGCGATGGGACTGGCCTGATAGAGAGAGATGAATTGTGCAAAATGAAAGTTCTGTTCAATCTGTCTCATTCAATCACACAGAAACAGGAGTTGACAGTACCTGCATGGAGACTTGCCAAGGCCAAGAGTGGGGCACAGCCTCTACTCCATTTACCACCTTTGCTGTGGCTGTAGTCGGTGGCACTGCTGGGACGCCACAGTTTTCTGGCCAGTCTGGAGACAAAAAGATAAATCGTACATTTCCGTTATAGTATATAGATCTAAGTGTTTGGGCTGCTGTCAATTGGGCTATATGCTCACTGATAGTAATGTTGTCCCATGGGTTGGGGGGAAGAGGGGGTAAAGTTGGGATAACACTAGCATCGGTGCTCCAGTAACCACGGAAACCCTTCTGCTGATTGGCTCCATTACTAAGGAAGCGGATGATGGCTTTGGTGCCAGAGATGGTCACTCTAGGAGGCGGTGCAAAGCCACAGAAGCGACCTACATAACAGATAAGACATGAGATCTTTATTTCCATTTTGCAGTGTATAGACAACAGCAGCTAAGAAGTTGCTGTGGATAACACTGGTCTCTACAGAACATAAAGAAATATGCATATGGCACAAGAGCCTTTTCCGGTCGGGCAACCCACCGTGTGATGCCATGGTTCCTCCATTGAAGATCTCCACATAGTCCACACACTTTCCTAACATGTTTACAGCTTGCACTTCAAAGTCAGTAAAGCCTATGTAGATGCTTTTTGCAGACGGAATGGAGATACGCCAAGTGCACACAGACTGAGCATGGTAATCACTGGGCCAGTTCGGAGAGATGATTTCTCCCTGATCAGTGCTGAAAGTCCCTCCACATGGAGCTGTGTGTGAAGAAAATGGAATTAATGCATCTTTTATTACAACTTAGGGAAATCTTCTTGCATAATGGGCCTTCAAACATAAAGACATTGCGTGTCATGTATAGGAGGAAGAGTAGGTGAGGGATGATGGAATGGAGAATAAGAACATGACATACACTGACTCACATTATTATCCCCAAAGACTCCTTTTCTGTCTTGTCGGTTACACTGTGATTTTCTTACCCTCTTTAGGGTCCACTGCCATCCAGTTTGCAATGAAGCCCGTGTCCACCACCTTATCATTAGAGGAGAAGAGGATTTGAAGTGTCTCTCCATCACTCACCAGGTCCTGAGGGGGTACATGGCTGCAGTGTGTGCCTGAAAGTGTGTCAACATAGAGTAATGTCAGGCTAATGGAGTAAGATGTTCTATACTGCATTACACGTCTTGCATTCAGATTGTACTGAAGTCAATTAAATAAACTCTACTGAAATACATATTATATTAAATTGATAAAGTACTGTTGGGCCATGGTGCACGTAGAACTCTAAACATTGCCTTCAGATTCTACTGAAATACAAGTAAATTGTACTGAATTATCAATGATCCCTGTCATGATATTAATTCACTGATTAATAAATAATAACGAATAATACACTATCTAAGGCTGAGACTCAGGATATGGTAAGAGACATGGTAGGCTTGGAGTTATGCCTGTCAGCATGTTTTTTATGGTCCTTCTCTACGCAATGACAAACAACTTGACTGTGAAATGTCATTCACTCGTCCTAATAGACTGGAGTAATTGTGCTGAAGTGAAAGATGGGGAGACAGGGTGTAACACCCAGGAAAGTAATCATATTAAAGAATGACTCAGCAAGTTAATCATCAACCGGAGACAACAAAGCAGACACTTGTGCACATACATTCACATGCATACATATACACACCTATGGTTCATACACACGCTCACACATACACAGTTTGTGTGTGCTTTATACCTAGGCTTCCTGTTTTGTCTGACAGGGTGACTTTGTCATTCATGCATAATATGCTCTCCTCCAGGGAGAAATTGCGAAAATGAACGTGGACCAGTTTGCCGGGGGCCACCTGGATGTTCCACTGGCACCGGGCTTTGTTGCTGTAGCTGCCAGGGTAACCCATCGAGGACAGGGTGCCACCTGTGCCCGTCAAGACCTTCGGTCCACCACAACCAGATGCTACACAGGGAGGACAGAGAGTGAAAACCCAAAATAATTGATTTCTGCACCATGTTTAATATTTGAGCAAAGTGGGTCAGTTTAGACCAGCTGGACTCATACTGTGCTCATTGTAGATGTCCCTGCGGATTACATTCTCAATCCAGGGAATGTAGGCAGAGGTGCGGGTGAACACAGAGGGCTTCTTATTCATAATGCATCCTATGGGTCCAAAGCTGGTTATACCATGAACCTCCCAAGGTTGACTTAGGTTGTCCTGGCATACCAGAGGACCACCTGAATCTCCCTGTAAATCAAGATTACAAACCAACATCAATGATATTCTGTGTGCTTTAAACTTGTATTTGTTATTTGTTATTTTGTCATACTAATGATGTGAGAGGACCTTTCTTGTCCATGTTTTCATCATACTTGTGCTCAGAATCCTTTACCTGACACACAGACTTGAGCTCATCAGGCAGGTTATAGCCACAACAAATCATAGAGGTCTTGACTTGGAACCACCAGTAATCTGCCCTCTTGCAGGTGTCATATGGCACAACAGGCAGTGCAACCTGGTTAAGGGCCTCTGCAACTTTGGCATTCATTGAATCACCTGATAATCACATAAAACAATATGTATAGTTTAGATGGTGGCTAAACTGAAGAGAATAAACTTGGGAAGTATTTGCTCTTTAGTCCAACAGAGGGCGTACAGAGGTTTCCAATGCAATATGATTGTTCAACAGCATCTTGAGGTGGTGCTGTATTGTGTATTGTGTGTGTATCTTGTATCTACATGTAAAGGTGAAGCCTAGAAACAGCACCTGTCTCATCTCCCCAGCCGGAGGCGTAGCAGAGCCTCCCCCCAGCAAGGACCTCCTCTTTGGGAGGAAGGCAGGCATAAGAGATTTCCTGACTGAGTGTCACCTCCCCATCCAGCCTGACCAAGGCAATGTCAAACTCCACCGTCGGCACTGTGGGATACTTGAAGCCCTCATGGCGGTAGATGCCAGACACATTGAAGCACTGTTCACTGGGCTCTTCGTAGGTCAAGTTGTGTTTGCCAAGGCACATGCGCCAACGCTGCAGCTCATCAGCATAGCTGAGGAAGGAAACAGAGGTTAGATGATGAATCAATTATCCCTCACAGTGCAAAGCATGTGAGTGTGTGTGTAATGGTGCAAAGGTCCTGTTAGATGCATGACTGCACACACTGTAGACTGACTATTGTATTGAAGCAATATTTGTTTGTACTGTGAGAATTGTGTTTTATTTCAATTTATTCTATTTATGAACAAAAACAGCAAGCAATACCAGAGCAAGCTTAGATAAAAAAATGTATTCATACAAACTACTAATATACTAGCCTAAAGATTAATAATAAAAGTAATAACTAGAACATAGAACTTTTCTCTGGCTCTGTCTCAGTAAAGATACTAAAATCATTGCAACAGAATCAGCATCATCTCAGCTAAACATTAGCAGATCCTGATCAGACCAAATGGTTATTGCTATTGATAGTCTATCTACACAGAGATATCTTGCAAACCAACAAACAACTGGACATTGATGACCTTGGCAGAGGTAACTAGATAGTGCTCAGGCTCCGCAGTACATCAGCATTTCTTTCTGTGACAGGCACTGCAATGTATGAGCTAAGGCAGAGAGTATCTCTAATGAGGCAATCCACTGTAATAAGCCTTAGGAAAAAGCACAGGGACCTGCCATGTGAGATTTTGCAAATGGTACTTGAAGAGATTTGTGTTTTAAACTTTGTAGCAAAACTGGTTATCGCTGTGGCAATAACATTTTGGTAAAACGTGTGGGAGGAAATGGAGGAGTCCAAAGTCCAAACCCTTATAATGTGAATCAACGTCACTTTCGGCATTGCTAAATGTTGTTAAAATGTACTGCTTATGAAGAAAACTGAATATTTACTTTATGAAGCAATGGGCCGCTGTAAGCACCCAGTTCTTATGAATAAGAGTTCCTCCACAGGTGTGGAAGAATGTGGGATCTGGACGACTGGCTGGCCAGACCTATGTACACACACACACACACACACACACACACACACACACACACACACACACACACACACACACACACACACACACACACACACACACACACACACACAGGCAGATGAGGAAACGTTATTAAAGATATTACTATATTGATCAAAGTACATCATTAAAGATGGTACAGATAAGACTGATGCAGTTCATCAATCAATGAAATAAATCAATAAAAGGGTCTTGAAACAGATCACATTTTCACAAGACATCTAAAATCAATTTACTGCTTTGTTTTGATATGTTGTTCATTTGAAATTGCTTTAACTGATTCAATAAATGCAAGTTAAAAAATCAATTCTAATTGCCAGCCCTCAGTGTCTTATTGTAGTCGCTCACCTGCATGGACACTTGCCAGGGCCAGGAGTGTGGCATGGCTGAGTCTCCATTGACAATGCGAGAGGAGACGATGGTGGGAGGTATAGCTGGTTTCCCACACACCGGCCACTCTAGGAAATGAGAGGAAATCATAGCAATCAATTGTAGCTCTCTTTGATTGAGTGTGTATGGATTTGTTTGCATTATTTTTCTGTGTTTATCAGTAAAGCTTGAATAAGCATATCTGCTTATTAGCAGATTAGCTGCTTTGTCGGGCTGCAGCTTTTGCCATCACAGGCATTTCATTTTGAAATGATTTGTACATTAGGCAGGCATTGGGTATATACTGTATATCCCTCCAAAAACTCTCACTGGCTAATATTCTTATAAAGTTGCATCTTCCAGGCCAGATTTTACAACATGCTCAGCAAATATTTGAGTGTAAATTTCCCTTTCAAAAGACCTGACATCAATTTGGCACATTCTTGGACTCTTTCTTTCTTATTATGTTCCTTGCTGGAAACACTTGGACATCTATGGTCAGCAGCCTCCATCTTTAAATCTCTATTTTAGCAATGAGGTTGGCAGGGGCCAAGGCCACCTGGGTCCCATCACTGGCTAAAGAATGGGAATTGGGTGACAGCCAATCAGGGAGCAAAGTGACAGACTGAGACCACCTCAGATTGCGTTCTCAGCACAACCAAATCACCTTGTTTTACTGCACATCTGTGCTCGGCAAGGAGACGATGGGTATGCCATATGTGTTTATACGGTGTATAAGACCGCAGAGATCAGAAATGAAGATGTAAAAGAAACCCAAACTATCAAATGTAGACAAACAAACAATTGATTATCATACATGTCAACTATTTCAGTGCCATTTATAAAACACATTCTCATATATCCAGTTGGGGATCTTTATGCTTTTCGAATATCAAAAATGTTTATATGTTTTTATCTGCAATCCACTAACAACAGCATATTGTTTTACCTTGAAATATAGTTGAGTAAAAATAGACAATCTGACATATAGATACGTATAGAAATACTAGAGAACTGACATACAAATGCTTAGTACCCTCTAACTTACAGAATTTGAGTAAATGTATTTAGTTATTTCCCACCCCTGCTAAATAAAACTGCTCCTATGCTGAGACAGATACCCCACCTATGTTGATGTCGTCCCACGGGTTGGGCTGAGTGGGCGGCTCGGTGGGAGCAGGCAGACTGGTGTTGGTTGTCCAGTAGGCCCTGAAACCTTTGGCTTCAGTAACCAAGTCTGAATTGAAACGAATCACCAGCCTGTTTCCTTTCGTCTGGATGGTAGGAGGCAGCTTAGTCCCACAAAACGGACCTAAAAAGAGTAGAAACAACATTATGTCCATACAGACACCCTACACGTTAAAGCTGACCATTTCAAAACACATAGCAACTTACCATGCTTTTGAACCAGCATATTTAATGCATTGATGTCATATACCACGATGTTATCATAGCATTTGGATGTCATGAAATCTTTGCCTTCTAGGTCAAAGTGGGTGAATGTCAGTGTGATTTTTTTCCCTAGAGGCAAGGCGATGTTCCACATGCAGTCAGCGTTCGGCTTGTAGTTTGTGGGCCAGTTCTGTGTCTTGATAACACCAGTGTCCTCTTTGGAAGATCCGCCACAGCCCTGGATTTCTGAAACACAGAAGAGGCAGTAAGAGGGAAACTGTAAGAGTTGTTGTGATCAAGATGGGTGAAGATGAGCTAATGAGAGTCAAAAGAGAGAGTGAAGGGGCGAGATGTCTTCAGGGGGCTTCAAGTTGTCGTCCATTGATTCATTTAATTTGGTGCTGGTCTGGGGGTTTGAACAATACGATAAAAATACATTAAACTTGCATGGGTATTTTTCCACACTGGACCTCTCTTGGTGTTATAATCATGATAAAGATAAGAAGTTTAACTTATCTTTTATGCAAAACAGTGCGCACACACGTCTGTGCTTTGACAGAGTTCACACAGCTTCTGCAATGACTTTGCTCCTTTCAAAAGTATGTGACAGGGGAGTGGGATGTTTTATGGATAGTCATTATGAGGTGCTGAGCTGCTTCAGCAATCTGTGTCTCAGGTGTGTGTGTGTGTGTGTGTGCGCGTGCCCTTGCCCTTAAGTGTGCGGCGTGTGATTGCGCATGTACACGTGTGCATCAGCCCTCAGTACCTGCGATATCCTCGGCATAAACAGCCTCCCACTTGGCAGAGAAACCATGGTCTGTGAGGCGGCTGTCAGATTGGAACGTGACAGATATTGTGTCACTGGTGCTGACCGTCACTGGAGGGAGGAGGTAGCCACAGTGTGTGCCTGAGGGGAATGAGGGAGAGGAGGGACAGAGGCTGAGCATTGACAGAAGAAGTGAAGAGGGATGAAGAGGGATGCAAGAGGATGCTTTGTGTTGGAGTGGGTGGGGATGTGGGGGGGGAGAAACAGATACATAGACAAATGTGGCGGGGGGCAGACTGACTCAGAGGCTCAAAAAGATGAAAAGCAGAAAAACTATCTTGAAATGTTTCAGACATCAGCTACTTAAGAAATCAAGAGAAGAATGAAGCAGACAAAGTCACTGACTCTTGTTTGTGTTCGCGACTCATCCTTCTGCGTGACCAATTTTGTCTCTTGTGCCTGTTAAGCAGCTGACTGGAGCCGAACGTCTCAGCTCACACACATGCACACACACACACACACACACACACACACACAGGCATAGTCAAATATTCACTCTCACAGGCACAAGGTGACATCCTGTCCTGTATTAGTATATAGTGTTGAAGTTGCATAATCAGCAGTCTTGAAACACGTTTTGCCGTTTGGCTACTTGCCAACAGACACGGAGCAACATGTGTTTTATGTTCAATAGTCACTAAAGTTTTATCTCAGCTGCTTATAAAAGATAACTCATGTCTTGGCAATCGCCTCTTTAAAGCCGCTCATTCGCTTCAACTTTAGCTTCCATTTGCCACAGGACAGGTGTAAATTCAGCTTATCTGAGCTTGTAAATTAGAAATAGCTGCTTATAACTTTATAAAGGGGATTGGTGAAAGCTGTTGGGAATCTTATGATGAAGAAATCCAAACTGTGAGCTGAAACAGGCTGAGGTCCCCACACAATTAAAGTTGATCCTCAGTGGGGTTGGTGGATCTTAAACTTTTGACATTACAAGTGCCATTTAATTTCATTGTTAATATCAGAACTAAAACTTAATCCATTTTAAAGCTTTTATCTTCGGACTTTTTAAGCCTGTCTTGTCAAAACATACATTTCACACACATTCACACACACTTAACCCTCTCATTACACATCCATATCAGTTTCACAGATTGTGGGCACTTGGACCTCAGTGCTTTGGTCCTTGAGAACTCAGATAAAGCTCTATCAGCCCCACTGCTGTCGCTGAGGTGGATAACAATAATAATCTACTGTGCCTTAGTTCCTTTGCAAGCAAGATCCTAATCAAGAGTTTTATAGCAGTGGGAGACAGCTACACCACAACACAAGAGCTATTAGCCCAGCAAGGTGCAGCAAAAACAAGCCAAGCCATTATTTTAAAAACAGGGCACATTCATAGCAGATTCTTCTCATCTTTTGTTGGTTTCTCGTTTCTTGTTCCTCTTGTTGCCTGACCATCAGAACTCTTAATGTTAAGGGAGGTAGTGGCTCAGAACGGTAGTGCTTCCGCTTGGGAACCGAAAGATCGCCGGTTCGAGCCCCTGCTGAGGTGCCCCTGAGCAAGGCACCGAACCCTCAATTGCTCCCCCCTCTGCGAAGGGTGGTAATGTAATGTAAGTCGCTTTGGATAAAAGCGTCTGCCAAATGATCGTAATGTAATGTAAGGGGAAGGAGACCACACAGATCTAACATGCCATTGGTGGGAATGATCTAAATGCAAATTTTCATAAGGATGAGTGATAACTAAATAGAATAATCAATATAAAGGATTAGACATGGCTCACCTAGCGTAGTGAATTTATCAGAGATGACCAGCTTGTCCTCCTTGCATTGGCCAGTCTCTCCTGTGATGGCCATGTCAGTAAACTGCAGTTTCACCAGGAAGCCTCTGGGCACAGTTATCTTCCAGGAACAGCGCAGATGAGCCGGATATGCATTTGGGAAACCCAAGGTGTGGATCACTCCCTTTCGTCCTTGCAAATTTGCCAGTCCACCACATCCTGACTCTGTAAAACACACAAAGCAGAAGAAGGATTGAGTTCGGAAGCAATGTTTTATACCACATCCACACCTCATTATTCAAAGTGGAGAGGGAGTCAAAAGGGTTCAGGGGTTTATATGCATGTCTGCTAGGACAATGGAGACCCAGTTAATTCAGTGCTTGGCCGGGTGCCCCATGAACAGGTTTATTATGCAGTACCTTAATTGGCCCCTGGAGGCATTTGGTCTTCCTGTCAATAGCTTTAATTCAGTGACAAAATGATAAACCTCAAGGGGGGTCTCCCCACTCCTACGCAAAAAGCTGCTCACATTCATCCTTGTCTGGAACTGTCGCCTGATTACAGTTTTGTCTGTGCAAGGAAATCTGCACAGGGAGGCATTATAATTATGTAAGGTGTGCGACAAAGCTTCCACTGGCCAGGAAACAACCCTCATAGATAGAGTGGTTGTAATAATGGGATCTGGCAGTGAGATTTATTGTGCATCAGTAATTGACTTTGAGAGATAACTGGATATAGTTTGTCAATTTATCTGATGAATATGCTCCTTCTAAACAAGAAAAATGGGGGTTGTTGTTCTTGCCCTCAGAAAGACAATAGAATCAAACTGTGTCAAAGGATTCAATATGAATTCTAGTGTAGTTGTTGTGTTTGTGAGCATGCAAATTAAACAGCAAATGAGGGTTTATGGATGAAGCAGCTGAGAGAATTCTTACCAGCAGGGGTCGTTGGTGTGGTTGGTTCAGAGGTTTGTGTGGTGGGTCTGAGCGTGGTTGTAGGTTTGGGTGTGGTGGGAACAACAATAGGTGGAAGGCTGGACTTGGTGTAAGTGGCATTGAATCCTCTGGAGGTCAAACTGTTGTCTGTTTTGAAGCGGACCACCATAGTATTGCCCCTAGATTCCACTGGATTTGGGATTTTGCCACCGCAGAATTTTCCTTTAATGGATCAAATGTCAATGTTTACTGTATAGACAACAACAACATTTCAAATTAAGTAAGCAAGTATCAACAAATACCTCAATTAGTTAATTATAAAGACTCAAGAATCTCTGACCATTGTACAACTTCTGAGACCTGGGCTAGAATACAAACAAAGCTCAGAACCTCTGTAGAACTTTGAGCGTTATGCCCTACAAACAAGCATCTAGATTTGAAATGAACTGCATCGATATGTGGACTTTGTATTAAAGCTTTCCTTTCCCCGTCAATGACCATATGTGTTGTATGATGCCCACCTAATGAAGCGGAGCCAGCCGTGTCACCATCAAAGACCTGGACAAAGTCTCCACAGACCTCAGGGACAAGCTCAAAGGTGGTGAATGTTAGACGAATCCTTTCTCCATCAGGAACGGTGATTTTCCACTGATCCAACAAAGAAACACAATGTGTATAGAATATACATACGCACACACCAAACATGGTCACCGAGATCTGGATGTTATCCAAGTAAGCTGGCAGATGATGTATCACGGGCGGTAAAGTGAAACGTAACCTCACTTTACGTAGCAAAACCTTATTGCTTTAAAACTAAGATTCTAAAAACTAATTTCTGCTCGTTTTTGATGTAATTCAAATGGCTCTACATTTAAAAATCATCCAGAAATGTATTAAAAGCAAAGCAGGATGAATCAAATATTCATCATGGATTCATTAATGTTTAGTAGTCTCATCCATATAGGCTCGGTTGTGTTTTCATACTTTGGGTCTGATGGGTTGCATAATTTAACATGTGCTGAAATTTGAGACACTGTAGCTCATGAATAATTGTAACACTCACTGGACATTACATTTACAGAATCCACTTAATTACTTTCAATAATCAATTATTAAGAGCTGCAGAATTGACTGTGTTGCCATCCTTTGTTAATGGATTTACTTTGAGGAGCTAATCTGAAATCTTTAGGTTCATAAGACTCGTGGTGAAGGACTATAAAGCTATTATGACTTATAAATGTTGTAAATGTTCCTTTCATATGTTTTCGTTCAGTGACAGAGAGCACAAACACCTACTATGCATGACTTCGACTTTACATCCTGAGAAAAAAGGTCAGCAGTGCCTCTTCAGATATAACAGAACCTGTGTGTGAGTGAAGGTTCCCATGAAGATTTCTTGTGCACATGTACCTGTGTATGTGCGTGTGTGTGTACAGTACCTGGTACAGTGCTGCATTCTCATAGTTCTGTTCAGGGAAGCCGAGGGTTCGCAGATTGCCGATGTCACCTTGGAGAAAGCCACCGGCTCCGGCTATTTCTGGCAGCGGGGATGAAAGGCACTTCAGCTCCACAAACACCTCAAGGATACCTGCACTGCCCGCCACCCCCACCCATTTCCATTTCCCTCTCCAATTTGTCTCTCCGCACAGTGCCTATTCCCACCACGGTCACTTTTCTAGTTCAATCATTTAGTTGAGACATTCAACATTTTTCACAGTCAAGGTAATTTGAAAATGCAATTCTGTTTTTACCTGGCGCCTTTTTTGGGTCCACAGCTTTGTAGTGAGCCTTGAAACCTTGTTCTGTTAGGGCGTCATTGGTGTCAAAGTACACCGTCAGATGGTCTCCCGTTGTCACCACAGGTTTGGGTTTAGTGTAGCCACAGTATTTACCTACAAAGTCACACGAGTCACATAGAAAAATCAGACGACAGTACATTTGGTTCTACAAAGGAGAAGGACTTATTACCAAACCAGCGAGAGGGACACAGATCAGACACATTAGAGAAATCAGTACATCGCTTTAGAGGCTGAAATGAAAACTAGTGGTGGAGTGTTTGTTAAGTGATGCAGCATGTGGCATGTGTGTGTGTTTGCCCATGAACTGGGCATGACCTCAAAGTTTGCTCGCTTGAGGGGTTGATGTCACTGCATTCTCTCTCTCTCTCTCTCTCTCTCTCTCTCTCTCTCTCTCTCTCTCTCTCTCTCTGTGTCTCTCCCTCTCCCTATCAGGGCTTGTGGGCTCACCAATAATTCCCAGTTTGTCTCTGAGCGTGATGGCGTCTGATGTGCAGAGCTTGGTGTCCTCCAAAGCAAAATCCTCAAACCACAAATGGATCACCTGCAACACAAACAGGCGGAGGTGTTTCATCTTTGCTTGATTTTGTTTATCACTGAACATTCGATTGCAGCGCAGGGCTGCCAGGGAAAGCATCAGTGCGAGATGTGGCTGTGTGTGCGCTGCAAGTTTGTTTGGGAGATGTTATACGCATGTGTGTATTTGTTGAGCGTGCATGTCAGTGTGTGCATGCAGCCGTGTGAGCGTGCATATTTGGTGTGAACGTGTTGATGTGTGTGTAGTGGAGAACAAAAGGAACAGAGAGACCTGGGGAGAGAAAAGCAATCACTGCATCAGGCAGAAAGAAAGGCAGCCATGCTGGCAGACGCAGAAGGATCAAGGATTTAGTTTTCTCCTGTGGCTGTCGGGAGGAAAGCTGAGGAGAATGAAGTGAGACAAGGCAGCCATCTGTCCATGACACTGCATTCATACCAGCTGTTCTGCTCTGCTTGGCCTCAACATCAGCGGGTTTCACCTTTAGTTGCCAAACTATAGGGATGATTATAAAGCAGACAGATTTGCTATTATGTCTGAATGGTGATATAAGGGAATGATATAGGATAGCAGCTCTTGTCTCTGTATTGAAAGTGGCATGTTATGTTACGTTGTGTTTCATAATGAGAGCAGGACAGACTCAACTAACTCGACAGACTGTAGTGGTACCTTGTCTGGGTTCACTCTGATCTCCCAGGTGCAGCTAATGCCATTCATGTAGCTGCTGGGGTAGTTCCTGCTGGTGAAGGTGCCAGAATCTCCAGTCAGCTCCTTAGATCCTCCACAACCTGAATGCAACTCTGAAAAACAGCAGAAATATACGGAGAGGAAAATGATACACGGTCATCAATTGGAAATCACAATGGCAAAGTCTCTCAATTTACAAAACCTTTAAAAAAATGTCAGAATTTATTTGGAGAGTGTTTTTTTTGTAATATACAAATATTTATATTTGTAATAAGTTTCCTCAGAGACATTAATATTTATGTTTACCACCTTTACTACAAAATGCTTACAGAACAACCTTTCCACATTACAGAATGAGAATCAGTTGCGGGGTCAGGAGATGCCTTGGCAACAGCATTGATTATATGATGGCGACCGGCAGCAGGAGCAGATGATGCTCTCCCTGGTGAATACAGCAGCTCTGGCAGACTGTGTTTGGAGCACAGCTGTGTTTAGCAACAAGGATCAGGAGTATAATTTGTCATTTAGGCAGGATATCGCCATGAACATGATCAAGCCACTGTTATTCAAATTTATCTCATTTTTGCTGTAATACATGTACTGTTATATATTGCGGTATTACAGAGCTGTTTTTCATGTTTTTTACAGTTATGAAGATCTGCTTTTTAATACTAAAAGAAACACAAGCCTAGAAAATGAATTCCAAGTGTGTATAATGCCAAAAATATGTGCCCAAAAAAGCCTGTTTTGGGCAGTGGTCCTCAGATTATTGAACTAAATATCACCTTTGAGGAAACAACACAGGAAAAGTTAGTCTAATTACAACAAAATTCAAATGCATGAACACCTTGTTTGACTTAATTTCACAAAAACTGAATTTGCATAGAGAGTCTTTAGAGGTCCAACAGGAGTATGCTTCCAGTACTAACGACAGTACATTATCACAGTTTGAAGAACCAATATTGTTTGTGGATTTTCTTTTACAATTGTAACCATGATATCATAGAGGTTATGTGATAAACATGTGGGGAGCTATACTAAATGGTTGTTGCTCAGTATGCAATATAAAGGGTTAAAGGTCGTGCCTGATATTGATAGTGATGTGAATGTCAGAGAGAGGAGAAGAAGGCCGGCCCTCTGTGTGGCACACAGCACACGTGGGTGACAGGTAAAGTGAGTGTAAGGAGAGAAAGATCTAATCTAATGAAGAAGAGAATTCCTCAGATTGACTATGAACTCTGGACACTCGTGTTTCATTTCATGCATTGCTGTTTTGTTGTTGTGCCCAAGACTTTCCATATAGCTGTAATTGTTTTTAAACCTGTAAATATATAGTCTTGTTCAATACACTGTTTAAACTCAGTATATTGTGTTGGATCTTATTGTTTATTCATGCTTCAATCATAACCAATATTATGGGTTAGAGTTAGGGTTAGAGTTTGTACATCTCCATATTTTGGATGAGTAGTTAAGTATGAAAAGGAAATCACCAGAAATTCTGAATTAATCTTAAATGATTATCCGGTACTGGAAGGGAGACATTTGACAACTGCAGTCCCACAGGAGACACAGTGGACAGACTTTGATTGGCTGAGAAAAATTCAACTCCAAACTCTAAAATATGG
Organism: Genypterus blacodes; assembly: GCF_046128005.1. Classification (NCBI taxonomy): domain Eukaryota; kingdom Metazoa; phylum Chordata; class Actinopteri; order Ophidiiformes; family Ophidiidae; genus Genypterus; species Genypterus blacodes. The sequence goes on along the minus strand of NW_027466852.1, from coordinate 2,136,799 downwards.
TGATCATCCATTTTAATAACACTCCAACTTCAAAATCCACATCCACAACATTATTTACCTCATCAATCTCTCAATCAAATGAAAATGAATGATCTTCTAGTTAAGTTAAACACCACTGATGGCAGCAGCTGCCACAGGTCAGAATGGACCACAGGTCAGATCACAGCAGATGCTTTTCTTTGATGCTCTCTATGACAAAGTGGTCAGAACAGGCTTTCATTTTGGATCCTGGTAGATTTCTGTCACACACATTCATCTCAATCCCTCTCTTGTCTAGTCTTATTTCCCTGCTGCTACTTGCGTCTGCACTACTCAGTGTATCTGTAGACAAGAATGGAGCATGGAAACCTACATAAAACACTGTCATACCTCAAATCAAATCAAATCCAATGTATTTGTATAGCCCAATATCACTTACTATGTCTCAAAGGGCTTTACAGACCCAGAACAACAGACAGTTTCAGAACGAGCCCAGATCTCTGTAGGAAGACAAGAAAAACTCCCAAAAACCTTAATTTAGAAGGAAAAAAGGGAGAGGGAGAGGATATTCAAAGATGGATTCCCTCTCCTCGAACGGCCAGGTGTGTAATAGGAACCACATACAGGTGGGGAAAGTTCAATAATACAGCAAAAGATGAATAACATGAGTCCCGAGAGAGAATGAGAGAGAGCAGGAGGCAGAGAGAAAGAGAGCGAGAGAGAGCGGCAGCCCTGATTCTGCCGCTGCAGTCCGAGAGGGTGCAAGTAGGTGCTTGCCGTTATATATTACTATTATTATTATAATGTACTGTATTGAAAATGTAATGTAAGAAAACAACTTAACTATAATAGAAATCAAATCAGTATCAGTGTAATTGTGCTCACTCCTATGGATTTGAAACCACTTTAGTGAAGGCACATTTTAGTGTTAATGGAATGGAAAATAATCATGTATGTGTGCTCACCTTCATTAGCTGAAGAATCATCTTTTTCAGTGAGGTAGACGGCCACCAGGCCGATGCACACACCGGTCATGGCCACAAAAAGAACTATCAGAAACTTTTCCAAGGTAGTCATGCTTTTCTGCCGATCCCTTTTTCCTTGCTGCTCCTTGTCCATGGTCCTCACAATGTCTGGGGAGCGCTTTACCAGGTCACCGACTTATTTGAATAAGGAGGAGGCTTTTGTAACTGAACTTTGACAGCCCAGATGAACCTTGAGCTCCCTCAAATGTGGCAGCCATGAATCACATTGTATCACATGGACACGTTCATATGCATTGATACCTTTGCCGTTCAACTAATATGGTCATTAGCATATTTTTCAAAGTGATTGAAATCTAGCAGGTAAAAGGTCTCTTTATCTCTCAATCACTCATGAAAAAGGGAAAGACACCTTCTTCCTGATCACCACTCATCTGAAATATGCCACTGCAGATATCAACCTTCATATTATTGAAGGCAGACTTCAAAGATCAAGCTTTGCTCACAGCGGCTTGTCAAGATTTCAACACTTTTTTTCCGTAGCTGGGACCACAATCACAGCATTTTAACTCTTTAATGATCAGACAATACTTACTGGTAGTAAACAAAGACTTTTCTATTCTGTTCTGTAAGTACGACCCACTATTAAGCTTGAAATATTGTCTTTGGATGCATTATAATTAAGCAATTCAATTATAGTGTCTTTAATCTAAAGGCTCAAATTTTACAGATTATTTCAGCTGCAAGCAACAGAATTCATGATAGTAAGCCTCGTGATTCCACATGCTATTGATGGCGCCTCATTAGCAACACCAAATTTGACATGAAATCAACAGATTCAATTGAGCAATAGACCTTGACCAGAGATTATGATCGTATTAAGAGGGATTTCCCTGCTAAATAACATTGTTTCTGCCCAAAGTGTTTTTTTTGCTACTACACTAATTTCAGGGTCTAACCAGCTGATCAAGGTCATTTGTAATGCGGCAGTCAGTGCAGCGATATAGGTGAAGCGGTAACAAAAGCTCAGAGGTCAGAGGTAATGAGTTTCGCAAGGAGGATATTCATCTTGGACTGAATCTCTGTGTAAAGAAGCTCTATTGGGTTTCATGGATTCACTTCGCATATTAAAATCTGAGGCAGCAATCTGTCTCTCTAATGCTTCATTTCTTCCCAAGATAACAACTTTATCTCCATTTTCTCTCTAGACAAAAAGGCGATGATGGAGCTGGGAAGATGACAGACAAAATGATCCCTAAGCCAGGATACTGAAAACAACGGGAGAGAAGTATGCATATGTCTGCGTGTCCTCATCATTATGATGCTTTCCTCTCTCTCTGTCTCCGTCCCTTTGTCCCTTCCTCTCTGTGTATTACCTTTATCAGTGTTCACTTTGTTTTGGATCTCCCAACAGCACCAGGGGACCTATGATTTATGGGCACATCTGTCAGCTATAATAAAGCAGCCTCTAATGAAGCCAGGGAAGGTGACCTTTGTGTATGTGTGTGTGTATGTGCAGGTCTTTTAAACCTGCATCTTTTGTACATACAGTATATAGCTCTTTTACCAGGGTTACAAGGCCATCTGCTTGTGAGTTGAGTGGTGTGGAATCAATGATGGGCTTTACAATACTGGAGGCACATGTACGTTTGTGTATTATTGTGTGTGTGGGTGTATTCGCGACAAGAAAATACATTCAGTTGGATTGAAAGAACAATGTTGGAAGAGAAAGCAGACGTAAAATAAGCAGGTAACCAGTAGAAAACTGGAATTGAGAGATACAGGGGCAGACACCGTCTTACACTGCACCACAAACAAATGTAGGCCACATATTCCACTGGGAATAGAGCGGCCATCAAGAGGACGAGCTTCACTTGCAGCCACCTTGCTAATACAATGGTGGGATAAATAAGAGGGCTCAAAAACAGGAGGGTGGGGTGGTCAATACTTTTTCATTGTGGTGGATTCTGCAGTGTAGAAGCGAGGCTTTAGACATCTCACTGTTGATGATGTTGTTATGATATCATCATCAAAAGAGAAATGGGGACAAAAAGTAATTCAAGCTGGAAAGGCGAATGTGGACAGAGTGGAAGGAGGAAGGACAAAGAGAAACAGATCAAAAGGAAGAAAGAAAGAAGATTGCGTAGTAATAGCACAGATAAAATGTTGATAATGGAGGCAGACAGAGATGTCTGAGACAGTGCTTCCACTATCAAGCTGTTTAATCAACTGTGCAAGATCACCAGCTTCCCTTAAAGTGATGGTTTGGAATTTTACACATCAGTACATACTTGCTGCATCTTACCACTGTGCTGGAGGACACATTCTGCCATTCTGTTAGAAGATGTTTACATCCTTACACCCCCCTGGGATCCTAATCTTTTTGGCCTGTGCCATGTTCATTTGCGCACCAAAGACGCGTGTTTCAGTCGAGCATCTGCTTCATTCAGTCCAATATCTACACAGTTAATAATAAATAAAAATGAGGCTGATTCTGGACGCCAATGTTGTGATCATGAAACTAACTGGGTCACTGCAAGCAGAGTCCTTAAAGCAGGAGAGGAACTCGTCTGCAGGTCTGTAGCCTCATGACTCTCAGAATGCAAGGATGGTGCAGCTGAATTCCACATGGTAATCGTTTACATTAAGTGACAACACCGGTCAACCCTCAGAGAAAACAAAGGAGAAGGTACGAGAAAATATTTATAGCCTATCGACTAAAATACACAATGAGGCCGAGGTAATATCTAATCTTTCCCACTCTGCCATACATATCCTCTATAATCAGATTTTTTTCAAGTACACCCTCAAGCCTTTGTGACACAAAGATAAATTACCCAACTGCAGATGTGTACGGCCTTTCAGACAAATCACGTTTTGGAGCTCCACAATTGATAATCTGTTAAAATAATAATGATTTGCACGTGAAATACTTCATGCACGTGGCATTTATACATTCTTTCACTGGTGGTTTATAATCTATTTGACATAACGGTGTATATTTTCACCATTACATTCAAATTACAAAAATCTATGTCTTTATCTATGACAATCATCACATGTAAATACTTCAAATGAAACAGATGGATTTCTATTAAATGATCATTTTTAATTGTAATATAGATTCAATAAACATTTGATATCTAATAATAAAAAGGAATCCCTCAGTGCAGACTCATGTGAGTCCTGTGCGCATTGCACCACAGTTCCCCTAAAGCGCAGCTGCATGCTTGTAGCACCTGCACCATTAGTTTCACAGTTCAGCGTGTGTCAGGGGAGGCCCAGCAGCTGTAACAGGGGGGCTCCTGCTCCCTCTCATGGACAATCAGGCCTAATATCACCTCCTGACTAAGCCAGGGTGTTTCCTTGTTCAACAGTTACACTTGAAAGATGATTCACACTCTCAGACTGGATATTAGTGTTGCATTTTCACTCTTGTGTTTCCTATAACAATGAAACATTAATGACAAAACAGGAACCTCATACTATACTACGTCCGTTACAGATATGAGGCAGTTAGTAATACTGCCATTGATGTGAATTAACAAAATATAGTGGACAAGTGGTGATGCAGCGGGGAAACAGGGGGGAAATGCAAAAACACTGACATCGCTAATGTGTCAGTGTTTCAATCAGGTTTATCACATGTGAATGTGAATAAAAACATGTGAATATACATTATGTCACTGTCACTGTCATTTCTGCTGTGCATCTTTGACTTTGGAATAAACTAAATGGTGACATGGTATATGTACAGTATGTGCCTCAGAGAGCTGCATCAACATTATACTCTAGATCTTTCACTGACCCCAGATGGAACCCACGTTTCTATAGTGATGAAATTCCATTTGTGTCATACAGTGGCCATTCGTCAAAGGAAATAGGCTGCAGTTGTACTGTCCCTTTATTCCTGTGTTTATTCAACTATTCATGGAGGGTATGGAGTGAGGTTGAATGCTGAACTCTGGTAACTATGGCAGTGGGTGGTTTGTGTCCATGTTCCTTGTCACTGGAATAAATCTCCCCCTGTGCTAACCGCCGCCTGTGGCCAAATCTAATCTGCACTTCCGTAAAAAGAACCAGTCACAACGACACAGCGAGCTGGGCTTATTAAAAATTGAAACACGGCTAATTAGAATTAAGATGAAAGAATCAAAATTAAGGCCGGCTACATTAACGACAACAATGGTCAGAGGCCATTGAGAGAGAGTCAATACATACAGGGAGGATCCATTATTAATCATAAGATCTTCTGTATTTTGTCAGTTTTTCATAGGTGGTCTTCACTCTGCACCAGCGGTTATGAAGTGCCACAGCCCTGCTTATGTTCCATCCCTCTTTGCTCTAACCACACCTAATTAGCTAAATCAGGTGCTTTTTACTAATCGAACTCACTAATCCCACTCTTGCTCAAGAGAGTACACGTAGGAGCAGGGAACGGCAAACATGCAGGGATGTATCAGGGTTGAACTCCTCTCATGTTTTGGCTGCAATAAAACCAGGGACTGTGCAACATCACGCCACATTAATCACATTTTGGGTTAGCAGTATGTGGTAAATTGAACTCGCATTAGGAACTTATTGTAGCTTATAAAATTGCATATTAAGCAGATACTGAATAACACAAAAGCAAAACAACCCAGTGAGCTGCAGAGTTTGGCGATAAATCAGTGTGAGCTTGCTACATTTAGTCACCTGATTCAAGATTGAACTATGCAGGTTAACTATAAGAACAGTCCTAGAAATGGCCTTTAGGGTTGTTATGATCGTTCACAGTGCACATCGTCACATTAACATGAAGTGACACGCTTGTTAGGACAATAACAGCAGACTTGTGAAGACAGTCAACAGCCATCAGGATCTGTTAGCGATCAAACTAAGGTCTCATGGAAACCCAGTTTAAATTTTGTTACTGCAAAGTCTATTGAACATTTAAATAATCGCATCATTGTTTCACGATGATTTAAATTGGTTGAAAATAATAAGAAATATTGTAAGACAGGAGTTGTCGCAGCTCAGATTTCTTATTCTAATTTCTTTAAATTAGACAAGAGGTTTTGATGTAAGGAGACATTTTGCTATATTTACTACAGTTCACTTTGGTAGGTAAATACATTTTGTTGACCTCACAAACCTTTGCGGCGTTTACCTTCACCTCACACGTTTACTTTCAGGCAGCAGCTTGCCACACACTCACCATACTCACGATTCCTAAGTCCACAGAGTCACATACAGTTGGAACTAGTCGTCTCTGGCCTCGAAGCGAATCCAGCTCCATACCAGACCGAATTACACATTTGTGACATAATCAGCTTTCTATTCAATATTAAGGCAAGGTGAGATTCCCATTCAAGTAATCGGCTATACTGGGACACCTTTTCTCATTGCTGGCTGTGCTGAGCAAATTAGTGGGTTATATTTCCCTAAATTGGAAGACACATCAAAAACATAAACAGCTCTAGGAAAGTTATCTAACGGGTGCTTGGCTATAACTTGACAGGAGGTGTCATTATCAGCTGTTCCCTTGCAGACAGCACAGGGTTGAGGTAGTAGGTTTACCATGTGAGTGTGTGAATTGTGACTGCATTATAATCCAATCTGAAAACTGCTCGTTAGTGACATTTTCACTGTGCAGAGGATTTTTTGCAATTCCCATTTTGTGAGTTGTTACCGACAACGATGTTTCACTTACACTTTGTGCAGAAGGGCAAGGGGAAAAACAGAGGAGCAGATTTATTTAGCTCTATAATTATGTGTCTCTTCTATGTATTTGACAGTTTTAAAACAATCTCCCTCCCTATTTAAATGGCTTCACCATGCATTTCCTGATTCATCGTGCCAAATGCCAGACTTGCTGTCTAAACACTGTACAACAAGTTCTTTCAGTCCAGGCAGAAACATGAAACAATAGCACACACAGATGTTCAAACTGGCAGTTATTCAAAGGATCTACATGTCTGTTCCACAAGAATATGAAATGCAGCCCTTCCTTTTGAATTTGGAATTGTTCTATTGTTCATTCATGTTTGATCACATCGATATTTGAGGCGATTACGATCTCAACATACGTTTGAGTTTCCATGCATTGTGCTTTTGTAACTGCAGATCGACAAATACATCTATACTCTTTGGTAGAGCAGCAGAGTAGAGAGTACCAGAAGAAGAAGACCATCATATCATCAAACCACATAACCTGTATAGATTACATCGTGTTCTTTCCAGAAATAGTTTGGGTTTAATATAAATAGATTTCTGTTTTGAAGTCCCCTCTTGTTGATGAGAGCACTCTCATACTGCACTGGTGACACATCCCCTTTTCAATGGACAATGGTAATGGATTCTATATTTTACATTTGGACGAAGACAACGTCCCAGATCATTGAGGCTGTAATTTAAGCACTATTTGTTAGGAAATAAACTTGAAAACAAACACCTCATCTCTTTTTAAAAAGCTCATCATAAGGGTGACACGCCATCTAATGCAGGGATAAAGAATATGTAAAGATCAACGTTGTTTTTATCTGTTTTTTTTAATAGAAAACCAAGAGAACAGAGATTAAACAGAGTGAGTGTATGCATACAGTCCCTTTTTGCACAACTTAAAGAATTATTTGCTGAAAATAAATCTGCAAAAAAATGATACAGCAATTTTATAAATATAGGGCCGCAGAAAAACACCTCATAAACAAAACAAATGCACCAAATGTAATGAGATGTTGGTTTGCACAAATATTTTGACAGTAAGTAATAGGTCTAACCAATCATCTACACCATTTTAAGTCTGGACTTGATCATTGTAGCTCATATGATTGCTATTTTCACTACTACACATGCATTTCACAATTATTGCATTTGTAATTTTAAAAACTGTCAGAGGTTTTCTCTCTTTTCATAATATCTATTTCTAGAAAATAACTCTTGAGTCGTTCATTTTAAGTGTATATTTTCTACCTTTGTCTTCTTTGATCACAAACATCACAAATAACTCTTTTTACTACAACATTCCAGTATACTTACAGGGATTGCTGCCCCATTAATGTTTCACTTGGCATCACAGGAGGGGGGGGGGGAGGACAAACATTTTGACCTCAAGGAAGAGAGAGAAGTCTGACATTGGCTACCTCTGCACTGCACTACTCGAGGACGGAGGAAGGAGGGGGACGCGCACAGCAGTTGGGCCGTCTGACATTTTGCAACATTGACCTGAAAATGTTCTGCTGCCTCCTTTTGTTCTTCCTGCAACGTTGTGGCGAGTCAACACCAGAAATGGACTTCCGGATGGACGTCCGAGCTATGAGTTTCCGCTCCTGCTCCTTGATTTTACACTGCAAATGGCTCTGAATGGCAAACCCAAGGGATTCTGGGTCCACAGAGGCCCCGTAGACCTCCCAGGTCATCCCTTGTTCATCCCAAACAACATCATGGACACTTTTAGACTTCTGCTTCCCTGACTGGTCATCCCCTTCCTTTTTCCTCTTTTGTTCATTCTGCTTCTTCCTGGTCTGTTCTTTTGCACTTTTGTCACTCTTGTTTATAGACAGGCCTGATTTAGATGTGGTATTTGTTGCTGTTGATGCTGGCACAGCCGGACTGGGCTTGATTGTAACAGCAGCCTGGGACAGAGCAGCATTGTTTCTGTCAGCAGATTGTGATTTGCAAGCAGATGTTGTTTCCGAGGACGATACTGATTGGAAAGAGGCGGTTTCAGCTGTGACTGCTGTCACGGACTTGTGAAGTCCAGTTTTACTCTGGGAGTTAACTGTCTCTCCTTGGTGGTGGTTCACTTGATCTACTTCTTCCCTCTGGTTGGTGTGTTCGATAGTGATTTGATAAACTGGTTGGGTGTTGCACTTAGCTGAGCCGGGCTCTTTTGGCTTGGCCCCTAGCCTGGTGTCTTGCTGCTGGGACACGGCCTCTGTGTGAAGAATCACTCCAGCATTTTGGTTGGGGCACAGCTCTGCCTCAAGAGTGAGTGTCTCTGACCTGGTTGGTAGTGAACGTAGGCTGATCTGCGGGAGCGCTGTCTGATGAAGCCCCACACCACTGTCAACCACCACTGCCAGGCTCTGCACCTCCTCCCTGGGGACTAGGCCAGTGCTCTGCCTGTGAGACGAGAAAGGCAGCAGACTTGGACTGGTGGAGACAGCCTTACTGCATGTGTGAGCTACTGCCTGAACCTCCATGTCGTGACACTGCTTGGCCGGGGTGGACGGCAAGGAGGCTGTCATGGTTGAGGCCTCCCTGTAGAGCCTGCAGTCAGACCTCTGCTGCTGCTCTGTCTCCTCAAAGCTGCATCTGTCAGTCTGGCTGGCCCCCTCAGTGGCAGGGACGTGTTGGACAGCCTCTGGCCGAAAGGGGGACACTGGCTGGTGATTATCCAAGGAGACCTGTAGTTTCTTTGCTGCTGGTGAATCTTTGTCTGGAAGTGTGGAACCTGAATCATTATTTATAGGCCTGGGTTCTGCATCTTTGCTGTTTGTTGGAGGAGCCGTAGTAGGTTTGGGTGTGTCTTGCATTTTATTTTCCGTTGGAAGTAAAGCTGGTGACACTGTCTCGAGGGTGCAAGGCTTTAAGACCTGCAGGGAGCACTGTGACTGAGCAGAGCTGCTGACAGAGCTTTGTGAGGTACCTTTAGATGTCTGTGGTACAGCAGCGTCCTCCTTCACGGTAGCAGAAACAGCCTGTGTGTTATGGTGTCGTGGTGTCAGCACTGCTGCATGTTCTAACTCACAGCCTTTGTTAAGCGCTTGGTTATTAGGAGACACGCAGTTATCGCTGTCCCCTCGTGATGACTCTTTGGCGGAGGATGTACCGATGCTCGGCACTGGAGGCTTCGCCCCCTCCTCTTGTGGTGCACTTGGCCCTTTAACTCTGCAGTTATTTGACGCCGTCACAGTGGGCGACACACCTGCCTCATCAATGTTCTTTTCCTCAGTCAGGTTTAACAGTCTCACATTAGCGTTAGCGTCCCTCTGGTCCTCTCCAGCCACACCTTGGCCTGTCACGGACACATCTGGCATGGGTTGATCCACACCTGTAACAAGTCTTGATGCATTCTCGCTCCCAGGTGTTTGTATGTCTGACGCAGCACTACTAACTGGTTCACCTCCTGTGGAAGCTTTCTGGGCATGTGGGACAGTATTGGCAGGAGCAGCAGTGAGAGAGAGGTTATCCTGGTTGTGGTCTGTCAGCGTGAGGCTTGATTTTGGACAAACCTGAGACAGGTTCAGATTCGGCTCTGTAGCCCAGTTGGCATTGGCCTCCTTGTTGCCCTGGGTATCCACCGCAGCCAGCGGAGGAACCATCTGGACTGTCACAGTCCTTTTTGGGTTAGATCCCATGCTGGATTCAGTCTGTAATTATTGTTGTAATCCAAAGATGGAAACAGATGTACAATAAGCTATCAGTCACTTTGAACAGTTACCTAAGGGAGGAAAAATAGAAATAGTCTTTAGTTTTTGCAGTTTGTGTTACACCACATTTAGGTCTAACAGCTTCAGTTTAAAATATCTCACTGCTCAACCTGCTGCTGAAACAGATGAGGACCAGTCTCACATACAGGCCAGGATGATCATTATGAAAGTAGTTATTGTAACGTACATGCATTTGGACAATTCTTATAGAGTAAAGAGCTAACGACAGAAGCAATCAATTAACAGAATTTTGCCTTGGATCAGTTACATTCCAAGACCAAGTCATGCAATCCTATCAACCATACTTCATGTTTTCAGGACAACATTTGTTGAATAACAAGGAATAATCAGGAACAATGCAAAAATCATCAAAATTAAATGAAAAAAATAGTAAAGAGTCAAAAGTGAAGCAATGTTTACAGCTTTGTCAGCAAGTAGACGGTGGTTTGACATGTTCCTACATAGTGTATGTTTGAAAATTAAAAACGGGGGATTTTAAGTTCCATCTCCATTTCCAAGCATAACCCTGTAAATTGTAGGAGGGTGGGAAAGCGTCCAATTATCTACACTTTTTATTAGTCGGATATTTCTGTTTCGTAGTTTAAAAAGTAAACAGAAGAGGTTTCAAAGTCAGCAGATTGTTATCCCAGAGCCTCTCCAGTCTAGTGTAAGCGGTATTCTCTCAGCAGTGACCTACAAGCCCAGCATGCTGCTCATCCTGCAGGCCTGATGACTGACTCCATCTCAGGCTGCCTCCTCAAAGTGTAAAGGCATCTAGGCCAAACCCAGCAAGTAATGAGCCAGCAGCCGACAGACAGCTGGAATGTCAGAGCCTTTAGAGTGAGAAAATGAAAAGCCCTGACGTGACCGAGACTTGAATCAGAGATAAAAAAAAATAAAAAACAACCTATGCAGACAGTCATGAATGCATAATTCAGTGGTCCTAAGCAGCACCATCCATTTTCATTTCATCGCCATCGCTAATGAGCTCAGTTAGGTTTTACATAATGTGCACTTCTGTCAAACCGATTCCGGTGTTCAAACTCTCACTTGTCTATTGAGTTATTCTGCTTTTCTCACTCACACCATCAAGCGCCATTACAAGTCACACACAGATTGCTTCTGTATGGTGGATGACAGCAATAAACATAATATTGATTTCATTTCCCGTCTTTCTGGATGATTTAAGAAACAAGGGTCATACTTCTTGTCCACATTATGTCCGTGATTATCCTCTGTCTCCAGGGACTCTGCAAGCTTGGAAATTGCTTTAACGGAATCAAGCATGAGTTTGCAATCAAATCAGAATAGTGCAGTTTGACATGACAGGTGTGACTCCTCTTCCTCTGGCTGCCTGTTGTGGAAGTGCAAACATTTCATGCAAGAATAAATAAATAACCATTCAAGAATTACACACCCTGATGCCAAAGCGTCTTTGCCTGCACCATGTTTACATATAAGAAGTGAGGATGGAGTGACTGCACATGATGAATGCATACAGAGCGACAACAAAGGTATGAAAGTGATGCAGGCGACCCTTTTCCTTGCCAGTTAAGGATGTATGTCATGCTGCAACCTATTTGCCAGCCTATCCCGCCCTCCTAATTGCAGAGGCCACTGATATTTGCCGCTTTGGTTTGACCTTGCGGGTGAATACAACATCTGACGGGAATGAAACGACTGTCGGAGTGACATGAATGGAAAGGAGGCTGCTTACCTTGAGAGACGCGTTGTGGTCCCGTAACGTGAGGTGCCGTTTGCGCCTCCGTGTCTGCGCCGCGATCAGGCTGAGAGACCTGGCAACGATTGTGGAAAATCAGCCCAGTGTGGGTGACATCAAGCCACGCCTTCTATCAGAACACGGGTCTCTACTATACAGAGGTATCGATCATCCATAGCAAAGAGCAGAAACAAAGCGCACTGACTGACTGACTGACTGACTGACTGACTGACCGCAATGAGTCACCGTTGTACGGACTGTATAGGACGATGCTTATAAGCATTGCTTCATTGTCACAAGAAGTGGAGCTCCCCACAAAATGGACCTACACCCCCCCTGTGAGGGTTTGCTACATCCCAAAGACATGCAGGCTGAGGATGAGGCGTTCCAATAGTGGTGCAGAGAAACAAGATGAATGGGTGAACAGGGGGGGAGAGGATGAGGATGGAGGGTGAAGGCAACACCAGGAGAGGAGTTTTTCACTGCAAATGGATAAGTTACACATGTGTAACTATTTCTTTATAAATATGCACGAGCCTTAACGTTATTGTATTTTTAAAATTATGTATCGGATTATACACCAAGGAAGGAGTCAGAGAGAGGGAGGGAGGCAGAGAGGGGGGAGAGAGACAGTGAGGGGGGAGAGAGACAGTGAGGGGGGAGAGGGAGGGAGAGAGCAAGAGGGAGCGAAAGAAGGAGAGAGAAAAGAGGGAGGAAGGGAGAGAGAAAGAGAGATGGAGAGGGAGGGAGAGAGAGGGGGGAGGGAGGGAGAGAGAGAGATTTAATCCAATTCATTTTTGAAAGACTTCACTGGATTACAGCAGGGCTGTAATTACTCACTATTAGATGAGTACAAATACAGGGTCTCAATCTATTGTAAAGGAGGAAAAAGCATTTAGGAGGATTTATTTTTATTTCATTAATCTTTGCCAACATAATCGAGTTCACCGTTTCAGATGGATGCATCGCTAACAGGGAAAACAAATACTGTACAGATGTGGAGTAGATCTGCTGTGTGAATATCATCTTTATCCAGCAGCAGGACAAACACTGCTCCTCTATGATATTCTATGGATTCAAATTTGATTTCCCCCCCATATGTTAAAGAGAAAAACATGTCACTTATGGTGCTGGGAAACATCTGATGGCAGTCTTATTAGTCTAATTCCCAGATCACCCATAGGCTAATAGCTCAACACTGTTATTTTAATGTAAGTGAATGGTTTGGGGATTTCATTTTCAAATATAGCCACGGACTGAGACAGGGACTCCTCGTGCCATAATTATATGGGATAGACATGCTGCCTTTACAAGCCCAAAGGGACTGATTAGTTGAAGAGGCATACCCTGCCTTAATTACAGTTGGTGGTGAGTCTCTGGCTTGTGGAGCCAGTTTAAAGGAATTTGCACAACGTAAAAACATAAAAACAAACAAAAAAGACCCAGGCATTATGATTTGATTATATTTTTATTTATTTATTTTGAATACATGTAATGCTCGTATTATCTTTATTTTGAGTGAAAATTGGGTTTGTACACCAAATATTGTATGACACACAAAGAAAATTTCGAAAATCATTTATTTTTTATCACTTATTATTCTTTGACATTTAAGTTATATTGGTGATTTGCCATCATCGTGTGGTTATAATGGGAAAATAAATCGATAGCTGACAACACTTCTGTAGACTACAATACAGACTTTACTTTTTACTTTACTTTACTTTTCTATTATGCATGATGATGATGATGATGATGATGATGATAATGATAATGTTGATAATTTTATTGTCTTTTGATATAATCAGAACTGCGATGTCTGTATATCTCCGCATATATAGTTTTTAAAGTATAGACAGTAGAGGGGCTCGGAAGTTTACCAGCATGTGCAGTAGATGGCGCTGCAGCAACATAAAGAAGGCTGTTGTGGGGGTGTATTCAAGGACATCACGTTAACTAGCGCTCCCCATTTCAATGAACCAAGACTCTCACTATACATACGAAACATTCTCGCTACTCTCGATACTTCAGATACTTCATCCCACCAGGTGGGTTCAAATCATTTCAAGTCTGGGTTACATTTTTCACATCTTTTTTTCCTCTCCCTCCATTGTTTTATGTGTATTAATCTTCTCATTGATGCCTATTATAGAATACTCACTCAAGTAATCAAAGAATAAGGTAAGAAACGGTTCCTGTTGTAATTACTGTTGCTGGCACATCTTGACGTGTCGTATCCTAGGTAACATTAAGACTGGAGCGGCCTCTTTATAAATGTTTAAAATAAAATAAAAGTCCAAGCACCTATGTGCGGTCAGAAAGCGGTGCAGCCCCAATGTTTCCAATGAATACTTCATCCTATAAAAAATGCAAGAGTAGATTATTATAAATGCAAATATAACAGCGCTGTTGATGGGGAAATCGTTCCAATTCGCAACGTACGTGTGGACATGAACGCATCTCAGCCGGACTGTTGTCAAGAGAAACGCTGCGCACTTAGCCACACAGCGGAAGCTAATTGCTAGGTAGCTAAGTCAACTTTGGAATAATCTTCCGTCTGACAACCGCGTCTGCTTGAAGATAACAGTCAGTCAACGGTAACTTCCTTCTCTGATCAATATTAACACGTACATCTGTGTTAACGACTCACTTTGAGTTAAGACAGCCAGCTAGGTTAAACACGATGACTACCTGTTGTATGCGCCTTCAACTGTCACCCGGCAGTTATGACGTTAGCATAGTTGACTCAAATCAGTGCGACCGCTGTGTTAAATCTAAGGTAATGTAAACGTTTTAGTCTTAACTTTTAAATTTGAACAATGCCAAAGAGATGACATCGACTCATAGCAAGCGTTACAAAAGGCACCTAGTAGTCAACTGTTCGCTTTTGTCTGAAGTTAGCATAAATGCTAGCACGGTGCTATTGTTTTGGCTGTGCCTTCTTCAGCTTTGCCTCATAACGGTGCGAAGTTTGTCATTTGTGCGTTTTACTCCACACAACTACATGATCTGATCCTACTTCAATATACTATCAATTCATTTGCTTTCGGCTAAACGCACAGAATCGATTTAACTGATCCAAAGGCTGCGTAAAATTAAATCATCCCACAAATTTAGCTAAGCACAAACGTCTTTGTTTTCGTTACTTGTTATATTTGTTTTTTTTTAAACTAATACTTTACTTATATAAACCAAATCATATAGTATTTTATTCTACATTTTATTTATTTATTTATTTTATTTATTTTATTTATTTTATTTATTTTATTTATTTTATTTATTTTATTTTATTTATTTTTATTTTTTAAAAGGGATGTCAAATCATATTAAATCACCTTCACGTGGGGAATCTGCACATTTATTTAAATTTTGCACTTTTACTTCTGTGTTATTATTTTCTAATGTTTTTTTTTTTACTGTTACCTTTAATGCTGCTAGATCTATCGATCTAAAACAGTCAAGTTTTTTTCTCCTTTAAGTAATTGATGACTTGTTCCTTGTTTCCATGGTAGAAAATGCTGGGCCACATCTGGCAGTATTTCTATACATCCTACCTCAGATACTGGTTAAAATGGATCTGCAGACATCTAACCGGCACATGTGAGCTGCAGAGAATCTGCTCCGGACAGAGGCCCGGGGCAACCAGGGCAACAAAAGCAGGTGGGTTGAAATCATTTCAAGTCTGGGTTAGATTTTTCATTGCGTATCATTTTTTTCGCCTCCATTATTTTAAGTGTATTAATCTGCTCGTTGTCGCCTATTATAGAATACTCACTCAAGTCATCAAAGAATAAGGTAAGATATGGTTTCTGTGGTAATAATAACTGTTGCTGGCACATCTTGTCTTGACGTGTTGTATCCTAGGTAACCTCAAGACCGGAGCGGCCTCTTTATAAATGTTTAAAATGAATAATAAAAGTCCATGCACCTATGTGCGGTCAGAAAGCGGTGCAGCCCCAATGTTTCCAATTGCTTTCCAGAAGCTCCAAAGCCTCACTTAAATAAACTTTTCTGGTAACGCCGGGTTAACAGTAATGATGTCATGGAACAAACTTGAAGCAGTTGATGTCATCGAAGCTCACAGATTTACAGCAATGGCATCATACTTATACTTTAGTAAACTATACATTTCAGAATAATTAGGGTCTTATGGAATACGAAGTCATCTTTGGCTGTCCCAACCGTTCCAGCTGTAGTGTTTAGTTCTGTTTGTGACGCTCGCCATTGCTCCTGATCAAACTCCAAGGGCAGTGAGAAATAAGGATACAGAGGTATGGACATCTCTGTTTATCTAAATTCCAACATATGCAATGTTATTCCAGTATATATTAGATTTAAACCACATCCTAAATGACTAAACTACAAGGATTTGGCTTGATGTATAAAACATCTGAAGACAACAGTAATACTGCAGCACACAGGAAGTAGAAGCCAGTTTAAGAGCACATTTAGTTAGAACTGTAATTGTCAATTTGTGTGAATATTAATCTGGTTTAAAAAAAATAAAAGTTCTCAAGACGCTATATAGGCCACCAGCTCTGAGAAGGTCGGTACCCAGAGGTGGAGGGAGCAAAAGGTCACAGAAGAGCTGATAAGCCTGTCAAACAGTCTGATAACAGCCGGAGGCTTCTGACAAGGGAGTTGAACATACAGTTCAGCCTGATACACAGACAATAGGCCACTTTAATTTCCAATAATTTGTGTTGTTGGTTTAGGAGCAATGCGGCTAGATGATGAGTTTTGTAGGAGTTGACGAGGTAATCTTTTAACTCTGCGGGCCAATCGTAACAGAAACACCGTTGTTGCGTAACTCCTGCGCTATTCATTATCAGTGCAACTACAGTGTGTGTGTGTGTGAACTCTTTAATAACCTGTAAACCTAATCAGGCTGTCTTTATCTTTCACAGCACATGCCAAATCCTTTATGAAGTGATCACGTCACTTGTTGGTCATGTTTCTAGCTTGGTATGCGTTTTCTGTGTAGACAAACATGTTGATCCTCCTTAGTGTTTTCTGACTCTTGTGTGCTTTTGTTTTCTGTAGGTTTTAACAGCTGCGTTGCTAAGCACTGAGGATCATTTAGAGCAATGTGTGAATCAAATTATGAGAGAGAAGAAGATCAAACCTCAGAAAGATCCCATGTAAGGAAACTTCTTAATCTACCGCTTTGTTCAAACTTTTTATTTTGAACCTAATCATCTGTTTCATCTACCTCCTATTTTAGGTTCAAGGAAAGTCTGCACGTCTGTCTAGCGCAGATAACAGGATACAAAAGCCTGTATGTAAGTGTGGAAAACTTGAGAAAGGAAGTCTTCAACTCTGACAACGTGGAACATGAGACCATGCTTTTGAAGGTACGCGTTCCTGTTTCTGGATCCATACATCATAAAAAAGGGTCGACTGCAAATTCAAACTCAAGTCATTTCACATTCCACTTGCACCTCTCAGCCGCCGTCTCTGCATTCGCAGCGATGTAACGTAACTTTAAAATGGTGTATGTATGTTCTTTCAGCTATGGGACCTGTTGATGCCAACAGTCAAACTGGATTCTCGGATAACCAAACAGTGGGGCGAAATCGGATTCCAAGGAGACGACCCCAAGACTGACTTCAGAGGAATGGGACTGCTGGGCCTAATTAATCTTGTGTGAGCACTTACGCCCAATAACGATGAGAAATGTGTTAAAAAGAAGTAACAACTAATGTCAGGACACGTGAGGAACAACTTTAAGCTTTACTCTGTGTTCCAGGTTTTTCAGTGAACATTACACAGAGGAGGCTCGTCATGTGTTGTCTCACGCAAACCATCCCAAGCTGGGGTAGGTGGAACAGTCTGTCATACAAAATCCTTGTGTTTCTGTCACTACTGTGTCAGGAAATCCTTGTACATTCCATCACATGCACGTATTGCGACTGCTTTATATTTTCAGGTATTCATACGCTATCGTTGGAATCAACTTGACTGAGATGGCCTACAGTCTCTTGAAGAGCGGCGCTTTGAAACCTCATTTTTATAACACAGTGCTGGGGAAACCTGAACTGCAGCACTTTCATCAGCTATACTGTGAGTACGAGAGACGTGTGTTCCCTCTCCTGTACGGTTTTCCATCGCTGTACAAAAACAAAATGATCAGATCTTATCGGCTCATACATTCAGACGAGAGTCCTTAACCCTGTGTGTTTCCCCTCCTAGGTTACCTGGCGTACGAATTTGATAAATTCTGGGTGGCAGAGGAACCGGAGAGCATCATGCAGTTTAACTTCTACAGAGAAAAGTTCCACAGCCACATCAAGACACAGCTACAGGACCCACATGTGTCCCTCACATTGACTGTCTGTCCTAAAAACTAAAAACCAACCCCGAATACTCTGTGGCACCTTAATATTGTTTGATCACACAGAAGGAACCGAGGAGGATATTCTATCAACCGTTGGTTTCTCTTCCTCCAGAATTTGAATAATGAAATCCTCATGGTTGCGTTGTTTGTGTGTTGTTGATCTCACACTGGTGGTAGTCAAGGGTTCTATTATAGAGCACAAACCTACGAACCACCCCTATACCTCAGACGTGATCATTCCAGCGGTGAACGGCTCTTCCTCAAACTGCTAAAAAATCATCTGTAGTGATTAATATGAGGGTTAAGGAGTTTAAACTTCGAAAAAAAGTGGCTAACCATCGTCATTTCAAGAATCTTGTTTGTATTTATGTAATCAGTAACTGTTTGCGCACACATTGTTCCTGCTCAGGAATTTGATATTTATATCCAGAGTCCAAAACTTTGAATTACTTGATGTGAACACATAAACTCCATTTTCAGCGCTCAATCCCAGTGCTTGTCATTAATTATTGCAGTAGAACTCAAAATGGTCGCCTGCCTCACGTTTCATTCCTTTTTTTCCAGTATCCTTTGTTTTCTTGCAGTGATTTGATTTTTGAGGATGGTTTGTAATACCCTAACACATCTTGTTCGAAGTTAATAAAGAGACGTTTTGATGCCTTGATATGTGTGTGTTTGTGAAAGGGACACGGGAGAGAAAAATAGATTTAGGATTTACATATCGCATCTTTTCTAGTTGAAGGGTACCAGTGTTTAACATTTAAACAGCACAATTGTTTAAGCTGCCTGTAATTTATTGTTAGCAGTTGTAGAAGTACAGGTCTAAAATGGAACTTCCCTAAAGGAGAACATCATGTTGATACCGGCCATTCCCTCTTGTGTTTGGAACGGGTTTATTACGACAAATCATAAATACAAAAGATGCACATTTCACTTTATGCTGTAAGTCACGTTGACTTATGTTCAAATACAAGGTAGATTGTCCAATGTTCCTTTTTCTTGTTCTTCCCCACAGGGGGTGTGAAGATTGTTGAATAAATCAGAATTATCAATCTCCCATTCTGTTTCTTCATCGACGTTCTGTTCTGAGCGTGGAACAAGCTTCTCAGTCAAGCCAACGTGGAGAAAGAGCGTCTTCAGTTAGAGTCCTCCATCCTCTTCTTGGTGACCATCATGGCCCTCTTGATTTGCTCAAACGACACAAACATCACTACATTCCACGAGCCCAGTCGCAGGAATGAGGGCACAAATCTAGGAGAAGCAATACAAAGATTCAGCAGTTACAGGTTTGTAAAGTAGATGGTCTTAATTTGCCAATGCTTGCTCCTAAGATCCAGGTTTTCATGCTTTCAAGCTGTAATCCTATAAAAAGGAACGAAAAAGTTGCTTACCCTTTGTAGAAAGCGGTTGGTCCCTCTTTAGTCATCATGGTCCAGGAACAGTTTATAGCACTCTTGTACTGGCCAGGTGGTGAGTTCATGTACCTTGTTTTTACCACATCTACCGGTGAAGCAATCACCGTGGTAACAAAGCCAGCACCAAACGCAGACACAAAGTGGCACGGCAGGTTGTCTGTGGAAGAGCAGGATGGGATGAACACAGACCTGTGCACTTACACTACACATTGCTCTGTGCCAAACTGCTGCAGAAATGGTGTGGGCAGATTGTGCAACTGTGTGAATGGGGCATTATAAATCAGAGATAAATAATACTATTATTAACCACTGTATTTACAGCAAGCAGCAGAGGCAATACATTATGTTCTGTATCTGCATGTGTGTTCTGCTATCGCCTGGGGATGGATACAAAAGTCAAAGGGGCGAGAGGGTGTGTGGAATTCTGTCCAATCAGCTTGCTGCTTGTTGTCGATCCTGTGTGTGTGTGTGTGTGTGTATGTGTTTGTGTGTGTCAGCGAAACTCACCTGACATCAACTTGTGTCTAAGAAGTGCTTCCTTGATGAGATCATATGTAACCAACTCTGTACAGTTGACCAACGCATTTCTGGTGATATTAGGTAGTGTGCCTGGGGAAGCCATGGGATTGAAACAGAAAACACAAGAATAATGAATGACTTAACTCTTGCCTTTGTAAATCCATGACGTAGCACCTTCATGGTATGAACCTTTGAATATCTTTATTGGGAATCTGCTTCCTAAACTGCACCTTTCCAGAGTCCACGCATGCCCTCATTCTGGAAGATGTGTTTATACGCCTGCATGGTGCCGTTGTAGCGCCGCGCTACCCCATTCAGGTTCATCTGGGCCTGGAATCGAACCTTGACCACGTCGGTGGGCTGAGCAAAGGACACGGCCATGGCCCCCGTTGTGCAGCCAGCCAGAATACGAATCAGTATACTCGCGTCTGGAAGAGGTTTGAGGCAGAGCAAATGAGAAATGGCCTTTTCAATAGGAAACTCTTTGTAGGTCAAATGTTGACTAGAATCATAACCTCTTACTGTCTGCGCCCCCAGTGTAGAAATTCTTGACATTGTCATAGAGGCCGATTCTGATGGAGGCGAAGCACACTTGTCGTTGTAGCCCAGCGACGAGCCCATTGTACAGAGACCTGGGCCCCTCTGTGCGGATCATGGTGCTGATGGTCCCAAACACCCCTCTGTAGCGGATATCTTTGGCTGCTTCTGCTGCTTTCTTCTCTCCCTGAATCTTAGGGGGTCACAGATTGAACACAAAGCTAAAACCAACTGTCCAAGACGAACACAGAAACTCTTCAGACTAAAGAGTGCAATGACATCGGATTGGATGCTTCTGATGTGGTGAAGTGTGGCTCAGTGGGTAGTGCTTCCGCTTGGGAACCGGAGGGTCGCCGGTTCGAGTCCCTGCCGAGGTGCCCCTGAGCAAGGCACCGAACCCTCAATTGCTCCCCCCTCTGCGAAGGGTGGTACTGTAATGTAAGTCACTTTGGATAAAAGCGTCTGCCAAATGATCGTAATGTAATGTAATGTTGTGTGGTCCAATTATAGTAGGTAAAGTCACAAAATAATTAACTAGATGCATAACAATAAGCAGTCATCAGAGTTAGATAGAGTTTGCGAGACTTGATTCTTCATGACTGAGACGGTACCTGTAGCCTGACTTTGGCTGTGTCCAGAGGGAACGTGACCAGGTCGGCTATGCAGGCTGCAGCTCCAGCACTGGCCATCTTCACCGCCAGTGGAGGGGGAACGTCTGAGGGTTTAAGTCCCACCATGTTTCCTACTACTGGAGGTGGCAGGGTCGCACAAACACAAGGAAACACAAACACACACACACACACACATGCATAAGATCATAAAATACTAATAAAAAATATTTTATCAATCACTGTGGGCTGAGAATCAAAGTGCAGCTCGATTGATGATTTCCAAACTAACAGTGACACTTACATCGTCTAAAGTAGTAGAGTCCTTTCGATCTGTAGTTGTTAATTATGATCAGATTAGACCAGGCTATAATCCATAAAGCGTCCCACTCCTGAGAAAGGGGAGATGCATCTTTTGCTCTGCATTTATATATTTTCTGTCTGGCTTCTTTATGACTTCCACAGGGAGGCGTTACTCTGTGTACAGGAACTCGGGTCAAATCAAAGTCCATTCTCTGTAACTAAGTCAATGTTCAATTTACCCTACAGGACAGACACTTTTGAGAAAAACAACTATTTCTCTGTTCTGGTCTGTGGTTGTAACTTACAGTATGTCTCGTCATAAAATGTTTGGTATCTTTTCAAAATGTCTACAACATAGTATGGATTTAGATTTTTCATGCATTCAAAAAATTCACGTTCTAGATTATTTGTATAGTTGTACTTGTCACAGACTCAAAGTTAAGTATTTATTTCCAATTATATTAAAGTTCTCTTGTCATAGTACAGTACTATTATCAGAACTTTGGGGCTTGGCTTTGTTCTCAGCTAATGACACAAAGGGTGTGTGAACAATAAGAAAGTGCTTGAAACTGATAGGCTCCTCAGAAATCCATAGTCTAACACCATCCTACCCTTTGACCTTTGTTTTGTTGTCAAATTTGTGCTGATGCCTTCATAGACGGTTCGGCTGTCTTTTTCCTCACGTGTGCAGACGTGGACAGTACTGAATAAATACTGGTAGAGTTTAGGTGGGAGACTTTTGACGTGAACTTGTAACTGAAGTTCACAGATAAGAAACCTACGTCACACAATGTTTGACCTCAGCTGTTTGGTTGCACTGGTAAGCATTTCGTAACAGGGTTCCCTTATACCGATCGATGCAGCCGACCATCTCAAAGAGCACGAAAGCCCTTACATTTAGATATCAGGATTAACATTAACATAAACAAGACAGTCTTCATTTTGTCCCATAATCTTCTCAGTAATGTATACATTAGCAATTACATTACAATTGTAGGTCTAGTAAACTCTGCTTGATAGGAGGAACCTGTGATTGTATTAAGTGTCTGAATCAGTATTTCTGAGTCACTAATGTATCTACAGCCAAACACATAGATGCCAGAATGTCTCAAACACAATATCTGGCAATTTGGGAATGACTTAACAGTTTTCAAGGAACAGAGACTGTCCATTCAGCCAAATAAGACGTCACCATACCATTATTGAAATCAATAACTATTAGAAGACAAATAACATTGCCATAAGCAAGTGCTGGATATGGCGAAACCTTACGAGGTGATGAAGAACAGGACTGATTTCAGTTCTAAAATATGAGAATGAGAGAAAGAGACGGGGACAGAGAGAGAAAAGATTAACACCTCCAGTGTCTCTAGATTCACACTACTCACTGTCACTTATCTACAGGGGTGCCTGCAGGATAGACACCAAATCAGTTTATGCCTGATTTACTCTCAGGCTGGGCTGTGGAAGTAATTGACATTTAATATACTGTGTCAGAGCAGTGAACAGTGAATAACTATTACTGCTACTATAATTGTTGATTCTCTATATTCTTAACGATAATTAATTGTAAAAGACACAAACTTGCATATGAAAGGAGCGACTGTCTCGGTGTCTTGCCTCTTTTCTCCAGCAGATGGCAGTGACTGATCAAAGTAAGAAGCACTCCCAATACTGTGCGGCAGAGAATTGTAATTTTAATTCCATGAAGTGGTACACAATGCATCAGAACCCAGTGTGTGTAAACATCTGGATATTTAAAATGAAAATTATTTACAACAACATAAAAACAAAGTAAAAAAAATGCACAGGGCAAAGACGGATATTAACATTTTTGTTAAAACAAAGTGAGTCAGGAGTGCAGACAACAATGCAAAAGGCAGGCAAAATACATATTGGTGAACTATAGATGCTGTAAAACTTTACCAGCTTTTTTCAAAGTGTGCAGGGTCTGTAAAACTGTTTTTTTAGTGTAACATCATTTCTTGGCACACACAACTGCCTTTAAATTCCTCAACCATCAGACAATTGTTGGCATAACAGTCATGAAAAAAACCTGGAATTATTGGGAATTTGGGGCTCGACTGTCCTGAAAGTCATGTTAGCTGTGTGTGTGTGTGTGTGTGTGTGTGGGGGAGATGTACTACCAAAGGAAAATATTGAGCTTGAAGGGCAGGTAGTTCATAAAATAGCAAACGACCAGTCAGTGAGGTAATTTGTTAAACTTTTCACAGCATTGTTTTTTTCTCCATACCAATATGAGTTGAAAAACTGAAAAAAAACTAAATTAGCAGCAAATTGAAGTGTAAAGTAAGGAAGCAATCATTGATGATCATACAGTACATAGACGATCAATATCCCAGTTGGGAAATGTATTGAATCCGTGGACGTTTACCTCTACATATCCTAAGAGTACTAGAGATTACAATATCGACACCTATGCATAATGTCTTATAAAGTAGAGCTACTACATGTACACACTGATTTCTGAGCAAAACCGTTATAATAATTTCCTGTTCTCTCTTATTTGGACGGAACCAAATTGATTGTTACAATAAAGGTTGTTCACATCTGGTAAAATACATTGTTATGAGCAGTTTTGGTCACATTCATTCATTCAATCTGTTATACACAAACATTTAGGGTTTGATTTCCCAAAGACAGGCACTCTCTTCTAAAACTCAGTGAGACATGTTCACACCAATAACTGGTTGATAATCACGTTATCGTAGTCTTTGAAGTCTCTTTTGTGGCTTCAGCCAGATAGTGAGATCTCATAGTCACTAGTGGACAGCAGGGGGCGCCCTACTTTGCGCACGTTCTTGGCATTGGTTATGCGAGCTGCTACCTCCACGGGCTTCTCAAAGTACTGCACCAGGGCGTGCTCGGTGAGCACGGAGGCCAGGAACTGCTCGAAGGTGATGGCCCAGTCTTTATCGATGCTGGTGCTGTGGGGCAGCCCTGCTCTCTCATGGGGTCCAGCACCATGCGGCCTGTTGCTTCCGACGCCGTCTGGCCCGTTGTCGCTGCGCACCAGCACCGTGTCGTCTGCAATGTCCTCGCACTGCAGCTTCTCATCCAGCTCGTGGGAACCTGCGCTCAGAACCGAATACGATGACATGGACGTGTCATCTTTGGTTTCATCGTCAGATATCAGCATGGCGGAGGACGTTCCTGTGTCTTTGGGCGAAGAGTCCTCCAGCTTGATGTCTTGCAGCTGCTCACAGTCTTCGTCCCCTTTGCCGTCCTCAAAGCAGAGCTTGTTGTCAAATGTTTCTCCTTGGTCACTTCGCTCAAACATTTCTTCGGGACCTGCGTGGCCGCTTTGTTGGCTCGGCTCAGATTTAAGCTCTTGGTCAAGGTCTTTTCTTCCAGAACAGAAGAGCTTTCCCACCTCTCCCATTTCCAGCAGCAGACTGGTGACCGTGGCGGTGGCGTGGTAGAGCTGCTGCTCTGCAATATCCTCGCTGAACATGCTGTAGAGCGACTTACAAAGCTCAATGAATTGGCTCTGAGGGAGACAGACACAAACGGGGTTAATGATGGCTCTGCACATGTTCACTGACACTAGGGTGCAGCAGATAGAAGCTAACCTGGTTGAGCTTGGGGAGGTCTTTTGTGTTTTCAAGTTTAGGTTTGGTCTCCTGGTTCCACAGTTTCAGGTAATGGCGGTAATCAGTGGTGTTGAGCTTCTTCACTGTAATCGTTGTTAAAAATTAATCACAAATGCAAACTCAATTATGCTTCAATACAGTAAGACCAAGCAACCCACACCTTCCTGCTAAAGGAGAGATTTACAGATGAACACATTTCACACTTACACAATTAGATCTTTTTTTTTTATAGCAAATGTGATGCAAATGTTGCTTACCTTTCTCAGTCTTAAATGTAACTCGGACAAATCCATCGTCCTTCTCACTTCTGCACTTTGAGTCGTGACCTGCCAACAAGACGGTGGAAGATTTACTAATGCATTCCTGCCGCTATGTCAATCCCACCGATATTAAAAATATAGGTCATGCTTGTGCAAATACGATAAAACAACATTTCTGGGCCATCAGGTAAACAACAAATGACTCTAAATCTCAAAAATGAAACAAGGTATTGCACAAGACAAAGAAAAATGCCATTAATAATTATAATTTAACCACATAAAAAGGACAATCTATCTATTGGTGTCACAGTGGCTCCAGGTTGAGGTTTCTTATAATGAGGCGTCTTATCTTATAGACAGCAGTTGCTTTTATACCAGAGCACCGTTCTTAATAAAGACAATATCTGAAAACAACAATGAATAAATACTGTAAATAAATGTAACGCTATCCTCACCGATGGAAGTTTCTGGCGTGATGTCTTCAAAGAAGTACTGCGTGGCCTCGAAGGCAGAATCTGGCTCTTCCTGTTCTTGAGTGACTTCTGGAGGGAAATCAAATTTAGAGTTTCATTTAGCTGCTTTTTTTTGCCATTTCAGTTTATGCAAATTCTCATGAATGATACAATGACAAAGTGATGATGTTGGAAAAAGGAGAACAGATTTAGTGAAGGCTTAGTGCTGGTTTTGCACTCTGTTCCGAGTGCTGAATCAGCTCATTTTGCTTTAACAATGTTCACTGGACTGTCATACGTTTATACTACGTCAGACACAATCTCAAACTAAATGTAAAATACAGTATTAAAACCAGAAGTATCTTACACATCACAGAATCCTGAAGAACCGATTTGCGCACAGAGGTGAGATAATATTCATTCCTGTCCGCCTCTTGTTAACACATTTTTGTGAGCCATCTCTGAACATCACAACATCTGCCGACTGCCACTACATTCCATGCAGACTCACCGGGTAAGACGTGCATCTTGTAGAGGACTTTGAGCTTCTCTGTGAGGTCTCCATGGCACAAAACACCTACAAAACATCCGACGTGAGCGTGGCATGACAGCATCGTGTGTCTGCAAAACAATTGGGTGTTGGCCTTCCGATGGCCTGCAAATCGTGACTCTTTCATTACTTACTCAGGCCGCTGATGAATTCGCGAAAGTTGATGAGGGCGTCTCCGTTCTGGTCAAGGAGACGGAAGAAGCGGATGGCCAGGGGGCTCGCCTGGGTGCCGTTGGCCCAGGGGAACAGCAGGTTGAACAGGCCTTTGAACTGCTCCACGTCGATGCGGTACTGCTCCAAATACGGCAGGCTGGGGTCGTGGCGCTCTGTGGGGTTACTGCTGCCGCCCCAGTAGCAGCTGGTCAGGTGCTCCGCCTGCAGAGGAACAGATCAGTCACAAAGGGATCTAACAAGTAAGTGCAGAACTACGGCTCCATTTAGATGGGGGAAGATTATATGGCTTAACAAACTAAATATAGTCATTATCATTACTGCATTCCATTTCTACAGCATGTTAAGTGTATTTACACCGTGAACTGGTGTTTGGGAAACAATTTCATGCTTCAATAACCTGAATCATCATGAACAGGGTGTCCATCAGTGCGGTGGAAGATTAATCTTTGCTATTGTGCTGAGGGCAAAACAACATCTTGTAGTAGCTTAATGCCGAGGCAGTGGGTGACTCATCATTTGTAGGAATAAAAAAACAATGCTTGCAGTTCCTGCCTGCCCTTCAGTTTTACTGCGGTAGCAGGAAGGAACTGGAGGGACACAAAAGTGCTGCCGGAGAGAGAAAAGGCGCTTAGACAACAGCCCACTGACTTAGACCGTTGCTCACCTTGAAGAGTACGAAGAGCTCCTCCAGTTCATCCATAACGAAGGCCGTCTCCGTTACAATCGTCCTGACCTGCAACGCCACAGGGTTACATTCAACCAGAATAGAGAGCATGAGCGTGAAGGGAAAACACACAGCAACAGCTATGGTGTGGTGCTTTCTTGCAGGACGTCCTCACCACGTTGCGTTTAGTTGTGTCCTCAATCGTCTGGATGACCCTCAGTCTCTGTTTGAAACGCATCTGCTCGATCACATCTGCACGGATGGAGCCAAATTTCTGATGCAAAACGTGAGCGGGAGACAGAGAGAAAGAGAGAGAGAGAGAGAGAGAGACAGATGTCAAACTAAATATGTAATGCAGTCACCACCTATTAGCCTTTCTGAGTGACCGTCGTCACATGAAAGCTGCTTTAACACATACATAGATGATTACCTCATAAGAGCTGCGGACCAGTTTGAAGATGTCCACCTCTGGATGGGGTTCTCCGTTGTCTGTCAGTAAGGAGTGCAGGTGGGGGATGGGAGGGAGCGTGCTGTCCTTATTGGTCACACTGTCCAGGTACCTACAATGCACACAAATGAAACATATGGAATCAAAACATTGTGTTTTACAGGTAGGATAGTTCTGTCACTGATTGCGGAGACGTCAGATCATGGTATTCACCTGCCCAGCACGGTCATGGCTTCGCCGTCGTCCTTGCATCCGAGCAGCTGGTGGATGTTGGCGTGCAGCACAGAGAGCGCCAGCTGGAAGATGACTTTGATGCCGTCGTAGAAGAAGCAGTCCACCACCACCACCGCGCTCTCGAATGGCATGACGGACAGGAAGAGGGTGAGGAACCACGAGAGGGAAATGGTGGAGATGACCCCGAGGTCCTGCATGCAGTCGTACAGCTGGGGAACGTACTCGTGGGCCAGCTCCTCGAACACCCCCTGGTCAACCAACGCGCCTACGGA
The DNA here is from genome assembly GCF_046128005.1 of Genypterus blacodes. Lineage (NCBI taxonomy): Eukaryota > Metazoa > Chordata > Actinopteri > Ophidiiformes > Ophidiidae > Genypterus > Genypterus blacodes. The sequence goes on along the minus strand of NW_027466852.1, from coordinate 2,108,317 downwards.
AGAGAGGGGGATGAAGGGAGCGCAAAAGCAAACCGGACGACCACTAAACGGATTCAAGCAGGTGCACACACACTGACCTACGACCCGGGTGTTGTAGTAGTCGGGCAGCATCCGCTCACACAGAGCCACCAGCAGCCAGAAAGCCTCCTCTTCTTTAGAGTAAAGCAGCAACACAGACGTCACGATATTCATGGCCTGTGGTTTGAGGGGGAATAAAGCAGACAAGGCCAAAAACTTTGTGTGACATATTGAACACGTGATGCTGAACAGTCCGTGGTGTGTCTTCATGTGTGTGTGTACCTGACAGTAGCCGATGTTTGGGTTTCTGAATGCATATGCGGTGAGGACCCTGCGGAGGGCAGCGATGCCCATCTCATTCTGAAAGGCTGGGTGCTCAGGGAGCGAGCGGTGCAGATCCCTCTCAATCTCCTCCGTCGCCAGGTTGTACTTGCCCATCGACTTCTCCACCAGGTCTTCGTAGTATCCCGGATGGGTGGCCATCTCGTTGATTGCACCTTTACACACACACACACACACACACACACACACACACACACACACACACACACACACACACACACACACACACACACACACACACACACACACACACACACACACACACACACACACACACACACACACACACACACACACACACACACACACACACACACACACACACACAAGTTATTAGTAGATTTTTAGATCTCTTTTGTGATGATAAGGTTGATATTAACTATTTCATAGTACCAAAACTACCAAACCACCATCCCCCTCCATCGTGAAAGCAGCTCATCTTTTTGTCATCGTTTTATTTGATAGCAAACTGAAAAGCTGAAATATCTGTGTGAACGTGCCGTCAGAAGCGACAGCATGTTCACACAGTAGTTACATGCAGGGTTTTGTCTTATGCACGCTCCTGTTTCATCATCATTACCTCCATTCAGACAATCTGTTCATCTGCAGCTGTTTGCTAGCAGGATTATTCACCTTAACACCCTGAGCTGATTTTAATTACACTTTGTGACTTCACGGCAAACGATTTGGTGAAGCTCGGGATCTTCAAACAGTGTTTTCCAAATTTGTGTCAATTTCTTAAAAGAATAACCTCCGCTGTTTCACTTGTCACTCCAAGAGAAAATGTTACACAAGATCTAGATATGATCATATTTAACATCTCATTGTTTTTATGTGTTTGTGTGTTTATCTTCTGTTGCCGTTTCTTGCTGCACGACTGCAACTGCCCCTCTGGGGACAAATTGAGAGTTCAGCTTGACTTAATGATCTCTATGAAAACAACCAGGCTTATTCACGGTGCAGTTTGGATCTGGATACAGAGAACTAACAAATAAAACAGTTCGATCCTATCCCAATATTTGTGTTCATCATTGTATGGGAGGATGGCTGCCACACAGTAGGTTAAGTGTTCAAAGCTCAGATTACATTGGGAAGCTGCATACCTCAGGACGGATGACTGCAAACAGGTTTCTCACGTTTAGTAAAAGTCGCGACACAAGTGAATATATAAATAAACTGTGTACTCTATGGGAGTGTAAACAAGCTCGTGGAATACAGGTTAAGTGTGACTCAGGTAAACGCGTGACTCTGGCTATGACAACGGCCAAGCCTGCAATATGTGGGTCACTGGGGATGGAGGGAGGAGCTGTTTACCCGCAGCTCTGCTCAGGTGCAGGGAGCAGGATTTTGCATGACGGGGCTTGTGTGTATCCGAGTACGTGGCATAATGCATGGAGTAAGATGGGACGTCTCCACATAGTCCAGACCTTTGGACCCACTTATCTGATATATTTCCAACTACAGAAGTCTGCTGTCAAATCACACCTGCTTCTAAAGTGTGAATAGTGCAGTGTGTTTATTTTCGGCCTCCCCGGGTGTTTGCTCACCAGAGAAGAGCAGCCACAGATCCCCTCTCATGCTCTCAGGAATTCCCTTGAGGACTAGCTCCTTTGTCTTCTCCGTGCGGTACATACACACCCCCTGTCCGTACTCGGTAAAGTGGTTCTTCCACGCCTGCTCCTTCAGGAACTCCTTAGCCTGAGGACACACAGCAACATTTCCATGACGAAAGGAAAATTACCCTACATCATGTTGTAAACAAGGGATGGAAAGTCATAGAGTGTATTAAATAAAAAAAAATAGCTACTATAGATGATTACATTTCAGAGATAGATATGGTTTTATTTTTGATAGTAGTAGGTACTTGTTACTTTGCAGATTCAGATTTTACATTCAACATAAGCTCAAAGGAGGAGTTGCTGGTTAAAAATATTCTATTTGTTGACACAATCCATTTTTCAGGGATGGTGAATTCACTCAGCCTATCCTGTAGAGAAGGTCGTGATTATGAAACTGATGTGAAAGCGTCATCACATCAGACGCTTGTAATATTGAATGGTTCGAGACACACTTGACCTCGCTCACCAGTTTGGGGTTGAACTCCTCGGGCGAGCGGCGGCGGTACATGGTCATGAGGGCCTGCGTGGCCGTGGGCACGCTGCTGTCATTCAGGTTGAACTGACGCTCGCCCTCTGAGCTCAGGCTATGCTGTGGACTGCTGGAGAGCAGGGACCCCTGGGAGTACACCTGGAGGGGAACGCAACGCAATTGATCAGTCACCAGGAGCATCTCAAGGAACGCCACCACTGTCCACTCCACTTCATATCTACACCTCAAAAACAATAAAGTGAGAAATGAAGACGCGCCGAATGGTTCATACTTCATCATCCGAGCTGTTGAGGCTGCTGGTGAGCTCCTTCTCGAGGTAGATCTTGGAGGTGGTCTGCTGCAGGAAGTCAGAGATCCTCTGGACCAGGAAGTCTCTGTCTTTGAGGTTAGCGAACAGGAAGGTCATGCGGTTCTTGGTGCTGATGGACAGTGGGCTGGGCAGCACATTGGAGCTGTCTGCCTTCTCTACAATGGTCACCTGGACAATGGAGGACATAAAACATGAATTCATTCATTACAAAACAAGTTTGCATAATGAGGCTTTTATTTTGCACCAAAGGGTTGTCTAAATTATTATAGATTATGAATCAGTGCACTGACTGGCTGGCAGTATCTCTATTTTACTGGGTTTTTAAATCATGTTACCCACCTGTTGTATGAAGACATCTCTTTTTTGAAATTGTCTCACGCACAGCGGAGACGTATTAAACTGACACATTTCCTTGTACAGGATTAATGATAATTCAATTGAATTTCTCTGCCGTCTTGAGGAGGCAGCACAAGATGTGCATTTATATTGAGACATTTAGACCGTGACCTTGCGTGTGTCGTATTCATTAATGTGACTGCATTAAATTCAGACCTCTGCTGTGTGAGAAGAGTTATGGGTGCGGTTCTTGTTGCTACTCGGACAGATTGCTGACACGACTTTTATGCAATTTCTTTTTTTCCCAAGCTGAACGCCAGCACAGAAAATTACCAGAAGATTTATGAAATGAAGTTCACACAGAGGTCTGAAGAATGTCACAGCCAGCAGTGCCACATTATTCAAACCGCAATGAGCAGCTGAGAAATGTTAGAATGGGGCAATTTAGTCATGTAAGAGCAGTGTGAGGCAGCGTGGATAAGCAGCTTTGTGTTCAACAGCACGTAAATAACATCTCTAATGGAAGAATCCACCACGCGACTTGACAATTTGGGGTTTGCATAATGCGCCTTTCAGCAACTGAATGTAAAAAAAAAAAAAGAAGGCACAGAGAACTATTCACATCCCAAAGCCGTTTCTTTGTGCATCGTTCTGGAGCAGACGAGTAGCGACCCACAATCCTCTGCAGCGAGTGGTTCGTATGACGCCTATTATTGCAAAAGCTCCCATCTCTCAAGGTGTTAATAAAGCAGGTGGAGACGACGGAGACATCTCACCTCGCGTAAGGGGATGATGAGACTGCACAGGGTCTCCTCCTTGCTGGTGAAGCAGATGTAGTTGGTGGAGACAAACATCTGTCCCAGGATGTGCATCTTGTTAAAGGGCGTCCACAGGGTACAGTCTGTGTGCCCATCCAGTTTCTCATCTTTGGGCAGGCGGAAGAGAGCTCTGTAACGCTCGCTCTTAGCTCTCGCATCCAGGTCCCTGCAACGCATATCAATTAGATTAGATTGTTTATGTCTTATTATATTATCATTTACAGTATAACCATGTGAATATACTCCTACAGCTCTGCATGGGGGGGAAATGATCCTTTTGTTATGAGTTTGCCATCAGCGTGCAGTCATGTGGATTTATTTGTGACCTTGCACATTAATATGAATGTGTATGCATTTATATGTATTGTTGTTAATAGTGTCATGCTTTTCTTTAGTTACATAAGTCATAGGTTTGAGTTGACAAGAAATTAAAGCAGCGATTGTTCCAACTCCTGTGCTGAGCTTCAGTTCTTGCACATCGTGTTTTCCTCCGACACATCGTCAGCCTCCATTCTGGCTACGCTCGTGGCGCCGCAGTCTTTGCATCATCATGTGTTTAAATTATAAAAGGCAAAGTGGTAGCGTGCCGAAAAGAAACTCTCTGTACAAGTGTTATGAACAACTATTATGCAACCAAAAGGACTTAATAGATGCTTTCATCTCCAGGCAAAGAAAGCAGTGCGAGCACAGAAAGCCCTTTCTTTCATCATGTAAATAGCTGGGAGTGAAATTAGCGGGCACTTAAAACAATAAAACCAAAACGCGCATCATTGTTTCTTTTAACGCACTGTCCTTGGGGTACTGATCACAAACAACTCCCAGCTATTACATCTACCACAACACATCAATGTTGATTCTACCGTATGTCATAAAAAGCATTTATTATTGATGAGCATGAGCGTTTGTGCGGTCCTCACCTCTTGAGTGCCGACACTTTCTTGGGCGATTTCTTCTTGAGCTTGGGCAGCGAGCGGTCCTGTTCGAAACCTTTGTTGTCCAGAAGCTGGCGCATGGCGATGTTGGCCAGCTGCTCCGCCAGCTTGAAGGTCTCGTTGATGTTGAGGAAGACAGAGAAGACGTGCTCGCCGCCGCGCGTGCTCACTTTGATTGCATCGGGCAGCAGGAGGGTGGCGCTCTTCTCCAGCTGGGTGATGTCGGCCCAGCGCACCAACAGTTTGGCTGAGGGCAAAGAGAGACGCCATCAAGGCGGATATGTCAACAACATCAATAAAGACTGAGGGAGCTCAAAAACAAAGGGGATGTGTGCGCAGTATGTCTGACCTTCTTTTCCTAGCAGGTAGGAGTAGAAGCAGATGTGGTTGATGCTGACATAGAGCCATCCCTGGCGCGGCACCTTGCCCTTCCAGTAGCTGCAGGAGTAATAGTTAACCAGCTTCTCCTCGTCAGGCATCCCGAACAGCCGGCGGAACTTGGCGCTGGCCTCTTTGAACTTGTCTGTGTCGTCGTCCTCTTTGACGTCGTGGTTCTTGTTGAACTCTGCTATGATTCCCTGTGGTGAGAGCGAGATCGTGACGAGTCGGTGGGAAAACACAAATTGTGACGGAACAACCAGTAGAGTTGTGTGTATTTGAAAATAAAGGTCATATTTTTCGTCTATATGGCAACAACTGATTCACATTTACAACTATGCACTTGTTATTGTAGTGAAACATCCTTTGATTAACTTTTATAACTGCAAATATTATATGTTCTTTTGATGTAAATAGTACAATGAATGGCCCTTTAAAATGGGATAATTCACATCATCCATCTTGTCACCGTGCAATCATTAGTAAACAAGCCATTAATTTCACCTTAAATCAACATTTTTTCAGAAGGTAGAAGCCTTTAGACCACATCCAAAGTTACCTGGACTTTTCCTTTGACAAAAGTGGTGATGTCGTTCTCATTCTCAAAGATGGAGAGAGTCTGCAGCAGGTTGTGTTCCAGCCACTCCCAGTGCTCTGTGATCTCCTTACGGGAGGTTCCTGCAGAGACCACAAGGAGAGGCAGAGCCAGAGTGTGTTTAGTTAACAGGGTAATGCTTAGTGAGGAGTGTGACTGTTTCTGAAACGAGCGGCATAGAATCTGGATCTTAGCTGCGGCAATATAAAACTGCTCTATTCTGAGAAATTCCAAAGATAAATGTTCTATTTTGAAAAGATGGGATTATCAGCAGCAGAGCAGCTTGGCGAGTTGAGAATAGCTCCCTAAACCCGAGGAGCCACGTTCAGGACAGTGTGACCAGCCAGCATACGTTAAAATGTCACTTTGTGCCACGGGAGAAAGCGGCTGCCATCTGTGAGTGAGCCGCCATGGCTGAGCACTGCTGCAGCCTGGCTGTCAGTCAGTCGGCGCAGTTCTGCTGCATTAGCCAGACTCCTGCCCTCTCCTGTGGGCAGAAGGCAGAGGAGCAGGGAGGGGTGGAGCAGGAAGGCAGAAGGATCCCTTACTGACGTCCATTTCAGGCAGCGAAAGACGGGCACAGTTGCATTTATTCGGTTCATAGAAAATTAGACACGTGGTCGTGCAAAAGTCCGAATCATACCATATCTTTCATAAAGGAGAAACTACAAACAAGTGCAAAATGTGGCACGCAAACAACAAGAGGAGAACATAAAGCTATAAAAGCCACATCTGGGCTTTGTGACCCAGTTTGGTTGTTTTTAACCTGAATGTGCTGCGTCAAGACACATCATCACTGCTAGCTGATGAGTTTTTATATTCAATAGTACCAGATCAATGAAGGGGCCAAACGAGTGCATCCAACTGCGAGTGTAAATTACAAGCACAGATTGTCTCCCCAATACCCAAAAACGTGTTTATACACAGTCTGGATCTCACCCTACTTTGAAAACCAGTAAATGGCTTGAAATCATAATCTACATGCGAGGGCTCCCTCATGAGACCCATCTCTGTAATCCTGCCCTTTAAAGCCGCCGGGGCATGATGTAATGTGCAGCATCCACAGACTAACATGGAAAAAGGCAGGATGTGGGAGATGTGTTACATATAAGATGGGGGGAGGGGTAACAAACACAGAGGGTCCTTTCCTGAAACAACACCTAAGCTGTGTTACTGATGAGTGTGAGTGTGTTAGTTAGTATAAAGCCATAATAGGGGATCCACAGAGTTAATAGGAACTTTGTGGCGAGCTCTTATCCACGCAGGGTCACGCTCCTGGAGTTCAAAGTAGAGGTTAAATGTCACATACCATGAGCGATGATCCAGTAAACCAAAGAGTCAGGTGTCTGGTAGAGGATCCTGTAGGGGGCCACTCGAGCGCTGGAGTCCAGGACCACATCCAGGGTCCCCACGAGCAAACCTGCCAAAAGCCCCACAATACTGATGAGTATATCGTGCTTATCTAGGCAGAATATAAAGCAGCTAAATGATTTAATGTCACAGGCTTATGCTTGAGAAAAGGAGGTATTGTAGTTTGGACTGGATGTGAACAAATACCCTTTAGGCTTTATTTACTGTTCTTCTTTACTCTTTTTGTTCATGTCTTCCATGAAAAACAATGAGAGCCATGTGAGTTAGAGGCTTTGTTTGATTCCTAGTGTGCGTTACGCGATATGAGCCGTATCGCGAGTGTGACAAACGATATCCGACATGCTGCATTTCACACACTCCAGTCATTAAAGCAGAACAGAGGAGAGGAAGACGTCCATCAGCACAGAGCACAATCAGCCTCTCAAAGAAGATGGAGTCACCTGATAAAGAAGAGCGCTGATCTAACTTAATAATGACAATCACAAGCTTGAACTGATGATCGCTACAAAACCCCTGCTTGTGGCTTTGAACTTCCTGGACACCATCAGGCCACGAAATACACTTCCCCAAAAACGGGAACCTTGATGCGACTTAATCAAGAAACTATCACACACACATACACACTGGTGACACTACAGCTCTTCGGGGAGAGTACAGTATGAGTCACACAGTGAGGATGATGAGGAGGTGGCGTCCGACCGAGCGAGCGAGGGAAGTTACAGTATTTTCATAGGAAACTAGTCTGAGAAATGAATATGAAGAAGTATATCTGTCTGATCCAGATTTCTATCCTTGCTGCGCTCTTCTCCGTCTTCCTCAAAACCTTGTATTCCGTTCAGCTTCCTCCTCATCAGTTCCTATGCAGGCAACAAACAATGCGAGTGTAAGAATAACAAAGACATATGAACACAAAGTCCGACCCCATTACCAAAAGGCTCAAAACCAGATTCCACTCAATGATTCAATATCGTCAAATTAATATACAAATGCAGTATTTGCGCTTCTTGTGGTACAAACCAGTGAAAACCTGTAATATAGGATGGCGGCTGAACTCCCTGTATGACTGTGTGCACTGAGGTTTAACGCAGGAAACGCACAGTAAGTGTTACGTACAGTAAAGGAGACCACCAAAGGGTGTAAGACCACCTGACATCCACTTTCCCTACCAGACACAGGCGCATTAAAGGATGATGGATCTCTTTCATGTCCATTTTGTTGAGAACTTTGCTTCGTTTGTCTTTCGCAGCTGTTCTCATTCTGGTGTTAACTGGAGGTTTTGCTGTTTCTGTAAGATGGGAAAACCCAAACATCACATGGCTCTGCAGCACAATGGAGTCCATGTGACTGCAGGTTTCTGGTGACCCCCTCAGCCCTTGGTGTCATTTCCTTAACCTACATATACAAACAAACAAAGAACACAACGACTCCGTGACAAAGTCAGAAAACAGGAAGTCTTTAAATAAATATAAGCCGTGATAAATGTATTTATCTTATCTATCTTTGGAGGACGGAAACCTCCAAAGTCCTCAGCAGTGCTCTTAATGAACCGTAAGACTCATGTGATGCTTTGTGCTCCAGTGATCAGATCCCCTTCAAATCATCCGCCCTGGAGCTTTACTGTTTTTGAGCAGACAAGCCAAACAACAGCAAGAGATAGAATCAGCTTCTGTTCCATTTTATTTACATCCGCCATGCTCAAAAATGAACTCCTTTTTATAAAGGAGGGGGTGTTTCCACTGAGCTCATATATAATATTTATATAAGCTTCTCCCGACTTTAAAATCAATACAGTTTCAGATAGCAGAAATATGAACCGAGCCGGGGGTCATCATTTGCATTTTATGCAGATTTTGACTGCGTTTCCACACACACACACACACACACACACACACACACACACACACACACACACACACACACACACACACACACACACACACACACACACACACACACACACACACACACACACACACACACACACACACACACACACACACACACACACACACACACACACACACACACACACACACACACACACACACACACACACACACTAAAGCGGAAGAAAACTATGACAACAGCGAGCAGAAAGAGGATGAAGATAAGATCGACGTTAAGTAGCGTGTAGCTGCAGTGGGACATGGCGTTCTGCAGCATGACTCCTGTAAGAAGAGACTCCATCATAACGCCACCATTGTTTCAACTGGTGTAACTAATGACACAATGGCCTAATTCAGAGTTTATTTTTGAGTCTGATGAATGTGGCTTTTTAGGGCTTTTCATTCTGTTTGGAAATGGATTAAAACATTCAGGGCCACGGACGGGGACAGCAGGCTTCCTGTCAAGTGTCCGTCCCGCTGCTCCTCTGCTTCATTTAAGCAAACTCTGCTCTCACAAACACGGTTAAAACTACAACCGGCAGCACTTTCATGCATCTTTGACATCGAGTTATTGTTTAATCTGCGGCGGTCAGCATTTACCAGCACCTGTACAGTAACCTGCACTCTACAAGCTTTTAAAGCCTTTGAGTAAACCTCTTTATGTTCCTCGCCCTGCTTGCCAAATCCTCCTCTGAGTGAATCAGTGGTAAGGGTCGTTCAGATCAGCGACGCGGGGTTACAAAGTCGGACTGATAAGAAGACTTGGAGTGCGAGCGAGCACACTGGGCCGGAAAATAAATCCCCGCCAACACCAAGCTTCCATTTACGGTGTGTGTGTAAAAGTCAAGAAGGGCAGGATGTGAAACCTTCGCAGCCTTTCCCCAACTTAATTATCCCTCAGCGTCTTGAAGCACTATACAGAAACTCTGCAGCCGTCGACCTCGTCTCATGCAGCTCACGCACAGCACTGGAAACATGAGTTGCCGTCTAGTGGACCAGTGCACCGTCAAGGCAAACACACACACATTTGTCATCGCTGAGCCAATAATGGAGCTTGAAGCGCCGGGTGAAAGACGCACGCTTGACCCCGGCGGTAAAGGCCCTGTGCAGAACTGTCGGGCTCCCTGTTCCTGCTCCACAGTGCCAGTGTCGCCGGGCACCGAGCGCCAACTGGCACATAATGCAAGTCCGCTCTTCATTTACATAACAATGACATCATCCCTTAGCGCCGCTTAGCATGCGTTGTGTTGCCATAGCACATCCTCAGTGGAGATGCTGACTGAAATAAAACAGGCGGCACAAGTAATATTAGTTTTTCTGTAAGAGTCAAATGATCGATATTAATTTTTACAATTTCAACCCTATCAAAGCCTCAATGCTTACTTTGTGTCAGTGATCAGATTTGACCCACAAAGGAACAGAGTGAGGAGGTCTAAGCAGGGAGCATACACACTACTGACCTCAAACTCATTACTGATATGAATGATCAATATCAGTTCACACCAAACTAAAATCAAAATCAAGACAGAAAGCTTGAAGTCATCCTTGATGCCTCATTGTTCAGCTGCACTTTAAACACAGTCAGATATGCACAAAAACACAACAATCCCTTCATTTAAACAGTTAAATGGATTTGCACGCAGTTCATAAAACCATGACTTTTATTCCTTCAAAGACGTTCAACACAGCGTCACTGTTAGACCTGAACAAGTGTGTAGATGCATTTACAGTTGTGTAGTTATGTCTTTGTGATCAAAAGTGAGACAGGCTGAATCCAGGTCAGGGCATGAACCCACATGTCTAAACAAGCTGCCCGGTGCTGCTTGACCCATTTTGGATGGGACCAGAACAGAGGAGAGAGGAGGGAGAGAGACAGAGAGACACAGAGAGAGAGAGAGAGAGACAGAGAGGAAGAGGAATGATTCAGCATGAGCGAGCAACAGACTGTGTTGCTCCTCTGTGAACACTGTTGTTGACATTCAGTATCAGAACCTTTAGCAGCTGGACTGCACAGTACCACGGCTGCTATTGTTCATCGTTTGCCAGTCAGCCAAGTAGCTCGAATTTCTACAGGACGCCAGCCTGGAAGTAAAGCAGCTGATCCATGCAGGAACCACTGCATATGCACTTTGATCCCAAGTGATTGATTTGAATTTTTTTTTCGTCTGGGTCAGCAAACGCGACCAAAGGTGAACCTTCTGTAAACCAGACTAGTAGAGTCAAAATGGGTCTCGAACACATTGAGAATGAAGAGGCCATCTGTGACAGCTGATTGGACACGTGATCCTCCTATTATTCCTCCATGTGTTTCCTCCACGCGTTTCACCTGGCGTGTCGATCATGGCTCAAACATTCATCGTTACCGATCTCTCTCCCCCCCCCATTCCCCAGCAGACTCACCCGCCAGTCCTCCGCCTCCATCTCCGTGGCCCTTCCGTTTCTGGAGGATGAAATAGGGGTTCGCTCTCTCCGTTATCCACAAAGCGCCCGCCAGCAACACATCTTCGGGATTGACCCACATAATTCGCGTCCGGGCTCGTTTTAAGGGGACATCGAACACACTTTTCGATTCCCTCCTCCCACCCCGGCAGCGGACGTCGAGCACTGATCGAATCCCCCGGGGTGTGCGGTTGTTTCCCAGCAAGGAGCGCAGATTACGAGGTCGTGTTAATATTAAAAAAAAGGCCTGTGTGTAGCCCTTTTCTTTTTTTTTTAAACGACAAAGACGGAGGCCTGATTTTCTCTGGAGCGATTCCGAACCCTGGCGGGCAAACAAACCGCGTCAATGCAGAACCAACCGGGTATTGACCAAATATGTCTCAGTGAGATGAACGTATATCACCGGGTTGTCGGTCGAAGCGCACCGGTAATCGGGGGCTTTGTTGCAGGAAGATCCACAGCAGGTGCGACCGCGCTGTTGTTCCTTTATCTCCCCGGTGAAGCTGTAACCGCGTCGCGCTCGGTTCAATCGACAGTAATCTGTCTTAACTGCCTCCCACTTGTCTGTTACTTTGCATATCACGCTTATAGAAACTCTCCCGTCGCCGCTGCTGCCGTATCGGTCGCGCAAAATAAACCGAGCGCGTCACGCTGGAGAAAGAGGCGGGGGCGAGTGAGGAAGACTCGGAGAAACCATGAATGGAGCGGTGGTCTCTCGCTCTCGGTCTCGGTCTCGGTCTCTCGGTCTCTCTCTCTCTCGTTATATTTGCCCAATTACTCTCGCTGTTACGGTAACGCAACCCGGTATCGTTAACTCCTAACAGCTGACGCGTAAACCGGTCACGCGCACTGAATAGCGCCGTTGATTGATTCAATAAGAAGTGGAAAGATCCGCTCTGCAGTAATGAGAGAAGCAGGGAAACGATCTGTGACCTATCTGACCCCGATAACGACCCTGGCAGGACTTGGGACGCAATCGTCCCGTGCCAGGCTCACAACTTATCAATCAATCCATTGGGACGGCGTCATTGTTGTGTTTGGTGACATCACTTGTTTGATTTGATGACAAGCTGTGTGTGCAAGTTGTAATTGTGTGTCTTTCTGAATGAAACAATATAAAGTGTACGCAGGAGAGGCGACGACGTCACCATTCACCAATCAGAACCGCTCGTTGCGTCTTAAACTGTGGAAAGGTGGAAACTTTGATGATTAACAGATTCCATGTCAATAACATCACTGCTATGGATTCAAAGGCCATAACAAATATAGTTTGTGCCCTACAATCCCAGGAAAACTATATCATGATGGTAAAATGGTAAAATAATGATGATAATGATAGATAAGTTCAATGGAAATAACAAAACAAATATGATTGATTACCACAGTAACATACAAGTTGTGAAGATGGAACAAAACAACCACTAAAGGGAAGTTTGGTTGGGTTCCCTGCCCTTTAAGTGAGAGCACCACTTATTAATAGGTTGGCGCAGCTGAAACTGACATTTGTTTCAAGTGTATTAACTTTCCCTTGCAAAACCGCACAAACTGAAGAGGTTTCAGATTTACATGGGTATAACCTTCGCCCTGCTGCTTTTGGAACTACGGGGACGGAAATGAGCAGTGTATCGTTACAGAAGCTTGGTTTTGTTTGTTGTTGTTGTTCACATTCAGAGGTTCAGAAATGAATAGATTGTGTGTGTGGGTTGACTGTGGTGAGTAAGTAGGTTGACATGGCGTACAATTACATGTCTGGTTCAATTGGACGTTGGTGTGACATGTAAAAGGTTTGGCAAAACATCTGCCAATTTGTTACAAAATTTTGAAAAAATCTTGAACTGAGCAAACGAACAAAATCTTTGACAGTCTCAATTGGTTTTTTTTTTTTTTTTTTTTTTAGAAATCTTGCCTTCTGTGGTGAAATGTGTGTGTAGGTTGGGTTTCCTGCTCTCTGTCAGTGTTCAAAACAGGATGCAGGAAGAGGCAAGAGTGAGAATCCTTTTTTTTTCTTTTGATATTTCCCCCCAAATCTAGTGTATAATTTGATCGAAAATGAAAACATTCTATCCAAATTGCTGCCTATTTGATTGTCATGTGATCCATTTTTTGATTGAGTCATTCAGTCTCTAAACAAACAAAACAAGGATCTTGAGATCAGTGTGAAATTAAAGTCAAATTCAATGAAAAGTAACTCTTGAAAATGTCTTTTGGCTCCAGAGGCTTCATGTCAACACACTTGACCATTGACACTTGATATTGGATAAGACAGGTTCAGGGCTGTAATTCAATATCTGTTGAAGATTGCACCACATCAATAAAACTCACCTCATATGACTTCAATGTTTCAGTTTCCCTATAGAGAAAATGTAACAGGATCAAAGAACAGATACCATTATGCATAAACACTTCATATAATGGCAGATTTTGAGTCATTGCATGTAATTCCCCCCTTGTGAACTGGCTTTGAATGTGTACTGTGTGTATCAGCCCTCCTGTGCTGTGACTGAATACTTGTCAAACAATGTGTACTACTTTTAGTTCCCTGCATCACATCCCTGTTTTTAAATGTTGTTTTTCACTTCTCCCCCTTTCAAGAAAAGAAGAAGAACTGTGGCTGATTTCTTTGGGGGTTTCTCACAGGTTTGCATTGTCAGATGATGCATTGTCAGATGATTGAAAACACCACAATCAGTAAAGGAAAGATCCCAAGACAGAATTATTGTAAATCATGCAAGACATTGGAAATTAAAAGTAAAAGTAATATGTGATGATAACAGGAAAAGCAGGATCCATGCATCCTGGGTGAAGTAAACTCTATTTATATGACATTTTCAATACAAATCAATTCCTGAGTCAGGACCTAATGACGTGTACAGGTGAATAACACTGTCAAATTAAGGTCAACATGCTTAAAGGAACTTCATGAAAATCATACAGCCTTTATAGAGTGTAAGTTTCCTTCTTGTTTTGTGTGATGTTGCGTTGCACTGTATCCTCGTTGTTTACATTATCAGATCTCCACACATGCTGCCACAGAGCCCTCTTTTGGCCAAATATAAATCCGCACTTAGTCATCAAGAAGATGGAATAGCAATAGTAATATCAATCCAGCAGAGGGCGATATACCTTTAGCATTTATTTGAATGATTTAATAATCAGAATCAGGTCTTCTTCTCCTATTCAACAACGTTTGTTCCAGATTCAGTAATAGGGGAGATAAACAGTGTTGCAGGTACCTACTGGTAATATAACAGACTGTAAAGTTGTTCTTTGTAGTCTGGTGCAGTGGGTCTCAATCTGTGTTACTATTACCAGTGATTGCACATAGAGCGCCCCCTGATGGTACATTTGTGTTTCATTCTCTTTTGATTTTAATTTCTTTGAAGAGTAAATTTTGAGTTAATTAAGAGTCAATTTTTAGTAACATCTGACTAACTGCTCATATGTACTTCCAGGCATTATATTAAAAGTTTTTGGGTTGGTTCTCGTTTACTACCGATGGGAACTATAAAAATGAGCCCAAAACTGATGTTGTCATTGGCTGCTCATGTTCACCCAAATAACATTAACAATTTTACTAGCTGACTTCAACAGTCCATAAAGAGGAATGAGTTCACCTCCTCAGTGAAACCTCCCAAAGGGACGCCAGGCACCGTACCAAAGTCCTGCCTTTAATGGGATCCAAGGAGGGACAACTTGTGTAAAACAGGAAAATCGGAATAATGTGTAGGATTATGTATAGGATGAGCTGGATAGAGTATAGCCCCTTCAGAATAGCACTTTAATGAGGGAGATTGTTCATGGCTGCAGTTCAGCTCTCTGAACAGTCTTGATGATCACACTATACATCATAATGTTGTTGTGGTAATATGTGGGAAACTAATGAACCATGGTGCGACTTCAAACCTCCGTACAGCTGAGGGGAGACGCATGGCCGCTCTCCTCACAGCCTACATCAGTACGTTCTGATAATGCTCATTACCATCATTCTTAATGTATCAAAACAGACTTTTTTATTGAATTTACGTGAAACACACAGTTTTATCAAAGTTGGAAAAACCTGATTGAAATTTATTGTATATCACAATTTTAGACATTCTCACACGTGCAACATGGTACAGGAAAAGGACAGTGACACTGTTATGTACAATTTGTTTACGTTACAAAACAACTGCTGTTAATTTTTGCTGAGTATATATATATATATATATATATATATATATATATTTCCATTTCCCCACCTACACAACATTGTAGATCAAATATCACATTATACATGAAGCAACAGCCGAGTCATGTGCCATATTCAATACTGTAGCCCTCTTTCTTCAAAGCTGTACAGGAAAGACTTTGTCACTAAAGCCATTGCCCATTCACAGGAGTGATAAAGTGCAATCCAGGAAGGAAACAAACCTTGCAACAAACCCTGCAGCAAACCCACCTCACATTATTATACATACAGTGACTGTCATCAGATTAAGTGCTCCGTTTTCTGGGGGGGGGGTTAATTCCCTTTGAATCCCAATCATTTAACCGAACAAAACCCTGTAAACACACAGAATGCAGAGGAATAACCTTTTATTTTTAAACTGCTCTGTAAAAAGAAGGCCTTAGTCTGGCTTCAGACCAATACATTACATCAGGCAGTACAACCAGAATTAAACGACCGGTCATGAAAATCTATGTGCTTTGCTTTACCTTGTTGCTACGCCAACCAAACAAATTGGTCAGAGGGGGACGGGGTGTGTGTGTGTGTGTGTGTGTGTGTAAGTGTGAGATCGCAGACGCATGAATTCAGTGTGGGATTAAGGGAGCAAGGAGGAGACGATAGGAGGTGGAAGTGTGTTTCTGTGTATCCTTCAGTATGAGGCTGGATGATGATGGCTGCATCTTCATCTACGACGGGCTGCACACAGTCACATTAAAGGGACATTCCTCTCAATTTGCACGTCAAACCACTTTATTGGTGATGAGGAGCACGATTCCAACATGTGAAAATGCCTGTATGTATAAAGACTTGCTGGTGCCAAAGTCAAAGACTAAAACAAAAGCCATACGTAGAAGAGGTTGTAAGAAAGGTTTAGTTGAGTGTGTAGTGTTTTATGCTGCTCTCACGCCGTCTACAGTAAGTAATCTGTGCTTCCCTGGGCTGCTCCATCTGATATTAACATTGCTGACCAGGCCTGGCAGTAATTAAGGTGCTACAAGGGACGCGGGCTATAGAGTAAATCAAATTAAAATGTAAATGTGGGAGGATAAGAAAAGACTGAACGAAACAGACATGGAAACAGGAATCTCCAACTCTGTCTTCCTGGGGCGTTTATGATTATAACCTGGGAGCAGTGACCAGCTGCTTCCAGTTTCCCCTGATGGCCCTGCAGCTCCACCCCACCAGGAATCTGCCACTCACACACACACGCACGCACGCACGCACACAGAGGCAGAGACCTCTACATGCAAAACCTTTATGTGATGTTATTTCGTTTTCACATGCTGGATGGTGCTCCATGACAAACAAACTGACTTTGATTGGTAAAAATAATTGGAATCCTCCTTTAACTAAACAAACCATGCAGAGCTTGAGGTTGTCCATACTGGGAAGTTATCAAAACAACAACGACCATCTTAATCATGAAGATATATATGTTCCCACAGTTCAGCCCGACATAAACTGGGCATCGCCATCAAAATCTCCAAGCAGGTTTCATGTAAAAGTGTCCAACATAAACCAGATTTAGCAACATTTGCCTCTAATCTGAGGTTACGTGAGAACTATTAATATTAGATGCAGTTTTTCCTGCATCACAGTGAAATACTCCCATCAAAACCAAATATTCCATCTTATTTTTAAGGGCTGGCAATGACGTCTATGAAGCGACAGCAGCCAGAAATAAAACAAAACGTAACTCATCTGACAAACAATGAGACATCGCGCCCTCCTTATATATATATATATTTTAGAATGGTTCAGTCTGCTACCCAAACATGGGAGTGTAGGACATGTGTGTTAGTGTGTGTGTGTTACATAACCCAGAGTCCCAGGTGGCTGTGTGGTGACATCAAGGAAACAATGACTGGGAGGGAAAAGCACCAGTTAAATTCCACTGTTGGCTGCTGCATTGGCGCTTCAGTGGGTCTGTGCTTCGTTAGTGTGCGAGTCTTCTCCTTGCTCATCACTGCCGTACAAGTGGACGTGCTGGAAGCCATTAACAGAACCGGGTGGAGATGCGATCCACATGGCACCACAGGGGGGGATTTCTCAATTACACTGCCATTGTAAACACATTTGCCCATTTTTCATTCCCTTACAAAAATAAACTTTTCGTGCCACTAAACTGCTCGCGCCTCCAGGATCCAAACTTCCCAAACATCTCATTTGTCGGGGAATGCAAACAATGCCTATGAAAAACAGGCTTCTTTTCTATTATTTCTTGTGTTTTGTCGGGATTTCATGCAAAGATTCTGCAGAATTTGGAGTTCCTGTGAATCCTGTTCTAATCCCTTTTCTCATTTGTCAACAGCTAATCCAGTCTGCCTGTTTTACAACCAGCTGAATCAGGTTGGATGACAAATATAAACGTTTAAAAATCCATCTTTAGAAGTTTGGCACTGAGATTTGTTGACAGCCCCTCTTATTTCTTTCCATTTCCCAGTTAGAAGGCGGTTGTGTCTGTGTACACACTGCCACAGTTTCATAGTGATGACAGTATGTGCCAGATGCAATGTGTACACACGGTACCAGCGGGGATCCGTCGTTGCGGTCATGCATTCTGAAGCTTGGGTCAAATCGGCAGCCGTTTACAAAGGCCAGCGGGTGACATCGCTTGGAAACTGCAACCATTGTCAATTGTGAGGATAGAAATCTGGAGCTTGTTTTTGGTTAATGTTCCCGTCCACAACACAAGTTAAGTTACAGGCGGAGAGAAACATTCAACTGGAAAAATGAAGCCCTCACAAAACAGTAAAAGAGGATAAAAAGGATTCAGACATTACAGCAAACGTGTGCAGTCACATCCTGATGCCTACACGTCAGAAACCGCATGATTACTCGTGTAAAAACCGTAGCTTCAAGTTTTTGAAGTCTGAAGTTGAAAGATTGCTGGTGAACATTCACACCAGCTGTTTGACACTCAGAACAATCTGCATCTATAGGCTCCAAACTTGCTCTGTATTCATATCACATCAGCAAAATTAAAGTCTGAAATACACTGGCAGTGATCTCATACAAAGAGATAAATAATTAAAGCTAAAATAGGGAGTTAAGACGGCCATGCTGCTCCCAGGCCCAAAGTGTGTCTAACAGCAAGATCACGCTCATCTCCTGCAACCGTGAGCACTGTGTCTGTGTCTGTGTGTGTGTGTGTGTGTGTGTGTGTGTGTGTGTGTGTGTGTGTGTCAGTGTGTAAACCACATGCTAAATGTACAGATCTGAAAGAGATTATATGGAGGGCTCCACGTTATGAACGCTTTGACTGACTGGCAGTGAAACCAACAAGATGCTAAAACAGCGAGCAAGCAATAAGGTCCACAGATGCAGAGGAAAACTGTTTTCCAGCCGGTGAAGAAGAGAGCAGAGCTGCAGACACGCCGAGCCTCCCAAGGTCCCTGATCGCTCCCCTCCTGCTCTCATCCTCTTATGTTTGTTGTGCTGTTGCCTTACCGGGCGCCTCAGGACTTGATCTCCTCACATTCTTGCACCATGGACAGGTCGACGTCAGACATGCCAACCTCCAAGCCCATGATGAGAGACGTGTCTGAATTGCTGCTCGGCGGCACTCGGTGCTCACCTGAAGGACAAAGAACCATTTTGAGAATTCGTTACTTCACTGATACAAGTTTCCTCTGAACTAAAACATTACCACAGGGACAATATTCAGCAAGCCACACTTGTTTACAAAGATTGAATTCATTAAATCATCCTCATCGCTTATTGTTCATTCCGCAACAGAAGCTACTTTAGTTTACAAAGCTGAGACAAAAGACTACAGACTACATTGTTCTTACTTTTTGTTTGCAAGTTGCATTAAGAAATGCAGCAAACATACACGAGAGTCAGTGTGAAAAGATGTCAGTGTGTGTGTGTGTGTGTGTGTGTTTGAGTCTGCTCTGTCTCTGCTGTGTGTGCCTGTAAACACACACTGAGGCGCTGGAGGAGCCAGTTTAACATGCTGAGCAGCACAATTCTGGCAAACGTTGCACAAACACTCCATCTATTCTTTAACCTTCCCCTCTGCTAAGACGTTATATGAATGCTAGTCTGATATTATGCAGGCTCATGTCTTGTGAGCAGGATAACTACACAGCAACATGCGAGTAGTCAAAATGGGAAGCAGTGTGAACAAATGGTAGGAAACATAAATACGTAATGATAAGTTCAGAGATCAATGTTGGCAGCTTTTAGGTTTTAGGTTCGGGCCACTGGAAACTAATTTGTTTGGCTTCCTGTTGTTACATTTTGTTTCTGGACATGAACACTGGAGCTGGTTTGGTCCCTGGCTCCAGCAGCTGTGGCAGGAATGTGGAGCTTGGCGCACACACACGCACACACACACACACACACACACACACACACACACACACACACACACATACACACACACAGAGTGGGTTACACTGGTGCACCCTCCACATGCTGCGATGTGACGCTGATGCAGCCCAAGTGTCCAACAGCTACTCAGAAAAACAAATATTTTCTATTGATATGAAAAAAGAATGTATTTATTTTGAGTATTTTAAAAAGGCAACGCATAAATAATGGAGCAACCCAGACGCAAACATTTTCACTGTCTGTTTTTAACTATTCACAGATTAATCAGCTTTAGATTTTCATCATGTTCCTCCATCATGACTTTTTCTCTTCACGTTGTGCATCCACAAACCTTTTCATATCCTTTTCACACACTTGTAAATGTGATACTTTTGATCTATTTAGACATAAAATACTGGAAGAAACTTTTAAAAATGCAGCTATATAGTGAACTGAATACTTTAGTATGTCTGACTGAAATGGGAAACTCGTGGCTCCCTCCTGCGTCTCTCAGCGTCATGCCAATTAGGGAACGACTGAACGTGGAGCTGCTGAATAAATGAACTTACAGAAACATAAAAACTGGAACACCGTCTGATCTGGTGAAGACAGAAACATTCATCTGTTCTGCTCTCAATACAGACTCTTGGTCCACATGTTTTTCGGCTAAAGTAATCACCGCTGACGTGGTAGAAAGACGCCACGATCGAAGAATGCGGCTTGTTTAAAAAAAAGAACAAAAACAAAGAAAGCCAGTTGCTAATTTTGCTTGGATGAAATGTGCGTGACAAGTGAACCTCTTGGTGTGTCGCCAGTTTCATCAGCTTGACGAATCCAGCGTAACTCAGTATCACAAACATGTACAGGCCGCACGCAGCAGGCAGAGCCCGGCACTAAACACAGATGGACCAGGACAGAAACGCCAACTCTTATTCATTCTGAAGTTCGAATGTTTATGGATTTATTTGGGGAGGCAGTAGCTCAGTGGGTAGAGCTTCCGCTTGGGAACTGGGGGGTCGCCGGTTCGAGTCCCTGCCAAGGTGCCCCTGAGCAAGGCACCGAACCCTCAATTGCTCCCCCCTCTGCGTAGGGTGGTAATGTAATGTAAGTCGCTTTGGATAAAAGCGTCTGCCAAATGCTCGTAATGTAATTTGTCTTTTTTTTAACGATTATTCAACCCTGCAGTAAGAGTGAAACCTGCTGATCTTCAGTTTTTCTGGATTCAAAGAGTTTTAGGGTAGTTGTTTGTGCTGAGAGTCCCTGTCGGCACTTACTGCTGGAGGTGTGTTGGCTCTCCCCTGCCTGAGCTGCTGCTGCTGCGTCTGCGTCCGCCTCCTGCTGCAGCCGCTGCAGGCTCATCGCTCTTTCTTCTGGATCCGCGAGCGCCAAGCTCTGGTTCACCGTGATCCCGCTGGCGCCGCTGATGGGGTCGGTGTGAGGGCCGCCTACAGACATCTGGTAGTCTGGCGGGACCTCGTCTGAGCATTCGGCACAGAACTGGACGCACACGGACACAAACACAAACACACACACAAACACACTTTACTCTTGAAGTATCTCAAAATGATCAAAAGCTGAGTGGTCAGTTACATAAATCTTTAAATTTTATTGGGATAAGAAGCCAAAAATTAGCAAAATAAGGATCTTACCGAGATTCCCAAGGCCTTGAGGATGTTCATCTTACACATGGGACAGGTGCGATGGTCTAGTAGCCACGGGTCAACACAGTGTTTATGGAAGACATGCCTAACCAAACAAAGCACAACAGACACTGATCACTGCTAGGCTGTGACTGATGGAGTATCATGGAGGTACTGAGAGGCTTCATTTTGTAAAAAGCATTTATAAGAACAGAAGCTTCTTTATCATTCGGTAAGCAAAGAAGAAGTTTTACCCGCATGGTAATATCCTCACAACGTCATTGGGCTTATACCCGTCGATACACACTGCACAGTTGTCGAAGTCTGCTTCCATTTCCTAAAACACACACAACAAAAAGGCAGAAATGTATGCATTTTCTCTGCTTTCTCTACTTTATCACGTCACAGTGTGTCTTAACGTTGTCTTTATGGAGCTAATCACAAATCAAACTTGTCAAATGTGCTCTTTGATTTCTCTTTACAAATCACATTTGTCACGTTCATGTACTAAGATAACGTTTCTATTGTTTGAGGTTTTAGAGCCTCGTCATTGTTCTCCACTAACTCCCATTTGTTTAATCTGGGAGCTTCGGAAGCAAACCAGTTAGGCTGGTTAGAAAGGGGGGCAAACAATGATGTAATAGTCTTAATCTTCAATGTAACCGCTACCATATTCAGTTACCATGTCTCTTACTCACAAAACATTCAGCAAGCAATGTTTACTGTCATTATTATGTTTGTGCACTCGTGCTTGTTGTTTCTGTGTGGCATCTATATGAACGCACTGCATGTAAACGCATAAAGGAGAGTCAACCAGGCTGTAATCGCTCTTAAATCAGATTTCAACACAGAGTCTTTGTGTTGCGTGAAAGCTGAACGCTGGTTGAGCGACTCGTTCCAACAACCGAAATCAATAAGAAAAAGCGTCCTGACAGCTGAAGCCAAAGTTCTGAATATACATTTCTAATGATGTCATTCATTTGAAGCTCACCTTATCTCCTTTCTTAACGGTTCGTACTTGGAGCTTGCTGATGGCCTTCTTGGCAGCGTCTCCTAAGCGCCTCTGTAAGATCATTTTTGAAAAGAAATCCTCAACATACAAGTCACATTTACAATTTTTTAGAAGAGAAAACACGTTGCATTGATTGAACATACGTTGGTTTCAATTACACACCCACGCCAACAAAAAAGGGAGCAAAACCACCTCAAAAGTTGTTCCAGCATGTTCCACGCTGTTGGGAGGAAACAAGTTCCACTGCTGCAAATCAATTTTCACATTCCTGACTGAGCAGAGATCTGAGAAGAGAACGCAAACCACCGCCGACAGAACAGTATTGAAACGCGACCCCAAGAAATGTAGGTGTTAGGTGTCAGACTGACGCAGAAGACAAAGTGCACACGGGCCCAATTACTTTGGATTCACTGTGAAACTAAGAATAAAAGAGATGAAGGATACAGACGTGAGGCAAAGTGTTAAACGAGTGCAAACAGACGTAACTGGAACGTGACAAGTTGTTTTTTAAATTCTTATCTATCGCTTGACTGGAACCCGTGACAGAGTGAGCAATGGCCCAGGTGCCTTTAGGGGGTTTGATACTTTTTTCCATATTGCTTTGGAGATGTTACAAAGATAGGCAAGCCGGCTGTTGTGGCACTGTGGTAAGCAACAATTAGCATTAGCATTAGCAGACATTAGCATGATAAAACCCCCCCCAAAAAACTTTCAAGTTACTGAGCTAATGGAAAATAATGAACAGGCTGTGCTTTTTACTCAATACATGAGTCGCTTTGTGCCTTTTGGTTTGCGTTTCAGGTCATTTTCCTGCACTGTGACAGTCATAAAATTGGGGGAAGGGGAAGCAGAAACACATAAATGAGCTACATGAGCAGAACTAAAGAGGAGACCCTGAGTTTTGGCCTGAATATATCCAGTTTGGAGCTCATTCATCGCTCAACACAGCAGAATTCTTGCTGAAATAAAAATCAAAGCTGTGCCCAAGTTAAAATGCCAGCGATATGGTTGCCATGGCAGCAGTTCCTATCATCACCAGCGTGGTGATGCGTCTCAACGTTACGGACGTCACAAGCGCGTCAGGAGAGGCCAGTATAAGTGAGTATTTGCACTACGCGGCTCTGAGTGCCAGATTGCCATCTTGGTTGATGGTTCGCTGCTTTGCCATGTTTCTGTTCCTCCAGCTGTTGCGCTAATTTTGGCGACTGCAGCCTTACAGTAGTGACAGCAGAAGGGGGGAAAGAAAAGGAAAAAAGAAGCATGGGCGGATGTCAAGAGTGAAACTAGAGCGGCGCTGCACTCTGGCTGTCCCTTTTTTAAGACACTTTTAGGGACGATACTGTGACTGAACAGATCACACGGTCCTACCTGGTTGCGGTCTCGTGCATTAGCGTAGCGGAACCTCTGGATATAGTAGAAGACAAGCCAGGCGAGGGAGATGATCATGAGAACGATGAAGGAGATGGAGACAAACACTACCGACGTTCTGCTCACATACTTCTGCAGGTTTCGGGTTCCTATGGTGATGTGGATGACCACCTTGATGTCTTTCTCCAGCAAGGACGCAATCTGCCGACCTTTACTCTCTGGGATCATGATGGCCACAACGTCACCTGTACCTGGACACAGCAGTTAAGAAATAAAAAGGAGATTTAATTCTGTGTGATCTTGGTTGTTGGAGGATACAAACACTTACAAGGTTTTGACACAATGAACACATATCACAGCCTTAAATACTTCCCTTAAATCCCTTAGAATCAGATGCTGGTGTGGGTGAGTCAGCATTGCGCAACGCCTAGTTTAATGAAGACGTCTGCGATGAGAGAACGACACGCGGGACGAAAAAGCAATCGAAAAGGAATCGGTGGTTTGTCCGCGGCTGAGGTCAGTGTGGTCTCCCATGATGCCTCGCTCTCTTCTCTCAATCAATCCCTACAGCTACAGTCTATTCAAGTTGAGTCCCCATGATGCGTCAGCCCGTCACACACCCTCCAGCTGTGGGGCACAGAGCTGAGATCATGAAAGCATCCACACACAGCATGGAGGTCGGGGTGTTGGGAGTTGAAATGGTGCGATGTATTATTGATGCCGTGCACACCAATCCCGTTATGTAACAGATTGCTTGCAAAAGGGACACACACACACAAATCACCTCTTACTTGTTCAAATTGAGGAATACGGCTGCAGGGGGGGAAAGGGGGGGGGGAAAGTTTGAGCAAAAGCATCATTTACGTGGATGAAACAGTAAAATCAGTGCATGTGTGAGATTCTATGCCACACACACACACACACACACACACACACACACACACACACGTGGCCAGTGTCTCATTACTTAGCACAAAGGTTTATCTTGTGCCTGCTACATTAAGTAGAGTGTTTGAGTGCTGAAGGCAGCCGCTGCTACACACACACACACACACAGACGGAGAAACTAAAGATTGTGTGTGTGTGTGGACAGCGAGCAGATACCACGGACAGCAAAACATCACCGGAGTGTACACACACACACACACACACACACACACACACACACACACACACACACACAAATACTTACACTCGCATCTTTTAACTCTAGCTTTGGTTTGGGGAAACTTTGGGACGTTAACGTTTGAAAACAGGTGGATATAAAAATAGCTACAGCTCAACATCCAAGGCCGATCCAAAGTGACGCAGGAACAATGTGTGAGCCCGCTGATGGTCAGTGTGTAAGCCTCTTTCGCATGCTCGTAACCTTAACTGCATAGTCCTGCGCTGCACATTCATGGTTTTATGAAGCGTGACCATATGGCTCTGGCTCTGCCGGAGTTACTTTGATAAACAAGTAACATAAACACGGCGTCACCTCCAGTCCAAACACGGCACGGGGGGAAACTTACAAGACGCACAAATCACATCAAGTATTATTCTGCTTCATTGCCAATAGAAATAAGGAACAGATATTACATTTTAAAAAGCATTTTCAGATTTGCCTAAGCCTCAACTCTCTCATCTCCTCCTTCAGTTCACTGTGACGCAGTCGGCGTGGACAGAAATAGCTGCTTCTAAAACTGGAGGCTCATATCAATCCTGGGCCCTGGCAGACTCGGACGGAGGCTCCACAGGTCATTATTTCTGTATTTTTCCAGACCGAACCGTGACTAAATAAGCATGAGCCCGGTGTAAATAATATGAACATGCCAGTGAGGAGCAGATGAGGTTAAACAGGTGTGTGAGTGTGTGCCTCCCACATCCAGATTGAGCTTATTGGACTGGGAACTAAAAAATGGAATACTCTTATTATCCTAAAGTAGTCTGATTGCAAAAGTGTCCAATATGGAATCCTAATGCACAAGACACGCCCCTCTGTGTGTCTTACAGTCCTGCTCATGTGGAGTGTTACATACAAAACGTTAACACCAGCAGTGGCTTCTAGCATCCTGAAGTGAATCCTGTTCTCCTCCACTTCTTCAGGGGGCGTGTCACCCTGTGCTCCGTGTCAACGCTCAGAAATGTTTTCCGCACACTT
The DNA here is from genome assembly GCF_046128005.1 of Genypterus blacodes. Taxonomy (NCBI): domain Eukaryota; kingdom Metazoa; phylum Chordata; class Actinopteri; order Ophidiiformes; family Ophidiidae; genus Genypterus; species Genypterus blacodes. The sequence continues at coordinate 2,082,096 of NW_027466852.1, read as the reverse complement.
TGCTCTCCAAGAGTCGAGAAAGAAAAAAAACCAGCTCTGATCCTGCTCATATGTAAGGTTTTCGCTCACAGAGGCTTTTGTGCTCCAGAGCCAGAGAGACTTACATACAGGTGGGGTCAAATTAAAAGAGAGCCCAGAGAGGTTTGTGGCTCTGGCAGCTCTGGACTTTATGGCCCAGCTGTGTTGGCTCTGGACAAAGAAGTGCTCCATTGTTCCCTGCCTCATGTTACTTCTACCCATTCACTCCTTCCCCTTTTGTCCGTGCACTCTTTGCTTCACTCTTCTCCTCCCCTCCCACTCATTATCGCTCACCTGCCTGCCTTTTTTGTTTCTTTAAGTGTCTGAGTTTATATTTGCATCATGGCTCCAGGTGGAGGGAAAAGCCTTAAAATAGCAGAGCGCCTTTCATCTTTTTCCTGTCGCACAGAAGCTCCCGTTTGCTAGTTAAAAAAGGCGTAACGAGCAAACAGGAAGAGGATGGAGGATATACACCAGACACAAACACACACACACACACACACACACACACACACACACACACACACACACACACACACACACACACACACACACACACACACACACACACACTCTGACATAGACCTAAACCTCTGTGAGAGATGGTTTGATGGAACAAGCAGAGGGATTCTTTCCACGATAGCACATCAGCCTGCTGCCTGGACTTCAACTAGGTCACCTAAAGAAAACAAAAGGTGCTTGGACTGTTTCAAGTGTCAAACAAATCTGAGTAAAAGCTTCAGAGACTTAGCATAGAATTCAAATTCTTTCTATTACTTCCCCATGCGTCTGTGTCGAGGTGTCACCCAATCTAAACAGCGTTCGCTCAACAACGCCTCACCAGCTTGTAACATGTTAATGTGTTGCTGAGGGACGTGCTGTAGGTTTGAACGCATGTTTTGTCCCATTTGTTTGGTCAAGTTACTCTGACACAGGTGTGTTTGTCTGCCCCACCTTTATGGAAAACAAGCTTACACCACATTTCCAATGGAAATTCTCTTCATGTGGAAAGAAAAAAAAGAGGAAAAGGCTGTGCTCTGGTCCAACAGGCCTGATAGCTGGCTTTGGTCCTAGAGTCCTAGATCTAAACAGTAATAACAAAGGAAGTGTGTTGAACAGAAAGTAAAGGGTGGGACACTACAATGACAGAAAGAGGACAGAAAAGGGAAGAATAGGGCAAAGTAGTCAGGGTAAACCTGTCACAATGCGTCATGTGCAAGAGGAGCTGAAGTACGCTTGAACAATAAACTGAGGATATACGAGCTGGGGAGCTGTACAGTGGTGTTAGACGTGTTCAGCATTCAGGCTCAGCAGCTCCGACAATTCATGTGAGAAGGACTGGGCCCTTTGCACCGTGTCTTTATACAGCTGAGCCTGCATTCTGGGTCTACACAGCACACGATGGGTTACGATTACTAGAGAAATCCACGTGGTATCAGGAGTTTAGTTTGCAAGTTGTCAATTTGATCAAAAGGCTAAACGGACACATGTTGTCAGGAACACCAAAGGGTTAACTAGCGAGGTCAATGCTGTTAAAGCAAGGCAGCGTTTGTCTCATTATCTATGCATCAGCCTCTGCAGCCTCAGGCCAACCCTGGTAGGAAATGTGACCCTCATTACAAGAACACGATAGTGAAATGTGACACTTGATATATTCCAAACCATTTGAACAGATCGTGTATTAAAAAAAAGGGTGCTGGAGTGCAAATCCACTGCTGTGCTGTTTTTCACTTCTCTGTGTTTGCTTAAAGGGACCACATGTACATGTAGGACTGAGGCTTCTTCTCTGACTCATGCCTCAGTGTCAACAAAGACAATTAGAACAAAACTTGGGTTGTCAGATCTGGAGGCCGACAACGCTCAGCAAATATCTTGCATTTCTCTGTCACAGTTACCAGCAACACCTCCAATCCAGTGACACCGTATATTGACACATCGTTCAGCGTCTTATAGTAAGTAAGTAGTAGTTGTAGTAGTTCTAAGTAAGTAATCGCCGATCAGTTGTAGATAATTAAAGTAATTCTTCCTCATTTTGTCTGTCAGCATCTGCACCAAAGTGTAACTGTTACATTGAAGGTTTCAATTGAATGAAATCAACTGTACGCATGGCAATCAGACTCATTTCTCACAGTACTGGTGAGCTCCATGTAAGTGGGTGAGAAGGAGATTTAAATGGATTAGTGATGAGGCTGAAAGAGGCCGCAAACACAGGCGCCTCAGATACAAACTGCAGCCAAGGCGTAAAACAAATCCTCCGGTAAATGATGACATTCAGCAGATACACACAGCAGCAGAGCAACAGATTTGGGAAGTGCTGCTGGTTAAGATGGGGACGCAAACCGGGTCTTTGGTAAACAGCTCCAGCAATGACAACTTATTACAGATATTTCTGGGTTAAAAACAGAAACAGGAAGCAATTGCAATATTGACTCAAGTACTCGACTTTGGCTGCATTTAAAGTTATATGTAAAATTCCATTTTGTGCTACTTTTTATGGCTGTACTGTATAATACATCTGTGTTTACACGGTGGTAATTTCGCAGACGAGACTTTAAATAAGATAAACAAGAGACAGGCTTATAAAATATTGATGCAAAGGAAAACACTGTATGTCATCCTTACATGAAGGCAGAATGCACTTTAGGCAGCACCTCAATGAAAGGAGAACAACTTCAGAAATTCTTCCAACTGATCTCTAAGCGTGTTTGGAGGTTTAATGTCAACAAAAGACTTAATATCTCCACTTCTTGGTAATTGCAATAATAAAAACTCTCCCTGTTGTTCATACTGTTAGATCGCTCTACTTCTGTCGAGTTTCATTAGAGATGTCAGGTTCATGTCATGTAACATTCTGACAGGGACCAGTTTTGCTACTTTGTTTGGAAGTCAAGCTTCGATCCTCTTGGTCTTCTATGACTATGACATCATAAACCCCGTAAACAGGAAAGCTTTGACAACATGTACACAGACAGACAACACGGACACTAAACGACAGGCCTGTGTGCTCAGGCAGTCCTTTACCTTGGTGGGGCATTGTGTACGTCTCGTTGGCATGACTGGCACCCATGTTGTAAATAACAACCGTAGAAACGTTTTGTCTTGCAGCGTTTTGGATTTTCTCCTTAAACGTGCAGTTTCCCGCAGCCACCAGGGTCATCCAGGGGGTGCCGGGGGACCTGCTGGGGAATCTGACGTTCGGGTCGCAGGCTTGTCTGTCTACCGGTAACAGCACAACTCCCCGAGCCTCCCTTTTGGGCGAGTGCTCGCCGAAGCGACCGCACTCCGTCTTCTCTGTTCTGATTTGCTTGGTGACGGGGTCCTGGTACGTGATGTTGACGAACGCGGTGTACCATTCCTCCTTCTCCGCCACCGTGAAGTCCAGACACAGCAAGTGCACGAAGCAGAAGGACAGCAGCCACGTCGAGAGCGCCAGACTGCGGCAAGCTCGGACGAGAGACGCTGCCATTGCGCGACCGTCTGGGGATGCACGACTAGAGCTCCTGTCCCCCCGTCTCTCCTCGGTGAAACCCGGAGGTGGAAAACTCGCGGGTCCACCTTAACTAAGGAGGGGGCTGCTGGTGGTGTTGGTGTGTGTGGGGGGCGTTCCGTCAAATGCCCGAAAGCGTTACACACACACTTAACAACCACACAGACGCACACAGGTTGATACACGGCGGTGCCCACAGAGTTGATGTCTGCACGAGCAGTTTCTACTACACACACCACCACCTGCAGGAGAAGGCGGCGCGTGTGTTGTTGTTTCACCGTCAGCTGTTTTCCGTGCGCGCTCGGGATTGGTTTACGGGTTATGAACACGTGACATTTATGGGCGCGGCTAAGCGATGATGCCTTAACAGTCAAGTCCGCGCGTGTCCGTGGTTTAATCAAACACCGTTTTTGACGTGTTTGAGCATTGTATTGTTTTTATTTAATTTTTTATTTGCATTATCAAAGTGTAGTTGCCTAAAGCTGGTGTAAGGGGCGAAATAAGGACTCTGTGTTCATTTATTACCATACCTACACCTGAGCAGGGTTTGTTTACATTAGAAGGTGCCGATTCAACAGTCCAAATGTGTCTCTAATATTTTTCCTCCAATCAACTCTAAGGTCCTAAAATGTAGCATTATCACTCAAACTGACGAGAAAAATGTTTCTCATTTGTTCATTTACAACGAGCAAGGAAATTGATAATAATAATTATTATTATATAAAGTGTTATCTTGTTGGAGCTGCAAATTGCACGTCGTTAATCGAATAATTCTCAGATCAGAAACACTGTCACCTAGCGTCCATTTGGCGCTAATGACAAACACAAATGTTCAATAGGGAACTAAGAAATCAAAGGTGGGATCCGTCGAGTCTCTGGTGTCTGTGCGCAACCCGGACGGATTTTGTGAACGTACTTCTCAGCCGTGTTGCTCATTCTGGTAATATTTTTTTCAAACAGACTTAAAACTTTTTAAATGGCGTTTGCTGGTCATCGCCGGGGCAGCAAATATTACAGCTACACAGTTAAATGATAATGTTTAGGTTGCTGGTTTAGTGACATGTCGTGGGGTCTTTAAACGTGTCCGTGCTGTTGGGTGTCACGATAGCTGGCTGGCTATCTGTCACGCTTTATCACTAAACCTGATCATTACGCGTTTTCAAGCACAAGTTCACCACTAACACGCTGTTATCCGTTATTATTACCTTTGTATTCGTTTCCTCCCATACTCCTAACTTGTTTTCTGGTAAATCGCGTGTTTCTATCTATTTGTGCTCGCAGCTAACGTGAAGTAAACCCGGAATTTGGTCCACAAAAATGCCTAAAAAGAAAACAGGAGCTCGGAAAAAGGCAGAGAGCCGCAAAGAGCGAGAGAAGCAGAGTCGAGCCAACCGGGACCTAGTCGATCTGGCCAAACACCCCTGCAACGGCAACATGGTAACACACGCACACACACACACACACACACACATGGAACAAACACACAGGCAAGCAAGCAGTCAGTCTCTTGTGTTTGAATAGATTCAGAGTTTGTACATTTTCTTCAAACTTTGCCACTTCATAATATTATTCATTGTTTTGTAGGAATGTGACAAATGTCAAAGGTCAGTGCTTTATTTTAAATAATTAAATCCATATGTAGTTCCAAGTACAAATGTCCCTTGAGTTCCTATTCCTCTCCTCTTCATCCTCACTGTCAGGAAACAGAAGAACCGAGCTTTCTGCTACTTCTGCATGGCGGTGCAGAAGCTTCCCGTGTGCGCTCAGTGCGGTGAGTCAGTCGGTGGCTTCCCTAATGATTCACCTTAGTGGAAAAAAATACATTTAAATACAATCGTTTGTTTTTTTTAAATTGTGTTTTTGAAGGCAAAATTAAGTGCATGAAGTCATCGGACTGCGTCATCAAACATCCCGGGGTCCACACCACTGGGATGGCCATGGTGGTAAGAGAGAAGACACAGATACAATAGAGATCAAATAGATACAGAAATGGGCAGCAAGTTCTTAAATAAGCTGAAAGTTCTTGATATGATGACAGATTGAGTGGAAGTTGTGTACAAACGTGAAGGTGTAATGCTAAGTGAGGAGTTGTGCATGAATAACTACCTCCTACTAAGTATAATATAATGATTGTTGTTAGTAGTGAATGTTGAACTTAATAGCAATAATATAAAATGTTCAATTTGCACATAAAGATGAATGAAGCATTTGAGTCCTCAGGGTCATGCATGTTGATATTCACTGTTGAGGCTTTCATCGTGTTGTTCCTCTTCTTGAACACCAGGGGGCAGTGTGTGACTTCTGTGAAGCCTGGGTGTGCCACGGGAGGAAATGCCTGAGCACCCACGCGTGCGTGTGTCCTCTGATCGACGCCGACTGCATCGAGTGTGACCGCGTCGTCTGGGATCACGGTAAGAGCCCGTACCAGATCCAGGTCTGGACCCCCCCCCCTCCCTCCGTCTTGTCTGACAGCAAAGGTCACCGTGCTTTGACCTCTGTGTGCAGGAGGGCGAATCTTCCGCTGCTCCTTCTGTCATAACTTCCTGTGTGAGGATGATCAGTTCGAGCACCAGGCCAGCTGCCAGGTCCTGCAGGCGGAAACTTTCAAATGTGAGTCATTCACGTTACTCACCTGATTTTTGCATGAAGGTGTGTGTCACAGTGTGTGTGTGTGTGTCTGCATGAGTGTGGCACGTGCATTTGCCACTTGAGTAACATTTGTACTATTTTCTTTCATTGCTCATTTTTAGGTGTGTCCTGTAATCGTCTGGGGCAACACTCCTGCCTGCGCTGTAAGGTGAGAGGAGGAAACATGTGTCGTCCATTACGCTCAGTTTGTCCACTTTACATCCCCGCACATGATTAATAAGATGAGAATCCCCCCCCCCCCCCCTGGTTTGGTGCAGAACATTCACATAGTTTAGTCACATTTCAGTGATTTTGAAGCAAAGGAATGAGATTTAGACCCACTTTAACCTCCCGACCCTCCAAGAGATCCTGCATGCCGGCTGTTGTGGACACACACACACACACACACACACACACACACACACACACACACACACACACACACACACACACACACACACACACACACACACACACACACACACACACACACACACACACACACACACACTCTCAGCCGGTGACAGTATCCCCAGAGGAATGAGGAAATGAAATGTGCTGAATGAGTCATTAGTGAGCACTTTGTCTGGAGGCAGCCTGGCATCAGACTCGTACAGGAGGAGAGAGTGACAACCTAACATAAACCTAGTGAATCATCAACCAGCCGAGGGAAAGCCCCCCTGTGGCCATGGCAACAACACAGTGAGATGAAAGGAGAAAGTGCAGAGTACAAACGCACCTAAGTAATCTTTGCATTTCAGTGGAAGCACAAGCAAAATGTGTGTGTTATTGTGTGTGTGATTGTGTTGCGAATTCTGTCCCAGGCCTGTTACTGCGACGACCACGCCAAGAGTAAGGTGTTCAAACAGGAGAAAGGCAAGGCGCCGCCCTGTCCCAAGTGTGGCCACGAGACCCAGGAGACGAAAGACCTCAGCATGTCCAGTGAGTCTCTCCTCAGCCTGCACGCATCACACGCCGTTAGTTTGCTCCGCTGCGTCCCGGAGGTCCAGGAAGCTTTGACTGCCCTCCTCAAGCACTTCGCAAACTAAACTGTGTGTGTGTGTGTGTGTGTGTGTGTGTGTGTGTGTGTGTGTGTGTGTGTGTGTGTGTGTGTGTGTGTGTGTGTGTGTGTGTGTGTGTGTGTGTGTGTGTGTGTGTGTGTGTGTGTGTGTGTGTGTGTGTGTGTGTGTGTGTGTGTGTGTGTGTGTGTGTGTGTGTGTGTGTGTGTGTGTGTGTGTGTGCGCAGCTCGCTCCGTTAAATTCGGCCGACAAAGTGGCGCCGACGAGTGCGACGACGATGGAGCGTCTGGGTACGAGTCCTACTGGAAGAACCTGGCTTCAGGAGGCCGAGACCAAGAGGATGACGACGACGACTATGATGATGACGAGGAGGATGACGACGATGATGATGACGAGGAGGATGAAGAGGAGGAAGAGGGCGAAGAAGCAGCAGCAGCTGCAGATTCCCTGGCAGGTCTGAAGCTGGAGGGAACCACAGGCTGACATGGGGACACCGAGCAGTGCAGCGCACCACAGCGCCCCCCCGTGGAGGTTACGTGTCATGGCGTAAACGTAAAACTGATATTTTATCAATCAATTCATTTTTTGGTTTAAGATAGATTTTTGTGTGTTTGTTGTAACGATGCAAATCAACTACCAGATGTTATGATAGACACGGAAATGTTACAGTTCTGTTTGGAAGTTACTCCTGCAGCTTTGTTGAAGTTTTACCAGTAATCGATTGGGTTTATTGGATAACGAAACCTATCAATGTAACAAATCTGCACCTGTGAAGAGGTTTTTGTGCTGCCATTCAATAATAAATCATCGATCACTCAGCGTGTATTGATCAGTCGCAGGTCTGTTTGGTGGTCTGGGTGTATTAACTGTGGGACATAATAAGAAATAGTCCGACTGCGTTCGCTTCCCTGCTCGTATTCTTATTGTGTAAAAATGTGACGACGTCGTGGTGGGAGTGATCTCGTTGTTGACTGCTGGGCGTGTTCGAGCTGCACTCCACAGCCAAGTCTGGACTACACGCACATACTAAATATCAATTTTGCGCGCAGACAAATGAGACGTAAAGGTTTGATCACGCGTGAAATGCCAACATGTGACCAGTTGGTGGGAGATCCTCGGCACAGATGACGGACTTGGTGACGGCGATGCCTCAGATCCGTGTCAGGATTTGCCTCTACAAACGACGAGCGGTGAGTTCACTTTCTGTGCGTGGAAACTTCAAATCAATGTGCGTGACGTGACGTGTTTGTGGTCGCTCACAGGTCAGGGGTGAACTGTGCGGAGGGTTGGGGAAGAGATCAGTGTGGCAAAGGTCACAGCAGCAGGGTTAATTGGTGATCCAAGGGGATCACACCAATCAGCGTAGCTCCCACACTACTCGTGATCTATTTTGTTAAAACACCACATTTAGCAGAACACTGGAGACTTTCACTTTCATTCGGCGCCTTTTTTTGTGCCCGAAGGCTCCTCCTTCTAAGTGCGGACTTCCTAAAAACGCGTTGAATGAAAGTGCAGAGATCAGCACGAAATGACCGCACGAGCCACGCAGCTGGAGTGTAACTTCTTCTTCTTCTGTGGAAACCTCACTGACACAACACAGCGCAGTGACACATCTGAGGGGGGTTAAATATAAATGTTGATCAAAGTTATTATTATTATTATAGTACGTATTGTTCACCAGGCTGTTATCAGTTACTATATAAGTGCAGGCAGCCATTGCATGACTCCATTTCTGCACGACCCCTGGTGTCATTGTGTACCTGAAAGAAAACAAGTGCTTGGTTAGCCATTTTTCTGTTGTCCCAAAGTGGCTCAGTGGACTCACAGTGTGCCAGCAGAATGTCACTGTCAGTGATTAAACACTTGATGGATGGTTATGTCCCCAGCCATGGTTTGAGAAGTATGGGAATGACGATGATAACAGCATTGTTGTCATCTCCAGAGTTGAACAACTAAGCATTTGTACAAGAGGTCTGCACCGGCAACACCGGCAGATAGTGTTGACATTCTTCAACCTCACATCAGGGAAAAAACATCTTAAAAATGCCCCTCTCCTCGATTTACCACTCTGTCCATTTACCGTAAGGCTCGCCCTCCAGGGCCAAGCTGCAGGATGCGTAAAAGGGAAGTTAGCCTAAACCTCTAAGGGAAGTATGAACTGAAGAAGCCTTTCGGATGAGATGTCAAACGTCTTAAAGCCTTTACTAACAAGTTCAGTTGCCTGAAATGAACTCTCCACCTCCAGTCTCATTTTTTAAACACCTGATGCATGACACTTGTATTTAACTTTTGCAAAACACTCAAAATTTGACTTTCACTCATTTGTACAATCACAACTAAGGCATCTCATGCAAGCTAATATTAAATGCACACTTTATTTTGAATATGCATGCTATAGATTATATACGGCAACAGTCACAAATATATACCAAATCATGCAAAACACCACTATAGAAATCAAAATCAACTTTTTCAGACCCAATTGAATGCATTTTGAACTTTGTGACACTGTGCTATATTAAATAGGCTGCACGAGTGTGTCATTTCAAATGTCAGTACGCACAAGTGGTGACTAATGAATTCTTAGTTGATCTCCTTACAACCTGGCATCCGTCTAACTTGGCGCAAGAGGGATTTCACCCTTCCTTGCTTTGATGAAAGGCCCCGGCTTTTTGATATTTGGATAGAGAGACACCCTTATTAAGTCTTTAATTCCACAACAAAAAAATATTGCAAAATATCGCAACCCTTGTCGATCAGCATCAGGCTCAGAACTTATCAATCGACTTGTATTAAAGCGACTGCACATACACAGTGAAAAAGCCACCCACACTGGAAAACAACTCTCAAATCCATTGCCCATGCGCTCCACCTGCTCACATCCCAAATCCTCAACTTGATCCTGAACTGAAATCAATCAATCAAATGGAGTCACATTGATTCCTCCCAGTGTAAATGTTCCAGGAGCAAAACTCCTCTGAATACAGTGGAAAGAAGCAGATCAGGGGACGAAGGATGGTTAGAGGAGCTACACGCCTCTGTGAAAGCCATCGTGCATCATCCCAAACATCTGGTCTGCGTCTACAAACAAGCTCGCCGTCTCTCTCTGCTCGGCAAAAAATAGAGCAAACCGGAATAGAGTCGTTCATTAATGCAAGACCCAGATGCAATTTACGGGCGAATATTAATTCCTCACTCAGCTGTGCAAAGGTTAACAGTAAATCAACAGGTCGCACAGCGGAGCACAGTAGTAAATCACATTGTTGGTGTGTGTGTGTGTGTGTGTGTGTCAGTGCCTATACAGGGAGGAATACCTGTTGTATTTATTCTCTCTCTCTCTCTCCCTCTCTCTGTCTCCCTCACTCTCTCTCTCTTTCCCTCTCTCCCTCTCTCGCTCTCCCTCCTGCTCTCTCTTTCCATCTCTCTCAATCTTTCCCTCTCTCCCTCTCCCCCCCCTCTCTCTTTCCATCTCTCTCTCTCTCACTCTCTCTCTCCCTTTCTCGAGCCTTCATTCTCAAAGATACATGTGGAGGTTGTGGTTGTGTTATTGTGATCCGAACAAAGTGCAGCCATGTCAGAATGCATCTTTATAGATTGAGGGATTCTCATTGGTCTAGGAAGAGAAGATGATTTGAGTCGGTTTGAGTGAGAATATTACAAAAATGAGTCACACATATGACACACTACACGTGAGTCACAACTTTACAGACAAGGGAGGGAGGATGGAGGAATAAGGCTACATGATGTTTGATAGATAATGAATCTGACACCTCATCCTAAATGATGAATGTAGGGACTCAAACTGCAGGATGATGCTGGTAGAAACATCCCAAGAAGGAGTTTTCCCACTCATTGCACAAGATCGATACAGTTAAACGAAAAAAGTCAAAAGGACAAATTTCATACCATTGCCGTATTTCTTCTCTCAGTGGTTTGTAACATTCCCATTCACTTTATTTACAGAAAGGCGTCCGGTTGCGTCAGTGCTATAACATCTGTCCAGGGAGCCACACAACTCAGGTCTGGCTTTCTTTCTTAATTCTGAGGTAGGCATACAGTGTTTGTTCATTTGAAGTTGATTATTGGCTATCACCCATAGAATGACTGAAGGAGAGCTTGTATCAATCAATAATGCAGCAAGGAATCAGCAGGGCTCAACACAATGAGACCCAATGAGAGATTTAATAGATAAATGACAACAGAACCAGCAGCTGCCATGTTTCACACACATCTGTATGCATTATCAACACGAGCTGTTTCTTCCTTTAAAGCGTCCTGAGTACATCTGCATGTGCTGCTTCTCTGGCTATTACAGCGAGCCTACAGACGTGCTTGGATGGGATTAAACACACCATTGAGGTGAGAGAAGGTATTACCTCAGAAATTCTTTTTTAAAGGTGTTTGAGAACTTTCACGGGAACACTGATTTGTCTAATTGTGTTTTTCTTTTTCTTTATTTGTACTCCTTCTCAGAGATCTGATGCTTTATTGTATTCACCATCAACCGATGACATTAAAGCTGTAAGTTGAAAGTTATAAGTACACTTCAAGGTTTTGGTTTTCATTTTAAATGGTAAATTATATTGCATGCTTATAGTGATAACGCTTAGTTTTGTGTTGCGTTTGTAAGTAATAACAACAGGTTGGCGAAGAACAACAACTCCCATAATTCCATCTGAAAGGCAACCATACAAATCTGTAGCTACCAAAGTTCTGGGAAAGTCAAAGTCCACTACCATTTCAGGAAAATCCTTTAAGGCGAAAACAAAAAAAATCTGTTGAATCACCTTTTCAACAAAATCAACATCAACAAAATATATCTAATATGTAGCTTTATGGATTCAGAATCAGTTCAGTGATCCTCCTTAATGAGAACAAATAGGTCCAGTTGATCTTCATCATCAAACATTTTATACGTTTGTGTCGGTATTCAGTGACGCAGTTTGTTTTGCAATGCATTGTGGGCATGCAGTGTCTCTCACAATGTTGTGTATTAATGCTTTATTATTCACGTGAGCTTGTGTTGATGAGCTGATTTTGCATTTTGGACGTGCATTTAAACAAATATTCAGATTTAGACACACATTTGTTTACCATGGAGTTGTGGCGAGAGAGAAAGAGAGAGAGAGAGAGGAGAGACTTTCCACGTTGCTCTCTTCTTCTCTCCCTCCGTCTCTCCTGTTTTGATTTTAACTAAATGAGCTGGATGTGTGCCCTCACCTGTCTTGGCAAAACAGGGCAGCAGACAAATATGCACTGAACAGAAATTCCCATTGTAGAGTTGGAGAAGTTTGTCTCTGGTTAATAATTTAATCCAGCACGAGAAACTGTGTTTGGAACAAATGAATGACACATTTGACGATAATATCAATATTTGCTCAAGTAAATGACACAATACATTTACATTACATTTACCATTTACATTACGATCATTTGGCAGACGCTTTTATCCAAAGCGACTTACATTACAGTTACCACCCTTCGCAGAGGGGGGAGCAATTGAGGGTTCGGTGCCTTGCTCAGGGGCACCTCGGCAGGGGCTCGAACCAGCTCTACCCACTGAGCCACTGCCTCCCTACAATACAATAGGGACTTCCTGTTATTCACAGTAAAGTCTCAGTGTTAAAATCTGACTTTGTCACTGGAACAGTTTCGACTTGAGTTCTCCCAGTTCACAGGTCCACAGTTTGGGATGCCAACAATGACAGGAAGGTTTTTAACTGCACTGACTCTGAGTTTAAGCGTCCATCTTATGTCTTTCTGTCGTAGAGCTGCAGAATGATGTCCCTCAGATGTTACATGTTGGAGCTGGAGGTGATCTTTTTTGAAGAGGACGTTGAGGATAAAGTAGTGGATTGTAAATGGAACTTTGAGGAAACTCTGCCTCCTATAGACGCCTCAGTAAGTCCTGTTTACATGGCTCTCATCCAGTAAGTAGTCTCAGGTTTGCTGTCACGAAAGCCTTGGCACACCAATGCAAATGTTTCACACAGAGAGTTGAACATGTTGAATTGACTTTATTTCTCCACAACATTTTGTTTATATGTGAAAATGTTTTCTTTGAAATTATTAGGTCGACTGTCCACCGTGTGAGGCCTACGCTCGTAAGAACACAACCGTATTCCTGAGCAGACTAAAAGACCTTTTGCACCAGTCCCTGGATTTGTGACGACAATGTAAATAAGTAATATACTAATTATTTTTATAAACTGTATACATGTTGTAAGTATTTTTGCCTTTGGTGCGTTTTGTAAATATATTCTGTCAAACCAGAGGACATTGTGCTTTATGGCAGATGTCTTATGATTGCATTCTATCATGTGTATTACTCTGATGAATGTGATGTCAAGTGTAATGTAAACTACACTATAATCTCAGGCTTTTTTTAAAAATGTTATTGTTGTGGTTAGATACAGTCACTGTGCATCGCTGCCTTCCTTTTGGAGTTGCATAGCAACATGTACTGTGTACTACTACAGTTTTATCAATCTCCATGGTAAACACTACTGAATACAGAAGCTATTATGAGAGTTCACTGAACTGCAATTTCTACTTTCCTGTCTCAGATATGCAGTCCTTGTTTATTGCTTGCCAAATATTCAAGATACAGGATGTTTGTTTTGTGTGAAATAAAAAGCAAGACAATGAAATATCAGAAATATAAACATTCATTACCACTGGGTCCTGCCACTCCCCACAGTTGGGACAGTGAGCTGTAGTATTCAGAACCTTGAATGCTCAAATGGTCCACACCAACTATGCACATGGCCTCAAGTTCAGACACCACCCACCAATGCTCGGCGACAAATTGCTCTTAAATTCTTTGAACAGGAAAATACACCCAGAAACTGTATCCGGTGCTGCAGTCGCCTGTGTGAGCTCACAATTGTGCATGAACCGAGATTTCATCAGATATGAGTCAATGTCTGTTTTTTTATGTTTGTGTTTTTATGTTTTGACAAAGAGGCGATTTGAGGTACTTTCTCTTGGGAAGTCCAGGTTTGTCCTATTGGTTGCATTCCAACACTTTTCCACCGAAATATATTCTATCATAAACATGAGGGGAAATTACAAAAATAAATATGTAAAGAATATGTACAAAATTATTCAAATTAAAATGGAATACTTAAAAATATTCAGTCAAATCATCTAAATTTCCATGTAACAATATCACACATCAGACATCATTTTTATTTCATTACTTTATTATATTTTAAATAAACAATAGTAAATATGCAGTGTAGAAGACATCAAATACACTTTAAACATGCATCAAAGTGCAAGGTCTCAAACCCTAAGTTATAAAATAATACTTTTAGATTACAAAAATAAATAATGTATTTGTTACAGATGATGTTCCAATCACTTCCGTATTCTAATCACAAGTGACGCATCAGGTGATTTCACTAGGCTGTACCATGAGATATACAATTCTGGAAAAATACTAACTCAGTTGCACCAATGAGACAGAATGTGGTGGAAACTGTTCAACATCAGCACTGGAATTGGTTTCTCATACGCCTGCGGACAGTTTGGTCTATATGGGTAAAAATACACTCCAGCAGCTAAATATAGTAAAGAGTAGGTAATGTCCTGATGTATATGTGCTCCATCCAGCAATAACAATCTGATTTCCTGTTTATACTGTACATGTAAGATATGTAATGATGCAATGAAAGGTGGTTAAGTTATCACCAGCTATCCAATTTCTGACTGAATTTCTCCATTGAGCACCTGAGGCATAACAATATACATACATACATACATACATACATACATATTTACCAAACTATAATATATCATTTACATGTTTACAGTTATTATACAGGTCATGACAAATGGAAAGTACATTCATCTTACAAGTTGCATGCTTGGCAAATCCAGCTTAAGTGCCAATTAGCACAAATACCCAAAATAAACACACAAAGTAAACTTCCAAACCACTTAAGCAAAACAAACAAAACCTCAGTTTACACTTAGGATAAGCATTCCTATCTATTTCTGTTTCGTTCTCACGAGTCAACTTTTCCGTAAGTCCCCTCCGGTGGTCTGTAGCACTTGGGAAAGGCCATCAGCTGCAACATGTTGAAGGCATATTTCCTGCATTTAATGTTCTTTTGTACGTTCTCAATCCGACATCCTTCTCTGGTGATCAATTATAGAGGGATATAGAGGAATAAAGGAACAGGAGGAGGGAAAACAAAAAGTAAATATGAGACATGTTTTCTGATGCATGGGTGATTATGGACACAAAGGAACAAATCAAACACAACTGAACACTATTGCAACTCTGATTGGGTCTTTCACTGACTCCAATAATCAATACAGCATAAGTTCGAGGTCAGGCTGATAAGGACTAAAAGACATTATATACTGTATACTTATGTTAGGTATATATGATACTGTATGGACCAATTATAAAGCAGCTTGTTCAAAAGTGATGATTGACGCACTTGCAAGAAGTGGAAGACGAGTGGAGAGAACGACCGATTTGATGAATGCTCCTGCCAGCATAGAGCAGAGGTGCACCTCTGTGTAATGTACATGGGTCCAAAGCTTCAGTTGCAGACTTATTGGGGGGTTTGGGTGGGGTGGCAGGGCTTGTATGTTCCCAAAGACTTCTTTACACTGATATAATCTTCTTCCTTCAACAGGAAAACACTCTTCATAATGGGCTGGGAAAAAGCTGCATGTCAACGTGAGAGTGGAGGAGCAGAGCACTGGAGAAGCATGCCCTCATTTGTTTCTTCCCATCTGAGAATGTAATGAAAGAGAGCCTCTGGGAATTTTGTAGATGAGAATGCACCGTTATTGTTGTATTTATTACCAGAACACTTTGGTGCTGTAATGGTATCATTTGCCAATCTCCAGTGTCTATGACAAAAAGACATTTATATATTTGTCAGCCACCTTTTTCTTATTTATTGAAGTTTAATAGCTTGACATGGCAGCGCTGACACAGTATTAAGTCACGCAGTCTTGCTAATGCTTCCGCCATATATCAAAGATTATGTTTCTGTTTGAGAGCATAATGCATTATGGGAAAGAAGCCAGAGTGTTCAGTTTCTAGCCATGAGACAGTGAACAAGTGTTGCCCTGCAGCAAATAGATAACTGGAATTGATTTGTCCTTGAAAAGTAACTGAACCTCAGCATTCTAGTACACGCCTCTGGGTGTCCATGGCAACAGAGGCATAGGTACAAGTGTCAACAAATCTTGATTATAAGCTTTACCATGGCCCCATTCGTTGTGGGGCTTTCATTAGATGTTGTAGGTAGAAGTGTCTATTTGTGTCCGCCTCCTTACTGTGTAAATATGAACGTACTGTTAGTATAATATTGGAGGTATACACAATGTAATACCACGTAGCAAGTGTGGTAACTTCATGGCTCGGACAACCACTTTCATAACCAACCTTTATATGACAGAGTTTGTGTGATTCGTGTCTTTCTTTAAATCAATGTAAGGTGAAAAATGGTTCAAGAACAATATTCTCTGTCCTACAAAAACATTCAGCGACTCAGTTGATCCAAACTTAAGTGTGCAGATCAATTTCAGTATATATGCAAGTACTAAAGACATTTTTTTAAAGCACATATTATAAATATATTATATAATACAGATATATAATTTAGTCTATGTGTTTGATGATTTAAAGGATATTGTGTGATAGTTTTAACCCACTTTCCCTGTTTCTGCCAGCGACACAATTTCAACCTCACTTTTTTTGCAGAATGTATCTCTGAGATTAATGTCCACCCATGCAAACACGCAGGACCAAAGTAATTCATGCACTTCCAGTTTGAGGAAGAGGTCATCCCTGGAGGAGCCACAATTCAACTCTGCTTAAAGCTGTAAATCGGGCCCTGAAAAACAATGCCTTGGGCCTTGGGAAGGATAAGGTCAGCCACAGAACGTAAAAGGATACATCTGAGCTATGCTGTCCTACTTCCCCATTCCTACTTCTTCACTTTGATTTACTTCGCAAAGGAGGAAATAAGAAAAATGATCCTAGAAGTGATTGATAGCATAGCTTGGTGCCAAAATATGCTAACTCTTTTAAAGCCAGTTTCGTTGTTGGCTGAAGAAAAGCATGAAAGGATTCAAATGTTTAGTCCACAGTGAGGCATCTTCAGTGGTTTCATCACGATAAGAGCATTCTAATCAAGGGGCATTCAGGAATTTAACACAAAATGTACCAAGATCAACCTGTGACTCTGAATGTTAGATTAGATAGAATGAGATGCTGCATTGGATCATTCATTTCAAGGATTCCCATTTGCAGCTACTGTTATAGTATAGAAACGTAGAACTGAACTCCTAATTATAAATGTATACTGTAAGTTTATATCCGTTTGGTGCCGCAGTGTTATTGTGTGAAATAAAACACACTTGGCGTCGACTCATCAGTTTTAACTTCCGTCAGCTACTTTATCTACTTAGGAAAGTTAGTTCTTGACGGAAATTAAGGAGAGTTTTTTACAAACTGCTCATAGTCAGATAGGAACGACTAAAGAATTAGTTGCCACTTATGCTACTTAGCGCCGTCTGATCAAATCAATTTCCCCCAATCCTCAACTGTTTCAAAGGGATTAGCACGTGAAAGCTTGAAGTCAATAGGCGAATCAAAGCACACACACCCTAATTAGCCCAACCCAGCAAAGCCAATCAATTCACACTACCACCATTCATAAAGGAAGAATCAGCAAACACAGAAAAGGAGGGTGTTTAGATAGCATTGTCAGCAATTTATTGATATTTTGCAAGCAGAAAAACAAGACTTAAAATGAGCCACACAACCAGTAAGTGGGAGCTAACGAGCAGCAGGGCAATGGGGTAAAAGTGTCGTGACGCTGGTTTGTTCTCTGCCACGGTGCCAGCCTCAGGGTCGTCCCACTGCCCAAAGTCTCCCTGGGTCAGCCGACTGCAGGGGCGCCCGTCAAAGCGAAACACATGAACAGAGACAGATCAAAACACTGTGGTGTTAGTACACAGTTAGACGCTGCCTAAGTGGGACTCTGAGCATCAGCTAATCACTCCAGAGCCAGAAAGCCCACTTAGACACGGCCATTAGTACAGTAGTTTGCTTCCAAAAAGCAGCCACAGACCAGCAGGCGGTGATAGATGGAGATGCGGTTAATGGACACGAGGCAAAAATGTGAGAAATAGACTCGGCGGAAAAAGTGCAGAGAGCCATGTGGTCCGAGGAGAGGGCGGAGCAAGGAGACATGCACTGCAATGCAAACATTTCAGATAAAGATGTTACCTAGAATCGGTTTTCCCGTTCAATCTGATCCGAGCCGACGTGTGTTTGCTGAGCTAAAGTATCTGAAGCAGAGGCCCTGTCATCACACGTGGTGGTTAAACAGGATTTTGAGGAATGTGACACTTGTTTTTAGTGTTGTTTTCTCCCCCAGCACCTTTTCAGTATCAATTCATCACGTTCACACCGATCGCTTGAGAGTTCAGGCAAGAGCACTCGAGCGCCCTGGCAACCGCTTCCCATTTGATCATCGACACCTTTGGTCTCGTACAAACGTTTGCTCCTTCCACTTTTACAACACGACAGAGAGAACCAGCTAACTCAACTTGTTGCACCATTAGAAGTACAGGAGACAAATGAAACGGGATACAGATTGTTCCCTTCTTTTGATTCTGTCGTTTCATTGTTATGATTTCAACGCTTTACAACTGTGATATTGTTTTGAATTGAAAGGTTAATTCATAGTACGGCCGTCTTACCAGGAAACACATTATTCTGCATTACCTCATAGCTGCCAAACAATCAACCAGTTTGTTCAGTCTATCAGTATCTTGCAAATAGCTACGGACAGATATGTTGCACAATCTGTCCGTAGCTTTGCCCCGCTGCAGGGAAGATGACAGAAAGGGAGAGAGGCCAGAACGAGAAAGTGTGAGATCAGCTCAACAGTGATTTGAACTGAATCAACTGTGTAGGCTTAGATCATAAACGTTCTGATCACAAACCCAAGTGAGCCAAAGACAACAACAGGTTACTATCGAGACTGAGCGAGATGACAACATGCAAATGACAAAAGAAGCGGAAATCTGACGTCAATGAATGAGGAACGTAGTTTTGCGACAACGCCCGTTGCTGCATTTCCCCATTCATCCCTTAAACTGTGAATGAATAGTAACTTTTCCTGGTTTCATTTCCACAGCACCAAATGGGCCTCTTTATGTTGTTTTAAGAAGTTCATTTAACAGTCAGTCATCACAGACTGAAGCGAGCGCGCACAGACGGATCGCTTTCGCTACGCCTGAGGGACGCCGCGGCAGAAGCGCTCTTATTTTTCTGCCTTTTGTTCTCCGGCGTTGATCCCTCATCACATCAGGCGATATTCCACCACAGATTTTACATGAGAGCACCGTCGGATGAGAGGAAGCGCACAGTGAAGGAGACCTTTCGCTGTTTGTCTCTTCATCGCTGATGGATGTTTGCATGCATGAGTGGCTTTGGCCGTGTGCAGGAGCATGACCGTGGTAGAATGAGGAGATTCACAATGGCAGCACCAATGGTGATAAGCTGGGAGGAGCAGGTCACATTTATAGTGGGTGCAGGTTTTTACTCTAACCAGGCTTTGATAATGAGATTTCACTTAGCTACAAGAGTAGAATTCTTTTGGATTCTGGCCAGAACAATAACTTGCACCCATACCAGCGCCATGTGCCATCTCGTCTTTGTCTTACCTCCGCATACAGTCCAAGGCTCGGATGAAGAAATCCTTGTTGAGCTGGTGTTCGTCGCGGAGGAGCGCACACTGCTCTAAGGTGACAGACATGGACGTCCGATCTTTGGCACTTTTACAGCTGGTGAACCTGATGCCATTTAACCTTCGGCAGATCTGCGAGGGAAAAGGAAACGGCAAGCAACTAATAAATCTGAAGGCCAGTGCTGCAACGTTGAAATAAAAAAAGGCATTAACATGCACAAACAAAGGAATATTGGCTTTCAAGTGAAAAGGCTGCAGCTTCCATATAACTTTCGATCAATCCATCACGCTCAGTTACTTTATCTTCCCTTCAGTGCTCCCATCAAAGCTCATGGGATATCAACATGTCAAAAACATTACACTGCACTGGTTTTGCAAAATGTGAAACAGTGACTCATTTACAGCTTTCAGTTAAGTCGCTCTGCACCATTGAGGAGTGGAAAGGCACGGCAAAACGACACACACACACACAGCATAAATCGCTCACCGCTCCTGCAATCCACAGTATCTCCACGTTCTTCCTCTTTTTCGTTACTACATTCTGGCCCAGGGTTTCAAGTAATTCCTTTAAGTCGGTTTGTGTCTGAAAACACGGTAGACCTGTACAGGAGAAAGGACAAAATTGGCATTTCTATGCGACTGAGGGCGACCGAGTGTGTTCCTGCCGCAGCACCGGCACAAACAACATTTAACCCTTCAATAGATCAACAATGAAGTGTGCTGACAATTTGCTGAAGTGAGGATCACTCTGAGCACTTACATTCAAGGGGAACCTTCTCGCTTAGTGATTTGTAATAGGCTTCTAACATTTCAAAGTTCCTCTGGTTTATTCTCTCTTGGAGGGAGATATCTCCAAACCTGACGGCGTGACAAAGAGAGGAAGGGTAGTTAGGACACAGCGGGACCTCAGAAAAGCTGTAAAACCTTATATTGACAGTGAACACTCATGCACAGCAGCAGTGCTTTGTCTGACACTGAGCCTGCTGCGGTTGCTTGCTTGCTTGCATGCGTGCAGAGGAGAAGTGCTTGAGTGTGCGGCTGTACCTCTCTGCTATTGTCTGTTGCTCGTTGATGCCCACGTTGAACAGCACCGGGAACACTTGTAAGGGCTTGCCCTCCTTGATTTCCTCTGGCAAAGTCTGAAACACCAGTCGCGGTAATGGCACTTCAACGGTGAAGTGGTCTCTGAATGAGTAGGCCAACAAGAGAGAGAGAGAGAGAGAGAGAGAGAGAGAGAGAGAGAGAGAGAAAGGGAAGGTGAAAGGCATGAAATTGGTAAACAGAAATGTGATAGGATTTGCAGCGCCGCAGAATTTGATATGCTTGGAAAAGTTGTTTTTTTTCCCCAAACATTTTTATGACGAAAAATAAGTCAGCGCAAGCAGTGATAAGACAGAGTGATGGTGTGAGTGTGTGTGAGAGAGTAAACTTATGTGTGTTTGAGATAAATAGTGTGTGTATTATCTTATCACAACAGCTCAAACACACTGCCCTCATGGTGAATGTCTCTATATTACAGAGACTAGGGGTGGAGGTATGATAGAAAGTGTTTCTGACAGAAAGGACTAAACAAAATATGTGCTATGACGTGTGTATTTCACCAACAGAGCCACTGCCCAATAATGTGGCCGTACAGAAACACGCCGTGGCCTCGCTGGATATCCTGTTCCTCCCAAAGGCCTCATAAATCACAAGTACCTGTAAATCTGTAAAATTCTCTGTCACAGTGACCTGTTGCATGATCTTAAACCTGCAGGCTGCGGCTTGATTTATTGCTTCTTTCGATTCCCTCCATTTACTTTCACAACAGCAATTATAATACAGCATTACAGCATTATAATTAATACAACAAGATAACATGTACTTATCCGTGTACTGTACGCATTTCACGACGTGTTTAAACTTTATTTGTTATCGTTTATGTGCACATATTACATGCGCACATATTATGGTTTTAACATTTCTGTGTGTGTGCGCAGATCTTACCGATTACAAATATATGCTTGTAAAGGGCTCATTTATATAGAAAATAAAACAAAGATATATATTTTTTTGTTACAATAAAGACTCGGAACATAAATGCACATAGTGCTGCTGGTCTCCTCTCCTTAAGTTAATAGTAACGCTTCGGTATTGATCTGAATCGCCCTGTTGTGAAAACTGTCTGCTCTGGAAATAAGCTTCTTTGTCGGCGTGGAGATTCACACAAGGAGCCAACGAGCCGCAATAGCAAGATTGCCAAACAAAGAGTAAACAACTAGAGTTTATAGGATTGCAGTTGAAATCTTCGTCTGGTACTGGTATCAGGCTGTGATGCGGTGCCGTATCATCCTCCTCTACATACACATTATTATATTGGATTGTGAAAAAAAACAAAAAACAAACACGGAGACTGGATCGATCTCTCACCTTCGGCCACACACTAAGGGCTGAAGGTCACTGAGGTCATCTGTCTTGGCCTCGGTGATCTTGAAGGTTACTCTCTGCAGGTCTGAGATTCCGATCTCCATGTCCTCCAGCATTCCGATTTCTTCACCTTAAAAAGCGCCAACATGAGAAAGTCAGCTTTACTTACACTGTTACTGTAGTTACTGGAGGTGATGTTTGTTCATATTCTGCTATTCTGCGCAGTTTAACCATTAACAGGCTCATAGGCCAGGTATAAAAAGCCTGTAATAAAAGTATCCAGCCAAAAAAACACCCTGTTACACCCTGACAATGACTCATCTAAAGGAAAGGAAACAAATAGTTGCCTACAGAGTGCTTAGAGGTTTCCAGTTATTAATTTGCATTTATGTGTTCACTTACTGTAAGTGCTGAGCAGGCTCTCAAACTGGGCCACCAAGCCAACCAGGTGGAGCTGCCTCAGGAAGGCTTTGTCTTGCATTCCTGCGTACAGCCTCATGACAAAACCACAGGCTAATGCTGCCAACTACACACAGACGGGCAGGTACACACGTGTACACACACAAGTGTACAGGCACACGCACACACACACACACACACACACACACACACACACACACACACACACACACACACACACACACACACACACACACACACACACACACACACACACTATTTAACAAGTGAACTGTTCAACATCAGTCATTCATTGCTCTTGGCACAAACTACTCATAATTCTCTGATCAGAGAAAATCATTTTTGGTACATGACATTTTGGTGTACAAAAGGCATTTCATAAACCTTACATAGTTGCCTTTAGGCACACAGTACCATTGGACATATGTTGACATCAGCAGTTTTAGTGAGCATTGTTACTTTAGTCGACTGAGCAAATGTGGTGAACTGTTACCTGCACAATAACAAAATAATATTTGTAATATTGTAATTAACAATGACAAGAGTTGGAGAGACGTCCACGTCCCCAGAAGGACATCTGAGGAGTTGTTTATATTCCAGTGTGGCCACCTACCGCCTGACTGAAGACCACGTCTCTCCTCTGCTGCAGCAGGAAGCCCTGTGGAATGCTGCAGGCTGCCTCCTGTAGGAGCACGAAGGTCATGGCCCTCTTAGCCCGCTCCACCACCTCCATCACACACTCCTTTAACCTGGTCACCAGAGGGCACAGCTGCCCCTTCCAGTCACCTGGGGGAGAAATGGGATGGGGACCAAAGGATGGGGACGGGGCATACAGAGGTGTGTGAACCATACAATCCAGTTAAAGAGGAAACTATGTCAGGCATTCACTTTCACTTGCACGGGAAATGACAGCTAATGTTTCACTTAACCGGTTCAGCAGGGAAAGATTTTTATGATGTGGGGAACAAACAATAAAGCGGTTTAATAAATAGCAGGAGCTCTGCTATTATTTCATCAGAGTTATAAATCTCATTCTAAGCACTTATCTTTTCCTTAAGGGTGAGCCCCTATAATAACTCCACCCAAAAGATAACAACTGTGCAGAATGTTATCAGTGCATTTCGCTCTTCAAACATACATTCATCTGGCCAACAGGGGGCAGTGTTACCTCAGCAATCTCCACAATTAGGTTTCCCACTATGCATTCTGCTGAGAATCACACCAAAAAGTTCTTGGGAAAAGCTCACACGCTCACACGCACGCAGGCACACACAAGCACGTACACACACGCGGAATGTATAGCACGTATCAGACTTGCCCTTGCCTTGTCAGAGAAATCACGTCTTATCTCGTTCCGCAAATACCGCCTCTGCACAGAGAATGGAGAAACAGAACTCCAACTGTCATCTCTTCAACAGCCCACCTGTCCAAACATCCAAACCCCCACAATGCATCCACAATGCCTTGCCATCAAAAGTCTTGGCTTCAACAATTCCAGCAAGCAGATAAAACCTCTCTGTCATTATCCCGTCCCTGTTTGTATTTAGACAAGCAGGCGGCCACTTGCTCGGAGCCTGTTCAGTGTCTTAATAAAGGCGCTCAGGGGTCTGGCTTATCTTTCAGCCTGTTTGTACACCGTCTGTACGCCCTTAGACTACCTGCCACGCAAACCCCCACACAAACACACACACTGCCTCTCCTCGTCTCCTGGTCAGATTAAAGCTGCTGCTTTGCGTGCCAGTTGGCAGCTGTGTCAGGCCGGGCACTTGTCTGGGCCTAAGCTGGAGGCAGGATTGCATTGGACGTAGAGGAAGGTTGCGGTCAACAGTGAATGGCTCTGCATATCAAACATAGCTCTCATCTCCTTCTCCTGCCAACAATTAAAGTCTCTCCTCTGCCGTTGCGGGAACAACAGGGGGTGGCGGTGGAAAGTTGTTGCGATTTTTCTCTCGCTCCTTTCAGTGGAGGGAATATTTGCTGGAATTTACTGATGTAATGTTCAATAGAGTTTTCCTCACAGGGAGAAAAAAATGAAATAAGATTTTGATCAAAAGATGCCTGAATGTAAACTCTTACTGAGCTCCATACTGGGAAGGAAATTAAAGGAAAACTCAATATACATCACTGTGATAAAGAAAAAGAAAAATGCAATATATTGACGGACAATATATTGCTTTCAGTTTTGCAGTATATTAGCAGCTGAGATGAAGCTGCATAGCATTTCAGCCTTCACACATAAGCATAAACGGCGGCGGCGTTTGTGTGGAACTGGAAGGAACGGTTAAGCCGAAGGAAGTCATTAGAGATGTTTGGAGGATTTACCGGGGTTGTGGGAGGTGATGACATCGGCCAGCTGCCGCTCGGGGACCGTCTCTTGCTTGCTGTTGTCTTCTTCCCGCAGTTTGTCCACCATGGCGATGACGCAGTTGAGACTTTTGGCCACGCTGGCCCACACCCTATCCTGAAGGAGCCATGAACAACATCAGCACATCAGATCGGCACATCGATGAGCTCTGGATTGTTTGCATATCTGAGATGACAACAAAACTAGGGACAATAACAATAAACCACCTGTGCTGAAAGGTGTTTCTATTACACTCTAAACTTGCCTGAGGTTGCTGGTTTATCATGATGGAGTTTACCTTCCATTTTTTATGTTTTGCATCTTTCCCCATCATCTGCCAAAGCTCTTATTTTACCCACTGGATGGATGCGTTAACGTGTGTGTGTGTGTGTGTGTGTTGGGAGAGGAGTTTGGGCTTTGTTGAATTTTGTATAAGGTCCAAGAAGCTTTGGAGAGATAATTAGGTATCGTTCTGTGGAAATCCTGACAAATTCCTGCTGTCAGTGAGGCTCTCCCGCTACACACACTACTAACACACGCAAGCAAACAAATGAACACACAACACACACACACACACACACACACACACACACACACACACACACACACACACACACACACACACACACACACACACACACACACTTCAATTAACTGACTTAAAGAGTCAGGCTAACAAAATCCCCAGAAAGTTTCAGGCTGGATGTGAGGAGTGTAATAAACTCGTCGACACTCTGTTGTTATGGATCTTTGAAGTCCTTGGACACAGAGACAGCGAGGAGGCAAGCAGACGAATGTTTGACACGCAATCTCACAGACAGATCCTAAGCTAAACAATGATGTGGTCACACTTGCCCATTCCTCCTCGTCATACTCCTTGTGGTGCGGAATGGAGTCCTGGTGCTTTAGCGGCAAAGGCACGCCGTCTCCTCTGGTCGAGATTTGCGACGCTTCCACGTTGTTGCACACGGTGGCGCTCTCGTTGACCACCGAGGACGGACTATGTCCCGGAAGCCCCCGAGCGGGACTTTGCGCGTGCTCGCTGCCGTGCTGGCCTTGGCCTTGGCCTTGGCCGGCCTGCATGTCGGCGCGCTGCTGGCTCTTGGACACGTACCCGGGGCGAGCGGCGTGCAGCGCAAGCAGGGCACTCTTGACCAATTCGTCGTTGAGTATGTGGACAAATTGTTCCGTCTGCAAAGAGAAAGAGACACGGAGGCTGATTGTTGTGACATATTGGGGCAACAAATGAAACTTTGAGTGTTTGGGAAAGTGCGGGAGAAAGCAAGTGAGACCAGACGGAGAGAGGCTGACACACCAGTAGAGAAAACAAGGGTCGACGAGTCCGGGAGCTGGTTACTATTTACCGGGTGAATGAAACACTCGCCTTCACCGTAAAGCCGCTGCTCTCCATTACCGCAGCACAGCCAGTGAGCAAAACAAAAACAGCAACAAACAACAAACAATTCAATTACTCCTCCCGCAGCCCGTTCCTCCGAGGAGCGCGCCGCCTTTGATCTCGAATTCACCTGCCACTGTAAGTTGATGAGCAGCGGCGAGGAGCCTCTCCGCTCACCGCCGCCACTGCGTCAAACAACGCGATAAGGGCCATCGAGAGTAATTGAGTTAGCGCCGAAATAAGCAAGTCTATTACCGCGGCAAAATGCAGTCCAACGCCCAACACACGAGCCAGGCAAGTCGATGACAAGAGACTTGGCGAGGCACTCTCCTTCAGCACCCTGGCGCCATGTTGTTACTGCCCGAAGTTGTGCTGAGTTCACGTACCGCCGGTGCCGGCTCCTTAAGTTTTGCGCTTGGTTCGGTTTCTTTGCTCACTCTGTTGTTCAGAAATGTCTGGGACAAGAACAATGGCAGCTCGTCTTCATTTAACAAGCGACAGCATGCCAACAAGAATGCTGCAGAGAACAAACCGGGAAGTAAAGTCCCAAGTCTGCACAACTGAAGGCCTTCAGGCTGTCGATCTGCTCCCATTAGTGAGCTCTGATTTCTGTTTTTTTACCCCTTAGTGTTAAATATGGCTTAGTTTGGCCAAATGTACAAACTCTGTTGAACAGAGCTGTTGACTCTCTCTTGCTTTTGCGTATCTTGCATTCCTACATCGCCCTATGATGTCACTGTAGTGCGTTTCAGTTATTCAATAAACAACACTTTTACTGTTCCATCTAAGCCTGGTGGGGTTTTTTTCTTTATTGGGGAATATGTAAGGACATTTAATTTGATGAATGTTTGAGGAGAGAAAGCGAAAGGGATTGCAAAGGAATTTAATTCATATCCATTTTAATTGCCCAGCATGGATCCAAATGAGTTCCATTACTGCGACTCAGTGATGTGACAGCTGGAATCTATGGATAAGAAGACGGGAATAATTGCCTGAGGATCGGTGTTTCTGCTGAATGCTTCCCTGTGATACACACAATAGTATACAAACAGTAAACATCATGGCAGAGACACACAACATGAACCGTACTCATTTTCGCTGGGCAAAATGCTGAACTCTGGGAATTCAAAATGTAAATTCATATTCAAATTGAACTCTGCTTATCTGACCTCAATGTTAATTTGCAATCTTTGAGACCATGTATTATTCATTATCTTCTCTGGGATGAGTGAACAAAGCCACACACTGTATTTAACACAATCTGGGTCATATTTGCACTTCTTAACCGTGAGGTCACAGGACTGATGTATTTGCGTAAGTCGGTGCCCCTCCGGCTGTTGGAATATTGAGATAAATTCCAACATTAACTTGTCCTGCTGGTGCCCTATTTTACTTTCTCATAAAAAGTAATTTCGTTTTTTTTTTTGGTTTCGTTTCAGATTAAACCAAACGGAAACAAATCAAGCATCAATCCATCAATACAGCCAAATCCGCTTGAAATACTTTGCTAGTTACACTGCACTGTATGATCCATATGCATATACAGTATTGTGTTTAAAGGGACATTTCATAAGCATGTTCCTTTGGGCCAAAGAGGAAAGTGTCGAAGCTTTTATTTTCCCACCGATGATACACCAAAGCAGCTCTGTTCCTCCACGTGCACAAACTACTCCTGAGCCTCGCAACTCCCACTCCTACCTATTGTAGAGGTATGAAACTTAAAAATCCCATAGGAGAGATTGTGTTGGTAGACTTTTTTTTTTTCTCCACATATATGCTCTGATGTGATCTTGTCGGTGCAGAAGTCAGAAAACGCCCCTGTGGACTCCAGCTGAGGGGGAAAAGAAGAAGTAATGTTTGATCTAAAAGAGCAGAAAACTGTACGAATCTGTTCAGCACAAAAGCCTTTACCCTGAAGAATGATGGGAGTTTGACTGTTAAAAATAGAGCTTTTTCACTCAAGGTACCTCCACTTGAGGAGTGAAGGCAGGCTGATGGATAAGAGCTGGCCACATTCCAACAACACGTGCCAATGAGTACACTTTCTCTGTATTGCAAATATGACCTGGTCATGACCATGGGCAAATCCCACATAAACTTGCATAGATGATCAATGCCCGAAACCGCCGCTGCGAGAACATCCTAACGTGTTCCTAGGAGCTGGGGGGGAACTGCTTTTCCGCTCTCGCTATTAACATCAGCAGAATCATCACCATATATATACAGAGAAGCTACAGTGCATCCGTGGTGTCCGGGCGTAAACTTGGCCAAGGAAGGATATTGCTATTATTTAAATACTGAAACAGGATTAGAGTCAGGAAGTCTGAGCCAGGAATGGAAAAGTGAGAGGCATCAAGAAGTTTTCAAGAAGGTTCTGACATCCACCACATTTCCCATTTCCTATTCCATCTCTTACACTATGAAGGCTTCTGACCTTACGGAGCTACACAGACATAGTGTGTGAGTGAGTGTGTGTGTTAACATGGACATAAATAGATGATTCAAATGTTTACAAATGTGCCAATGTTTACAGCATATATGTGTCTGTGTGATTTGTTTGTCAGTGGATATATTTGGAACGTGTTTGTTGGCGTATTTATGTCTGGGCTTGTGTGTGTGCATGTGCAGGCAAGTCTGAGCCATGAAATAAGGGTGGATGTGCGCAGGAAATACACACAGTAATTCAGTTGTGTGTGTGTGTGAAATAATTTTATATGACATGGTTGGATGCTTAGGGCCTTGAAGAATGCCTATGATTTCACAAGAGCACCAGTTTTTAAAAACACAAACAATCACACACAGACAGGAAGACAGACCAGATACGCCCTCAATCACCCACCCACCTTACATTCCCCCACACGCACACACGCACACACACACACACGCGTGGGCCACACATCCACACATGCTCACACAGTTTGAGATTTTAATCAGAGAGAAGTCCTGCTTGTGCTGACCAGGCCAGGGGTTTTACTTGGCCAATGTGTGCGCGTCTAATCAAGGATGAGAGGAAGTGGTGACATAGCGAATGTACCAATTAAGCAGGCTGATTGGGCTCTATTCCACTGTGGCAAAAACAATCTCTCCCACAACAGATTGCAATCTGACAGCACCAGATGTAATTCATTAATTATACTGATAAAAACGCCGCGACTCCATAAACCTCCATGCTGCTATTCACTTTTGTTGGTTTGGCATTTTTATAATGACTTATGGATGTTTCCTGAGGTTGTATATTTAGTCTGTGCGTGTGTCCGTGTCAACACGTCTGCTGGGTTGAAGGTTTTGAAGTTATTTTCAGAATTGCTGAAAGACTCTGCAGCCCGTATTGGCATTGCTGCTACATTCTCCATATGCTGCGCGAGCTCTGTTTGGAATGAATCTAGCAGGGTCATGTCATGAGTCCAGGCCCGACCAGCTCAGTCCAGTCAAGAGAATTACCTCCTTACATCTAATGACCAAGATCAAGATGGAACATTTGGACTGTGGCTGTCAGCTCAGGCCAAACTTCCACCCGATTCCCACCAGAACGCAGCTAAATCACTGTGAATTACAGGCTCAGAAGTGGAATATTTACTGATAAGCCCAATAACTAAACTGGTGATGTTCAGCAGCTCCAGACTAAGAGGAATAAAGAGATCATTTCACAGAGAAGGGACATGTGCGTTGGGCGTTGCTTGGGGTGGCCTCACCTTGTCAGATAGGTTCTTGAGTGCTTCCTTTAGCCCGGGGGAAGAGTGCTCCTGGGCAGCCTGGAGGAGCTGCTCCACTAAGGTTGTGATGAGCGGCTGGAGGAGGCTCATGGCACTCAGCACCTCCTGGGCTTTGGCTGTGTGCTCTGGGGAGTAGTAGATACACTGGTAGGTGGTGCTGAAGCTGTTGAGGAGAGGAGGGGAGAGGAAATGCATCAGTTCTACTTTGACAGATGACATTGCAATTTTATTATTTAAATAAAATGTCTGTAGGGATCTCTAACCTGAGGAAGACAGAGACAAACCACAGCACCTATTCATATTCACACTCGGATCGTGTGTTGTAGTGCGGCTGAACATCACTTCAAAGTGTGTAGTTCAAACACATACCCACAGCAGAGTCATGTTTTTTTATTGACTGTGAAAAGTGAATTTCATGATGTGCAGCTCGATTCGGTGCCTTCAAAATGCAGAGCAGCAGCACTTTCCAGGTTCTGAGCTTGAGCTGTCACATTGGACCTGCAGTCCAATGTCAACCTGTTTTCACTTTATGAATAATTAATCACTCGTTAATTTCTCGGGAGCTATTTAATCTCAGACAAAAACACCATTTGTCAGTTCTTAGATTCAGGGCAAATCACTCCAATCAAATATTCTCCTCGGGTAAATTCCAGTGACTTTCAATGAGTTTCCGTTGACTTCCTGCCATCTGATGTAGCATGCAGAGAGGCAGTCATTTGCAACCCTCCCAGCTAGTTTAGAGTCAGCTCTGGGTGCCTCTATGTAGGCCAGACCCCAGAGCCAGATCCTGGGGCGTAAATGACATACAGTAAGAGAATGAGGAAGAGGAAGATAGAGAGAAAGAGATGGTTGGTACAACACATTATTCATGCAGCACTACTTATTTGGTTTGCAACGGAAGAAAGAAGAAATGTTTCGAGGGAGCCCCATGTGAAACAACACTACCTGATGTATCAATACGTGTGGACCTCTCAAGGCCTTAAGAAACAAGACGTGCTAGGTGCAAGCGCCTATTATCTTTGTCTGGCTATGCTTTTAAATCTTGACCTTGTCATAACGGCTAATGAGGCCCCTGGAGGACTACCACCCATTGGCTCAGAGCAAATCAAAGCAATCGCTAAGTGAGAGGAAACACAGGGTGAACAGTGTGTATGGAGCAACACCATGTCAGCGTTAGAACTTCTGTTATTCCCTTTTTCGCTACTCCCTTCAAATACTTGGATTTAAAACACATGACGACTCTGCAATTGAATTATCTACTACAACAAAGGAACGTCTGTAAAAACCCTTTCATCCCCCATGAGCTTACACTCAGCTTACTGCATTATGCAGGACTAAAGGGGCAAAAACTCTACAGGAAAACAACAACAGACGTTTTGGAGAAGGGGCAGAGGAGAGTGTTGGACGAGGACAGTTGCCTCAGCCACCGGGATTCAATAACAGCCTTGTTGACTCATAAGTACAAATCCAATCCCATTAGGCAGCCTATGCAGGCAATAATGAATGTTGGGACCTGCCACCTGATGCTTGAGGACAGAATTGATCCCCTCTACAGCTGGCTAAGGCAACAAACTTTAATTGCCTCATCAGCATTGCTGTCAGTCCAAAAGCCTCCACCCAGATGGCAAACTGAGCAAAGTTGAAATAGTCCAATTCTGCGAATGCAAACACGATGAAAGACCTTGAAAGGGAACTTAACACACTGGGCTCTTACTACTACTGTGCCTGTGATAATATGAACGGGCTCTCTCTCTCTCTCTCTCTCTCTCTCTCTCTCAACTTTGCGCAAAAACATGAATCATCTCTTTTGTTTTGCTTTAACACTGGCCAACCCATGTATATAAATGTACATATATATATTAATTCAGGTTGTGAATGTGAACCATTTGTTCACATGCGATGCTAACACTCAACCTTGCCTTCCCTCATAAATATTCACGAGCATGTCCGCAGACCTTGGAGACTCATTAGTTTACATCTGCATACATACTCAGCACAAAGTGAGTTAGTTTTCTTGTTTTCCCACAATTTGAACAAACTGGGGACATATTCTCCCGACACCTTCGCGGCATTTCTTATGTAAGAGGAGCAGTGACATCAGGCGTTAATGGAAAATGGCCACGCCACTTGGAGACGTATTAGCATCATGAGTGGCACTTTCATATGTGTCCACAGATTGTCTTCCAGTGAACTATTTCAAACGGAGGCAAGAGGAAGAGGCTTAATTGGACAGACTCCTTCTTTCACGGTCGCAGATGTTAATTATATATTAAGCCTCATTATGAGTGACCAGCACAATCACACATTAGCTCTGAAAATACTTGATTTATTTACCAGTATCTTCTTTTCTTCTCCAGAAATACAAGGACCAACTTTCCCTTGCAGACAGGGATTTTTAAGTGGGGCAAGACTCCACGAATAGCCAAAAGTATAAACACATCTATTAACAGGTATTACTAAAACTAGCAGCAGGTCTAGAGACCGATTTGGTTTTCCTAAATGATCAATAGGAATTGGTAATAACAGTAATGAGGGGGAGAAAACCAGTGGGCCCGGTGGTCTAATTAAGCCAGCATCTCCGACGCATGGCTAATTAATAGCGGAGAGGAAATTAATGAAGAGCTTGTGGCCTGCCGCTGACAGCCAGCAGGAGTAAAATGCAGCAACGTCAGCACAGAGCCCCGCAGCACCCCAGGTGACTGCCAAACCCTCCTTCGTCATTTAGACAGGGAGCTCTAATCACCGTTCATACACCGAGCCACTGCAACATCCGCAGCCCAAACGCCACGTCGCTGAAACGCCCCGTCGCTGAAACGTGTTGGGGAGATGTGATTTCTAACCAACATCTGCTGTGGAATCCATGAGTGCTCACTGATCTCACTCAAGTTGCGAGAATTAGAAGTGATATCGTTTGTAATGCAGCGTTACAAATCCTGCATTGGAATGACATTTGCTGAAAGGTTACTTACAGTGCCTCTCTCGATCACACACAGAGCAGACTGACTCCAGAACAAGTTAATACTTGTTAATACAAGCTGTCCGTCAGCACTGTAGTCCCCCTGCCAATGCCCATTGCCCCATCAAACACACACAGGGACACTGAGAGGCAGCGTTTTTTGCTGGGCAACATGCTGCCAGTCACATTAAATCTGAATGTCAGCCCCAAGAAGCTCCATTAAGTGTGTGTTTTGAGGATTGAATTATTCTCTGTATCCCAGAAATATGTCATTCCACAGTTTTGCTTGACTGCAGTGCCTGGCGCAGTGTTTCCTGTCCGTCGCGGTCACCAGAATTTAAAGACACAGCTCGGCCTTGGCATCAACCACCTGACCCCACACAAAAGGATCAGTCGAACATGCTGCAGGACATGCAGACTGCACACAGTGTCAGCCCGACTTACATATCACAGGCAAACACAGGCCTGCACACACCCACGCCCAGGGGCAGGACACACTGGGAGAGCCTGTGTTACATCCAAACTGTCTCTGCTAAGATTGTGTTGCATGTTTATGCAGAGCAGCTGAATAATTCACAAGAAGTTGTTAATGAAAGATTAGACCACCTCAGCAAATCCACAGCAGCGTCTACAGGGTTCAATTAAAAACGGATAAAATCCTGTGACTTTTAAAACAGCCATTTAAGTGAGACTGCATGCATTAATGAAAGATAAATGGTCTTGCCCTGTGTGTACATGTACAGGGTTTCTGGAGGAATACTAAGTGTAGCTATTGATTAAACTCTATCCTGGCTCATCCTGAGAGACAAACTACATTGCATACTGTAGTCATTGCCAAGTTTGGCCAGTGCAGGTTTTTAATGGATCTGGGAAGCACCCCCCTCCCTCTTCTCCAGTGTCCAGGGAACAAAGACGAATAGCTCTTTTATTGCCCTCCTGGTAACACCTCTGTGCTCAGGTTTTCCTTTTTTCCTCCATCCTTTTCCATTTTCTCTTTGATGAATTAATATCACACTGAACGGCCCAATCTCACATCTTGCCGATTGTTCCCTTTTTAATCAAATGTGATTACAAAAGAGGTGGAAGAGAAGAAAGAGACGGGAGGCGGGGGAGCACATACTCGCAGAAAGATGGTGTGCGTGTGTGTGTGTGTGTGTCTGTGTGAGTGTGCACAGGGAAGCAAGGAAGAAAGCAACTCCCTGGACCTGCACAATAATTAATATAAAATAAAACCTCATCGGGTCATTCCAGGTTGAATGTTTATTCTGCCTTTGAATTGGTGCATAATTCACAGCAAATTAAACCATGAAATAATGAATACCCATCATTTAAAGCAAATATGCACTTTCACAACCGCAACTGTGCACATTCGGTGCAATCACAGAGAAACAGCGCAGAGTTTCATTTCTCCTCATCTCCGACGACTGTCAGGAGACTTCATTCCAGGTGAAACACGGACGAGGCTCAGCGATGGCCGTTGTAAGTTAGCCAGGCAGAAAATTGGAAAATTTAAGCTACAGCGAGTCATTAGCCAAGTCAAATAAGAAACAAAAAGCTGCCTCCCCGGAGACGCCTAATCTCCCACTCAAAGTAAATGATTTCACTTCAGCACACTTCTGAAAATATGCTAACCTTATCACAGCGCGCCCTAGCAGATAAAACTGGCCCACTCCGGATTCACTTGTGCATTTCAGCTTAAAGAAACAGTTTCCTTGCCGCTATTACCGGTGCAAACTTACTCCTGCAAACTTCTCCCCCCTGCTCCAGCTCGCCTCTCTTCCCTCTTTGTTGAGCTGCAACCTCTGTGTAACTAATTGGATCTGGCATGGTCTGTAATGACTTTGCGCTCGGTGGGGAGCTTTGGGAAAAATCACCCTTCATTTCTCCTGGCATCACTCAAGTGACCACATACTGAACCCCGATGACATCTGCCGCCATCTCGCTTCAGAAGGGCAAAGACAGCAACATTTACAGAACATCGCTGATCGCAGGTTTGAGGAAGTCATTTAACTCTGTTGCCCGAGGATATTTTGTCAGTAAGAATGTGTGTGTGTGTGTGTGTGGCTGTGTGTGCGCGTGTGTGTGTGCGAGTGCATGTGTGTTTCATTCATTTAGTCAACCTTCAGCTCTTATGTGGCTAGTGGTGCAAAACTCGGGATCAACTAAGTTCCGTAAGCACAATTGTGAGAGCTAGTTTCAATTTCTCCATTTACACCCAGCATTAACATCCGTCCTTGCTATCCGGGCCCATTATCCAGTTCCTTAGATCTGATCACGGGACTTGAATGTCCACCTTGCATGAACATGCATCCTGGTTATCTGGATGCTGTCCGCATTGCAATCGGATCTCAGCAGTTCCAGCTGTCACGATATTTAATCCCATCCTTCCTCCTTGCTCCATGGTTGAGCATCATTCAGTCTTGAAACAACAAAGACATATTATATTATATTATGCTTGGGTCTCGTCCCAACTCTCACTCAGTTAACTTTATGAATGAGAGCGAGGCGGAGCGGAGCTGGGAAGAGGAGCTGGGTGTTATGAATGGCTGCGTCCCCGCTGTCTGCATAGCATTTCCACCTAGATATTTGAGACAGAGATCCAATCGCAATGTGAGCCTGACCACATACATATGCCACCTCATTTAGTAGATAACTTCTCCTGAGAGCAGGTAGGGTGTAAAAAAGGGCCAAAATGTCATCTGTATGTCCAGATATGATATTCAGATAAGGAAAACACTAATGTAAAGACAATGTAGAATGCATTGTGGTCAGAATGCAATCTGATCTGCCAGATAACATATGGATGTGGCTCGCATTGTAATCAGACCTCAGTCACAGCGAGCCAGCTGCAAATGCAATCTATACAGCTGGGACATATTCATGAAATGAATTCACCGCCCAGGAGTTGAAAAAGTCACCCTGCCTCGTCCTGCGTCAATAAAGATATTTTGAATCGACTCGCTGTAAATTGATACCTGCACCTGTGACAGCCCAAACAAAACAAGTTCTGAAAAATGATGCAAGCTCGTCAATGATGAAAGGAGGCAGCACCAGCTTTAATAGTGAACCAACCACCTACTGAGACTAACAGTATAAGCAGAGTACAGGTAAGAACGTGGTTTAATACAAGGTGAAATAGATGATGTCATTATCTGGATAATGGATCTGGATACCAAGATTACATTTCAATGCAAGTTGTAAATGGGTCAAAACGTCTAATAATAGCTGATAAACCACCTGAGTGTGTCTTAAAAAAATAGATTTTTAGGTTAGTATCTAGGAGAGATCATGACTTTCATGGTACCAGCACTAATTCCAGATTCATTTAACAGTGGTTCATTCTGATCGTTCCTCATCAGTCATTGTTAAAGTTCACTCTGCGCCTCGCCAGCCCTACAGTGACAATGTCAGCCTCACACATTACCCCTCATTCTTTACAGATGCTTCGGCCCAGCCAGGCGCTTTTTCAGAGAATGCTTCAACTGACAGCAAACATATAACTTCAGGAATAAAAAAAAAAATGCTTTCAAGAGAAAAGAACCAGACTGAGGAACCTATGACTCAACAAACCTTCTCCATCATGCCTGTTGCCTGGAGTCAAAAGGAGCTGTCAGAAGCAGTGACTTACAGCCAAGCGTGGCTTGGTTGTAAGTAACTGAGCTTGGAAAATCCATAGGCCAGGGACAAATTTCTCTGTCACAACCAATTATGCCCAGGTTAAATTATTTTGTCAATACGAGCCGGCTTCTACCTTGGTGTTTGTCTTGTATTAAATCACCCATCCGCCTCTCTTAAAAACTGTCTCCTCATGTCGTGCGTCAAAGCGTTGGCCGTGTGTTCTTCCTACCTCTTTTTCTCTGCTTCGTATCTGCTCAGGAGACGCTGCAGACCGCCACATTTGAAGCCCTGGTAGTGCGCTGCTGGAGCCCCTACAGTGATGATGTCATAGAATGCGTCTGTATGGAGAGGAGACACGGAAAAAAAACAAAGTCAAAATTCTTTACAACATTAAGACGTATTTCACAGTGGTAGCGGGAATGGAAAATGGATGAATGCCGGTGTGACTTCCAATTTAGAATAAACTTACAATAATTTCATTATGAATATTGCAAAATATAGACTCCTATGCAGCAATGTCACAAAAAAGTCACAGCTTTCATGCATGTCAAAGTAATAAAGAGACATGTAAGTATAGTTATTAGGCAGTGCTATGAGGCACTCATATTTAATGTTGATTTATATGGCATACGGCATGGCTTGTGGTATTAGTGTATCATTGGTCCAATGTTAAAGCAGAAGGTCGGCCAATGTCAAAACACTTAATTCCAATTCCCACACCCCTGTCAAAAGTAAATAAACACTTCACAGACGTCCAGGTGGCACGGAGGTGCTCACAGCGTGCCTCGTTTTGAATGAATAATGGGAAAGGCTGACAATTACATCA
Organism: Genypterus blacodes; assembly: GCF_046128005.1. Lineage (NCBI taxonomy): Eukaryota > Metazoa > Chordata > Actinopteri > Ophidiiformes > Ophidiidae > Genypterus > Genypterus blacodes. The sequence continues at coordinate 2,044,530 of NW_027466852.1, read as the reverse complement.
GAAAAACAAAGGGGAAAGGGGAGATGGGGTGATGGGGGTCAGGGATTATGGGAGGGTGGGGGAATTTGGTGCCAGGTCAGTTAATGAAGACCCCAGAGATCACATCTGTGCACTCCTCCACCAAACACAGCATGGCTTGAGTTCACATATAAATCAACGCAACACAGCTCCGAGTGCTTCCACACAAAGGTGACCAACAGGTGCCTCCCGTCCCCTAACAACACCTCGCCGGACCGGGGCTTGATGCCGGGGCTTTGCTACTGTTTCCACCCATTAATTATCTCTGTGCCTTGCCACAAGGTTCCCCTGGAGTTTTCATGAATCCGAGTCCCCTTAATTGGTTCTTTCGCAGCAGAGGCTCACGGAAATACAGTAGCTGGTTTCAGAACATCAAGCACAATGACCAGTATGTGGGTGATCTTCCTGCTCCTTCGTCTCACCTCATCCGTCCTCGATAAAACAACAACAGGACAAACAAGTTGAGTTCTGAGAGGACAGTAAGGTCCTTAGAGAAGATATCGACTATGGCATTCCGGATGAGTTATGTTATGATCTATACGTACTTAACCCATCTGGTCTATGAGTTCAACAATCACTACATATCTTTTTACTTGGTCTAAATGAGTTCTGAAGGGCGTTTTCAGCTCTGCTTTGACAAGCTGAGATTTTTATCCTGGAGAATATGTTGTAGTTGTCACTTTGGGAGACAGAAGACAGCCATTTTCAGCAACAACAACAAAAAAAAGGACATTGTTTTAAGTGGCTTTTATTGGCTTGTTTGTTGGCTTTATTGCTGGATGATCAGTAGACAAAATGAAAATGAATTGTTTGGCTTCTCAGAGTGGATTGCAGAGCCAAACTAAAGGAAATGCATCACTTTAGCAATTCAACGCAACAAAAGAGAAATGACTTCGGTTGGAAAGAGAGCACCTGCTGCACAGAGGAACTACTTCCAAACCTGACTGATTGCAATTATTGATTCCAAGTGTTTTTCCCTTTCATAAAGGGACAAATTGTGCACTTTAATAGTCATTGACGCTCAAACAACGTTATTACAATAAATTAAAAGCAAGACAAGAAAGGCTAAAGTAAATCTGGGGGAGGGTGGGGGGCCTGATATTATTCATGCTTGTACAATTACAAAATGTACAACATTTTCTGACATCAAATTCAAAATCAAGTTACTGAATTGTTGGTGACAGTGGTCTGGAAGATAGTGGTGTTCCATTAAAGAAAGACTTTGTGCTCTCATATGTCCACATTTGTCCCTTCTCACTTAGAGTAAATGCTTGGCTATGAAATGCTGGATCTTCACCTCGCATAGAAACAAAAATGGAGCATTTTAAGGTCCACAAAGACAGGATGAATTGCAGGGCTGTTGTATATTGCATTAGATTGCAAAGATGTACCCAAAGAACTGGTAACACTGTGTATTGCTATCATTCTACTGAAAAAATTCACCTTCATAATCCAACCTATATCAGTGCACAGCTGATGGCTGCACGGGACATCAGTTTGATTTACATTCTGTATAAATAGTTTCTTGGCACAATGCGGATGTCTGGTGGTGTGTATGTGCGAGTGTACAATAAGGAGAGGACTAGAATATTCAGTGACACAGTCAGTGAACCGCGGTTGATATGAGTTTTTAAACATTTACTTGATTTTGATCATACCACTTATTACTTTAAGTTAACTAAAGTTAACATAGTTTTGTGACTATGTGACGTCACCAAATCCACGATCAGATAAACAATGGAGTGTTCAAATTAATTAAAATAAGAATTAGAATCTGTAATGTTAATGTAGACATGCTTTCCTTCATTATTTTGCCTACATACGCAGATTTGCAACTACATATACAAATTGCACCTACATATGCAGTCATAACTGAAAACTGATGGATGAATTTGTGTGTTTGAAGCCTTAATCAGTGTAAGAGTGGCAGCAGGTTCCTCTCCCGCTTGGTGAAGCAACCCCTATGTTCATTTTTGGATCAGGCTTGTACCTCTCATCACCTTTACCTGGATTTACGTCAGGGTTTGGTGTCTCAAGAGGATATTTATGCCACCTACTATGAATCAGCCGACAAACTCCTCCAAAGCTCAGTTTATCGCTACTTTCTTTCACTGGGAAAGCCAGACGGTGGTAAGTTTGTTTGATGGCTTGATTTTCCTCATTTCATCTGTCACCCTTGATGTCTTCAGTGAAAGCATACGGCACATGTCAAGGTTTGCAGAGTACTTTCTATCAGTCATGTGGCGTATACTTGAAACGAAGCCCATCCTGGGCTGGCGAGGCAGCAGTTAGTTACAATGACACACTCAGACAGTTCCCGCGCGTGACACTCTGCCAGCCAGAGAGCACTGCTGGAGGACCGGGCCAATTCTCTCTCTCTCTGGAAAAACGCAAAGGGCTTAATTAACGTTTGGTCTATCCTTCTCAAGTCAGGTTCACCTTTTCAGCCTGGCAAAGGCTGAGAGGTCAGGGTGATGATCTAAAAAAACCCTGTCTGGATCCTCTGAGTTGCCTGACAGATGGTGCACCATGGGAAGATGACAGTGTGTGACAGCCACATCAGTTTCACATTTTATCGACGGCAGATGAAAAATGTCACATGATAACGACTTTTGAGCTTTCAGCAATACTTGTGATTTTTGTTAGGTGGCTGTATTTTACATCACCAGCAAAACACAGATCCAGGTCATTTTTGTTCAAAGTTATTCTTGAGAATGTCTGGAGCGATCCAGATTAGAAGACAATAAAGTATTACCTGTTTTTCTGGGACACGTCACTCTCATTCTCTGGGTGTGCAGGTTTATTGGGATGAACTCCAGAGATTTCTGCGATTTGCAGCAGCTCGGCTTGAATGAACGACCTGGAATAAAAAGAGACAAAAAATATGTCAGCGCTGTAAAAATCGGATTGCGTTCAAAGCCTCTGGTGTCATGGAAAGCCCTCACCATCTGCTGTAGACTATGACTGCTTTAAAAGGCATTGTGTCTTTATGGCCTTGTTAATGTGTTAATTGTCATGAAGGGTAAAGACACAGAAACAGATGAGCAAATATCTAATGCTGTTTAAATGCTCTCTTTGATTTTCCAATTAAAAAAAAAGACAAATAACTTAAGATTGAACAATCGAGTCACAAAAGTGAATACACAGTCCTATTTTAAATCTGCTGTGCAGTCATTTAGCTGTCAACTCAATTATACATTGTGAGAGTGCAGACAAAATGTTCTGCAAAGTGAAACGGGAGTAATGAAAGTACAAAATGTCTTTACTTGAAGTGCTCTCCAGGGTGTGGTCAGCTAATAAGTACATCCTAAGTATATCCAAAGACAAAGTACACCCTAAATATCAAACTTGCGTGCTCTCAGGTATTTCACCCCAAAAAGTATTGCAGTATCATGCTTTACACAAATAGTATCTAAAACCACAAGCATCAAGCCATTCTTTGCGGACATTGGCAAACTAAATTGGTTAAAGCCTGCATATGTATCCACTTTAAAGTATCTGTGTCAAATCATTTAACTTGTGTCTTTGTCAGACATATTCCATCACAGATCAGCATAATCTCAACAGTAGCTTGTTTCATTTAACCATCTATAGCACCCACTAATGTGCAGTGTAATCCTTTAAGCGCAGGATGTTATGCCCTTTGAAGACCCCGACTTTGTTCAAGATATCCAATTAAAATTTTATGCCGAACATCTAAAGGGAAGTGAAGTTTGTGGTTTACAGTTGAACTCAAAAATCACAATCTGACACTCCATATATATATAAATCACACTGAGGCGCCTCTGTGAGATGAAGGTAAGCTTTTAAGAACAGTCATGCAACAGGTGCAATAAACGTTGAGATGTAGGAGCGATTTACTTAAAATAAAGACATTCAGTAGCATGAATCACAAGAGCAAAAGTGTTTCATACCAGAACCTGTCATTATATCCTCATTTATACTTTGAGTTACCTTTCAGAGCAATTAATCTTGTGTTTCGGAACACAACATTACAGTTAGAAGTCATATCTGAAGTGATTACATATACATATTGGTGCGCACAGTAGATTGATTGATCAATTACGTAGAGCACACACTGGCATGGTTCATTATAATGTAATGTAACAATAACGGGAAATGTGTGAATATGCGTGGGTGCTTGAGGAGAGCCATCGCTTTTCTTGGAAGAATGGCGATCACTAGTTAGAGTAGTGGTCATTACATTATAGTACTAACATTCTTTTGGATTGTGGAACTTTGTATTTTTAGAACTAATTTAAGCTTTTTAAAGGGGTAATCTGCATTTTTGTCTGATTGGGACAAGAGTTTTCTCCGTCACACACACCGATTTCAGTACAGTTTCAGTAAGGCTGTTACTCATCACAACATTAACATAGATCGTTTTACACAAAACAATGTAATTAGGAAATTGTTAAGGAAAAATATGTGCTGTTCCATTTGTGTATTAACAACTAGAGTAAATAAGATGTGGGCAGCATCAAGGAATTACAGCATTTTCTGCTCAATAATGTGGCTGGTGCATTGAATTAAGATGTAAGCAGAGGTACATTCTGTTCATCATGATGTTACATGTAATTACTCAGTTTTGTATTGCTTAAGAGTGTCATTAACAGAGTGCATCCATGACAGCAAAATTAACATAAGGTCAGACATAGCACCGCCAAAATGTCTCAACTAAACTGATTACCTGTTATTAACTTTTCATTCATCACTGATACAAGTGTTGCTAAAATTAGCATAACCTTGAACGGTGACAGCGAAGCTGAGCACAAATGAACTGTAGGCCAGCTATACTGTGTGTGTGTGTGTGTGTGTGTGTGTGTGTGTGTGTGTGTGTGTCTGTGTGTGTGTGTGTGTGTGTGTGTGTGTGTGAGTGTATGTGTGTGAGTGTGAGTGAAAGCGAGGCAGAGGACAGTTTGATAAGCGTTTCATGTTGCAGACATAAAGGACAAACGCGGCTCTTAAAGTGTCCACTCTGTCAGCTCATGATGCTGCTTGAACTAAGCTCAACTCTGACACAATGTTTCCTTCATTACGTAGCTGCTATATATGTTATATACTGCGTTGATTGAGAATGCTTCTGTTTTTCCAGGTATTTCCGAACACTGATGATGTAAATGAGCACAGCCGCAGTGCAGGCAATTTCAGTGATGTAGCGGTAATAACGATCAGCTGCTGGTTCAAAGATGCGACTACGCATGTGTGGAAGGCAGCGGAGTGCACCGGTGTCTCTTCACAGGTTGTCCGCTCGACTGAGGACATATCAATCAACACAAAGTCAGTAACATAATGGAATTACGAGAGATCACTGTGGGAGATTTTAGGTCATTCTGATAAACTCTTAGAATCGGACAAAATCCCTGCGGTGAATCGATTAAAAATTAATATGACAACAGATTTATAGAGGAATGCTTCCATGTAACGGAGAATCATACTGAACAGCAAAGTACTTGCAAACTAATTAATGAGAGGGAGAGTAAGAAAAGAAGACAGCTTGTCTGCAGGCCTGTGAATAAACCACCACAGAGACAAAAATGAGACCAGTGTGCCTCCATTACTGTTTAAAATTACGAAACTGCTGAGCCGGACAAGCTGACCTGTGTGTCATTAAAAGAAGTACACACTTTTAACTCAGCTACAACTGACAGCAACTTGGCACGACATGCTCAAGCTGTGACCATCAATCATGTCTGCCTCCTCAGCCAGACCTGCTGCTACTTATCAGAGTGCAAATATAAACAACGTCATTTCCGACCCTTGAATAAAATGTGTTTTCTAAATAATCAGACAGAAAGGCGTTTATATTTAAATGTTTAACTTGTCAGGAAAACAAATCTGTTTGTGTAGTAGTGACTAAAAGGCGGTGAGCCCTTCTGCTAACAGCTCATCTGCCCTTCAGCTCTGCTCACAGCGAGATGTCCATTTGATTTCAGCCAGTTTACTCTGCCGCTGCCCTGCGAGAGGATCATTTACTGAAAAACTCCACACCCACAAATGTGAAAGACACGACTCTGTTAGCTTTAAATTCTCCTCCTTGGTGCGGCTAAAAGCGGTTTGTGTGAGGCCGAGCTTTCTCCAAAGGCTTACGTTTGAGTCAGTGGCAAAGCCGTCACCCCGCTGTCAGCTGCACAGCTCAGGGGACCGGGCTAATCAAGCTCCTGACTCTAGGTTAGATGAATTAGCCAAATCAAATCCCCATCTGTTTGCCCAGGTGGGCTGGCTGTGTGACAGGAGGTCCTGAATGGGAGCAGGACTGACCAACATCTGGCCACCATCTCCTCTTCCCCCATTTCTTTACTTCCCTGCACTCCTTTCATGCCTTTCGAAGTAAAGGAACCAATACATCCTTTTAGAACCCCCTGCCCAGGCACCCGAGCACACGCTGAGGGAAACACGATTACCAACATCTGTAACCAGCACTGGGAGAAAAAAAACACGGTTTTACTGTAGAAGAAGTCTGTTTAGTGCCGACCTCTTTAAGTATGTTAAGGATTCCATCTTCATGGTTCTGGAGTGCAGGGAGTTGGCAGGCTTTTCATTTTAATCAGCCCATACAGTATGTAGCAGCCATTGATGAGGAGGATGGAGACACGCTGTGTTAGCGGACATGAGAAAATTGGAGAACTGAATATTGTCTAACAGAAAGATTCTGCATAAATCATGTTTCAATCGTAACTACAGGATGTGTATTACATCACACTGTTTTAAGTATTTACCACCTTTTAAATGTAATGCTACTCTACTGCATTCATAGGTCAGCAGAAATGTATTTTTATCCATTGCATTACATTACATTGTGCTCATTAGAGGACGTATTATGCAGATTTCCATGCTCTTATTGTCATTAAAGGTTCTATTCTAAAACTCGAGCAAAAGAACAGAGCTGATCCATTTCTAATCTTCCTTACTGCAGCACGGAGTGAAAGGTTCTGTCTTTTCAAAGGCTTCCACCTGATAAAACAGATCTGTTTTAGATTGGCATGGCTATATATATTTGCCAATTTCTCAATGTATTTCTATACACACATTGTGAGGAGAGTCAAAATGCTGGCAGAGATTACTTCCTCCCACTATGATGTTTGCACTCCTGAGTCAATCATTTGTAATGAAACAATCCAGAACTGTAACTCAGAGTAACCTCAGAGTCAACCCAATTTATAACATAAATGACATTTGAAAAAACAGATTTATTGCCTTTATCAGCAGATTCAAACTTTTAAAGAGCATGCAAATGTTCTGACGCATGTCAACGCATTACAGAGATGAAGGACGGATCTCAAACTAAGCTTTCACGCTAATTCAGGAGCGGATGCATTTCGATGGGATTTAACTTGTTGAAATTTTCAGCAACACACCACTCTATATTACACTGTACATATGAGGGAAATAACAAAAGGTATGATGATATACTGACGCCATCAATCATGCAACACTGCAGAGGTGAATGTAACCTGGAAGCAACAGACAGCAGAGAGCACGGTTACAATACTGATATTAGCCAGAGAAGGTAACATGAGATAACGTGTTCATCTGTCTTTGCTATCTGCACAATAACCAGCTCCATTGCCAGACACACAGATATATGACACTGCCTTTATCTATTTAGCTGTGGGTCTTAAGCTGCACTTATCCCATCACTGGTGCTCAGCAGTGACGGACAGTTTTGTGCACAGAAGCGCCGGCTTTATTGGGGGGGTCCAACACACAGCACTAACGGGATTACGCCTGGGCCGTTAATTCAGTGGGTGGTTAGCAATGAAAGTGAGGGTGATTAATTTATGAATGGGCCACACTGATTGGAGCATCTTTGAAGTCAGCACATCATTAAAAACGATTAAAAAAAAACAGGAACCCGAGTCCCCCCCAAGGAATGCCAGCAGGTGAGCATTGAACTCATACATGCAAAGCCTTACTTTACACCTGACATGACCCATGGCAACAGCAACAACAGTCTGAGTGGAGATGGTGGGCGGTGGCATCTTCATCACACACAATCCAGTAACAGAGAGGCGGGAGTACAGTCTGGCCTGGAGTGATCAAGAGAGCCTTGGATTTGTGTACAAGATGTACAGACAGGAAGAATCTGTGATGATGCCATCTATGCATGATAAGTACAATCAATGCTGTATCAACTCACAACTGCATATGGCGGTTTGATTTAAAACAAGTATAGACTCGAAGCCACACTGAGTGACCAAGTATTCATTTTAAAAAGCAATGTTTTAGTCTACTTTGCTGAGATCCTCATTGTATCCTGATAGGAATTCATAAATTGACTGCTCTGTGAAAACATCACGTCTCCTTAGCGCCTCTAACCAATGGAATCTGATTTGGGAAAAACATTTGGGACCCCAAAATACCAGCATTTACCCCGAGGGGAATCACTGCCGCATTTGTGGATCACGTCTCATGTTCTCGGTGGGAGGAGTTGAATATGCGCCACCTTTCTTTAATCATATTAGGGATCAATAATTAATGTGCAGCAGCTTGCCCACCCGCCTTGTTTAGCCGTGTCTGTCAGACTGCGATGTTAATGCGGGCCTGGATTAGAGCTCAGAGGTGTGTGAGGGCTACTTCCTGTGCCGCAGCATCTGGGCCACAGAAGGGACTTGTCAGGATCCATAATGACCAGCACCACATTATCCATCGCGCACACACACAAACATTCCTCCCTTAATTCCCAGTGAGCGGCTCAGCAGCCGTCACCTCATATCAGCTGGTCACTCAGGAAAAAACAACACAGACAAATATCTCATTATGTGGATGAGAGGAGTTGGAGTTAAATCAATCACCGGCCTTCATTTTCTTATGAACGCCGAGCGCTAATATACAGAAGTGAGGGAACTAATAGACTGACGGTGCTCGGGTCAGTCTGTAACCTCATTTCATATCGGTGTTGTTGTTTTTTTAGTCCATTACGATTTGCATTAAGAGTAATTTAACGTGTCAGGACAGAGGAACATCATTTATTAGTTGTTGTTGCTTTATACTCTGGTATGTCTGGACGTGTGCAGATGTGGATGTTTCTTTTTTACAGCGATTCCTTCTCTTCAAGTGTCACAAACGCAACACATCCTTTCTAAACTGGCGGATTAAAGGTTTTTGCCAAATATATCCTAATATGATGGATTGTTAGAGGTCGGCTTGCTTTAATGAGACGATGGCAACAGCTCACCAACCCGTTTCAATTGCTGCGGATGAAACTGGAGTTGCTATGGAAACTAATAAGACAGCAAGAGGGTAAATGACACGACATATCAACGAGGCTGCCATTGACACAAGTCAAGCCGAATGCATTCCCTCCACTATGCTATATCTGACACACCAGTTGAGGGGGGTGGGCGAGGCGTCTGTCTGCGTGTTTGACAGAACTTCCGCGGCAAAGGTGTGGGAGTTTGGTCTGACTACATTTCTGTCTCAAGCTGTTTGTTTTCTTTCCAACACTCTGTTTGAGCTCCGTGGAGAGAGCTGCAGTTGAAGCTGAAGCGCTGTTAATATGCCTGTTTATAATTGTTAGGAGAGGACGAAAAACACACAGAACTCCTGTTAGCAACCCCTGCCCTCTCCTTAAGTGAAAGTTTGTGATGCTTACCCCGTTTATATGATTAATCACATTGAGTTGAGCAACACACAGACACGCCTCCCCTTCCCCTCTCTATGATGGAGGGATTCGTGCGCTGCTTCCCACATTCAGGGAAACGTAGAAACATATTTATCTTCTGACACGAGTCGGACGAGATACACAGAAGGAACTAGGCATAAAGTTTGAACAAAGCTTGGATCCCAGATTTGAACTGAACTGATTCAAGCCTGCTGTACTGGTTTGGCTTTAAACAGAAAGCCTGTCCAGCTGTGGTCATTTCTAAATTTAGCACTCAGGAACACCTTTCAATAATTCACCCTGTAACTCTCTACTTTCTTTTTGCCCATGGCGAAAGGCCATATATTAACTTGACCGCTCGCAGAGAGAGTAGGCTGCTGCATCCACAGCCGCAAACCACCAACATTGAATTTTTATTTGAATTGTATTTCTGAAAAGCCAAAGAGTTACTGTTGTTGATTCCAAAAGTGATTAATTATGCACTGCCATCTGCAAACAGTAGCTGTTCGCCACTCCTCCTTTGTGAGTGTTCTTCAGTCTGACCCAGTGAACAGATTAAAAACGTTTGTCTGTACATTCAAGGACAAACAGTGATGAGAAGGGGAAGACTGTAATTTACATGTGCCGAATCACAAAACAGGACGAATCATAAGTGAACAAGGACGACTCAACAAAAGGGTGTCTGTAGCTGTGTTGTTGCAATTTAAAGTCAGGGATGTACATGAAGTACGAGCTTGTGCAGCCATACCGGTAATCTTGTCCAGTTCGGCCAAAGTCTCCTGGTACGAGTTGATGATTCCTCCGTATCGTGTCATCACCTCCTTCCGCAAGTTGTCCCAGTGGGGAGAGAGCTCGCCCAGTTCCCTCAGCTCCTGCACCCTGTGGACAAAGAAATCTATCAGGACTTGTATGTTTTCCAGAGGCTGGCATGCTGTTTTTTGCTGAGGCACGGTGCTTTATCTGCAGCATAGCCACTAAATAAAGATACAATCTGTGATCTAATGATGTAAACAAAGGGGTTTAAAAAAACAAAACAGTAACCCGAGTCGAGTCCTTGTTACTCCAGGCTCCTCTGTCAAACTGCCTAATTTTTTCAGAATGGGTATCAACGCTCATTAGCTCTCCTCTGAGAACACATAGCTTCGGGCTAATAGCTGGTATTGGCTGGTGGCCATTTGACCACTCAGCAATATCAAATCCTTCCCTTACACCAGTGTTCTCCCTATGCTTATGTAATAAACCCATCCGGCCTGCACTGGTTTTAGTGGCGGGATTAGTGGCCTGTTTTTCATCTCATCGAGCTTTGCCTGCAGCCAAGCAGAGGTGGCTGGGGTGAAATCATCCCTGCTCCTGCTTCAGGAAATTACAGCGACCATATGTGTGTGTGTGTGTGTGTGTGTGTGTGTGTGTGTGTGTGTGTGTGTGTGTGTGTGTGTGTGTGTTGTTTGTGTGTGTGTGTGTGTGTGTGAGCAGGATTGGTGGTGCTGTTAGTGTGGGGGTGCTGATATCCTGCTACGGCCTCTTTCAGTTGTTCATCATTTGCATCTGAAAGCTAACATCAGATGGACAGATATCATTCAGAAACCAGCCATCCAGCTTCCTTTGAAAAGAAAATTGCGGAGATATTATAAAAATTAGGGGTTCGATATAGTATTCATGATAACAAATACACAGTCATATGCATTGCTTTCATGATAACGAGGCCAATTTTCAGTGATTACACCTCATACATTTTGTATATGTGCCTCGGACTGAGAGGCTGCATGCATAAATGCCAGTTGGCTAGACTTGTTATACCACGCATGATTTGAAGCATAATTTGATGCGCAAGTGCTACAACAAAGCATTTGACGGTAACAGCCTCTGACTATTTCTTGGGTTTTTCCAGGTTTGGGATGTATGGAAGTATCCGGTGGGGATATAGTTTGTATGTCTATATAAAGAAATAACGACAGAGCGAGAGACAGGATCAAGGGTTCTATGTATGTCAAACCTATGATGTTACAAGTACATAGCACACGTTTCCAGTCCTGACTAGTTGTAGTGTCACGTCTTACATCTTTCTTGTTGTGCACAAACCTGCACCTGGAAACGACCTTCAGGCAGAGTGGCACTGCATGCTGGGTGACTTTGACAAGATGCTCTGCAGGTGGTTGTAAGTAAGTGCATTCTGTTTATGGCATAGGAAGGTACATGCTTGAAACATTTACCACAGGCTTACACGTGCTTTTACCATATTCACAGGGAGTGCAATTTTATAGAAAGCATTCTTAATTATGCAATAAAGACGGCTCAAAGATGAATACATGTTTATCCTTTTTTTAAATGAAACAAAAAACATCTTAACCTCAGTGCAAAAGAAGAACAAACTGCCAAAATGAAAAATATCTACGCTTTTTCGTTTGCCACATGATAATGTGAGCCTGGGGCTGAACAGGATGATAATATCCAGGATCTAGTGGTGTCAAGATGACAGTGTTGAGATAGATTTCACTGCTAGTGGGGTCTGAGTAGGGTCCACTCCACATTTCTCTCTGATTTCAATCAAATATATTGTTTCCAGCAAACCCACTTAGGTTAAAGTGGCCCCTAATGCTTTAAATGGACCATTTTAACCAATCAAGGGGCAATGTTTTCTGATTTTCTGGGTTATATAGGAGGCCATACATAATACTAGATAGTGGCAAAGCTCTTTAACAGATTGCCACCATTCACAGTAATCTGTACCCTCTGTCAGTCCCTGCCAAACACTGTTATTTGTGCGCAAGAGAGTCAAATCACAGTGATGTTTTCAGAGAGATCTGTTATTTTGTATCAGGAAGTCTGGGTTGGAGGTCTCTGTCTATGATCCCAGGGTAAAGTGCTTAATGTATCTACTCGGCAAATAAGGCAGAGAAGTGTAGAGGAATATGGTATCACCTCCATATTCAGACTGCTTTTGTTCGAAAAGGGCAAAGGTATGATTGAGGAAAGTTGAGTGTGTGTAGCCTGATTAAGTATATGCATGCAAGGGCATGAAACACTTGAAAACACAAAAGACACTATTTCATTGCTGTTGTTTTTGATTAAGTAAGGAAAAATAAATCCTAAAGTTTCTTATCCTTAACTCATAGTGATTTTAGATGATAATGAATGTTGTCATTTAATATTGTTAAGACTTGGAAAATGCAGTTTGCATTTATTAGAATAATTCATTGATATTTATTTATTTATTTATATTACATGTTATTGTTAATGTTACAGATTGTACTGATTAAGGAACAGAGTAAGTCTTCATAAAAGCACACTTGGAAAATAAAACTAGAAAATGAATGGTCAGAAGTCAAAATTCTAATAAAGAAAAATTATACATTTACACGCTTTATACATTATTCTGCATGGTTTTATCATTGACTGTGACTAAAATGTGACATATTAGCCACATTAAGGCAAAACAGAAGATGAAACAATAAGGGACAGGGAGCAGGTATAGGATTGTGTTCCCAAAGAGCAAAGATCTGTCATGTGGGCAGCTTTATTTCACGGTGCGTTATAGTCTGCCTGTTCAATTTAATCACATTGTGTGCAGGGTCAATAAAGCCTGCGTGAGAGGACTGGAGAGCAAAGCACTTCGTTTACAATACATGGGGCTCCTCCTGAAAAGAGCTCCATCCAAGCAAGCTCAGTCATTACTACTGATCCTGCATGGAAAGGAACACCGGAATCAATAAAGCCCGGTGACAGAATATCACCTATATGAAATGCAAGCAAAGTGCTGCTTTATTAACAAGAAAACAACATGATGTCATTAATTAGAATGTTTGACCGACACACACACCCTGACACTTACTAAGAAGGACATTCATTATTCTTACACACACACATCACACATAATGAAGTAAATTGTGTGTGTGTTTTCACAGAGTTAGGATTAAAACGCAACTTCAGAAACATCAAAGATGGTCATAAGACGGTGACGCAAACTGAGTCACCCACCATCAACCTCTCCAATCCACTGCAACACTCAATCATATAATGAAGCTAACAGCACCTGTGTACGAAACAAAGAAGGGCAACAATGAAAGAGGATTATAGAAGATGTGCTTAAGCAACCGAGCTGTAGATAAGCTGCACATGCTTCTTAATACACTAACCATATGGTGGGTATGGCCCCTACCTGCTTCCTGCTCAAACACTGCATTACATCGTCAAAGAATGTAACAAACGACCTAGAATTGTCTTTCAAATTGAGTTCAAATTAGATTTAACCAGCAAAGTATCATCTTCCTCTCCCTCTTTAAACATCTTGTTTATCATCATCATCTTTTCATCCCCTTCTATTAAAACGGTGTGTATCCAGAGTAAGCTTAGAGATAATGAGAGGGGGGCATGTGGGAACCATGGCCTGGGAATGTTTAGGCGTTAAGAGCGTGTGTGTGTGTGTGTGTGTGTGTGTGTGTGTGTGTGTGTGTGTGTGTGTGTGTGTGTGTGTGTGTGTGTGTGTGTGTCAGCACATTCTCACACTCTCTACCAAAGCACAAAAAAGAAAACTGTGCAATCAGAGCGAATAATGGTAGTGATTTGAAATCATCACATAAAGGAACACCCAGTGTTCAAGGACAAGGACAATGACAAATGCAAACAACCTCAGCTATACCTTACACCTACACAAACAAAACCTCTGTCATTGTCTTGACTGCTCTTTATTCACACACAGCAATTAACAGGACCTTGAGCTTATTTAGCATGGACATGTAAGTGTGTTAAATATAACTTATTCACATCGGAATGCATTATAAAAATAAAGGGGCGGCAGTGTCTCAGTCCATAGGGGACTCGGCTTGGGAACCAGAGGGTGGCCGGTTCGAGTGCCCTGTGGACCAGAAAGCGTGGACTGGCAGCTGAAGTGCCCTTGAGCAAACTTTCGAATATGTGGAATTTTCATTGTGTGAAACATGTATGTTTACGCATGTATGTATAAAACGTGCATGGAATGTAAAAAAGCATGTAATTGGAAGAGTAATTTCTCAATGCTGGGATAATAATAAGGGTGTTCTTCTTCTTCTTCTTAAATATGGTGGTTGGGATATTCCAGGGTCTTTTCCTATAACTATAAATGAAAGAGTGTATGTGTCTTTTTTTGTGTGTGTGTTTGACAGAGACAATGTTTGTTGTTAGGCATAGACGCTTCTTTTGAAGTGTTAAGCAGACCTGAATAATTCAGTCTTGTCCAAATATAGACGTTACTTACATAAATAATAATTTACATCCTTTCACTAGCTGGGTTGTTGAGCGTTGCCTAGAAGCTATAGGAGCAATGTACCTACAGTAGAGCTCATTAGGCATCACCTTGCTTAATTAAAGTCTACTTTGAACTTTTTACTGTACTTTGGCAGAGGGCTGACTACAAACAGGGAATAAACAACTGCAAACAGGGTTGGGGATTCCAGACGATGCAGTGTCACACACCATCAACAACACACTGTTGTCCTCACTGGCTTACCTGCTCATGTCCTCCTGTATATACAGCGAGAGCAGCTGCTTAGGGATACTGAAGGACAACGTGCACTCCTCCATTTGCTCGCGCACTAGCATCCATTTGCAGTCCATTGTTTGAAATCTGTACACCTTGCATACTGGGTTCTTGAACACTGAGAGGAAGAGAGAAAAAACAGATGGGCTCAGCGATGGACGGAGGGAAGAGAAGCACAATGCACCAGTCTGACAGATAAAAACATATCTTCTCCCCCACCTCCTCCTCATCCTCCTCCTCCTCCTCATCAACATCAACATCAACAAAAAATTGACTGTCTAAATATCAAACAGGTAATTCAAAGCTTCTAAACGAACTTTGACAACTGGCAAACTGAAGGACAACACTGTCAGAAACTCTTAATGTGAGGTATGAAGCACAAATGAAATTCCATAATCAATAATTGTGTCTGCTGTAGATAAGGTGTTTCTCATCCTATAAACAGGCCCTCCTTCTCTCTTTTAACTTCACTGGCAGCCAAGCAGCATAAATACAGAGGCCTTGTCCTGTTAATCTATGACATATTACTGCATCCATTTCCATTTTAATTGCTTGTTTATTGCACAACAATGGGGAAAAGACAGCTGAGTCATTTTGAATCTTTGCTTGGTAACTCCTGCATCCAATCCGCCCATTAAAACCTATTCAAATTCAGTCCCATCTTCTTCATTTTTTTTTTTTTTTTACAGAGAGCTGGCTAATAGCGGCAATCGAAAAGCTGGAAAGGAAAACAGCTCTAATGCTCTTATCTGCATGCTGGCAGCAGAGTGCAAAGCTATGTGCCTTGAACAGTGTTTACCACTCTTTTTCGTTTCCAGTCGTGCGCTTAAGAAGGAAGTCGCTCAATGAGTTCGGAGCTGTAGCACCTCAACTGAAACGGTGACAATCTCACCCTGGCCAGTCAGACATGCACGCCACCAATAAAATGATTTCACTTCAGCACCAAAATGGGAGCCCAGCACTTTTTTCACGCCTGCTCCTAAGTACATAGAAAGCTTCCTGTACAAAGTCCATCCACTTTTCACTGCGGCACTCGGCATCCTACTGTAACTCAGATCGTCCTTTCTTCAAAGTCGTCCGCGGAAGTGTCCAAGTCATTAATCCTGGTCATGGCATGTCATTTGTCCTCATACAAAAGTCAGCAGAGTGTTAAAGTTCGGCGATGTCCCTTTGAAGCAGCATGGTGGTGTGGAATGCTCAATCCGGGCAGAGGAGATTTACAGGATGAATATACATCTTCATGAAATGTGCTGGCTAGCTGGCTTCAATATCTGAGCTTTAAGGTGAATCTGGGGCAATGATGGAAATCACAAAATGCAAGTTGCTAAGCGAGTTGAACACTAATTAGCATGAGATAATGTAGCATTACTGCAGGGTTTACTGTACATGTGGAAACAATGCACCTGGCAATATTGAAATTCGGACAGGGCTCCCCCTTATTCCATATTACGATGACATTTGGTTTCTGATCTGATGTGTATTGCGATTCTTGTTTTAAGTACTGCCTAAGTACTGACTTACGTAGCTTAGCTGCAGCCAAGTTAGCCCCATCAGCTCAACCTACAGTGATTACATTGGAGATGAGTTACTGCCATTACTATTGCTATTTGCATATTGTGACATGAGGCTCTCAGGTCCAAACTGCACGCTGCCATTGTTGACTAATAGCTAAATGCAGTTCATCAACAAAATCTGTTAGGGCGCAAGATGGCTAACTCCATAGCTAACTACTAGCTCAAAGCGCTCTATCAGCTAAGTCTGTCTGGGTGTAAGATATTTAGCTGCGTCACTAGATAAATGTTTAACAGACCCGTCCTCTGTCTCCCAGCCCCTAATTCAAATACTCAAACTTAATGGCCACTTTTAAAGATGAAGCCATAACTGTTGTGACAGTTCTGACGCGGTGTCAGGCGGCTTAGTTGCACTCCTTTATCATTTTACATAACTTTGTGGGCTGAATCTGACAATTTAACTGCAAGTCATTTATGAAACGTGTTTCTATCACTGTTTAGCACATTAAAATGTTCAGCAGTAAAACAGCACAGAGAGTATTCACAATTTCATTTGCATAAAATGAGACGTTTGTACTTTGTTGTCATGGGGATCAGATAGGAGCAAGTGAATTAGATGACAAAAATAAATGTGAGAGCACAGACAAAGGGAGAGGCTGCGGTAAAGGCACAACCTTGTTTGTGGAGACACAGTTGCTGACTTTCATCTCCGTCAGTGAAGGAGATTAACCCCGTAACCGACCCACCACCACCACACTAATCTGAACACCAATCAGAGCCCTCTGTCTCCCTCGCTGACACCTCTTAAGAAAATGACTTGCCCAGACGTGCTGTGCGTGGGCTCCCCTCGCTCCTCGCTCTCTACATGCTCATTTTGAAAGGTAATAAAAGTGGAGGACTAAATTGCATTACTCAAACTGGCTGCGTCTGCAGGGAGGGCATTGTTTTGACGGGCTGCAGATGTGCACCTGCAAACACGGCTGCAGCTCGCTAGCTAATCACAAACAAAGCAATAAGTGGCAATGACATCATGACAACAGGCAGGGGATGCTGGGGATTGCGGGTGGTGTTGGGAGGCTTGGAAGAATGAGAAAATACAGCGGATGCGTGAAACAAATGGATGCATGGGGTGAAAAAAGGGAAAGTTGGAAACTAGTTTCCTCAAGTCTCCCAAGAACAAGGGCTGTGAAATCTCGAAACAGCAGGAGCCGTGACCTTTTCAAGTCAAGTCGATTCCCTTTCTGTCTATATGTCTTTCATTTTCCCTCTGTGCGTTTCCTCTTTCTCTACCAGCGAGAGGAGGCGAGGGGTGTGCAAGCTTTCTGGGTTGCAACTGAATTATTCTTCAGTCGCCATCGTGTCTTCAGCTAGTCCACATAGAACCACATGGCTTAGCTCGATGTGAGATACCACCTACCATGTTTCTCTACCTGAAAACCTTAAGCGCCCATTTAATTTAGACAGGAAAAAATGAATCCTTTAATCAAATAGAACAACCCAGAGAGACTTCAAATCTCATTAATGCATAGGTTATTCAAGGGCAAAGTAATGATAATTAGATGCATATAGTCATTAAGGCACTTTTGGGTGAGGGGGACTGTTAAATGAAGCACAATGCTGCATTACAAAAGGGCTCGGATGATTCTTCTTCTTCTTTTGCAATCATTACTTGGTAAAGTTTCAATGTTTTGCTCCTGCACAAAGAGCTACAGTCATTGTCAGCAGACAAAGCAACTGAATTGGAGGGTGGAGGGACAAAAAATGTTTTTCCTCTGATTGACTGCAATTATTGATTGTAATTTATCAATGTATGTATGTATGAAATTACAGGTGTAGAAGGTGTGAAACCTACCTGGCCCTGTCAGGGGGCTATTTTCTCTGTCGATACAGGCATGGGTGGCAGACTCACAAACCAAGGGGCACTGGAAAGGAAGGACAAGGGGGAGAGAGAGATTTTTTGTAAATTCAATCTGATGACAATACATAACAGCTTCTAGGTACTATTTGGGTTTCAGTTTACATTGTGTGCATTTAGCGTCACAAATACTGTAACAATCCCATTTAATTTCAAACAACCTGCACCAACAAAGACATGTATCCAAGAATCCATCTGTATGCATAATGAAAATACTACATTCATAACAACAAATCCATGTTGAATCGCTCAGGGCACAAAAGTGTGTTACTGCACAGGTGCCTAAACTGCAATCAGTGATCCCTCAGCAGGTGTTTCCATCAGCTGTCAAAGACAAAACACCTGCTGTGGCATCATACGCCACACATCACTGATTGGGTTGTTTGTTAGTAATTTCATTTATTTCACTTTCATTTCACACTTAATCGACGTACCACATGGCAGTTACCGGCTCTGATAGTAAATATCAAATTACAATACAATGCCATAGGCTATTTGTACATAACAACAACAGGTCAACAAACCAAATGAGATGATAAGACCACAATCATAAACATTAATAGCTTCCTCTGCTTGGCGTGCTCTTTTATGTCCCAAAACCCTTTTGTTTTCATAATCACAAAGAGAATAAAATGTTTACACATTGGCTAATGAACAAACATTTTACACAGGCCTAAGGGGTCCTGGTTATCTTGGTATTGTCAGGTTGTAATGCTTCAAATAAACTTTTAACATTTGTATTGCTACACATTGACGCCAGTAAAGCGCAAATATGCAAATGAAAACACCATGGTCTCCACCAGGTCTTTGATACAACTATCAGTACCCCTGGATTCACTGGGTCTGGAACCCATCAAAGCAAAAATGACAATGAACAATCCCTGGCGCCATGTCTGTCAGCCCTGCACTGTCAGATGAACCATTTAATACCGCTGCACAGCCAAACCTGTCCCCCAAAAAGGGCTTTAATGACTATGCTAGGAACAATCCATCACCTCTCGTAGCTCAGACACCGATCCTAGACACACACTCTAGCAACACTCTTGCTCGCACACACACACACACACACACACACACACACACACTCAAAAATGGGTCTGCTGAATAGAATAGACGGTGACATCTGGAAATTTTAGTAAGTATAAAATGAAGGTCCCTGGTCATAAGAATTAATGACGATGAGACAAGGGCCCCAGCTGTGGAAGAGGTCCCATTTGAATTGAGGGCAGTGGACAGCACGTGTCAGATGAGTCTTTGATGACTAAAATATGTAAAGAGTTCAGATCAAAGGTCCTTTTCTTGTTTCTGATGACTGTTTTTGGGGGTCAATGGGTATATTCATGAGATGCAGCCACCCATGCGATGATGGAAAATGATCAAAAAGGTGCCTCCAACCCTCACACACGTACACAAACACATACACACACAGGGAGCCAGACGTGCCCACAATTAAAGCATGATGCAGAAATTCCCCACGAGTCAGTTTTCTGTCTCTAAGGTGGCTCTCCCTGCTGTTTGACATACCTTCCACTTTCTTACCCTCATCTACTTCACCAGAAAGAACACACACAAGGGAAATTGTGCTACAACAACAACACACACGGACACACACGGACACACACGGTGGACAACACATTCATCAAGGGGACATGTTCAGATTGTCAGTGACACTCTGGAGCCTAGCAGGGAACTTCCCTGCACCAGCAACAGGGGCGGGCAGAACAGAGAGTCAGTCAGCCATGTAGAACCCCTTGGTCAATTATATGACAGTGAGTCACACACACACACACACACACGCACACGCACAGGCACGCGCACACGCACACACACACAGGCAAATCAACAGCAGGACTACCGAGCTTGTTCAGCAGTGCAAGAAAATCAAATAGTTTGCCTTTACAGATCAGAAGTGCTTCATTAAAGCGCTCACCCAGCCTCCATTAGGAATCTACAGAGAATCAAGATAAATCAGGATACATACAACCTCTCTCCTGGTGTGGCGGCAGCCCATTTTTGGACGACACAGACTTCGGCTTACTGTCAAATCCTCCAGACGGACACTCTTTCTTCCTCTTCCTCTCCTTCCCTGATTATGTGAGTCACTTCAGAGGCGAGTTAAGCACTATGTATTGTATAAGATTAGAGTGCAAAGGGGGTGGGATTGCTGCCACATCCATAAAACATATGCTACTTTGTCACACAAATGAAGGTTATGAGACTAGTTACACAATCCACAACAAACACAGAATGCTCATTTGGCCTGGTCTGTCTGTTAATTTCTGTACATGCTAGAGACTTTACCATTGTATTACCAGTACTCACGGACACAACCAGACACACACAAGGGTGCACACATCCTCTTAACCCCCCATGAGGGTTAGTTTATTTAATCTCATTGGAGGACTTGAGCAGTGCCAGTCTAATCCTAGCATTAGCATTAGCACCAGGTACCTGGAGCCTGGGGAACACTTGTTTGCGTCTCTCAACAGTGTCGTTTTACCTTTTGCGTTGGTATGTCAGTGGTGATGTGGTCCACGTCAACCTCCTCCATCTCCCCCATCCTCAGATGACTCACCACCACTGTTCCTGCTGCACACACACCATCGGGTGACCTAAAGAGAGAGAGTGTGAGAGAGAGAGAGAGAGAGAGAGAGAGAGAGAAAGGAAAGAGAGGACACACCTATTAGTCTCTTCATTTCATTTGAGCTTTTGAAGGAAAACTATTCTGCTGAACCGCTCCTACACAGGTGAGAAATATACACAATACAAACATAATCATCTTATTTCTACAGGTCTACAGGTTGGTGTTACTGAGAAAAAGTGGAATCAGTATGGGTGATTTCTCTCAGAATAAATAGCAGAAACTGTGCATGCAGAACAAGCAACAGCCTGCTCCAGTACAGGCATGCTGGGGGAGGGGGACTCAGGGAACATTTAGTATAACTGTTCAAATGGCCTCCTAATAACCAAAGCCGTGTGCTCTGACAGACACCAAATAGATACTGGAGTTTTCATATCAGGGTGGCCCACCAATCACTTTCCCAATCATGGAGCCATGATTAAGTAGCTGATAGAAAATCTATAGTATTGGCAGAAAGACAGACACTCTCAAATGAAGAATAATGATCCCCGGGCATCGTACGAGCCAATCTGATCACCTTAACAGACCCATCCCTAATGTGCTCAGTTCCACTCTAGCTGGAAAATATTAGACGCCGTCGTGCCAGGCAGCAGTCCGCAGAGATGGGTGGGGCGGGGCGGGTTAGGGGATGGAGCAGGACAACACCCATCGAAGAGAAAAAGGCAAAGATGGTGATAGAAGCAGAGAGCATTCTTTCAAGGCCAATCCATCTCAGTCGCATATGAGGGAGAATGTCTAATGACACCCGAGGGAGAAGAGGAGAGGGGAGAATAGATGAAGAGGAGTGAAAGGGAGGAAAGTGAGAATACAGAAGAGGGAGACTGGGATCGCAAAGAGGGAGGTGGGAATAAAGGAGGCTCTGCAGAGGGATACTGGGAGCTCGAGTTAGTGCTTAATGTCTTCCAGCAGTCCCCAGGCAGAGAAAATAACATTGGTTGGTTTTATAAATCGAATCACTGTCCCTTGCTAGACACCTGTCCCACTATTTACTTCTCGCCTCGTCTCCTCGTTTTCCCTCATTTCTCATCATCTGTGTCTCTCGCTCCGCACCAGAGGGCCGAGGCTTCGGTAAGAGAAAGTCACCCTGACTTTGAGCAAACAGTGGCTACCGACAGTAGCACCGCACATAATCAAGGAAATGGAGATTAACATGCATCGCATTCAGCGGCCATCTTCCCAAGGCAAACCACAGGGGTTACAGTGGCTCTCTACTCTTTAGATTGCTCTGCCTCAATCCACTAATGAAACTCTCCATTTAAACAGAGGATAGAAAAGGTTTAGGATCGCTTTAGGATAACAGATTTCGTTGAGATTCAAAGCTGCCTGTTTAAAAAAATATATATTTGTAACCTACACAATTTGTCCTTCATGCCTGTTACATCATTTGCTACAAGCTCTAGAACTATATCCTGCAGCTCTTTTACAACATTTGCTGTTATTTCCTAACTGTTTTCAGTATAACATTTGCTCATTGAAACATGAAAGGTCAGAGGTAATAAGTCCCAGATCAAACATCTGCAGGGACATACCTTTTCTTGTCATCTATGGTTACCGAGATCACATAATATTGCATGGTACAGTCAAGTGCTGCGGATGAAAATAGCAGCCAGTCTCCCGCCATCTTTCATTTTCTGCCTTTCTCAACCCCCCTCATCTTCTTCTTTCCGTCTGTCTGAGCTGGCAGAGGAACAAGCCTGCAGATTGTTCTTTGCCTGCAAGCTCGTCTTTCCGTAAATCGAATTGGCCCGGGATCTCTTTTAGGACAACACTTAATCAGACAGCTTTGTTAAAGTGACAAAAATAATGTGCTTCAAGTAACAGCTGTGAATTTTGCAAATAATTAGTCAGTGTGGAAGTGCTTTACATTTTTCAGAGAGCAGTTTCTTTTTGAATCCTGCATCATGGAGTTTGCAGTCACATTCAATACAACCCTGGCATCCTTTTTGCACCATGTTGGTCTGAAATGCTTTTCATGTATACATTCAGTATATTGTTGAAACAGTAATTGACAAGTCCATATAGCATCTCTATATTACGGACCTTACATTGTGTTTCAAGCATTTTATAAAAACATTTTCAGAACATTTGGTTATGGGCATTACATGGTTTATGGCAAATCTGTTGCACAAATAAGAAAACTTCCTAATATCCTCGCTGTCCAAAACACAGCTGGACAAATTAAGTGGCCCTCAGTACCCTGTGACAATTTGGCTCAGTGTCTTAACTAATGTCATCAACAACAACAGTCCTAACAACCAAATGTATTTAACAAAAGGAAGCAGACACAGTTGCGGAGCAATTGTGCTTTCTTTTGGTTTGGTAAAATGAAGCATTTGTGTGGGATTACACTGTGGCCTGACAGACTGTGCAGCAATATGGTGGGCGCTACATAGGTAATTAGGAGGACTAAGGATTTGCATTTAAAGGTCTTATTGGAAATACAACATTGTAGAGGTCATTGTAGCTCTGGAGAGAATGGGCTGAGATGACCCAAGATCAGGATTACAGGATCTAAGATCTGGAACTAGGATCAACAGAGTCCCTGTTGGACCTACTGCAAATTACATGCAATGATGCCAGGGATGATGCCAAGAAACAATTCTGGGAGGCTGAAGACTGTGAAATGGAACAAGACAAAGAATTAGCTAGGGAGGCCAGCAAAGACGGTCTTTCAGCCGTTTGGGAATCAAAAGTCGGGAGGGAAGGGTTTACAACATGAGAGCAAAGAAGCAACGATTGCACCAAATTTTCAAAGGTCTAAAATTAACAGCCTGTAGGTACGGAAAGTTCATAAAAAATACTTCAAAGCCGCTATACCTGTGTGGCCAACGGGCGCTTTCCTCTGTGGGAGGCCTCACAGAGGAAAACACCTGACAGACATAGAAATGGAGCAAAAACACCATTGGCTTTTCCTCTCACAAGGGGCCACAGTTTCATAGGAAACTAAAAATACACAGCCGGGCCTGGAAGAAGTGTTCTGTTTTCTGATATGGATTTTCGGCTACGGAGAATGTGCAAATGGTTTTAAGGTCCTTCAGGACACATTTACGCTGATGACTGCATGAGGACGAAGAGTGGGCGAACAAAAACGGACAACGAGAAGGCTGTGATTCTTGACCTAAATAAAGGCGGAAGGTTGGGCTAAATATAGTGTTGGATGGTGCTCAGCGAGGACAGATGTTAAGACACGAGACTGTACAAATGGGGAAAGTCAGTGGAAGCGTCTGAATGAGATTCTCATGTGACTCAGCAGTGATTGAACATTTTTCATGGAGGGGTCTGACCCAGTCAATATCTCAACACCACAGGCTCTATTGATACATCCCTCCAGAATCAGGCAAGGACTAGAAGAACTGTTCACACACTTTCTATCTGTATTTTAGCCTTTGTTGTATAATTCAGGCTAAACACAAAGCTGCAACAGCAGCGTGGTAAAAATCCTTTCTTGATATTGAACTGGAGTTGCTTTGAAGCCTTACTACAGTAGCTCATTTTCCCCAATTAATTATTCATCATTTAGTGGAGGAAGTGGCTGCCGATAATATCAGAGCACTTGAAAGGTCATGTGTTAAATACTCTCAAGTGAACATGTGGTTTGTCTGATGATATTTTAACCATATCTTGTTAGATGTGGGAGTCTAATGTTCATCTTGAAAGCAGAACAAGGAAATACATCATTTATGACTATACGTATGCATCAGTTTCACCTCTATAACAGAAATATAAGTTCATCCAGTGTAAAATCACAAATCTACATCGATAATCTACGTATATGTTATGCAGAAACGGAGGCATGTTGCGTTGTGGCACACACTTAGAAAAGATTTGTGTGTCTTAACACATTTGTTCCAGTGCACACATAAACTGCTGTGTTTCTCCATGACGAAAACTGTCTTCTGGGTACATTGATTTTTATCTTAGTGCTGAAGAAATGTTAGGAAGAGATTCAGATAAGCTGTTTGATGCAGCGAGGAAAATATGTCCAGAAATGTGACAGGAGGGAGTAAAATGAGTTACAGATACTATAAATCATGTTGGATGAAGTATGATGTAAGATGATTGGATAGATATAGAAAAAGATTAAGGAAATCCCTCTCTTATGTTTGTTCCTATCTTTACATGATCTAGGGTCATCTATTTCTCTTGGATATTTGTGACTTCCCTTTATCTGGAAAGCGCACATAGACAAAATACTCTACAGTATGTTTCCGAGAGTTTACGTGACAAATGTAATGTTCCACCATGTGAAGCATATTGTGTACTGTACGTTTTAATAGTATGCCGCCATAGCTATGAGCGATAGCTATAGAAAGTCGTCTGAAACTGTATTTATGTCACATTATGGTTCATCTATTCTGCTAAAATGTGAACTTATTGCCTGTATAACGCTATTTTATATCATAACACATCATATTGGTTTAAATGTGTTGATTAATCATCGCTTAAAGAGGGACTCCACCAAGTATTCAATTTACTGGTTATGTGTAGCACAATTCAGGAAGTGAAAACAACTGCAGAAAGGGAAAGTGAGCATTATGATGTCATCAGGGTTATGTCCTGTTTGGACTTGCTTCTCAGTCAAATACAGTATATGGCTGTCACAAAACCTGGAGAAAAGAGGTCATAAGAAATGCCTCTAATTGACTATCATTGTTATAATTATACCACAAACACACAACCAACAGCCATCATTAGAAATGAGGTGTGGTTTCAGGTCAGAGCAGAAACTGAAACTTCTGTTCAGTGTTACCACGGGCCCACAAAGAAAAACCACACACACACACACACACACACACACACACACACACACACACACACACACACACACACACACAGATACACACACACACACACACACACACACACAGATACACACACACACACACGCGCGCAGGACATCGATTGCTGTCACACAATGGCAAATGAGTCAACGCAGAAACCTAGCATGCAGTATTTAGCAGAAATAGTTAAAATAACATTGACTTTTTTTCTGATCATTTATTGATTAATCATTTACTGTACAAAAATGTCAAAAGTGCTTATTTAGTCTGACTATCAATCTCAAACCCCAAAGCACAATAATAAAAAAAAACTTGAAAACAGAAATAATTGGTGGTTTTACTAATTCACAACACAATTATTGAATATTTGATACCATCTGTCAAACAGGTTATTGAAATCTATTACTCCTTTTATCAAGGCAATAATGAATTATTTTTAATTTCAATCATATTAAAAGACATACAGGTTAATTCCATATGTAATGGGCGCAGAAAGTGCAGTTTTGTACGGTTCAAATCACAGGAGTAAAATACTGGGATCACATACAAGCGTACACACTCACCTCACACAGGCTTTCTCATTATTATTGCAACACCTTGAAGAGCAACACTGCAATGCTTGGCTTCCTCACCACCCGTGTCCTGACTGAACCGCACAGCGAGGATCAAAGACATGACATGGCGCATGCATTCTAATCCACGGCTGTGTGCACAAAGTCACGACTGGCATACATTCAGCATAGAGTCAGTGGAAAGCTAAGTGCAGATCAATGACAAGTGAATAAGTGGGGGGAAATTACGTCTGAACGAGAGAGGGAAGGTGAGAGCGTATGGCCGGACGATGACCTCCATCATGGCTCACTCAATGAATACTGCATTATCAACATTTATATAGCAGAGGTCAACGCTCAGCTCAACCTGTCCCGCGCAGCACACTTCAGTCTTTGGCTGAGTATTGAACACAGCATCACTAACGACGCATTTTGAAACAGAAACACGTCCCAAGAATAATGATCGCATATGGATGAGTTAAACAAATGACGCACATCAAACTTCCATTCTGCTCGGCTCAAGGCAATAAATCGGTGATTTCAAATGCAGCGTTAAAACACAACCATCAGAGCAAAATTGGCACTGGTTCATGTTGGTGGACTCTGAGAGCTTTTCCTCACCACGTGCCAAAACAGACGTTCATCTCCGTCTAACAGATGTTTTTTGTGCTGCAATTATTCTGGAAAAAGAAGCCAAACTTAAGTATATATATAACAATTAATTCTGACAAGCAGGAACTTACGAGACAAAGGAGCGCAGATTTAAGGTTTTCCCCGTATGAATTGTTGTTGTTTCGCTGTGTAGTAAATTTTGCCCCAATGATAAAATGTTCGGTGAAGCTTAACAGGCACTGTTGCTTGGGTGTAAAACAGAGAGGAAACATGCAGGCATTTGTCTCCAACTCTGTGCCTGATTTACCGCTACCTGTCATGCAAAGGTTGGAGTGGTCGTATATCCCTGCAGAAACTGGATCACGCTTGTGAAACACATCAGGTGGAAGAAACAGGAAAGTGCTTCTTTTTCCTTTCCTTTACAGCAATTAAATTACACAAGAGTAAGCTAAATGCAGTGTCCTTTCATTCTTTCCTGCTTCCTTCTTCTTAGTCTTCTTGAAAATGTCATTAGTTACTTAATTATATTCAAAATTAGGTAGGATACAATAAGAATAGACATACAACATGGCAAGTTTTATTGACTGCAAATTGTTAAAGTGCGTCCTGCTTAGGCTAAAGCAGCCTAAAGCCTAGAGCACATGGCATTTCATTGTGCAGAGGTATTTTTTTTATGAAGTGCTTATGAAATGATAATGGTGCATTAGTGACACGAATTCACAAGCAATAAAAGTAAGTCAGTGATCCACATTAATGAAAAGGAAAACATACGGCTGGCAGGAGATTGAATTGTGTTGAACTTCAAAGGTGAAGCTTAAGAGAAAAAGAAAGTCATTATTGTGCTATATATAGAACTATATAGTGTACTTATATTAGATCTGCAACAGGGTACATGTTAACAATGTTAAAGGAAATCTCACATCTGCTGGACCTTTGCTACAGAACTACAGAAAGCTGAGTACTGTGGTCTAACCGACTAAAGACAAAGAGATTGAGCCAACGCAAACGCAGATTTGTTCGTATTGTTTACGAGCCCTTTCAAATTTCACACAACCTTACAAACTTATTCCATTGGGAGTATTTTTGAACAAATCCCAGCAATGTCGTGGATCCATTCTTCAGGATGAGATCACATTTGTTAGTACGTATGGTTGATGAATGAGTTAGTTCTATACGTTCTAATAACATTTCTGCAAAGATAATAAAGCTGACAACATTATCTCAGTGTCTGAATCCATTCATTCACTACGGTTTCTAATTTATGTTTTAGTTTGCAGTGACGGGTGAAGAGATGAGTATTGACTTTCATCCTTTCTTTTTGCATCACCAAAACTATTATTATATTATTTTATTGCTATTTCAGATCGGGACCAGGACTTTTTGGCTTGGTAAATACACAACACAACAAGTCATCTAAGCAATACTAAGAACATGGCCACAAGACCTTGATAGCTAAAGTCTCAACGGTAAGGCATCAAAGCCCTTGACATTTACATGATAGCAGGACAGCTGAGACTATACACAGCGGTGTTAAGAAAATGAGAAAGAAGATGGACAGAGATACGTAGACAGAGAGCAAGAGGGCAATCCCTCGCTCGATGTGCTGTGTGATTGTTCCTCGCTACATCATTACTAAACTGTTACCTGAAAAGCTGCAATAGGATCGTGTCAGAGTGATCTATGTAAAGGTCCTAGGAGACCTAATAGGAGCAAGCCGTAAGGAATAGTAGGTTTCATTAAGGACCTCAGGGGAGGAAGCTCTAACAAGCCTTTATCTGTGTCCCCATACAGCTATCATTAGGGGACTGAAGGGGATGCTGCATACAAACTACTGGATGTGTGTGTGTGTGTGTATGTAAGAGAAAGAGGGAGTTTCTGTAAACTGCAGGGAAGCAGATGAAGTGTGAGAGGTGCTGTAGCTTGTGGTGATTGTATTGGCTTGTTGACATATAGGTAGGCAGTAAATGATAGGTGCTCCATGCTCCATTGACTCTCCCCGGCGAGGGAATTGAATGGGGCTACAGTGGGAACGCTGTGGCTCTGCAGAGACTTTTAGGTGTTAAGACAGAGTGCATACACCTGCACACACACACATACCTTCACCAGTGGCCATAGCATCTCACCCACACACGCACACACGCACACACGCACACACGCACACAGTTAAGACCGATGGGCACGGGTGAGCGAGTGTCTTGGGAGAGGCAGGTAGGGATGTAGGTTAACGCAGTCAGCGAGGCCCGTAATCCATAGGGACCTCCTGGGGACGGGGGAATAGAGAGAAGAAAAAGCGATGGAGAGACTGGGAGTAAAGGAGTAGAGACGAAAACTGATGAGTAGTAGTCACAGCAGAGACTCGTCGTGGCATTTACCTCAATAATCTATAACCCTCAGCTCTGCTGCACCTTTGTAATGGTCATACATAATCATCAACACATTAACGTCTCTTCACTTGCTCCCTACTCCATTATGTGTGTTTGTTCTGCATATAACCTTGTCAGTTGTTTTTTTTTTTCTATTTGAGGAGAGAAAGAAGTCAAATTCAAGATGAAGTTGTAGCGTTCAAGGTAACATAACGATGAAATCAATGACTAAACCAAGAGCGAGTTGATCACTATCCCAAGAAAATGCTTAAAAACAGCTTCTCAGTTGATTTCTGTAAACTTCAATGTTATTTAGAAAGAGACTTAGAGTTCAGCAGCTCAGTGAATACAAGCATCTCTAAAATACTGATGTGAGGAAAAAGCGTCTGTTGCATAAAAAATAATTCACTGACCTGCAGGTGCAGTTTAGGATTAAATGTGACACACACCACGCCATATTAATGAGACGGGTGACAGTGTGGCGTAAAAGGAGTCATGGATAGTGAAAGGGGGTAACGTGACAAAAATCCCTTCCAAGAATTCTTTCAATTTACAAATAATCTTAATGTGAAGGCTGCAGCACTCATGCTCAAGTGCTATAAACACCACTGTCACGGCGACAAACAAATATGACAAGGACGGAGCTGAAATAAATTACAAGTTGTCTTTACCTTTCTGCAAAAAGGACCCTCCTCCTAATCCTCAGAAGCAGGCGGATTCATTGGAGCCTAAACATCTCATAACAACCAGGCGGCTCACAGAATAAGTCTGCCCGAGGGAGTCAAAGTCACTTATAAGCAGATGATAAGAAAGGTCAGCCATAACTTTGCTATCACAACTAGCCTTTCAAATCAGCTTCCAGCAGGCAGCACACTCCTCCCTCCTCCTTCCTAGAGTGGAAAGGATTTAAGAGCGACGTTGATACAGGTCATTGGTATCGACAAAGCAGATAGTTAGCATTCTGCATGGGCTCTCTCCCAAGGTGTAAAAAGTCACAGGGATTTGGGTTCAGCACCGACCTGTATCTCTCTGTTTTTCTTTTTGTTTTAAAAGTATCAGCTTTGACTAACATGAAGCAATGCAGGGATGTAAAATGCAATTCTGTGCTTCTTCCTTCCCTGGACTTCAACTTTAGACAGGAAATGTTGTTTTAGTGCTCAGCAGTTGTTGCCCTCTCTTCCTCTCTGTTTTCCTCAGTCTGAACTTCCATTGGTGTCATTCAATAGAGGATTTGCCAACACATGTGCAAGCTGCTTTAACGCGTACGGAATGCGTGTGTATGTGCGGGGTGCATGTCCAAGCTCGCCTTTGTCAGAAGAAATAAAGCTGTGACCTGCTGCAATTCGTGCTTTTCCCTTTCCTGTGTGGCCTTATTAGAAATGCATGCAGTACTTCCGCCCATAACATAACACAATACACAACACATAATATAACTGGTTAATATTCAAAGTCAACATGAGTTCCTTGTAATGCTAATAGGGGACGTACGTCACTGTGGACATACAGCCTGGATTGACGACCAACACGCACAAGTCCCTTTGCTGGGTTTGCTTTGCAAGGAGCTTGTGACTCTATGAGGTTAGTGGAAATGCACATTAACATAAATACAGATTCTGCTTCAATAATAGGAAGCTTTTCTTACAGGTCACATGAAAATCGAAATTAAAAATATTTAGAGAGTGACATTGCCACAGAACTTAAAAGGAGTCGTGTCCTACATAGAAAAGGCTACTTCGATATTGTATGAAAAAGGAATCTTCCAACAAGTCACACATGAGCCTCCATTTATGAAGGTGACTTCCACAGGTATTTCATACATGCTCGCTTCTAAAGGATATAATGAAAATACTGCACTCAGTGCCTTCTGGCGAACACGGCTGTTAACCAATTTAAACATTTTACAGAGAAAGTGTGTGAGCACTGATGTTTCTGGTTTGAGTGCTTTATGCTGGTGTGACATGCACATTATGCAAATGAAAAGCTCAAAGACTTTTCTGAAGTGGCACATCACATATATGCACAATTTGTGACATCATAAATCTGCGGAAGCCAATTAAGTTCAAGGTCATTAGTCAATGCAGAATCATTTTTCCATGTGTTAAACTTAGATTCATACATTTTCATCCATTCTGGTTTAATTCCCAAACAGAGGAATGAACCATTGAAGTAGGAAAGACGGACAAGAAGCACTTTTGTCTACAATATGTATTTTTATATGAGCCTATTTGCTATTTTCAGCCTGTTATATCTGGATGACATGGACGTACCTTGCAAGGAATATATATATTTTAATATTTAAAGCCATTTTAAGCTGAGGAATTGACAAAGCATGGCATTATTGAGGGTGATATTAAATGGCAAAGAAGCAGCCAGGATATTATGCATGACCTCACCTTCTGCGGTGCACATATTGGAGTTGGAACTAAAGGAGAGATTGCATTGCTCTCTGTTACACGGCCCCAGCAGGGGGCTTGAATGATGGAACACCACAATTTCATCGCAGGCAAAAAATAGAAGGTGGCAGAAAAGGCAAACAGAAGCCTTTGAGAAATCATACACCTTCTCCCTTCCCCTTTTCCTCCCTCCATTTTGTCCTCATTATCATCCTCTCATCACTTAGACGAGGACTTGGCATGAGTTGTGCCCCTAGCACGCTTCAGCCCCACATTTGGGCCGATTTATTAATTTTTTTCTCCTCCAGCTTTGGCTCCTTACACCATATCTCATTTTCCAATCTCTTATGTGTTATTTTG
This sequence comes from Genypterus blacodes, assembly GCF_046128005.1. Classification (NCBI taxonomy): domain Eukaryota; kingdom Metazoa; phylum Chordata; class Actinopteri; order Ophidiiformes; family Ophidiidae; genus Genypterus; species Genypterus blacodes. Next base: position 2,012,269 of record NW_027466852.1, on the reverse strand, counting down.
CAAAGAGATGAGATGTAGAAAAAAAAAAAAGCCGGATGAATGATTTACGCAGTGTAATAGCCATTGCCTTGTTGAGTATGGATGTTAGGTTAGCAGATCTGTACCACGTTTTGGCTTGTGCCTGATGTTCCCATTCGGTTTGCCGGAAGTGTAATTCCTCATGCCAAGTAATTAAAGCAGCTTGTTTTAGAAATATTTCGTTATTTTCACTTTATCTCAGAGTTGTATTCTGATGCCACGGTGCAGCTTTGGCCGAGTTAGTTATTTTCATATCCTGCCCATGAGCCCTAATGCCTGGGGGATCTCTTAGATTATGCAGAAGAGCTCTGCAGAAAAGAAGAAGCATTTTTAGTATTGAAAGGGGAAAAATGAGGAAGCCATATGTGCATTTATTTCAGCCCATTTGAGTCTCCCTTCTCCACCCATATGCAGTGTGTGTGGCTGTAGGGAAGTGTGTGTGTGTGTGTGTGTGTGTATTAGCATATATAGGATAGGCGAGCATCTGTGTAATGCATGCGTGTGCAAACCACTTCTACCTGCATCAAATGCAATGTTGGTTGTGGACACACACTTACACTTGTTTCTCTCCATGTGCAAACTGCAGATTAAAAAAAAAAGAAGTTCTATCAACTATACATATAAATGAAGTGTTATGTGGACTGTAGTCTCCTCTAAGCATTTGTGTACATACAGCACGCTTGCTTATTTATTGCTAGACCGATAAAGGAAGCTTTCACAAATACAGGCTTTTAGTTATCCTGCTTTTACATTTGCATAATCATATTACGCTACATATTCCTGTTGATTATATTGCAGTTAATGACTACAAAGTACAACAAATGGAGACACACACACCCAAACACACCCACACACACCCACAAACTTTCCCTCACGTTAAACAGGATGTGATAGTTGATCTGTGTGCTTTTAGATAGTGGAAAGATAAAAATCAGTCACAGATGATACAGAGCTGGCAGTCTGTGGATAAGTGTGAGAATCAGGACAGATGAGGGTGAGGATAGTGCGGCTCTGTGGTGGTCAAATGGTTCTGTGGTAGTAGATGGCTGAGCTCTTACTGTTGGGAGCAAATAGAAATGGAATGGATGAATAAACTATGAAACATGCAGCAGTGTTACTGGTCTGTGATAATGTGACCTTACAATACCATGTTAAATCTCTCCAGCACACACATGCACACACACACACCCCCCAATGTGCAAATTCATATCAAAAATCAAATCTACTACAGAACTGGGACACAAAGAGCCTCTTAGAATTTTAAGGGCAAAGAAACTACAATATGCGTGAGAGTCAGAGGGTGAATGAGTGAACGACAGTGGGGTGAAACAAAAATATGAATTTGCACGTTCGGAGGGTGTGTTTCAAGCCCCAGTGTGTGTGTGTGTGCATGCTTACGTGGTATATTCTTGAGCTCTTCCTCATATAATCCACACACACTTCTCTGTCTCCTTGTTCCAGCAGTGTTTGCTGCTGCAGTGGGGTGAAGGAAGCTAACCTTGCTTTTTGGAGATAATAATCTTTTCCCCCCTGTGTATACATAACATGCATTATTGAAAGACCTCTGAAGCGCTAACATCTCTGCAGCTACTGTAGCACACTGGCTGTGTTTTTTTGTTTTCGGTCCCTGCCTCAACCATGCTAGATTTAGAATCTGCACGTCTGAGAAGCAAGCCATAGTCTAAAATGGTGGAAAACAGGTTCAACCCTTCTGAAGTTATTCAGTAAAAAATACGATGCATGCTGAGAAGAAGCATTCGACCTCCAAATGCATGCAAATGTATGTCACTGTTGAATTTGAAAGGAGATGCAACCAAATCCAGAACAAATTGCAATTCATGAATAAAGTCAAAGTCGAACCTCGACATCATTAGTGGGCATGATGCAACGGCAAACACAAAAGGACACGTTTAAACATGTAGATTGGTATAACCAACAGACAATTAAGACCACAATTATGGTTGTGTAGCAGCTATTGAAACACCACCTCTGGGCCATGTGATGCACATTGATTAGGAAAGCTGAGCCACAGCATCATTCATTCTCTGTGTGTAACAGCCACACGGGATAAGCAACACATGCAAGTCAATATAGCACACAACAAGGACATTTACTGCAGTGTGTGCAGGTAAGCATAGCAGGCCTGTACAGCTACTAACTGTTTCGCCAATAAAATGTAAACTCAATCACATTTTTTTGAAATCATAAAAACATTTATTCACAGTTTTCTTGAGCACTGACGAGCTCTTTAGAGGAGTGATGAGTTCTCTACAACTATCTTGTGTGAGTCATGTGAAATCTACATTTACATACAGTATTAGAATACATAATAAACGAGCAGGGTTCCATGTATAACGTTGATACATACGTGATTATTTAATAATAAACCATGTTCCCCATCACAGAGCATTGTGAAGCCACAGACGCAGCAACACACCGGCCATGATGCTGCTCCTCTGTTACAACAAGCACACCAGCTGTGAGGTTTTTAGGTGACTTCTCAGAGGCATAACCTCCGGCAAGACAAGCCTGCGGACACACTGCGCTGACTCATGTACACATTATTATTAGATGCTCCCACATACAGCCAGGCAGGCGTGAGCAGATACAGGTGTACACATCCTTAGTATGTCAGCTTTCTAAAACAGAAATGACCTTTTCTGCCAGATCACACAGAAAGAGGCCAGACAAGATGAACGTAGACCAACGACTTTCAAGTTTGTTTTCTTTGAGTGCTGATCAATGTTTTCAAGGAACATGTTAAATTCATTGACTCATGTGTTATGTCATGTGTGTTACATTTAAAGATACAAGTGTGTGTTTAATTTACTAAATATTCCTGAATAACAATGTCAACATTTTTACTCGCTGACTCCCTCACTGGTATTTGCAGTGGACTAACTTGGAGTTCCTTTATGTCATGACCAAGCAAATACTCAATAATTCCCCTTAAATCAAACATCCGCTCTGTGTGAACTCAACTCATGTGCAACCTTCAAAGATACAACTCCCAAATCTCAACCCCTCTTTCGTCTTCTTCTTCTTCTTTCTGGTGTTGCAAGTAAGTTTGTGTTTGTGTGTTACATTGGCAGGTCACTGGGTTACAAAATATTACCCTGCTGGCGAGTACACACTATAGAGTTTACAATGTTTGGGGTTTTGGAATGGTAAGATACCCTCATCATCACTTCAATGGCTTCGGGTGCTGTCAACAGAGACAGATCTTCACACGGACTCAGAGTCAATCTATCAACCACTGCCACTCACTCAACGCGCTTCTGTCTTGAACCTTCAAAAAAAGCGACCCGAATCAAACTGGCCACGCTTCACAGGAAACAAAAACAATCCGTGACAAACATCCCAAGTAGCCACACATGAAAGTGAGTCCAAGACCTGAGAGAGTTTGAGAGGAGATGCAAGGGCATAGGAAATGAGCAGAGTGGACTTTACTGAGGGGCCAAAATAAAGGCACTCCACTTTCACGCATTGGCACTGGTCAGACACCAATTTCTTCTATTGATATGCAAAGTGCCAATGCAAATCCAGAGTGCATGAAAGAAGTTGGTTAAAGTCATGTTAGTTTTAAGTTTCACTGAGGGGAATCATTCTTTGGAGATAAAGTCCCAATTTCCCCTCTGCTGAGTGAAGTCAGCTCACATCAACCGACTCTCTGCGGCCGCCGACTGAGTGCAGACTGGGACATTGTATTAAATTCAAGCATCTGTCCCTTAACAGCAGAATGAACTCCACTCCTGTTCGGCGCCGCAGCATCCGAGCCGCTTGTCCAGCAGAACTAATTACACCCGCACTCCACGGCAGCAGGCGGCAGGCGCATTGTAATCGCTGCCGTTTGTCACAGCCATAACTCGGTTTTTATTGGATTTGGATTCAACTTTGGCAGTTTGGTTGAGGTTAAGGTCAGAACTTTCGCTATCGATTTGTTTTCAGATGAAAGGTGGAGTTAATGGAGAAAGGTCAGATTAAGGTCAGGTGAGTACTAATGCACAGCGAATACACAGTAAGCATATATTTGGGTAATTACACTGAATACAAGTATGTGGATATTTGTATATTTATTAAATTAATATGTGGTTAATAGGTGAAATTAAATTAAAGGGAGATTAGAGGAAGGGAGATTAGAGATGAAAGGGAGATTAGAATGAACATGACTGAAGCGTGTATCCTGCGATGAAAGTGGTGGCGTGGGCGTAGCGTCTCTCTGTCCCTCTGTCCCTCTCTAGTTTAAACTGAATGACAGGCTCATCCACAGGTCAGAACCAAACCAGAATGACTGTTTCTTCAATGTGTGAACCAACAGGCAAACAGCGAATGGGATCCAGACACACACGCCTCTGTGTGTCTGTGTGTGTTACGCGCTCTAGCTCCGGCGGCAGCGCTCCCACCTTCTGGGAGTGTCCGTTCGGAATCATTGCGCTTCTTCAGACAGGAAACAACCATCAGTGGCAAATCTTTAACTGCCGATAACTTCCAATCAAACTGTATTTCAGCTACCGGCTTTTACCTTGAATTGCCTTTTAACTTCTACCGTCATTTGTTACTTATCACATTTCCTGTGATCTTTTTGAACCATCCCAAATAACACCTGAGCACAGAGAGTGTAGGCAGAGAGTAACAGCGGTGAAAACAACAGTTTAGCCACAGAAACTACCGACGATTGAGGCCAAAGTCACTGCTGCTATTTTGGGAGATTACGTTTTATTGTGGCTGCACTGTAAATATTTTGGAACGTTTTTATGATTCTGTTTGTGACTGAATGTCCGCAGGAATAAAGAAAATATTACAAAAAAAATGGACTCAGATCTACAATGGTGATTTACGATTATAGGCGAATAAAATGACTGAATTTTGCACTGCTGTTGTTAAAAAGACAAACAATTGCACATACACACAGACACAACACACAAAATAAAATGAAATAAAAAAAATAAGGGGCCTGCATAATCTAAACTCTCAGTGCACCTCACACAGTCAATTATGCAAGATACAATCACACTCTGGGATTATAGGCAGGAAATGAAAAGCATTGCAGGACAGAGTAGAAAATGAAAATAAAGAGGGGCCAAAGGGGAATATTACAGACACAACTGTGGATGGGAAGGAAAAGGGACATTTTGTCTCACAATAACAAAAAAAGAGGGAGATACAGTCAACAGGTACGGAACACACGGCTCATCCTGACCGCTGTGCCACCTGCAGAACATGGATGAAAAAAAAAGCCCATATGGCATTTTTACACAGCTGATTTTATTCTAACTGTAGCCTGCAAAAGCACATTGAACAGATTGGAAGTGTACTCTAAAATACACACACACACACACACATTGGGAAGGGTGTGTGTACTAGCAGGGCCGGCATGTTTACTCTATCTACCATACAGATCTGGATCAACATGTGCGACAAAATGATGCCTGTATGCTTCTTTCAATCACAACTGATAACGCACTGACAGCGGTTGAAGAGGTCAGTGAGAAACATTCTGGTCGTTGACTATAAAGACGCATAACAAATTAGCTTGTAGAATGGCTCGATTGAATACGGCCTTGGTCACTCAAAGAGAAATTCCTTTGATATATGTAGCAGGTGATACTTGTCGACAGAGACAATGACTTAGTCCGATGTGCAACAGGTGTGAAAGCACAGTGCGGCTGAGGGAAGCACTTCATGAGCCTGGGAAGTTTTGGCGGGACGCACTCACCGCAGATGCCAGGAAGGAGCTGGAGCTGCAGTCAGGTTGCCGCAGAGGCGACACTAGTCTGCCACAGCAGCGAGCGAGGCCGTCTTCAATCCCCACCGCCCCTCGCAAGGAGTCTTTTGCCAAGAACAATTTTCAGCGGAGCAAGCCGAGATAACACACCTTTGCTCTAACAGGGAGTCGCTGCTTGTACCAGGCCAGTCAGGCACACTCTGATATAAACTGATCTGATTGTGCAACAGGGCAAATCGTAAAATCTGTTGTGTAGAAACGGAAATATGGATTTTTAAATGGCTGAGAATGTGATCGTGTGCGTGGGTGGTCGGCCGGCGCTGCTAATCAACCGATCAGAGTGGTATGAATGAACAGGTCAGAGCTTTCTCCTCCCTCTAAAAGCAGTGTGACACACATTATCGACTAATGCACAAATTACACTGCGGTGTTTCGCAGGCGATATTCTCACCGACTGAAAATTAAGATCTGGTCTGCTGCTGTGTGTGTAGCACCAAACATGTCACCAAAAGCATTCCCCAACTGCCAAACTATGATTGCCATTTGTTGACCTGTAGAATATGGGCCTATAGAGCGACCATATCTAGTCTCTTATTTGCAATCATTTGTTCTATAATTTTAGGTTTTTAAGTTTTCTTTTTAATCTGATGTGATGCTTTTTCAACAGCAGCTTAGCAGAACAGACTAGATTCACCAGATATAGAAATAAAGGCTCCAGTTTACTTATATCCACTTTTTACTCACTCCTCAAGGCACACTAAAGAAAGGAGATTAGAGAAGGTCCTCTTGCCAACATTCCAAACCTCAAATCTCTGTTAGTACTGTATACTGCATTCTAATTCTCCAAGGGTCTGCTAAAGTTGTCTATTGTGGTGTGAAGGACATCGTGGAAGCCCTGGTTGTAAAGACGGAAATGGAGAGAAAATTGAGACAATATTGGAGAAGCAGGCACTCACCTGATACTCAAGGTCAGACGTTCATCTTTAGCCTTTAGCAGATCGCCCACAGAAAATGTGGCAGTACCCAGGAAACTGCTCTGTGGAGTCAAGAAGAAAACATACACATGAGGAGATCATCCACAAACAGTTTCTTTCTTTCTTGTTCTCCTATCATGCACAAGTCTCCTCTGCAGTGTACGGCCACGCTGACTCAAGGCAAGATGACGAGACATATGAAGCATTCTCTCCTTCCCGCGCTTGTTCACACTTTTTCGTTTCTGACCAAGTTTGACAACACGTGGTCACTCTGCAAGTGTGATGTGAACAGGGGGTGTCAGCAGCATGCAAGAACTGGGTTATAGGCCGGGGGGGAAAGAGAGAGAGAGAGAGAGAGAGAGAGAGAGAGAGAGAGAGAGAGAGAGAGAGAGAGAGAGAGAGAGAGAGAGAGAGAGAGAGAGAGAGAGAGAGAGAGAGAGAGAGAGAGAGAGAGAGAGAGAGAGAGAGAGAGAGAGAGAGAGAGGACAAGCCCATCAATAACGAAGAGAGATTAACCGCATTTGCAGGAAATGCACACACACATGGTCCATGCAAAACACCATTCACTCACACACAGAGTCCTGCACCGGCACACCAACCTTCTACCCAGCACGTGCTGCAGGAGGGACAGGCTCAGTCGGTGCCAAGGACACCAGCTACTCTGAACAAAGCTAAAACACAGTGTGTAATTAATGAGTACAAAGGCCCCTCTACCCATTTTGTCACGTGGGAAAAACGTCTTAATTAAAGCATCTGAAGCCTGCATTCTCTAAACACTATGATAGCGAGATGCTATCATCATTTGTAGTCCTTTCATGTGCCAAAGCTGATTGTTTTTGCTTCATAATAGATGAATGGATGTTGACGGCTTTAAGAACAGCCAAATGACACAAAGAGACATGACGATTTGTGTCCTGTCCTGTCTTATTATTCAAATAGCTGTGGTAAGATTTAGTGTGCCTCTGACGATGAAAACAAGATCTTCCCTGTTGTATGTAATGAATTGACATTTGTTTCAGTTATTGAGGGAAAATAGAAGATCGCTTCCACAGAAGTACGGCGATTCTTCATATATATGCAACAGTATGGTTAAGTGGGCACCCCTGAGAGCTGGCACCCTGAGGCCTGCCCAGCCACATGAGGGGTGTCCTCCTGGCTATAATGATTATAATTATCAGTCTCACTGGAATTATTTTGCTTCATTTTTCTTGTGCGTTGTACTAACACGCACTCTCTGTTCACCTTTCTTCTCTCTCCATTGTTTGTGTTTTTGGCTACACTTTTACTTCTAATCTCACTTCCTCCTTCCTTCTATCAATGCTCTGCCTTTTCTCTCTCAGCAGCCCCCAGTATCAGATCAAAAAGGGCATCCTGTGGCCTGACCTTTTCACTCAATCATTTCCTCTGCAAGTCTTTTCTTGCCACGTATGAATCTCCATATGGTTAGACAAAAACACTCCCTATAGTCTCTTATCCTCACCCACTCATAAACACACACACACACACAGACAGAGACAGACAGAGAGAGAGAGAGAGACTGTTTACAAAGACCAAAATGTTTGTCATCTATCACAAAAACATTTCCTAAACAGAACAAATTAAAAAATACCTAATTAAATAAATGTTAGAAATAAAATGACACAATTGTGAAAATTAGAAGTGTTTTCTGGTGAGGCTTTAGTCATCACAGTCGACAGTTGATGCTGATAATTGTGAAATCACAAATCAAAAATCAAATAAAAGTAAAGAACCATGCCTTCAAGTAAAAATTCAAATTAAAAGGTTGAATGCTTTCAAGTTTTTTTTAAATTATATTCCAAAACTGTTTTCAAATGACTAAACTACCATGGGGCATCACTGTGCATTGCTGAAAGTCAGGAGGGCTAATAAAGAAGCCAAAGTTTCAACGATTACACTAAAAGGAAGAAGTCACACAACCCCAAGCATCATGTTGTGTCCCATGGCACAGCCTGTAGTCTACGTGCTCATGAATTAAATAGCAGCAAGGTTTCCAACAGACGCCACTTGAGAGGGCCGACGTCACATTTTCCGACATTGACATGTCAGGGCCAATGTGGCAGAAAGCACAGGACGTCATCACACGGCGTGGAGGTACATTATATCCCTATGTAGCCATTTCTCGCAAGCCCGCACGGAACGTCTGGTAAATGGTCTTAGAAATCCATTCCTTAGCATCTTTTTATGGCCCCTCACAATGAAGGCTCTAAAAGTAATGAAGCTCCGGAGACCGACTTCTTACGCAAGATCAAAGCGGCCGTACCACGGAAAATGAGAGAAAGATGGGGGCATGAGGAGGAGTGGAGTGAGAAAAGAAGAAGACAAATGATGCTCTTCCAGGATCATGGAGGATTGATTATGATGGTCTCGCTCTGTTCCCTCTAGCACGCACTCGCTCTCTCTTTTTTCTATCTATCTATCTACCCCCCCCCCCCCCCCGCTCTTACTCATTCCCTTGTCTTTTCCCGTGTCGGTACGTCGGTTGAGAGCTCCGAGAGTGGAAAAAAACTTCTGATCTATGCCCGTCTTCACTGGCTTGAAAAAGTGACAGCTGCTCAGCTCTGACACACCTGACTATGCTGCCGTGACACTGGGGCAAGACACACACACACACACACACACACACACACACACACACACACACACACACACACACACACACACACACACACACACCCACACACACACACACACACACACACAGGATCAATCAGACCAGAACACAAAAAGGATCACATCTGGGGCGTCATTCAGAGCTGACACACTGTACAACAACTGCAGGTGTCTGTGTGTGTGTGCACCTTTGAGAGCCACAGCTTCTGCCCATCACTTGGCAGAGGTAAACGGTCCAACTCCAGCCGTAGATCTATTGATTTTCCCCATGCCCTGGGTGACACACACACATAAATACACACTAACTCTCTCCTCTTTGTCTCTTTCTTTCTCTCTCCCTCCCTCTCTCTCTCTCTCTCTCTCTCTCTCTCACACACACACACACACACACACACAAACAAGCTGCAGAGAACACCTGGAGAAGAGCACATTCATTCATATGCTACAGGGAAGAATGACATTTTTTATAAATGGCAGCGCTGTACTTTGTATTGCCTCTTGACTTGGACACATCTAGCAAATAATATGAATATGGGCAGATTCATAAAAAGGGAGGTCAGCAGTGTGGAAATGACTGCTCCGCTCCTGCACTATAAATGGAGCTTTACAAATTGGCCTAATTAAGTCACGAGAGATGTCATGACATGCCATTTGCACCAGCGGGAAAATGTGTGTGCAAATTATGGATGCAGTGAGAAGAAACAAAACAAAAGCAACAGACCAGAGTAAGCTCACATACACTGTACATACTGTATGTACACACACACACACACACACACACACACACACACACACACACACACATAGAAGTCCACTTACAGTTATGGTGCATGCAATCCTAGAAGCTGCAAGTGTGAGCCAGTGAGAGAGGGGTTATAGAGTTAAGAAGAGAGAGAGAGAGAGAGAGAGATAGAGAGAGAGAGAGAGAGAGTTAAGCCTTCTTCCGCTTAAAGAGCTCCAGGTCGGTTTTCCTTCATGTCGTCCTTTAGTCCTCAGTTAAAGTAACTCCATGTAGTCATGTATTTGGTCAGCGGGCACTCTGCCTGATACAAACGCACAGACATGCAGAGAACTCACTCACGCATGCATGCACACACACGCACACATACACACACGCGCGCACACACTGCAGCCTCCTCTGTGACTGAGAGCTGGCTAAAGTGAGCTACTGGCACTACTGCTGTTGCTGCTGTGGCTGGCTTGACGGTAAGCAAGACCAGCGAGAGAGAAGGGGAGGAGGGAGCCAGAAGAGGAAGGGAGGGAGGGAGAGAGAGAGGGAGTAGACAAATACAAGCAGCAGCGGCAGAGTGGGGAGAGGGAGGAGGATGTGAGGAAGAACAACACACAAAAAAGGAAGAGAGAGAAAGAAGAGTAGACAGACGAATAATGGGTAAAAACCCAAGAGGGAAACACGCAGAGAGGGAGAGAGAGAGGTGCAGAGAAAAACAAAGGAGGAGAAGGTTGGGCGGGGGGGTTGGCAGAGTGGTGTGTGACACCTCGTGTGCAGCTTATGACTCAAGATGACCAACAGGAAAGAGACACTTATTATGGCTACTTGAATTCACATCAATTCCAGCCACAGAGTATAGCGTGAGTGTGTGCGTGTGTGTGTGTGTCGGTGTGTGTGCAATGCAGTTAGACGCGTATTAAGATACTCCTGGGTCCCATAAGAGGCTTGTTGACAGACATGAATGATCAGACACTTCAACATTATACTGTTTCAACCAATATTTGCCGTCGACACGTGCAGCTGCCGCTTAACGCAAATCAATCTGTTCTGAGACGTCAACACAATCGCAACCAAACCCGCACAGCGACACCAGCTGACACCAAGCTCAGGTTTAAAGTATCGGGCTCAAACCCTGGATTAAACAGGGTTTAATTTACCCAGGCTCAATCGGGGGAATGAGTAATTCCAGCAGAACAAAGGACATGTTCTACATTGGCCCCTTATCAGCCGGAGCAGGTACACGAGCAAAAACAATGACACACACACACACACACACACACACACACACACAGAGTTCCACACACAAACACATTCACTCAACCACCCTGACGCATGCTGAAGAAGCAGGTTAAGACACACAAACGTTATGCAAGTGCAAAGGCATGGAAAACAAACGGATTATCACAACAAAACACACACGCACACACGCAGGCGCTCAGCAAAGGAGGTTAAGGTGATCATAATAGACGAGGGTGGGTAGAGGTAGAATTTGCTGAGTGTGGGTAGAAACGTTTGATTTAACTGTTGGTGAATTGAGGACCCGAGTGCCTAGAGGAAGGAGACAGACAGTAAAAACACACCTGCCAAAAGATTACGCAACATACTCCTGCCAACCAGCCGCTTACACCGACTGTGTCACACTATTTCTATCAGTGCCTCTGCCAAATCCATTTTGTACATTTTTAGTTTGTGACCGCTCTTTTTCTGTTGTTGTCTTTGCGCTTGCTGATTACTGCTGTGTTTTGTGCCCGTTTTGTGTGCACCCCCACTCTAATTTCTGTGGACAATAGGATTTTGTTCCAATCCGAGTCTTACAGGAGAGAGAAATATATTTTGAATAACGACACACGCTGGAAATCCCACATCAAAGCTGGAAAAGCGTTTGCCGACATTTGAGCGTTTTGTACTTTGAAGCCTGGAATGTTTGACAGATTTTTAGCGTTCAAACTGTGAGTTCCTGAAAAGCTTAACAGGCACATTAAGACTGACAGGGATTGGACTTCATATCCTTCATTGAAGGTATCGGCAAAACACATATGCAGGCAAACTATTATTGAACATTACATCAATCTGAATGGAGCTTGTGCTTGCTTGCACCTTTTATTTCCAAAATATAATAAACATATTATGTGCTACAGTGAATGTTTTTTCCCATATAAACTAATAGTGAAAAAAATTGCATCTGCCGGCAATGAGTAGCCTTCCACAACTATGCAGCCGCAGAGCGACAAAGACACTGAGAAATGCACCTGGCTGTATCTTGCCTGGGTGAGCTGATGATTTCATTCTTAGCTGTCGACGGTGTCCTTGTGTTCTCCCCTGACATGTTTTCATGTTCTCTACCTTGACCTCATTCTCCGGCGTTTTGATCTGAAGAAAAATCTGCAGACGGATGAAATCTAACCGAGCCCCCGCCCACTCTCCTTCCCCTCTCCTTTCCTTTTCGCCCTTCTGCATCCGTTTCTGATTATATCACCGTCTTACATGATGAGGCCAACTAATTGGTAATTGTGGGTGGGTAGTGGTTAATGTCCCCTCACTTCCAGAAACACGATGAACATTAGATCCTGATGTGAGTTTTATACGGCCTATTGTTGATTTTCCGAGATGTTCTTATTTGACCTGTGAAAGCAAAGAAACTGAGGGATCAAAGAGTATATGAGATACTTTTGTGGCTGCATTGGGAATAATGGAAAACTTATCTCAGGCACTGACTGCACCTACTGGAATGGAAAGGCGTCATATGTTTCATTATGGTGTTGCTCATTCATCGCTACACTCGCCTCTCTTCTCCTTTCGGATACTTTACTTCCTGCTCTTATGTGTTTCCCATCTGTGTGATTGTCTGCCCCGCCCTGATTAGTTTCACCTGTCCTGATTAGCTTCACCTGTTCCCCATTAAGCTTTCCTCCCTGGTGTATTTAGCCTCTCTCTGTGCCAGCGTTCCAGCAATCTTCCTTTCCTGTTTAGTATTCCCGTTTTGTTTTAATCTGTCCTTTGTTTCCCTGGACATTGCTTTTTCTCCTTGCTGGATTTTGGTTGCCTTTTTCCCTGACGGACTACCTGTCTACCAAACACTTTTTGGCAACTAAAGATTCAAGTTCCTTTCCGTGAGTCGTGCATTTGAGTCCTTTTTTTAACCTGTGGTTACTCCAGTCGGTACAAAAGGAAAAGGTGTGACTAAAGTGGAAGATGTCAATGCCTTCTGGGTTTGATGAGAGAAAAAAGCAAAACCTTTACACACCTAGGATTGGAAATAGTAGAAAAGTTGTGGAAGTGGGCTCTGAATTGTCTTCCATGACGTAACTACTGTGCTCACACAACCTGCTGATCCTTATTGGGCCTTTGAGTTAAAAACTGGAAAAATGTCATCAGAATACATAAAAAGTTGGAGGAAAGGTACTTTGATCTCATACAAAACTTAAATATCCCAGTGATATTAAAACTGCAGCTACTGTTTGTCAGTGCTAAATGCAGTTGCTTGTTTAATTAGCTAACGGCTTGAGGAATGCACTTTGTTGTGCCAAAATACTTTACAATGACAAACGCACTGAATCATTATCTCAGCCTCTAATGCCATCTTTGAGAGTGTCTGCAGTGAACATCAAGCCATCATATTTTTGGCGCTGGAGGTTTTCCACTGAATTGTATTTGCTAATCTCCAGTGCCATTGTACATCTGCAGCAAACCAGAATGCATATTTATTGTAACTGTTCAAATTTCTTTTTCTGTAACAGAAAGTGCTCGAAACAGTCAATTCAACAAAAACACACACCGTCCATGCAAAAAGAGCATGGAGGGAGTGAGAAGAAAACAACTTGCTCTCACAGATGCAGTTGAAAAACCTTAGCTTTGAACAGAGAAACATGACCTGTAATGTTAAATGTTCTTTTTTTGTGGAGTATTTTCCAGGCAAAATGTGTCAGAGCCATAGAATGCAAGCTTTCTGTTTGAGGGTAAGAAGTCAGAGGAGGCTGGATGTTTTTCAGTCTGAAAGGTAAATAAATACTCACAGAAAACTGGCCGCCGTTTCCTCCTGAGAGACCCTTATTTAGAATCGCTGCTCCTGTGAAGATGTTTATATGATAAACGCCCAAAATGCTTTTCAATAAGGGTGGAGAAGTTCAAATCCCCGCTTCCTCGACAAATAGTTTAAGGTGCCGGAGGATCTGTGAGTCTTTGTCACAGAGGAGCACGAAAAAACAGTCCTGCAGGCAGAGTGTTCGCACATGTTGACACACAAACACACATTCTTCAGCTTGTCAATGCGTGCCCCCAGCCACCAAGACCTTCCTATCATTCTATTAGTCATTTTCCAAACCTCCCTCCCGTCATCTTCGCTCTCTCTTACTTTGACGAGTCTGGGCCGCTTCTCTCTGATGCTCTGTTCGGCGTCGATGCGACCAAAGACAAACCTGGAAATACCACTCGGGGCCCATAACAATGGTCAACCTGGCGTGACGCCAACATAGGAAATGAATTCTCCTATCAGCTGCAGGTAAAGGAAGAAAGACACTCGAGTTGTGCCAAATGCAGCCTGGCCTTGGTGAGATTGAGGCAGCCCCCCTCACTCTGAGCTTTGGTCCATAAACTTTAATAGCAAACCTCACTGCAGACTAGGTGATAAAAATCAAGGCTCCCTTCACTCACAGTCTGTAAACATGACTTGGTAGCAGGTCCAAAGATTGCATAGCCCTATTCAAATGCACTGATTACTATATAAATTACTGGATGGCTAACTTCAAGCCATCCTGATAGAGTAGCTTTTTAATAGACTTTTCTCTGTGTCAGCAGAGAGGATCGATACATATCATCAAATAATACTCTTATGCAAGTGTTTATTATCAGGCACGCATTAGCTGCTGCTACCCTATCGACCAGCCCGCAGCTCAACAGTGCTAACCTCTATCTACACATACGTGGTTCAACATGAAACACAAAAACAAAAACACAGCAATAGAAAATAAAGTTTATCATTTTATCTCCCACTAAACACATTGCTAAGCTCTACATCCTGTTTGTCACGTCGCTGTTGTCTTGGTTGGGGCATTAGCATGAGTGATATCTCTTGGTGTTTGCATTAGGAAGCATTTCTCAAGCAGATAATAGCTCAACAAGGCCTGTAGGTTTGCACACAGTAGAGTGATGGGCCTCTGTGTAGTTATTTACTTACAAACGTTTTGAGATGGCATGTGTCGGCAATGTTTTGAGAGACAGGGAATTAGCTGGTTGCGGTTCCCTGATGTTAACAGTAGCTCACCCTCAGGGCAATAAGACTATCAGGCAATGCTGCATTATTCCCCTCTCTGTCTCGTGCTCTCAAACACAAACACACACACACACACACACACACACACACACACACACACACACACACACACACACACACACACACACACACACACACACACACACACAGTAATGGTAGCATAATATGCTAGCTCATGCCTGAAGTGGTTGATAGCTCTCTTCTGCAGAGAGCAGAGCTATAGGGGCTGTGAAAGTAAACAGCTCGGATCAAACCAACTCTCAACTCCCTTTGAAGAGTGGGAGACAATTACAGAGATCAATGGTGCAGCCCAGAGGTGGTTAACAGCCAAGACAGGCAGACAGACAGGGATTGATGCCCCGTACGATGGAGAGAGTCTGCTACTCAATGACTCGACTGTTAGGAAGATTCAGCTGTGAGGTATAATGTATACAAAGTGATCCTTCAGGTCACGCCTGAGCTAAAAGAGTTCTGCCCTAGAGCGATAATGCACATGCCTTGCAGCATTTACTGCTTGTTGTGTGAGAGTTTGAAACGATTGTGTGCATTGTGCATCGCAATTCTTTCAAGCCCGAGCAGACAAGTGGTTTTTGTGGGCAGACAGTTAATTCAGCACTATTCCGCCAAAAGATTTGTAGCAATGTGGTGTCTTGATAATTCAAAGAAATACAACAAGTCTTATGCTTTTGTTAAACAATTATAAGAGCCTATTGCTTAATTTCCCTGATTGTGTAAAAAGTTCTCTCTCTCTCTCTCTCTCTCTCTCTCTCTCTCTCTCTCTCTCTCTCTCTCTCTCTCTCTCTCTCTCTCTCTCTCTCTCTCTCTCTCTCTCTCTCTCTCTCTCTCTCTCTCTCTCTCTCTCTCTCTCTCTCTCTCTCTCTCTCTCTCTCTCTCTGTATAGGATGTGAGACTTGTGTAGCTTGAGAGCTCCTGTAAAACGCTCGCTCTTACGGTGACGGTTCCAGAACAAGCTCTCAGCCTCCTTCTTTCCCACGGGACAACTTAAAGCTCCATATAGAATCTATACAGAAACAATTTTAGACAGCTTGTTCCGCTGTGGCTCTGTAAACAAACAACGTACAGGATACAGCGTTTAAAGCGCAAAAGCCTGTAGTTATTTTTGTTCCTCAGAATCAATTAGTTCCCTAAATTACATATTTGTTAGTTCATGTGGAACAACCCAACCAGACAGCCTTTTGAACTTAATTTGAGTGTGTGAAAGTTGAATATGTCCTTGGTGCTTGTGAGATAGAAGATGAATAGCTTCCCAAATTTTTGTTTTTATGGATATGTTTTTTGTTTTCAAGATCAAAATAAATGTGTTTGTAATTACTGGGGAGGTAAAAATGAGACGCTTCTGAGATTCCACCCACTTAAGCTCTGCAGAGGGGAAGTGGTCATAGATGTTTTGTGATTATCATACAATAACACCTGAGCAAACTGAACAAAACAAAGCAGTAGCACGAAGCCTTGTGCTTCACACTCATATACTTTTAAGTCTTCCAGGATAATGCGAGAAGTGGGGGGGGGGGGACCTTGGACTCTGATTGGCCAGGATGTAAAAAAAAAGATAAATACAATTAATTTCAAAAACATATATTAAGACCTTTCTCCCATTAAAAAAAGAGTACAATACTTTGTTGACACTTTGACAAAATTGTATTTTCCCTCAATCTATCTCTTCACAAAGAAATTTGTGTTTGGAGTAAAAAGCTGATTTTTCTTCCGAACATTGACATTGCTTTCTGTGTATTTCTATTATCACCTGCTAAAAATGCAGCCAGGAGAGCTTGTTAACGTCCTGCGCAAAATTGATTTCACCAGCCTCATCACAGGCTCTGCTGTTAAAAAGCAGGGCAGAAAACCTTTCAATGGTCTGTTAATCTGTAATCTGCTTCTTTTCTATTATCTTCTAAGTCAAAATAGGCTAATTTATTTGAGACTATTGGCCGAATGAGGCAGTGGGAATGTTGCCTGCTGTGCTTAAAAAAAAACATCATTGTTAGTCTGTCACTGTTCCAGCTCATGTGTGGCGTTTGTGGTGTTTTTGAGAGCTGTTGTAAATGTGACATCAGCTTTGCATTTGTGTGTTTTTAGCACAATGGTTGAATTCCCAATTTAAGTAAGCTGCTGTACTGAGGATTAATGACGATTATTAAAGTATCTACTATAGGCTACCCTCTGTGTGCTGTCTGTTAGAATGTGCTGGATTTGGACACGTAGGCAGGTACACCATCTGTCGAGTAAGGACTTCTGACCATGATGACCCACCGCTGGTCATTATCTCCATCAACCAACTGTGATGGCAGATTGCTCTACAAGTGGAAATATACTCAGAGATGCTTGGACAGACAGAGGTTTTGCTATGAAAAAGCTGTGTGTGGTTGCTTAAAAACAAATCCTCCAATTTCTAAAACTGAAATGTTGATCTGCAAATACTAAATCTTAATTGAGTACCTTTAGAGATTTACTGCAAATGCATCCACAAATACATGATTATATGTTTACACACATACACACACACAAACTGCTGAGGAAATACTTGCCCGGGGCTTGACACATGCATGTCACACACACACACACACTCTGCAGAAGACTCGACTGGCAAGTGCTACAGTTGCTCGGTTAGCCATGGAAAATAGCAGCCCTGCCAACAAGCATCAGCACTTTCCACCAGTGTCTCTCAAAGGAAACCATTACACTGCAGAAACCCACAGGAAGCCAGGCAGAAAGGGGGATTTCTGGAGCACTTTACTTTAAAAAAAAAAGAAGAAAAACTTACACTAAGCTACTTTCACAGGCAGAAAAAAGATTACAGTCAGCCGAGCGTCTAATTCACCTGTGACCCAGTAATTCATTTGTAATTCATTTGGCTGATAATCTGCTATTGCAGGTAACGCTAACAATTACTGATAGGCTGGGTAGAGGGAGGTGGGGGATGGCAATGGTTTTGGTTGATTGCCACAGGAGATCTTTGATTAAATTCGAAAATGAATAATCAAAATCGTTCCAGACAAATCCCACCTTGACGAGATTAGAGTACGATTGTATAAGGTAAGGTTTGGGAGATGTTACAGCAAAGAGACAGGTCTTCATAGGTGCATCTCAGCATCAAGTGGCTTCCATGAACTCCCAGGCAATTGCCCGTCCACTCATTAATATGCATGTCTGCTGCAAGCTGACGGAACATACTGTGATTTACAGGGACAGAAGTTGATTATGTGAAACAGAACTCGCCAATAGTGTAAAGCGGATTTTTCTATCCAGTGGTCTTCCGAAAAAGAAAGCACAAGCAGTTTTGTTCTTTCCTTCCTTTGTTTAAGGGACATTTTCCTCTTTGATTTTTTTGTTGTCTAGGATAATAAGTGCGTGATAGACAAGGCACTAGAAATACAACATACTTAATTTGATCCTGATGTGTAGCCGAGCTCAAGGCTATATCAGTTTTATAACTATAAATAAATACCCTGTCTCTTTTGTCCCCAGTAAGCCTCCCTTGCAGTAGTTCCTTATAAATAGTTTATTAGTGCACTTCAGTTGTGTAAAGTTGTGGCTTTACACTGGAAAGAAAGGGCATCTCCTCATGGCAGCAGAAGCAGACATCTGTATGTGCTCAGCAGCTTTTTTAAAAAGTAATTAGCTCCTCCACTTAGATTTAGCTGGTTGCTTTTAATGAGCGTGCTCCATTTCAACAACTGCTTTCACGTGTTTTCCATGTTAACCTAGAGTGCACCTCATTTCAAATTGTAAATATTCATCAGCAGGATGAGTCATTCCATGTTAACCCCATTGAGAAACTGTGTGGGGAAACAAAGTAATTATCTGGTGCCTTTCTAAGTACAGTAAAGAGGAGGGAGACACATTTTTGGCCATCAAAAGTGATATGGTGACTGTGACAAAGCACCTCAGCAGCTCAGGCAGAGCTTTGATAACAGCCTCAAACGCTGTCCGACACTCCAGCATGACATGTTGTCTTGTTAACAGCCTGTCCATCGGGGTTTTCACATGCTGTACGAGACATATGTCGTGTTAACCTGACATGGCAGAGTGAGAGCTCAGATGTCAATAAAAATGTTTTAGTGTTTAAACTTTCTATTCTCCAGGGTTGGGGACCATTTATTTCCCCCTCAATTGTCAACTGTCTGGCTCCAGCGCTTTTAACAAGTCTGTGAAAGTTAACAGGATTTTCTTTTTAATAAGAAAAGGCAGACAGAGGAGAGCTTTCAGAACTGCGAGGGCAATCACTCCCTATCTGTACAGCGCTTCATGTTGAGGAAGCACTTTAATTCATTAGAATGTCAAATTTATCTGTGCAAATCCCATTCAGGTTTTGGAGGCCTGCCATCGAATATATACAGTATTCCATTTGAAATCCATAATATGAAAAGCTGTCACAGTTTCTAATAAGGAGGTTGATTTTCAGTCCTCACCAGCAAACCAGACAGAACAACCGCCTCCCCCCCTGAAATCAGTCTAGTTTGATTATAAAGTTGTTTTGATTTATTTAATACAACTTTCCATGGAACAGGTTTCTACTGATCAATATTGTCTCAGGCTGTTCTGCTAGAGTACAAACACTTAAAATTAAATCCTCAACTAGAAGCAAACACGCGTTTAATTTCTGTCAAAGTGAGAGCTTTACAAGTAGGTGGAAAGATGCAAGGCAAAAATAGGAAAGAGTTTATTTCCTTCTCTCCTGCTGGTTGTCATATCCTCTCACAATCGCTCGTAATGAGGCATAAGAGAGCTGAAGTCATTGGCCAGGGTAATGACAACCGCATAAAAAACAATAACAGAGGCTCAGTAATCAAGAGAATAATTAGCAAGACTGGCAAGTCACAAAATTTAACACGGAAGAAAAGTGTTATGAAAAGAGATTTCTGAAGACATATTGTGCTGCTTGTAGATTAAAAAGTGATGCACTTGCTGGGTTTAGGGAGGGTAACTGGAAGTTCACACAAGTGTAATTGTGCAATCCATCAAATGCATTCTATGTTGCCTGCCTGGGTGGGGTGGGGGATTATATGCACATAAATGAGCATAATTTATGACTGGTTGGACTGTTAGAGAGTGAAAGTGGCAAAAGTGTTCCTCATATGTACAGTACATCACTTCATCAACACTGGATATACAGCACGTCTCTGCAGATATTTGCAGTAACCAAAAACCTAAGAAAGCACACAAACACACACACATTCAAACTCCAGTCAGGTAGGATTTTTGAAATTTCACGGTAATTCAAGCTGTCACTCGCTGTTCCGTCGGCATCGACAGAATTGAAACTTTTTCACCATCCATGCTGCTCAATCAGCTTAGCTTTGAATGACAGATGTCAACCTTTTCCCAAACATTTCACAAGCTTCCTATTGCCTCAAACAGCTAGCGAATCAAGTGCGTTACCGTGTGGCTGTGTTCAGTGTTTAGTGTAGGGTTTGATCAACTAAAGTAAAGAGCTGTCAAAATGTACAATCGGCACAGAAGTAACATCATTGCCATTGATCAAAGTTAGAGCCATATTTCCTTTTTAATTATATTTGTGGCAGTTATATGACACATTGACGTGTCACTATACGATTCTCCAGGAAAGTACAGAAATGTTATCTACCATTAAGCTCTTTGCTGTGCACCTATCAGAGCATTAGACAAAACACAACTGCAGAACAGTAGAATAGAATTTTAGACTTCTTAGTGCTAAAGTAACAGTTCTAGGCGAAGGAGCGATGGGTAAGGGTGTTGGTCATACAGACAGGGGTCAGTAGTTCATGACTACTTTTAAGAGCTGAGATGCCACTCCTGAATTTGTACTTTTCAGCATTTGTGACATTGGCTGACATTGGCGCAATGATAGTGGGGGAAGCAAAGTGGCCATCAGACCAGAGACAGTCCTTATCTTAGGACTGCTGCTCTCATAGGTTATCGCCGCGCAGCTGTCCACCCAATCACCACTAAGACCTTTTTGAGATTGGTTCTTGTAAATGTGTATTACTGTGTGTGTGGGTGTGTGTGTTTGTGCATGTGTGTGTGTGTGTGTTATACGTATGTGCATGTGTGTGTCCTCCAGCTTTCCCTCACCGTCTGTCTGCGTCTATTTCTCCCCATGCTCTCTCTTTCTCCCTCTCTGGCAGTAAACTCATACACTTACAGAAAATTCCCACCACATTGACACTCATCCAGCTAAAAGCAATGGGCTATGCCAAAAATATGTCAAGTCACCCCCTTTTACACATCATGATTATTGACAGGGCAGGATTAACTGAGGCCGGGATTCTCCATACTTCAGCAGTTCATAATTGGAGCGACAATTCACCGTGGAACAGTCGCTGCTCAAACCGCCTCCTGAGATGTGGCTAATATCTGCCAGTCAAACAATCCTCAAACCAGGGAGAAGCCAGAATAATGGAACCGGCAGTGATCCCAACCATGCTACATCAGCCCGTGTCTAACATGGCCTGTGGAATGATAGGGATCTTGCGTGGTTCTTTGCCATGTCAAAACAATTCATATCAAGCTATATCAAGCGAGAACAGATGAATATGGAGTATCCTCGCAATACCAATCTTATTTTTAGTTTTGGCATGAGATCCTTCATGTGTTACAACACCATAGGTGCTGGTGGGTGGATTTATAAAGAATGTACAGTCCTTTCAACCTGTACTTGTAGCCTGCACCATCCATTGTACACTTTCAGAAGCAGCAATCATATAATGCAGCATCTGGGCATGCAAGGTGTTCTCCAGAATGAATGGTTATACCGTAGCTGTTTTCTGAAATGGAGGGTGGTAAGTGCATCCTGTATAGTCATAAAGCTGAGCCTCCATTTCTATGTGTGACCTCTTGTGGAGTGACAACACAAAATGATATTCTAGAAGGAGTTTGTTTGGGAAAGTGCTTTAGTGAATTTAGTACATTTTTTAGTAGTATTTTTAAGCTTTAAATGACCTTGTACGCTACCTCTCAGTCAGTCAGTATTAATGATAAAATATGATAATTGATGATGATAACTTGATTCACCTCGTCTCCAAACTCCCAAAGCTCATTACTGGAGCATTGTAGATACAAAATCAAGCATTGTTCTTCGACAGCAGGGTCAATTTCATACCTCTAAGTAGACACTGATTTTGATGGATAGTTTTGGAGAAAGGTGACCTTTCTTTCCAAAGCAGTCTGGAAATTTTAACCAATCAGAGCTCAGCGAGTGGTGAGTTCATCTAATCAGGCTTAAAAAACATTCACGTCGACGTCCAAGTGAAGGAGCAAGCTGTCAATCACCTAGTACACATCTTACATGAAATTTCTCGAGCATATGAATCCATGATCAAAGTAAGCGAATCAATAGTTGCGGGATGACTTTGACAGGTGCACGGACTAATCTGTGTGATTCTCTTACAGACAAACCTGTATCATATCAATGATAGACATAGATACAATATGCAACAGCTGAGAGATAATCAAAGGCATTCAAAAAGGCATAATGAAATATGTTTGGAAGTTAAAGAACGATCACTAAACCAAGGTTTTGATGGAAGACATCGTTGATCGGAAAGAATTCTTCAGTTGAAATTAATGTGGGAAACCGTGGCAGTAATAATCACTAAGACAGTGAAGCCCAGTGGTGGTGCACTCTTAAAAAGAGGACTTAATTGAAGACTGGGACTCCCTGACCTCAATTACAGAGAGTACCTGTCTTCAGGGACAGTCTTAGTGCAGCACTGTAAACAGCAGTGAGGTGGTGTCTTAACCCTCCCCTTGTTATTCTCCAGGTAGATGTTTGAAGAATGTATCGGATATCTGAAGTGGTTTCAATTTGAAAAAATCCCTTTTCCAATGCTTCTCATTGCAACCCCAATCAGAGTTTCTCGCTGTGTGTGTGTGTGTATGGGTGTGTGGCAAATAGGCACAAAATCTCTGATGGAACTTTGATCGGTTATTTTCCGCTGCCCTCTTAAGCTATCCTTTTACCACAGATGATGATAATGTGTGTGTGCATGCATGTATGAGTGTGCGTGTACATGTCAATCAGCATGCTCATGATGGGCAGAGGAATAAATTGCCATTATAGTAAAAACCCCTCTGCTAGTGTTTTATTTGACTGAATACATTTTACGGCGGCTTTATGGAAATGTCTGGACAAGCTCCATTTTCCTGTTTTAGTCAGATGAGGCCTTGTGTTTGTCGCACTACAATGCATATCAGAGAGACCAATCCAAATTCCTCACCATGGCCAGTAACAGGAATGCAAACTGAAAAGTGCATTACACTTTCATTCTAGATTGCAGTGAGCAGAGGCAGGATAAATGATGCTGTGATTAGAGAGAAGAGCTCTTCCAGAGGCAGCTGTCCTATTCCTTTACACCACGAGAACGCTCAGTAATAGGTTTGCACTGACAACAACCACAGGTCTGTCATTAGCAGGGTGTCTTCAAACCTCTTCACAGAGGTAAGTGAGCACAAACACGATGCCCCCAGTGCACACAAATAATGTTATTTACCTCTTTCATATGCTTTTAGCTGCAGGCTCTCTCTTATCTCACCTCACTCTGCCTCTGAGCTTTGATTTCTGATTAAGTTTGAGCAGAATGACAGGCGACTGAGATTCACTCCAAGGACCATCAATAGTCTGACCTCATTGTTCACACTAATGCCAAACAGAAGCACTACTACCTGCTCTCTAATGGACAGAATATTACTGTGCTCCTCTCTAGTGTATATTGTAAATATTATTATAACTACATCTTATTATTTTCTTCTTGACCACAAGATGCAGTGAATTAGTTAGACTGTATGTCTGTTTATCTTTGTTTCGATCAATATGTATAATGATTTCCTTGAATATAAGATATAGTTTTCAGATTTTACAGGAATTTTACACAGAGATCATTTTGAGCTGAAAGCACAGACATAATTTGGCGTGTTGTGGTCCTGGGGGAACCGCAAACCAACTGGAAAGCTTCACATGTTACAATTTGAATTTTTAAATGTGTTATTGTGACATTAACATTATCTGTCATTATGTGCAGTGCAAATACATTACTTATCCATCAAAATACACACGCAATAACTTTACAACGTGGTGTGAAGTTGATTCGGTGAAAGGATGCATTATAAAGCTATTTGTGAGAGGAATGCTTCTGGTTTGATAGTGCTGCTGCATTATGACATGCAACCATATTGCCACCACTTTTATTGCTTTTTGCACAGTGTCATGATCAAAGTAATAGCTTTGAAATGAAGAAAATCATCATGTGTCTCTGTTTAATATATATGGCACGTTTCATAAATGCAATGTATAATAGATGATGCATGTGATGCCATGGATGCATTATGAACTCAATCCATCCAAACATTCATTCCAAACAACTCGGCTGCTTCAGCTTCAGTCTTGTGGCATTTGGAGAGTTGAACCATTGGATCAAAGATTTTACTTTTAAATGCAGAAAAATCTATGATTCAGTAATCAAAATGGGAGCTGAAAGTAAATGTTCGGCTTCTGGGAGTCTTTGATGGGAGAGTTGCAGGTAAGCCATCAGTGACAAAGTAAAGCCTGTCTTGCTTTGAGTGCTCGGGCTTGAGGGGGGATCGCTTACACCTGAGTGATAACCCAGTCATACTCCTCCTCACACCTCCACAGCTTCACTCCCTCACTTATCGTTCTCTCAGCTCTGTTCGTGTTCTCAATTATTCATGGCCATGCATCCAGTGTCATCTCAGAATATCTAACTGGGAAGCTTAAGGCAGAGGGAAATCATACTGCTATGAAATTCTGGTCCCGTTCGAATGTTAAAACAGTCATCTATAAACCTCGCTCCACCAGTTTCCTCCCCCTCGTCGTATCTGTTTGGTTCCCTTCATGTTTTCTCTCCAAAACTATTCTGGTGAATAGACAGCGTGACACAAATTGCCAAGCTATTTCTCGTGGTTTACCATGTGCATTTGCCTGCTATTGTATTAAATCAGCAAGTAGCACAACTTCTGGTACACAACCCGAAACTGCTAATTTGTAAAACATACATACAAGCACAACTAACTGCCCTCATGCTCCTACTCAAAAAATGCAAAATTAAATGACTGGGGGTTGGCTTAGCGATTCCCGATTTGCCACTTAAGCTGCTGGGGGCTGATGCAATGTGCCTGCTCGTGTTCAGGGTCATGCCTGTGTCACTTAAAGACTCTCTAATGAGACCCAGACAAACAGTGTGCCCAGCTGAGCGGAACCGAAACTCTGCAAGCTAACCCCAGCGTGAGGCCACTGGTGCCCGAGGAAAAAGAGGAAAGAAGGATCCGCGGCTATTGCAAGGCCACTATATGGGGTTTAATGAGAGGCAGGGAAATTTTCGCAAAATGCTTAAGAAAAGACAAGATTCGAGCCATTTTTTGTACATTTTTCTAATGGTTAAAAAATCATGTTTTGTGGTCTGAGCCAGCGGGGAAAGTGGAGATGAAAGGTACGAGTGAAGAATCTGAAAGTATCAGTGGGGCCGGTCCTGTTTGGCTCAGCTTCCAGCTTTAAGCTCGAAAATCCAACCAGGGTCAAATGTAGTGTGTGTCTGTGTGTAAGTGTGTAGCTTTGACACATTGACTAGAGCTAGTGAGGAACATCATCAAAGACACACAGAGATATTTAATTTCTTACTTACTTCTGAAATGTGTCTAAATTTGTGTTTTGAGAAAAGGCCAACACAATTTCGAGTGAGTGCATAGATAGCGTCTGTACATTACAGGATATTATAGATCCAGCACACACCTTAGAATACACTACTGCCTTTCTTCTGGGATTATATTTCAAGACTGACTTGCGAGGCAGTAAAATAGAATTCATTTTGACATAAAAGTTAATGCTGCTATACAGACACAATTGTCCTGACAGAAGGTGTGTTATATGATCAAACTCAAATAAGCATTAACATCACTGTCTGCCCTTTTATACATAAGTAGAGATAACCTATGGCTATCTATTTCACACAGTTTTATTGTAATGTGATGTGCCATTTGACAGTGTCAGATGAGTGGATTACATCTGCATACTTTAGATTATCAACCGCCTTGAGATTGAGAATGATCTTGCCGCTTAATGTTACAAAGAAAAAAATACTAACCAGTGCTATAATGGATACCTTACTCATCATAAAGCTGGTGGTAAGTTATGCTAAATTAAGATCTTAGCATGCAGGGTTGAGTGGGCTGTGTGATTGAGACCAAGCACACACCCACAGTGCAGAGAGCCTCTTATAAAGTCTGCCTAAAATGTCTGAATCAGAGGGCTCAGCCCATTCAGGATTCTATGTCTGGCTCTCTTTCCCATTCCCACTGATGTGCCTGCTGGTATTCCCAAAGGATGAATGCCAAAGTGCCTGGCTGCTATGCTCAGATGCTCATCGAAGGCTGCACACCCTTTTCCCTCAGAACTCAGGGCAGAGATCCTGGGCTGAGACTGATTCACATGGATGATTAATAAGATCATGTGGTAATTCACTGCCACCTACAATTGACCACACACATCTTGGCACCTCGGAATCCCACGGATCAATGTATACATACTTAGATTCTGCTGTGGATTTCTCCAAGCTTTTCTTGTTCATCCCCTGAGCAGTTTACAGCTCGATGAACTACACAGATCCAACATTTTACTGGGGGAAAAGCATCATGTTTGACTTTCAAAATTCATATCCATACTTTGATCTTTTCTCACTCTGGGTTTTCAACATGGGAACATACAACAAACATGCACACACGCACACACACACACACACAGTGCAAAGCAGAAGCTGTTTACTCACTGATTCCTGGCTCTTGGCCTTTGCATCATATACAGTTAGCTTCACTAGAGTCTCTGGGCTAGCAGGATACTCTGGAGGGAAGGTTACCCCCGTCAGAAACAGCGGGTCTCTGTTCGCCTGTCAGAGAGAGAGAGAGAGAGAGAGAGAAAACCAGGGGGAAAAAACGTGAGATGGTGTGTTTGTGTGTGTGTGTGAGAGTGAAAGCGTGTGTAGCATGTGTGTGCGGCAATATCCTCGCCATTTGTATTTGAACTGCAACACAGATGTTCAGGAAAAAAGTTGGAAGCCAGAGGCAGAGAAGGTGGATGAATGAGCCAACAGCTGGGCACTGGCTGGCCTCCCCTGCTGCTTCTCTTGGGTACAAAGAAGGGAAAGATAGTGCTTTTTCCTGGTGGGTCAACCTGGAGCTTTGGCATAAACTGAGCTTCCCAAATGAGTCAAAGAGCCAGGGGTAACAAATGGTGACAGGTGGTTTGGCACAGAGTTTGGGTGGCAGTGGGATTAAAACTGTCACAGAAACCAGGGCGAGGACGTCAAACATTCCAAAGGGCTGCTTGGCGTTCACTTAATATTCTCTCATTCATTCCTTCCTCGGGATCACTGCACCCAATGACCAAAGTTTTGTAGCTTTCAAATGCCAGGTCTTGTAATGGTACAGATTTTTCTAATTACGCAGCGTTTTCTACCTTAACAAGGCTGTCGCGATGGCATTTATATTTAAAAGCCAACTGTCGCAGCGCTCGTGGGGGGAGAAATTGTTTCCCAATCAGGGCCATTGTCCTCATTGCTAAAAGATAAAACAAATACGCTGCAATCAATTCAAGAGGTAAGATGAATTAGTTTGCAATTTCGTGTTGCCAATGTGAGAAAACTCAAAGTGTTTACATTCAAGACATCCTCTTCCTGTGCCCGTGTCTCGAATGGGCGTCTCTGGAACGCAGCCTCCTGGGACCAAGTGGCCTGGGTGTGGTAATGAGACTGATACAGACAGACTGGCCGACGTGCTTGTTAATCCTTTACGGTCACACCCTTCACGCAAAAACCCTGCAGCAAAGTTACATGCTGATAATTGTGACTGAGAAGAATCAACATGTTTGCATACATGTAAAAAGTTTGAAAATTAAATGCAATATATATATATATATATATATTCTTAAAAGAGACTGTAAATCAATTTGCACAGGTATGTAAACCACCTCGCATGTATTTCCTCCGCTGTCCTACTCTCTATGTATACATCTTACACACACTTTACTTACACATTTAATGGCTGTACGTTCTGATTCATGTGTGCATGTAAATGTATTGAATGATCACTCTAACAGTGGCAACTACCAGCTGAATCAGATTATCTGCAGCTAGGGTAAGACTAGCAGAATTAAATGTAGCAGTGACCGTACGCGTACGGAACACAACCTCTCCTCCTCGCTGCACCACTAACCCCTTTGATCCTCCAGCGATTGTCTAAGCGCTGACAAAGAGCAAATAAAATAACTCTGCAGCCTCTTGTGTCAGCCTCTCCAGAAAGCACTAACACAATCTTTGATCCCCAGCGCTTTCCAACCCCTCAGCTATAGAGCGCCGTAGAGTGTATAGTAACATGCTTAAGACATAGCCTTGTTCTACAGTATACACTAAGTGAAATCACAGTGGGACCAATGATCTGCCTTGACCTCAGTGCAAACAGGGATGTACATCAGAACTGTACACCAACTAGAAGACAGACAGACCATTATATAAAAGAATGAGCACACACACACACACACACACACACACACACACACACACACACAACTAACCCACTACACCTCACTTGCTGGCAAAATGAATAGGACTGATTCAGACTTACCAGCATGCTTGGCAGCCTCAGCCGCAGCTGAATCTTCTTGGCAACACTGTCAGGTTGAGATGAGCTAAAGTGGTAAGTCTGTCCCCATTTACACAGAGAAGTAAGCCAGTCACACGAGTGGTCAACATATGCTATGGGAGACAGCTGCCCCTCTCTTGTCTTTTTGTCAGTTTGGGTTGCAAACTCAAGTCGATTGGCCAATTTGGGCCATTAGAGGGTGTGTGTGTTTGTGTGTGGTTAGGGTGGGGTGGAGGGTAGGGTAGGAGCATACTGGTCTGTCTGCCTACATGCACAAACGCAAACAGACTAGACTTATTGGACTTGTTCCAAGCAAGGGGCACTTCACTCGACTAGCATGACATCAAAAGCCCCGGCTAGGCATGAAGTCAAATCCCCTTGAGAGTTCTGCCAATCCTGCCTGAATGTTTTTAGAATGGGATTCCCGAAACAAACACATGTAGCGTTAAGCAGAAATGACTTCTTCTTATGTTAATTTCATTTGATATATCACAATAAAAATAACTTTTCTTAAGCAGTGACAGTCTAATCAAGACACACATCCCACTGAGGCACTTCACTGCTCTCACATTCTCCATAAGTAACCCCTGTCAGAGAAGAGAGAGCTCTGCAGCAGCTGGCATAATCCATCATTTATCTTAGCCTTATATCATATACCATGGAGCCCAGATAAGACACCTTTCACATGAATAGGGCTATTGTCAAAGCTTTTAGGCGGCCAGACAGTCACAGAAACGCCAATCAGTGTCCAGCAAAGCCGGTGCCAACTGCTGAGAGCAGGCATCCTGTGAATGTGACAAACAGGAGAGCGCAAGTGGTAGCCAGGCTGTCTTCAAGTTCAGACTACACAGTGGGGCTTTTCAGACCACACACACACACACACACACACACACACACACACACACACACACACACACACACACACACACACACACACACACACACACACACACACACACACACACACACACACACACACACACACACACACACACACCTTTGGCCAGATAGGTTAATGAACAGCTGCTGCAGTACATGTTGCCACTGACAACTCTAAAAGAGACAATGTAGTAACCAATAAGCTACTGGTTACTGATGTACTGAAAAAAAGCCACAAGCAACACAGAAATGTTGAGCTCTTCCCAAAGTGCAGTTTCATAAACTGCGATGATGCAGGTAATGAGAAAGAAATACTTTCTGAAGGTTGCTGCTATTTCTAAGTCAAAAAATAATACATGTTTTATTAATATGATTTACATTCATGCAACACATTAAATATGTTGTGGCTATTTAATAGCAGATAAGTCTTAGAGTCTTAGACTCCACCAACTATTTAAATCTTGCATGGAAAACACAAATCAGATTATGTGAAACACTTCTTATTGTCAATGCCTGCAAATCCCTCTTTTAAAATCACACAGAATGTGCACGTACCCTGTTTTTGTGAAGCCGAAAGCAGTCCATATCCTCAGATCCTGCTCCAAATCCTGAACATTATGGCTATGAAATCAAAACTCCAGCGGCACTGAGAGTATCTGCACGGCTGGCTGAGCCAGCATACAGTATCCCACCACATCCTGTGTTTCCGCACGCGCACACACACACACACACACACACACACACACACACACACACACACACACACACACACACACACACACACACACACACACACACACACACACACACACACACACACACACACACACACACACACACACACGTACAAACACACACAGACTGTTGCTCTCTTGAGAAAACTGAAGGAAAAGGGGCTGAAATGCGGAGTGCTGAATGAGTCCGTTATGCTAATTCAGCTGTACTGTATTAGCAAGAAAATAAGCCAGACTTTATTTATTTCATGAGATTTTCCCTCATGTGGGGAAAATATTCAAGGGACTCTGTGTATGTGTCTGTGGTGTGTGTTCATGTGTGTAAGTGGGTGTTCCATACTGGGATAGGGGGCAGCTGTTGCCACCCAAAAAACACTTGTGGCTGTTGCCTTGGCAATGACACTGTCACAGTGGTGGTAATAAAAGAAGCATTTAAAGAGTTCAAAGAGCACAAAGACTTACTCTCACTGTTGAGCCTGCACATAATTAAACACTCATACTGTACACACAAGCATACACAAACAAGCATACACAAACTAAAGGGAAAGCTATGCAGGCACGCACGCACGCACGCACGCACACACACACACACACACACACACACACACACACACACACACACACACACACACACACACACACACACACACACACACACACACACACACACACACACACACACACACACACACACACGTATAGATTCAATGACTCAGCTGTCACAGGAAACAGAAAGTGAATGTCCATTGTCTGTTCCAGCTCATTGATTCAGGTAGAAAGGTTGAAGAAAAAAAGAAGACAGGCATGGATGGAAGCCCAGTGACCCAGAGCAGGAAAACAACAAATATCAAATGCCATATAGGGGGAGGGAAGACGTGTGTGTGTGTGTGTGTGTGTGTGTGTGTGTGTGTGTGTGTGTGTGTGTGTGTGTGTGTGTGTGTGTGTGTGTGTGTTGTTGTGCCTTACCTCTACTATCTCTGTGGATGTGTGAGAGATGAGGTGCTGTTTGTGGGGGTCTATGACAGCCACCTGGACCAAAGCATTGGGCTTCCTGTCTCTGCCCGAGACCACCAGATCACTGCAGGCTGCAGAGGGGGAAGAGAGGAGCGGTGGATGGAGAGATTACCAGACAAGAGGGAAACAGGGAGGGGGAAGAAGCGTGAGAAGCAGAAATTGTGATGAGAAAAGGAAGAGATTAATCCTTACAAAATATTCGACACGTGGTGAATAAACATAGGAACAGAAGGAACACAAATCTTTACTTTACTACTTTACGACAATAAATGCATACATTTTTATTTTTGCCTCTAACACATCAGCTTTACTCATTTGACTCATTTTCAGCTCTTCACACTGTCCTGTCGGGCCTCCGAGGGCAGGAAAGCCCACAATTCCTCTATAGGAAGCTGACATTTCCTGATTATGGATTGAAGCGTTAACAGGTCGACACACTGAACTGCTGAGTCTGTCACTGATGAGTCCTCAGAAACAGGGAGGGGCCTAACAAAGTGTTCCTTTAAGTTACGCTGCAGTGTTTTCATGCCTGTTATCATTTAAATAATGCTGCATTGTTTTCATCAGCTAGTAGCGTTTACTGGTGCAGAACACATTCCTGCCACCGACTATGAATATGTGGAGTTGGACTTGCCCAAAGGATATTAAAAAAACAAATATTCCGCATATCAAAAAACAGATTAATAATGAATGAATGTATTCTGTGTATTCTGTTGCCATATGTCCCGCTTCGCATTTGCATTAGCTCATTTCCCAGGCTGACAGAGTTGCTGATGGAGTGTGAAATACAAAAACTATTTAAGTGGACCTGTTCACTGAAGCGTTGCTCTATAGCGCTACTAGTGGTCAATCAGAACAAACCGTCTCAGCTGATATTTATTCTAATTAATTACAGTTTTCTAGCACAATCCACATTTACACTACATTAAATTAGATTAATGCTAAGTCTGCATTGAAAGAACTTACATTTAGATCTGTTTTAGAGCTTGGAAAGCTGTAATGCGACTGTAAAGCTGTAAAGCAAGAAAATGCACTGCGTGTCACAGCTAAACTTAGAATGGCTTTAATGAGTCCTAAAGTGTTTTGTGTAATATCCACGGAGAGTGTGTCAGTATGAACAAGCTTGGCAGGAAGGCTTGGGCAGGATTTGGAAAACCTCTCTTCAACCCCAGCACGAACAAAATACTGAAGTTTGAATCCCCTGCGCAGCAGAGAAGGCGGCACAGGCTCGATTCACCCAAGTTAGTCACTGCATGACACTCGCCGAAAGTTATGATTTTGGACTCACAAAGCCTGCAGAACTTCTCAGCATGAGTGAGTGTTTCTTTAACAGCTACAAAACCTTGCAATGGGGAAAAAAATCCTTTCTTTTGGTGAGATTATTCACAATGTTGGATTTGTCTGGTTTCACATCAGGGCTTTATCCATTAAAGGACGGCGTATGGTGCTGGTTCTAAGCACTAATGAACAACACTTGAGGACAATAATGGCAGATTTTAGCTCGGCGGCATCTTTGGGTCCCGTCCAAGGGGGGGCATTGTATCGATCCTGCGCTATTCTGGCAAGTAGGCAACAATTGATCTGCTCGCAATGCCTGTTTCACACGTTACTCTACTCTGCAAAACATCTGATTAATAACAGTCGAGGTGGGAAAATGCTGTTTAGAACCAGCTAGGGTAGATGATTTCTTTTCAGGTATGTGCAGTTGCATTTCTTGATGAGTTGTTATTTTATAAGCTGGCAAAAAGCAACTAGAGATGAAAAGGGTCTGTGGGAGGTATTTCGAGAGAGTGAACAGCAACAATGAAGTTGACAAAAGATAAGACCATCGGGGCATCAAACACTGTGTGCCATGTAGACCTTTTTCTTTAGCTTGGAGAGTTTTTTTTTTGACAACCTTTGATGTGGGAGATGAGGAGACGACACCACGCCGCACAGGAGAATGTCTACAGGCGCACAGAAGAGAGCCGACGTGAAACTGTAGAAGACGAATCTTCGCAAATAGTTTGACCTTCCTCGTGAGACGGACAGACACACATACACAATAGCCCGCGCACACAATCACACACAACCACACTGTTGTTCGTCTGTTGTGAAATCAAGACGGAACAATGCATTTTACTGCAGCTCTAGCATACTGATTGCACTGTCAAGGTGAATGTCTCAACCTTCACATTCTTTCAAACAGCAGCACAAACAAAGCTGTGATAAAAATATGTTTTTTTTGTCTCACCGTTGAAGAATGCAAGGGTGAAAGAGAAAATGTTCACTTTTCACATTAACTATTGAATTGAATAGGTCTCTGTCTGTATTTATTTGACATCCTACCGGAAACACAACACTTTTGGTGTGTGTTAATTTCGTATTCGTCTTGACAGCACCAGCTTTTATTTATAAAAACTTCACATAAAATCCAATAAATTCAGACCAGATTCAGGGAATATTGTGCCCTTAGCTCTTAACTGTTTCATCTCCGTTGTGTTCTGTGAATGCATGCTCAAACTATAACAAACAAATCTTGCACATTAACTTAACTCACCTAACAATGGGATGAACTTAAAACAACCAAAACTTTTACAAGAATGATAATAAAACATCCCATTTGTTGCTGCATATCATTGGATAATGGACGAGGTGGTGTCCTGATGAACAATTGGCGCTTTCTCACTTTGCATTTCTCCAGCTTGTTCATTATTTGCTTATATTAGGACTCTGGAGCATCAGTGAGTATATATACGCTTCTCTCGGGGTTTTTAGCAGCAGGATTGGTTTCCCCCTTCACTTTCTTTGTTACCGGCCATAAAAAGATGGTGCAGTCTTTTAAGTCACGGTGCTTTTTATTGGATCGCCAGTGCATTTAGTTCTATTTACTACTATCAACATGGCAGATGTATCCAGGCAATAGCATTTATCACCATCACACAAGCTGAATGAAAGATGCAAGAAGAGGAATAGATGTACAGCAATGCTACATAGAGACCATACGAGTAAACTTTCAGCTTAAATCATACATATTATATATACATTTGATCTTTTATTGAACTAAATCTGGGAGTTAATGCTCACAGCCATCGGCTGACTGCTTGACTTTCGCCTCAGGTAAAGATTTTGCTCCGATGACTAAAGCACATAAGCGCCCTGAACGCGGCGTGGAGACAGTTACTGCATGTGATCCTCCCTCCTTTCCAAACTCTTTCCCTGTAAACTGGCCAATAAAGCAAAAAATTACAAAACTAATAATAAAAACTTAATTTATTGAGTGTTTTATTTCATTCCGTTTAACAACTCGAAGGTCTCTTGAGATAAACAGACAGAATGAGAAACAGAAAAATGGTGCACGCCATGCTGGATAGCCAGATGGCAGCTATGAAGGGTTAATGTGGATGGACATAAAATAAATTTCACAAATATCGCATAGAGCAAATAAAGCAAATATAAATGTCACGCGGGGAAAGAAGAGGGCCGTCTATTAAAAGCTTCCAAATTACTTAATGAGAAACTTCCTCACTATTATTACTGCTGACGTTTTACTTTTTATTTGCAAATGATACAACTGTGTATCAGAATGAATGTGTGTATGTACAGAAGGAGAGCAAGTCCCAACTTCATGCCCGGTTCTTATTTTGTTTTGTATCTGACGATGAAGACTCTGTGATCTTGTGTTTGAACTTGAACAAACAGTGGATATAGAACAGGTCTGAGAGAATAAATAATAATGCAGCTTAAAAACTTCATGGGCCTGATTTTTTTCCAACTGGTAAACAAACTGTACAGAGGATCTAAGCGAGATGTGAAGCTGTGAAGGGCCCATGGAAATCTCCATCCCAACTAATCCATTCAAACCATGTGACATCAGTTCTGAAGTAGACCTTGGATTGTATTAGACTAAATCCTATTTGCTAATTCCCGCAACTCTCTAGTGTGTGTCTAGACATTAGGTTTGTGCAAAGTATTCAAAGTACAACATCTCTTTTTGTGATGAGGGGTCTTCACTGAAAGCATTAACAAATCTGCTTCTATTTGTGAGCTGACACACTTATAGTAGTCGGAGTTCTCTGCAGATTTGGTAAAAGAGTCTCGGAATGGGGGCACGGCTACAGCAGCGGAGTGGAGAGTAAATCATGAATGGAATAATTTGCTGGATAAATGGACCTGGGCACAAGCAGCCATTACAAGTCTAACTTAATACTGCAACCAATAAAAAGCAGCGCTGAGGAGTTTAGGTAATGCAGATTTGTGTATTTTAAGGAATCGTGACTGCGCAAAGACACATTTGACACAAACTGTATATCCACATCAGCAGTTTAGGAATGAGTAATGAATCATTTTAACATTAATTTTATTACTGTAATTCAACTTAACTTAAGCTTAATAGGATGGAAATTCATCAGCACCCTAAGTGTACCACATTCTAATCAAGAAACATGTTCATCTCAATTTCTCACAAAACCAGGGAAGTAATGAAAGAGAATAAATTAAACATAATGAGGTATTTGGCTGCTTACACATGAGAAGCGTTAAGTTTGCTGGTCCGCCAGGTCTTTGCTATGGGGCTGAGAGGTGCCAACACTCAATCCCAAAGTACATCCATGACTGTATGTGATCTCAGTATACAAGCAACAACAGAGAAGCTCATGAACAGTACAGAGCAGCTGCGCAGCACCAAAGTAAAAGACAAATAAACCCATAAGGTGTGGATTTTATTCAGGCGACTACATCACTGTGTCTGCCCTATGAGACATCTTACACTTTTCATAAAGCACACGCACACGCTGCAGCAAAGACGTTGACATTCAGTAAGAGTATGGGAGCCTGCCACATTCAGAGCCTCTAATATTCTAGCAGTTGTTTTAGGGAAATGCTCCATGACAGAGATATAATGCTGTGCAGTGCAGCTACGCTCTTGCATGTATTATCCCCCTCGGAGCTATTCTAATTCCACATTTCCTTTCGCTCTTCATCATCCGAGTGCCAGATCTTTTGGACTTACATTAAAGGCAGCCGCACTGTCGCTTATGCAGCAGGAAGGCTGGAGCGGGGTGCAGTTAACTTCATGCAAAAGCGGCGTGTGAGTGACTTTCAGCGTGTAAGGTAAGCCTGTGCACACCGGCATGAACAGGGCCTATGCAAGCACCGACACAGACATGTTTTTTCTTTCAGTCTGTTACATCATTTCATCACCTCTCCATTTTATGATTCTCTCATTCTTTTAATTACATTGGGTAAGTCTTCTTGACATGATCATTTTACACACACATGCACGCACGCACTCGCACACAAACCCACCCACTATGAAACTGTGTGGAAGCTGCTGACTGCCCCCTCTAGTTTCCAGAGGGACATACAGTATATTTGACTGGCCAGAGGACACTTCCTTGGTGATTGAAATAGGGCTGGGTGCTCAGTCATGCATCACCCGGCTTGCTCCCTTACAGGGATATGACACTTTGATTGACCCTCTAAGGTCAGAGCTATTACGATTCTGGGTGGGGTTCGGAGGAAAGGGAAATAAAGAGGAAAGGACAGGGGGGTTCCTTTGAGAGACATTTAGAGTTTGAGGAAGGAAGCATGAGTGAGTGGAGAGATAATGAGGGAGTGACACACACAGAGGAACGAAGAGTGGGGGGCCATTAAACTGAGATAGATTCAAATAATGGGTTAAGGAGTTGGAAAAGAGTGACAGAATTGCGAGCACCTTGAAAGAGCAGCATATATGCAGGGATTTCGGTGCACTTATTACTGAATTGCACGCCTCAGAGGAAAATTAATTCATCAATAACACGACGTGCCATTTTAGTCAAGCAACTCAACTACCAAAGTACACAGAGTGATCCTGAAATTACCATAACAATTGAGCAATTGAAATAATAATGTTTGCCGATCCTTGGAGGCTTCAATTACTGTGCTGTATTTATTTTGTCTGAGTAGAATATGCCAAGCTGTTTCACGATGAATTAACTGGAAATGAGATTTAATGCATGGGGCCTGTGTGACCTCCCAATGAATCTAAATTCCATTTAATCGAAAGGGGAGCCCTGGGAGTTGCCACAGGAGACAAATATATGCTCATCTCCAGAAGATGCTTATTCATCACGATAATTATCTCCACGCTTCAATTAATGTGACAATGTTATTTGCATGTGCTGCCATTTCGCACACCTGTTTGTCACTGGGTCTGGGGAAAATGGAGAGAAAGTAATGGATGTCGTGTCGTGATAAATACGTCTTTCATGTGACGCTGAGAGACGCCTGACAAGCACGATGTCTAATCAGTAAGAGATTATTAAAAATGTCCCTAATTTGCTGTGTCGAATGTGAAGGGAGCTTTTGAAATGCATTTGTTTCAGAATGCATCTGTCACTTTGTCAGGCATCGCACCAGGAGAACTACAGGGTATTTCAGCAAAGACTCTATTTTCAAAGGCAATTCTAGCTTTGAATAATGTACGCTTTTCCAAAATGACTTTCTGTTACTGCTCCAGCTCAGAGACTTTTTAAAATCTAAATTATTACTCAGTATGCTCTTTGTAAAGGAACAAACCTCTGCCAGGTTTGAAGCAGTATAAAGCTGTCTTTTAAGTGTGGCTAATTATTTCACAGACACGACCACACTACCAATGTGCCACGGCCATCAACTACACTGAGAAACTGATAAAAGAAGAATAAAAACTCTGACTGCACCAAACTAGGGAAGAGATACATGACATATTCAAATTCACTGCAGCGTGCTCAAACTTCCTGCGACAGTGTGTGTGCGAGTGTATAGCGGACACATATCACTATTCATATTTATGCCAGGACATCTGCTGTATGAAGAGGTGTTAACTGTACTTTGTGTACAAGAGGTTACATCCAGGTTACTTCAGTGTAATACAAGTCACGTGATGACATCACTCATATCTCTCATCTCCACATCTCCCACATCTCATTTACGTATCTTTAGAGAGCTACCATCAACAAAGTAGACACAATTTAATATGAGTTTCTTGTAAATTCAATTGGTATGGTTGACAATTACGACAATACACACACACACACACACACACACACACACACACACACACACACACACACACACACACACACACACACACACACACACACACACACACACACACACACACACACACACACACAAATTCACTAACAGTGACATTTGAACATTCATTAACTATCATTTAATATTTTGTCACATATGCAATTAAAAAGACGCAATGACGCAATGACGCTTCTAGGAAATGAGAAGGTTACAGTTTAGGTACATAAACAAAAAAGACAATCAGTGACAAATACAGAAACTATGATGTGTAAAACAAGAAGATCCAAGTGCAATAATTAAATGCAAATACAATGAAAGGCAGCAAAGTGCCAAGTGCCACAAGGAACACAATGTACACAATGTGATATACAGGGAAACATAATAGATATAAAAGAACAGCTGCTTCCACTAGATAAATATATAGATAAATGCTGCTGTAAAAACTTGTTATCCATCCATGCATCCACTCACTTCTTTTAATGACCACAAAGCACTTTTAACATCCAGTTTAAGATATTTGAGTATTTGATAATGGAGACACATTGGAGATGGAGTCATTCATTGATTGTTGGAGTAGACCGTTCAATCCAATTTCATTTTCTTTACAAAATATAAAAAACGGCCCATTTAAACACATGCAGACTGCATTTTAAGAGATGGGCCTACATAGTATTTCTGTGTGTCAGGTGTATTCGTCGCCATGACAGAGAATTTACATTCTAATAGTTTTCTACTCTACTATTTGAGAACTGCTACAAGGACTATTTGAACTCAAAGAGAACATACATCTATGAAGCTAAAATCTAAATGCAAATGATCCCGCATGTTTTTTCCTCAGAATATGGATCATCTGTATCCACTACATATTGCGTTTGAAGACATACACTCAAGTGTGTATGCTTGAGTATGTTTGCAATGGTTTTTATCCATGCAAGGGCTTTGAAGAGGGCACGGAACAATCATACTACAACCATTCCTTCCTCAGAACAGACTGTTAAAAGCCAATTTTCGTACCATTTCAGCATATAAAAAACTAAATATGTTGGTAATACACCTTCGGAGAATTGATATTGCCGCCCTACTTAAGAATTCTGGTCAGACCCTTGCATGCAATAATGAGTCTCATATTGAGCCCCACACAATCTCTGTATCAATCATCTGTGATCACATTTCTGTACGGCCTACTGTAATTTTCCCTTGACAGTCTGTTTATTGGCTGTTGCGAGAGAAATATCAAGCATGTTAAGAATCATGTGGAACCAGAAATGCTGTTTACTGCCCACCTGCACAGTCAAGCCATTTTTGGTGTTTGACGGTATCAAAATATGTTTGGTCTCTGCTTTCTTATTTCTACCTTTTTGAGTCAAATTCAATCTTAACTGTCTCAAGCAAGAGGGATAATATTTGTGATTCTGCGTCAGGGGGGAATTTGACTCTAAGAACGCTGACCTGAGCGGCAGCAAAATGTCTGGGAAAGAATCATTCCTGTATCTTAGACTCATAAAAAAAGAATGAGGCCATCTTGAGGAATAGTTCAAAAGACCTCTACCATTTTGTCTACAAGTTCCAAGGACATGGTTGCAGATGTTAACTCTGTCAATAGGAGGTTTACTTATGTGTCACTAATATCTAAGAAGAGATCAAGGATGTCTGCACATGTGTACTAATCCAGAGTCATTTTCTGTGTGCCTGTTCCTTGCCGTTGTTACATTTAGATGAAGGAAACGTCCCAAGGGGCTGGGTAAGTGTTGTGGACTAACCCTGTTTTTGTTCTTCTTCGGCTTTGTAAGTGAACAAGTTAGTGCAGTAGAACGTTTTATCTATTTAATGTGTTTGCAAGGAGGTCATGTGTGGGCGTCTTCATGTGTAGAATTTCCCCCGCTAAGTAAAAGAGCACAATAGAACCAAAGCAGGACTTACCAAGGCTGAACTCCACACGAGGAAGCTTGTGTGTCCAAAAAACGCCTGAAAGAGAGGAAGAAGAGTTGAGAAATAAGTGAGGAAGAGGGGATAAAGGGAAAGAAGCAGAACATTTCAGAATGCATTGGAATTCTTGAATTTTCACTTGATTAGATGCTTTGGGAATTTGTTTTACTTTTGTTTTTACAAATATGACAATGGGAACTTAATTACACACTTTGAGTGGCGTAAAAACAATGTGCTCAATCTAGGAGAATGCTTTAAGGTGAATACATTATTATAAAAAGATTTTTTATGCATCTTTACACCCATTTCCTCATTTACATGTCAGTGGTGCCATTCATTAAACGCAGTTTCAGTGTGGCGGTATAAAATCTGGTGACTGAATTTGGCTCAATAAATGTGAAAGATCAGCCAAATAAGCGGATTAATCACTTTATATAAATAAAAAACTTTGTTCTGATTTTGCTCGCATTTTAGTGGCACATATTTTCTTCCTCGATTCCCAACCTCTGCACTCTGGATCTCACACACACACACACACACACACACACACACACACACACACACAAACACAAACACAAACACACACCACACTCATGCTGTGCCGGGACTAAAATGCAGTGAACTAAAGCAAAGAAAATAGCTTGTGTGAATTCCATGTGTTTTGGCATCAAAGAAAGCAACATACAACGTGGGTCTTAAATATGTAGCAGCTCATTAACGCAACAGTTTTCAGATGGCAGTCTTAAGTATCTGTTGTCTCCAGGCCTTGATGATGAGCAAAGGGCTGCCTGCTTGTATCATCTGTCATGAGCACTGTTTCTCCCTCATCACCTTCCTAATACAACACACAGCCATAGAAAATGCCACAGTGATGATGGAGGCGCCCTAAACCTCTGAGTGGTTCTCCTCTTCCCAGGGTGTGTGGCCACAATTGGGCTCTCCAAGCCTCATCAAGCCCACTAATGGGCCGTGGATGTTCGATGCTTACTGGGCCACACAACTTTTCGGTAATAGGCAGTCATTTTCTATAATAATAGAATAATCCTTCATAAAGCCTAAAAAGGATTTCCTTCTATTTATGAAAAGTTACACATATAATTACTCCAGTTATTTTACGTCCATGACAGCTTTTAACTGAAGGCACGTCAGCTTTACTCATAAAGCTCTGCCTCAAAATCCCTGTATCACAAGACGTGTGATAGCATACAGACTAATTCTATACGATACATCTACAGATGCTCAATGAAGAAAAGGAAAAACGACAAGGAAAAAATTTAATTAAGTAGAAATGCACTGTGAGAAATGCTGCATTTGTCTTTATTTTCGTATAATAAAAGAATGCTTCTGCTTGAGTGCTTTAAGAACAAAGGCACAGGTATGGGGGTGGGGAGTGCTGGAGGCTTATATGGTGGATGCCCCCCCCACCCACACAAACATCACTCGTAATGAAACCACACACACACACACACACACACACACACACACACACACACACACACACACACACACACACACACACACACACACACACACACACACACACACACACACACACACACACGGATGAGCAACAGATGGACCACTCGCGCACATATTTATGCACGATACAGACAGCAAACAATGGCGGCTATATTTCTCAGCTATCAGTTGGTGGAGTCTGTTTTACATTTTGCATTAGTATGACGTGATTATATCTTCCGTCCGACTTGGACCCGACCTTCAACACATACAGTAAATCTTGTGTAATTGAACAGTTTCAGACAAATTCCACCTGCTGATCCCGAGGAATAGAGGGCAGGATTGAGTGTGTGTCACACCCTCATTATCTCTCCAATAAATTTACATTCTACAATGTCCGGTTCAGAAGTTATGGGCAAAAATTCACTGCTGTTGTCATATTGCCCCCATTCAGGTCGACTGCAGGTTCTTTTCTTTCTTTTTTTACATTAGGTGTGAGTGCAAAATTTGGTGACAACAGAGTAATTTATTCCTGACATCCAGCACTTTTTGGTGGTAAAATGGTAAAGAATATAAAGAAACAAAGATATTTTTTATGCAGCTTGGCCAAGAATTTCTACATGGGAAATTGGATTTGATCTTAAATTGCAGGAGGTTTGGGAAACATTTATACTGACAGGGAATCTGCTCAAAATGGACGTGGCCTGTATGAAATGATGCAGATAGAATAAAAAAAAGTACTTATAGTTCAAAATTTTCAACATCAGCGCCACAGAAATCTATAGTAAATGTCCGGACAGACAGACATACATACAGCAGTAATTACAACAAACTCGCTCAAATGTGCGCAGATGTAACAAATCTGAAAGAGACCCCCACCACCACCCCACTACAATGTAAAGCTACAACTGAAAAGATCCATTAGATTCTCTGAGGTAAACAACAAAACCTGCGATTCTCCAAAGGCAAAACATTGGCCTAAATACAGCAAAATCGTTAAGAGCTTCCTACCATAGCATGCTAATGCTTAATCTCCAGAAAACATCCTTACCAATGATAAATCCCCATGGGTGGTGTAACGGTGCAGAAAGTGATTTTCCTCTAACACCACAGATTTGTCCTGACGTCTAACTGTCCTGTAGGCATAATATGAGTTTTGTTCAAAGTGGATTTTTTTCGTTATTTTAAATGTATTCTTTTGTTTACATTCATTGCAAACTAATACAACAGACAGAGATTGCTAATGAACCACAAACATAGTAAATCATGCAAATCATTAGCATTACCCGGTGTCCTCTTGAGAATTTATCACAAGCTGTAATCACTTGTCAAGCTGGGCTACATTTAAATAAACACACTTGTGCAAACTTGGTGTAATAGCTGCCGCGCACACACAAGTACAGTAAATGTCTAATTAAGGGAGTACACATGCCGACGCACGTGAGCATGTAAACACACACACACCCAGGCCAATTATGTGTGTGTATTAAATTTAATGTCTGTTGTCTGGGTTTCATGTAGCTCTCATCATGATCCCATTCCTCAGGGGTCTTGTCTCCTCGTGTTGTTGCCACTAAGGCTTCCCTGTGAGTGCTGATGAAACTTTCATGAACCTGGCTGGCATGTTGGGTGGTGGCATCCGAGAGCCCTTTAGTTAGCTCACCTGAGACACTGTCAGTTTCTGTCTCTGGTGCTGTGCTTTCATAAGGGAGCGTCACTTGAGATACCTAGTTAGTTTGGAGGACACCATCTGTGCTCTTATCTGTACTGGAGAGCAGTTGAAAACATTGAAAACACAAGTAAATAAGTAGTGCTGAAGTGTTGAGCTTGGCCTGAGTCTGCTATGAGCTGGCAATCGGCTCCTGTGTACTTTGTATCAAATAGAACGTTAAGGACATAAAAATGTCTTGCATGGCTCAACATACATTGATTCAATTCTATTTTGATGTTGTTTGCGCAGAGCAAAGCTGATTGTCTTTTACATTTTCTATTTCTTCTCTACTTCCCTCTGGCCATAACTGATCTATATATTGCATTTGACTAGTTGCATCAT
This sequence comes from Genypterus blacodes, assembly GCF_046128005.1. NCBI lineage: Eukaryota > Metazoa > Chordata > Actinopteri > Ophidiiformes > Ophidiidae > Genypterus > Genypterus blacodes. The sequence goes on along the minus strand of NW_027466852.1, from coordinate 1,968,179 downwards.
CGGCGAGGGTGCGGCGGTCAGAGCTCGACTTCATGTTTTGGTTCAATCATTCCTTCATTCCCTCTGTTGTTGTGTGCTTCATCTGCTGTTGGAGCAGACATCTAAACTCTGCCTCCTCAAATAAACAGAGAAAATTCTCCATCTGCCTTCCCGCTTTGATTTTGAGGATGGATGCAGAGTCTCCTTTTCTGTGTACATTTGCCTTCTTTTATATCCCTAAATAAAGTATAGCCACTGTCAGCTCCTCTCTCCGTCGATTGTACGCCTCTGTCACCCACCGCCACCTCAACTCAGCAGGGAGTGGCACGCAATGTACTAGGACAAGTTCACAGGCCTGTTTCAGTACGCCGGCGCCTTTAAACAGGTAGGATAAATCAGGTTGCATGTTTGGGACAAATTCTAAAATTGACTATTCCCTGTTTAACAACCTCTAACTAAACTATGCATTTTATACAGTAAATGCAAAGTTGGACAAAGTATGGTTGAGCCTGGGGGACAGAACACCTGTTATGCACACTGTGACAGTATTCAAGTCTACAAGCATGGCATGTCATTATCCCCTTGGGAGAAACAGGCTGACGAACACAAATACAGAAAGTCTTATTACAATAATTACCCATTAACAAGGTGGAGAGGTCAACCACCTGTACTGTCCATCTCAATCACATCTCCTTTAGCATACGAAGTGCCATTGGTGACGCAGCGCCAACGTGTGGATAAGTATGTGGCCAAAAGTGACACAGGTGTGGTTTTTATAATCGATATCTGCTAGCATTATGAATATGGTAATGAGCTCAGCACGGCGGCAGGCTGCAGGCAGGAAGGCAGGCAGGCAGGCAGGCAGGCAGACAGCACATGCAGATATAAGTCCCACAGGGCCCAAAGCAAATGAGGTGTGCCCGTCCGCAATACTGCAGTTTCATCTGGCTCTAGAAATAACAGCGCAGCCCCACTGTACCTCCAATCTATCTCCCTCCCCCAGCCTCCGTCTGCGGGTGGTATCAGGTGGGAAAAGTCATGCTGAAGGGAAAGAGGGGAGGGTCATTTATTAAGAAGCGAGCAGACTAGGTGATTTCTCTGGGATGACAAAGTTAATTAATGTACAGGGACTTAAATTGTCTGTCTTGCAGATGATCATTTAACCCTCTTCCCTTCTCGCTGCCCTGCCTCCTTACCCAGTGTACATTGACTAACTCGTAGTATCCAGGAGACGCGGTGGGGTAGGGAGGGGGTGGAAGTGGCGTGGAAGGGGGGAGGAAGGAGAAGCCAGAGATTTCACAAGGGATTGCCACTTATTCCTGACTCCACAAAAAATAATTGTGGAAAAGCTCCAAAATGCTGCCCATCGCTTCTCCTGGAAGGGGCCGAAGAAAATCTTATTCTGACACAAAACCTGCACAGGACATAGTGTGCGTTCCTAATGATTCCTGTTTATCCGCCTCATGAATAGATATTGCATGTAAGAGCCCAAGCCTCAGACACAATCCTGTTTATTTTCAGACTATTATTCATCACAGACTATGATGAGAAGACATTAATAATTCACTTATGTCTCTGGCTCACCATTTGAGTTGATATTATATTGGGGATTAAGTTGGCCGTGTCTCTCTACTACAACTACTATCCGCCACCACACTTAACACACTGTCTCATTCCTTTTACTGCTTTCTCTATGTCCCGTCGTTCAAAGCGCCCTAAACAACACCACGCTTCCTTTACGGTGATTCAATCATCCTCCAGCATAGAAAAACACACTTCTAACTAAACTGATGTTTGCACACACCCATTAGGAAAAGTGGTACTGAATGGGAGAGTGAGTTATTGTCACATTACTGCCCTGGGAGATTGAGAGGGGACAGATGGTTTTGTTGCCAGCATTTAATGAAGTGTTGTGAATCAGCTGGGTGTGCTGAGGAAGTCTCGTCTGCCACATGGATGAGATATAGGGTGCACAGGGTTAACCGGGGCGAGTCAGGTGTCTTACTTCGCTATAGTTGTGTGAGTGAGGTCGGAATCCCTCAGCAATGTGGCACATAAATCTGACCTGCACTGTTTACAAATGCTCCTATAAACATTTTTTTGTTTCAAATCATCAATAATTTCCCCGCTTTACGGTATTGACTTTGTAAAATGCTAATTCAGTCCCGACCTAATCAGCACCGAGCAGCCCGGAGTTTGCTCCCACTTTTTTCTCCTGTCAAAAAGAAGGAGGTAAACTATCTCACCTTGCGACTGATAATGTGGGGTTGTCAACTTGTCTTTCGTGCCAAACATGGTAATTATGTGCTTTGCTTTTGTCTCTACGGACGCTTTGGGAAAACAAAGCAGAGGTACAGAGGGGTCTCACCGTTATACTCCCACACCTGTCAGATGTCGCCAGCAAACTGTTGACTGGAGGGAACCAATAACTGGGGTTCACCATTGGGCCAAATGTGTAAGCGTGCAAGCATGTGTGTGTGACTGCGAGTGTGTATGGTGTGCCAGTAGTTGTCCTTGTGCATATATTATATATACCTTCAGTGTGTATGTCTGCGTGCACACTGGCGAGTGTTTCTGAGCGCTTACAGGCACAAGCATTGAATCGTGTACCTTCATTCCTCTTTGTGCGGCTCCATTTACTGCTTCCCATGGGGAGGATGAGGGTGTTGAGCTTGCATGCCAATGCAAATGCTACATGCAGTTTCTGTCCTTTAGGTAAGCAAAGCTATTGAACTTGAAGAGCATGCTTTGGCTACACTCATTAGCATTCTCCTGTTGTGATGGGCACTGAGACGTCTAGTTTGCCTCTGCCAATGCTCATTAGTGACAACACTTTGAGGCTGTATGGAATATGACTGCAGTCAAAATACCCATGTACACACAAACGCATCCATGTTCATGTGCACACATGCATGAACAAACCCTATGTATTACCGAGACAAGTCTGAAAGGCATTTTTAAACTTTTCTCTGCACAACCATCAAATTAGTTTTCATATGACTCAAATCAAGGTAATGCAGATTCCTTCAACCAAAATGCAAGGACGCCACAAACTGAAGATTTAATTAGAAATATGTAGTGCGGCACTAATTACACTCTCAGATTAATTCTGCAGAATCCTGGTGTTATTGCTCTAAAACTCCTGCGTGACCTGGCCACAGACATTAAAATTTCAATTAATTTCCAACAAACACCTGTAAACATGATAATGTAATACATAATTAATGTTCTTTACAAAGTATTGCAAAACTATGACCCTCAGGGATGTGTGCATTATCCAGATAATACAATATTAACCACACATGCATTTGAAATGAGTGTTTCCCCCTCCCTGCTGGCCCCACCATGTTCCCTCTCTTTCACACACATGAATAGAAGGGAAGTACACAAAACTAGACATCATTAGGACAAGTATGGAGAGAAATAGTTGAAAAGGGAAAACAAATCAGAACTAATGGCAGATTAAGAGACAGAGAAAGACAACGCAGACAGCTCACCAGCAGCAGTCAGTCCTTCTGGGTTGGCGCTCAGCTCCTTCATATCAACCATGCAGTGTCCCAGGTGTTGGGTGCCGTCCTCCATCTGTCTCGCTCGCCCCTCCGTACTCCCTCCTCCTGTTCCTCCACCTCCTCTCCCACGGATCACCACAGTCCAGTCCAGTTCCCCGGTTCACACGTATCACACACCAATCGGAATTGCTGCCACGGAGATAGCAATCCTCCAACCTTGCTGTCTTGCTGCCTCACAGCGTGCTCTCTGGCAGCATTAAAGATGCCTTTTGGAAACTAATATAGAAGAGAGGGACCTGGTATGGTGGCAGAGAGAGAGAGAGAGAGAGAGAGAGGCAGGGAGGGAGGGAGGGAGGAGTGATGAGGGACTCAGAATCAAATAGAAAGCAGGACAGAATTGATGCTATGTGCGATACACAGTCCTATCCATCAATCTTGAGCTGTCAGTAGCGCACCTAGACCCGGCTGCACAGCACAACACAGCCTGAAAGACAGAACTCTGCTTTCTCTCTCTTTCCTTTGCTCTCTCTTTATCACACAGCCATTCCTGCATCCAGACATGGCAGCAGCGGGGGTCCCTGTGATTTCTGACATCTGGCTCCCTCCTCATCCCCAGCTCCCCACGCTGTCCCTTCTCCTTTTCTACCAGTAAAACAATTAGCTAGCATCTTGACTGCTGAGCTCCACACTGAGAATTCAGCATTGTACGGTGATTATAGAAGTTACATATGGAGAGAGAGAGAGAGAGAGAGAGAGAGACAGAGAGAGAGAGAGAGAGAGAGAGAGAGAGAGAGAGAGAGAGAGAGAGAGCACAGCTGGATTTTCCACATAATGCTTGAGTGCAACCCAGTATGGTAACTCCACTGAAGGGTTCAATCAACAGGTTAAGGGGAAGAAACTGAGGGAGGTAATGGTGAGTCATTAAGAGGAAAAACAGCAGTATTGGACATGCGTGGCTATTGCACATCATCCCAAACATATCTTATCAGCAACTCTGTATAATGTGGAGACACATTAGGAGAATAATGTTCTTCTCCCACTCAGCCTCGCTTCCTCTTTGTCTTTATTCGTTATCCTCACCACCTCTCCACCCACTCATACTGTGAAGGTTATTGTTCGTTATTTGGCCACCAAGGCCACGATGCTACAGTAAGATCCGTATCAAGAATCAATGTTAATTTATACCCTGCTGAATCGAGAGGACAGCGTGGTCAAAGCGGGAAAAAAAGAAGCTCGATAAAGACGCGGTGGGAGCTTCCTTGACACCCGAGAGGTAGAGAATGTCTTGAAAATACATCAGAGATGTAACATCGGACTGAAAATGAAAGAGAAATGACTGATAATATATTGATAAAAATATGAAAGCTGATTACGGCTGCAGCTAACAATTATTTTTTCCACAATTAATCTACAGATTTGTTTTCGATTAGTCGATTAATCTATAGATTATATTTATACGCAATATAACAATCATTTCCCCCAAAATAATAGCAAACTTATCTCATTGATATTTCAATGTTTTCTTCAATTATCTTCTCTTGAAAACAAACGAATGTAACAAACTAGCCACCTTCTGACTGATAATCTCCGTTTTACAATCCAACATATTGCTTATTCAATTCAAGTAAAAGTGATCGAGCGCAATCTGCATTCAACAACAAAAATACATCAGACGCAGGTCAGTTTGCGTTTCCGCACGTCAGGCAAAGACCGGCAAAGACCGGCAAAGACCCGCTTGCGGCTTGCCTAGCCACACGTCAGCCGGCAAAGAGCCGCCTGAAAACGCGCTCTGCGATGCTTAAGACCGGAGCGGCTTGTTTCGCCGCAGCTTTTCCTGGTTGCGTGCATGCTTCTACCTGGCGCAGCCATCCTACGTCATTAGGACGCGTCGGCGCACGGTTATGCAAATCGACGTATTTACGTTATCGAGTAGTCAATTTACGTCGACGCGTTACCCCACCCCTAAAGCTGATAATGACCTTTAAGCAGTTAAATTCCACATATGCTCTGTTACAACTACTATGTTAAACTTGCTTTGACAAGAACGTTATTCTCGTCTGACTTTCCACATATGAGCACAGAACAGCAACATAGCAGCCAGGACAACTCAGATAATTAAAGCACCAGATTCTGCTTTGAATTGCTGCCTAATATTTTCCAAATCGTTTTAGAATATTCAAACTCTTTTCTAAAGAGTCGGGTTTCCATCAAAATCAGACCTGATACTTGCTTTAGGCTGTAACTTGGCTGACACTTGCTGTAAAGAGAGAGAACCTTTAAATAAATGTTCTCATATAGATAATGAAAAATTAATTGACTTTAAATACCATTTTATGAGAAACATTTGCGATATTTTGACATGAAAGTGGTCAAATTTGAAGGTATACTTTTAATAGATAGAGGTTTATTTGCAAAGACAGGAAAGGTCGGATTTTAAAACCACATTCTTTATCACACATTCCAAATTTTATTAAGTACACTGCACATCCCTTGTGTTTTGTTAGTACACTTTGTTAATGACACTGGTGATAATGGTAATAGGTTTTTAAACAGTCCTGCTGTTTGAACCCTTGATACTGGTCGTGTAAGCTAGTGAGCCATGTTGACATTATGTGCTTTTTTTTTAGGCTGTTGGTCCGGATTGGGGTTGGTGCCAAAAACCCAAATGAAGATAAATTGGTCCCTGCAGGAGCAATAAGACAGAAGATGAATCCACTCTGCACTGGAAGGTTTCTTCTTCATTTTCTACGACTTTCTCTATCCTGTTCCCTTCATCCCTTTACTGCCATATTCTTCCTCCTCCAACCCCTTTAAGTCCCTGAAACCATCAAGATGAACACTACTTTCTTCTGCTTTAATTTAAATCTGTGTGTATTGGCAAGCACGTGCACGCTCACACACACGCACACGCAACACCGAGAGGCACCAGGGTCTTTGGAGTGATGCATTAACATTCTAATACGTTTCTTTTTAAGGCGACATGTGTTGTCTTATTAAAGCCTGACTGATAGAGGGGGCTGGAAAAAATCAATAGACAATGCACTAGGGAGGGAGAATAGAACAAGCACACTGAGGAGAGGAAAGGAAAATAAACATGCCCTTTTTAGCTATTCGGCCCCAAAGCCAGGTGAATAGATCCTCACATTTACCCATTCCGATAGCACTAGAAGCCCATTAGAATTTGTGATACACTCCTTCACAGTATTAACTGAGGAGAACCAATAGCTTGATTCACAGTTGAAACTGGGAAGCAAGTAGCCTCCACTTGTGATACACAGCTGCAGGTCAGCAAAAGCCTCAGCAGGAGCCTTCCAAGTCGTATAGCTTTAACATATAAGGAGAGCAGAGCAACATACCTGCCAATGCACTCTTCATTTAGTGTCCAAAACCTCCTTACACATTGTTTTTATGCCACGTACTTACATACATCAATACCACATATTACTGTTGTGTTAAATTTAGTCTGTGTTTTTTTTAAGTTTCAGTTCTGTCGCACCAGTGTGTTGAACACTGAAACAGCAAGTGGCACAAACAGATATAGAATGGAAGAAGTAGTATTGGTTGTGTGTGAAAAGATCTGAGACATTAGAGTATGTAGAAAAGATTTTGCTTGGGTGAGGAGCCAGTAGTAACACGTGTAAATCAATGAGTTCAACGATATGTGGCCACAAATGCTGTTCACTTTCAGTTGGGTAATTATGGAACCATCTTGCTCTAGAAACAGGTTCAATTTCTCATTGCAAATAGTCTTTTCAGCAGACAATGCACTCATTAGACACAATGGCACATGTCAACACGGATGTTAACAGTGTCACATTTTAACGATTATCACTAATTATACTCAACTGGCAATCTGAATGACCGTCTTGGTTCAAATCGATCAATTAAAAGGTTAAAATTATTAATAGAACTAGAACAAATGAGAGTAATTAGCATGTCTTATAGCACTGATGTAATTGGGGGTACAATGAACAAATAAATATCTCTTTACAGTGTCGTAATTGAAAAATAAAGCACAGAGTGTCTCTCCATACATTATCTGCATTCATCTGTGTCATCTGGGCGAATGGGACCAACAATCAATGACTGTCATGGTCCACATGGATTCTCTTCACGTTAAAAATGATGTGACACCCATCGCACCCCCCTTTCCTTTTCACTCGCTCTCTTTTCGGAGGATGCGAGGAGATGCAACTATTGATTTCTCATCACGCGTTGTCATGTCCGGTATAGCATTCTGTTATACTGCCCTGCTACTCACACCCATGCTGCTCACTTCCAGTGTGTCGGAGAAGCCTGAAAAGTTGGAAAAGGTCGGTTGAACTTTTGTGATTTGAATGAAGCGGATCGAGCAGCTGTAGCCCATTAAATGTGCAAAGGCAACTCTCTCTCACACTCTCTCTCACACACACACACACACACACACACACACACACACAAACACACACACACATACACACACACACACACACACACACACACACACACACACACACACACACACACACTTTCCACTATTCATTTTATATATTTTCATTTTAGTCTATGCTTTTGTTTTGAGCAGTATCACAATATGTTTTTCTGCAATGTCTAAGTCTGCCTTGTTGTCACTCCTATGCAAGCAAGCATTAATTATGATTTAAAGCTTGAACAGGTTTAACCTCAATGTTTTAAAGTTATATTCCATGAACACAAGGGACAAACACCTCATTGCCCTTCAATTTAAATGCTGCATGTGTTGTTTTTCCTGTAGTCAAGCAGTAAACAGGACATTTTCAACGAACCCATTTCAAAATCTCATTGTTGCAGAGAGAGAGAGAGAGAGAGAGAGAGAGAGAGAGAGAGAGAGAGAGAGAGAGAGAGAGAGAGAGAGAGAGAGAGAGAGAGAGAGAGAGAGAGGGATGGTGTCTGCTGTACCACAAACATTCAAACGAACATCACTTAAAATGTTTTGGTTATAAATGTTTCTATTAGTTGATTAAGTATGTAGGGGTCTCAAGTTTGTTCTCAGGTCCTGAACCCCCTGGTAGAGTTCATGACAAGTTCAGTCTGTTCAGAGGAACCTAGAATCCAAACTGTTCTAGTTGGGCCAGATCCTTTACCTCCTCATACCTTTAGTAATTTATTCAGCCTTATTAGTCTTATTATCCCGTCTCAATTAGATTCAAAAGTTTAACAATTGTTACGTTCTCTGGAAAAGCTTTTGGAATGTTTACTGACATTAGTGCTGCATTCCCCCACCAAAGCCTCTCGCAATTACTGTTTCTAAATGGAAATATAAAGTGAAATGTGTATTTACTAGCAGGTAACCCATTCATGATCAATGCAGGTTTATGTTGTTTGCATACTGTATGCTTATGTTGCTTTCACACCGTCACTAGAATCTGCCGCCGTTTCTCCTCCTTGGCATCTAGGCTAATTGCTAACTGTCAATGGTGGTTTGATTAGAACTATCTTCCACTAAATGAGCCATAATGGCATAGTTGCTGCAGGACAAGCTGAACAGCAATGGCTTTTCTCCACATATAATAGTCTGACAAAGGATAAATAGGACTTCAGCTTTGCAGGCATTGCCTCCAACACAGTGAAAACAAAATGGTTTTCCACACTAAATCTCCCCAACAGGATCAGTAATGGGGAAAGCACAGGAGACACACAGATTAGCAATTTCTACTATGAGTCTGTGTTACCTGGTTGCCAAAACGAGACAAACACTACTGTGCCGACACCCATGCATCATTCTTGCTGAGTGATTTCTTTGCTTAAGGCTGATTGTCTGGATATTGGGTTATGAGAGAATTGTTCCTCTGTGGACATGTTACACGGTGTCTGTCCGTGACAAAGCTTCAGTATAGAGGTAACCCCCATGTTCTCCGTGTCATTCAAGTACAATGATTTCTTTTCCTTTTTGTAGTGGACATGATATAGAAATAGACTTCCAGAGCTCAAGCCCAATCTTTTATTCCTTTGAATCTCTGATATTAAAAGTCACATACAAGAATCACAAGAGTTTTACCTACGCTCACAATTTCTCACAGCTGAATTCACTTTGTGAGTCAAGGCAATTCTTCTTCTCAACTTCCGATAGAAGCAAATTTGCTAAAACAAAGGAAGTGATCTGTGACTGAACTCATTTAAATGAATCTGAATAGACAGGATTGAGTGAGAACAATGAAAGGATTCAGAAATTTTAAGAGGTATTTTATGATGAAGGATTTCTTTTAAGACCACAAAGAACGTCAGCATCTGTCTCTCAGGCAGCACAGAGCTCAAACTTTGGCATCCAGACAGGCAGGGTGCTCTCAGACAAACAGAGGTAGTGGAAGCAGCCATGAATGCAGATCTAGGCCAAGCCGCACAGGGTAAGAGCAGCACACGAAGAGCGGGCTGAAAAGTCATCAGGCTCACAGTTTGGACCAGAGAGGAGGCGAGAGACTCTCTGGAAGAGTGCAGCAGATGCAAAGGCTCTGTATTGGGCTGCTTCAATTGCCCCCCAAATCCAGATGTTGAGAAAAGCCTGAGAGAAATGAGAGCTGCTCTTGTCATGACACACTTCTTATACAATTCCAAGAACATCTGATGCCAGCTTCTGAAAAATAATGGAATGTTCAAACATGATGTGTACATTTTGAAATGAACAATTTTGCTTCTATTTGTTGACTCAAATCTGGTAATCACTTGCTATTAGTACTATAAAAATACTGATTTCTTATGATTCTTAATAAGAATAGATTTAAAAAGTATGATGATAAAATTCCCCTCCAATAATAATAATTATTAATAATTAAAAATACCAAACCAAACAATGGGACTTCTCACATTTCACAGTTGACCCTCAAATTCAACCTATCCTTCCCTGACGAACTGAAGAAGTAAATTCCATTGAGTTCAAAGAATTCAGTTGTCGAATAGAAGCTCAGAATTCAGGATTAAAAAAGAATCAAGAGAATTATTGGCATTACTCAATAAATCATTGAGTAATGCCATTATCAAACCCCACAATGGACCACTGCAGTATAACTCATGTTATACAACCTACAATGTCAGCTCCAAATTACATTTCACACCTGCTCCTTGAAATTTTCAGCCTCTTCAATGCAAAACAGATTTGCAGTAATGTACGGTTGCGTTATCACAAGCCAAGCAGATTAGCATTTTGATCCATCAACCAAACATTGTGTCCGCTTTGGGCTCTGATGGAGCGTCCAACACGGTGCTTCCACAAACACGCTGTCGACAGAGGCCTGGATTGAGTCTCCAAGCAGAGAACACATGAGATGGAGTGAAAGCTGCTGCTGCTGTGTGTGTGGAACATTCTGGAGAAATTATGTACAAATACCAGGGAATACATTTTTATGCACAATTACATTTCCCTTATCATTTTACAGTGCATACTAAACATTGCCATTTTAATTAGTAATTCTAACTAATTAGAATGAATACTATGCATCATCATATTTCCAATTTGCTGTTTTGCTTTTCATAAATGCAATAGGCCTTTCACCTTACCATTAACAGTATCAGCTTACAGTTTACAGTCCGCAACAAGCAATCTGGTCAAGAAAAAAGACTTATGATGATACACAGATAATGTAGACCAACAATAACTACTGAAAAGACACATAATATTCCATAACTCAAGAGGATCCACAGTACAATAACAATTTGGATTTGGTTGTGGGGGCAGCAGGTAGTACAGGTTTAGAGGTAGTACAATTACATACATAAGTACTTCATATGGTACCTAGAGTATATGATGGGGAGAAATGCGAGACAATCTTACAATCTTTTTTACAATTTACAATCTAAAAACAAAAGTGTAAATAGTAAAAAAAACAAATTGTGTATTTATTATTTTTAAATATAGTGTTGGGAGGAATCCAGCTCCTTGCTCTGGCATTTTGACCCAAACTGATTCTAAATACAGTATACTTAAGTTCACACTGTTTCAGGTATGCAGGTTCTTGCTGTCATTGAGTGTCACAAGCCCTGCTCACACTGCAGTGGAGCAAGTAATAGAAATATAATATATGAAATATATATATATATAATAACTGAAATATAATAGAAATTGATACACTTGAAATGCTACAATTATGAAGACATTTGAATATTTTACCTAAAGAGATAAAATAAAATACTAAATTGGAACATTGCTGTATATTGATCCTAATCTGTTATGTTTTTTCCAATCAAGGTGAACTTAATTGGGCGGGTCTGAGGGTCTGAGCACATGGTGGTTTTAGTTCACACAAGCCTGCAGGATTCATTGATTTGCTGGTTTACAGATTGTGGAAAGTCTCCAGCCCAGCAGCAGGTCTGAATACAGAGAACATTTGCAGAGGATTTATTTTCTCAGAATCTTGGCTATTCCATAAATAGCCAAGTATGTGGTAGAAATGGAAAAAAAAAAGAAACATCTAAGTTATTGCTGGAGTTGAAGTTCAGGTGCTTGAAGACCTCAGTACAGCATGTGGCCTTCCATTATGACAAATACCCTAAAACAAAACAGGAAGAGGAACACAATTCATCAGAATAAAATCTCTGCTACACACAGACGAAACACGACAGAATATTTTGGAATATGTATTTCATGCTCACACAATATGCATGACAGTGACAATAAAGTCCTATGTCCTCTCTGCTTTTACGAGGTTTGATTGCCAATCGTTGCAAAGCTTAAATACTGCCCCCCTGTTCTGTAATGTTGAGACTCGCCTGGGACATTCCTGTCCCAAATCAATATTAATTTCAAATAAACCATAATTACCCTCATCTGCATAAAACACTGCATTCTAAATCAGCAGAGTGATGCCACAGACATAGACAAGTTTCAATATCCTACCTGCCTTCAATTTTTGGAAAAGAACATACAAGAATCCACCACTCTTTTTTCTCATGCTATGACAACACACAAACAAACTTCCATAAGACAGCCATAAAAGTGAACATGATATTTCACAACAGAAACGCACTTAGCCAACCTAGCCCAGAAGGCTGTCTAGCCTTTAGCTTCACACAACCACAGAGCAGCAAGCCAGAGCCCAGACATCAGCTGTCTGCCCAGTGGCGCATTTCAAATCTTCACGTGACATCGTAACATTCGTAACATTCTCTTAGTCATAACTTCCATTAATTAACTCCCCAGCATTTTCAAGCTTGCAATGTCCTGAGACGATCACCAACAAGCTGGGGGCGCTGTCACGTAATCTAAGCTGGAAGCAATATCTTCAGCAAGGATACAGCGGACAGAGGGTCAAACTGACAAATCACGTTGAGTGAATCTAACTCTGATCCTCCTACTCTGAATTGATCGACAGCAGTTTCATCCAATAGCAGAGCTTCCAAGATTTACATTGACACCCTTCTTGCATCATTTGGCCAATCCTTGGTGTGGAGTAATAAGGCCAGGAGCAATGGGAACACAAGTGCTTTGTTTCCAGGTTTTTCAATGAATCCTGGGGAAAGCTATTGATATAAAAGTCAAAAATACAGCCAAGCTTTAACATTGCTGCTTTAAAGGGTTTAGAAGTTCTATTGAAGGTTTTTGGATTGCTTTGCACTGTGACTGAACAGTAAACTGATACAGACAATGACGGCCCTAAATTGTTCCAATAAAGTAAGCTAGGCTAATGCTAGCTGTAGCATCAACGACTGTATCATAATAGCGTTTGTACCTTACATTTACACTAGCGTACGTCATTGTTTTAAAAGCTTGTTAACTTTGCTCCTGAAGATGTCCACAACAACTGAACAGGGGAACACAGAAGCGGATGTTGAGGCACTTTCGAAACTATTGGCGCATGGAAGAAAAGAAGGAGAAGAACAATCGGATTCCAGCAGTAAAATGTTCTCTGTTTCACTGGAAGGATTTAATATCAACTAATTCAATAAAATGCATCTTGTAAAAAGTTACAGACTGCATCTGTAGTACAGCATAACTTAATTTCATTTGTAGATAATGAATGTTATTTTGTCAGTGTGCGTCGAAGGAACAAGCTAAATTGGGGAAAGGCCAGACCTCCTGCAGGAGACAGAGGGAATACAGAGGGAGATACAGATACAGTGCAGATACTGCAGGTAGGAACAGGGACCGATTCCAATTCATCATTGCCATCAGCATCTAAGGCACAGTGACAAAGCTGCAACAAAAGTAATCTGCCTGTAAGGGCCTCATACCAGGCCAGGAGGAAGACTGCCAAATTTAAATAAACAAAAATTAAAGAAGTTCTACTATCTCCTCTCACTGCTTTCCCTCACATAAAAATTTTTAAAAAGAATTACATTTAAATGCACAACACATCCACGTGAGAGGTGCCAGCTCTCGGCTTGATCCAGGCTGCTGCTGGGGGTAGGGCAGGGAGGCAGCTGAGAGAGTAGCCCCCTGATTCGGCAGCCCGCTGTCAGGGATCGACAGCAGGCATACACAGCTCCTACTGCTCCTTGCATTTGTTTAGCAGCAGCCCGTCCACGGAAGCATTACACAGCGCTTTTCAGATTAGTGAGGAAGCTGATGGGTAGCTAGAGAGTAGCAGTATGCGGGGTCGCCCCTTACCGTGAGGCTGCTGTAGTTTCCTAAATGGGTGCCAAACTGTTACTTCATGGAGGTGATTTCCCCCATACTGGATGACTGGACTGAAATGTGCTAATGGTACAGGTGGCAGATGGGATGCTTACGCCAGTATTTGGATCCTCTTGTCCACATTGATAAAAGAGAACACACATGCAGACAAACAAACCCAGAAGTGTCTCAGTGTGATCCAAATTTTCATCATCATTCATTGCGTATTCAATACACAACAGCGGCAGCCGGTCAATAGAGGGTGCACGTGCCAAAGTGCATTTGTGTGAATACACTGCAGCTAATGGACTAATATCTGTCAGGAATATAGAAGGAGCAGCACCTAGCAGACAAAACTCACCAGGTAACACATGCTTTTATTTTTTTACTGACGGGCGAACAATTGCGGACATTATCCGTGTGTCAGTGTGTCTGGTGTAGATATGTGCAAACTAGGTGTAAAGAAACCATGTGGAGCGGTGGGTTGTACAGAAAATTGTTATGAGGTGTTGTGTTTGCTGTGGTTCAGGTTCAGGATAAGCTGTTTCACTGGGAAGCAGGATTCGCTCACAACTGCAGCTCAAATGTGGCAAATATGTGCTAAATAGATTCACAGGTTGTGTGTGATTGTTATTTGCAGTTTTAATTGCACTGCACCCACTTTGCTCCATGACATTAGTTTTTTGTGCGTCAAATTAAACGATGGCTGTAAATAGAGGCCTACTGCATAATTGTTGAGTTAAGACTTAGTGGAATTATGAAAAGTCAGTCTGGGAGATTTTCATTCTGCAAACTAATGAATGAGCGAGAGGGGGAGAGCATGAAAAGAGGTGTGAAATATGTATTATTTGATTTAATGCATATTGCTGCTGCCGCGTCTTCAGTGTGATCTATCATGATAAAAAAAGCAGCAATTAACTGATCTAATCTTCCTCGCTCTCTTTCTCTGCATGATCAAACTGTTTTCAATGAGCACCGCAAATTTACTCCTGCTTCCCCCAGGTGCTAAAAAAACAGACAAAGTTTCCGCAGCTGCAGCAATGATGAATCAACTCTGCCGTATATTAGAGTGAATCACATTCCCTCACCCGTGTTGTTTTCTGAAATTAAGACACTATCATCTCAACTGCTATATTAGTCAATGTACAAATCTTTCCCTCAGCAGCAGGCACTACAACTGACAGCATCTGTGTTCTCCATATGTATGACCAATAATGTCATAATGCTTAAATAACCGCTATTCAAGAAGACGCTGCATAGCTTTGCATGGCTACACGATCTCAAAATAGCAACATTTTCCTCCATCTGGCTGTTCTTTCCAAATGAAGAAACAGCAACAACCTAAGGCAATAATTCAAGAGTCAGCAGAGTATGAAATGTAAGAGGGAATTTTCTTTACATAAGACTCAAAAGGCTGACTATGAAATGAGTTTGGTTGACTCCCAATGGTTTGCCCATTACTATGAATTGCTTTGATAGCCAATAAAACCATTCGTGCCATTTACCACAGGCTAACACAGGCATGTACGGTTCATCACCACATTTTTATGTCCGCCTCAACAGTACTGGAACGCACAACATGCTTGAGTTCAACCTCTGTGGTTACTCACGGACACTGAGGGCTTGTCTGTGTCGCCTCAGCTCTGTCCTTATGGGCTTAAAGTGCATCGGTGTGGCATCACATTCTTCTTAATTAAGCCTGTGTGTCCATGCGTACCTGCTGATACTGGAGCTACTGTGCCTAAATGAGGCTCACTGGGTATTGCGCCGTGGTGAGACAGTCATATTTTTTCCTGGATTTAATACAGGTACCATCAGTGCAGCAACTTCCTCAATGGGAAACAACAGTAATTCTAGCTTTGCTGTACAAGCATGGGGTCTCAGCTGCTTGTGGACTGGATACTTGTTTTTCATTTATGGATACTAAGATGGTGCTCATGTACACCTGCAACAGAGAGAGAAAACAAATGATAAACAAACAAAACTAAAATTTGGTGCTTTAATTCTGCCAATCCTGCAGGGACCCATGTTTGATCCTGCTACCCACACTGCTGGTCCTGTTATGGATTCCTGTGACCATAATGGGATGTTTTTAACAGTGGGAAGCCAGAGAGAGGGTTTTATCCCGGTTGCTGCACTGGTGAATCCTACTGATTGATTGGGGCGCCTGTATAGAGGGTGGTATGATCTGTGAGGGATTACTTAACAATCGCAAGTTTTTAATCTGTGAAGATGCAGCTGGTGACACCGTCAGTACATTTACACGGATGTTCAGTCTTGGGTTATTCTCTGATTCAGGCAATAAATACACAAACCGTAATGAGATTGAAATTGGCCAAAGACAGCATGCATTTAGTTTGAGTCACGGACGTAGTTTATGTCATTGTAAATGGATTTACTCATGCATGTAACATGTGGCTGGATACAGCACTCAACACCAAGGTTAAGTGCTTTTATATATAGTATCTGTCATAACATGGTTTAACAGAGTGATACTAACTGGACTCATTCATTTTACCTGAACCTTTAGCGCGACATGACTTAACTCTTGACTCTTAACAATCAGTTTTGAAATTCAAATAATTTTTCAGTAAGTAATGATTGAATCTAGAATAGAGAATCATTTACATTGAACTTGGCTTTGTGACACATTCACTTTGTGTATGAGGCGTTATCTAATTTAATCATTCTGCTGTCATGGTACAGATGTTTCACTCTTCAAACTGTCTGCCTTGTAAAAAGTGTAGCAATTACGATGAGGCTACTTTACCACCGTCAATTAAGCCTGAACATGTAACAGCTTTCATTATGGTGTGTTATAGTCAGACATAATAGACACTTGTTAGGACATGCACAGACTGTGGAAAGCATGTCCTAATTATTTCTTGGCTTTGATGATGATGAACGTCGTAACCCACTAAAAGGAGATGCTACATTCAATTACTCACCTTTTAGCTTTTGTAATCAGATTTTGGAGTTAAACGAATAGCTGCTGCATTCTGAAAACTGGGTTGAAACAAATGTTGCTTTTCACATTCTGTCATGTGATAATGTGGTTGAATTAAAAACACATCACCAGCTCCACACACACAGCTCACCTATTCTGCTGGAGGGATGGGGGTGGGACAAAGTTCTTCCATAAAATAGTAAACTGGATGCTGGAGAGTGATAAGGATAAAACCCGCTGCACAGTGCCGTTATCCCTTTGACAGCCTAATCTGTATTATTAACTCAAAGGGAACATAGCTACCCTCCTTGTTTCACTTTTCAAAAGGTACTTTTATTAAAAAAAGAAATCTTTCCATTTCTATTCAGGGTTTCATGCTCACATGAAGCAGCTCCAAAGATGAAAAAAACATTTCCTTCATTTCAAAGGTAAAAAGTCAGTGCGGACGTATACTGCGTAAACTCTCTGTCTCTCTCTCTCTCTCTCTCTCTCTCTCTCTCTCTCTCTCTCTCTCTCTCTCTCTCTCTCTCTCTCTCTCTCGTAATGTTTAATTGGTAAATTAAATACACATTACAGCAAAATTCTACGATGTTGACATCTTTTCACCCCATTAATGAAAAATGATTCTAACACATATGTCTACTTCCTTTGATGGCATGAAATTGCCGCAGTAACATGAATCTCAAGGGGGAAGTATGAGACTTGACAGGTATTTCCATAACTTGACGGAGAATGAATAAATCTTGCAGCATCTTTGGTCAGTCCAGACAGCACCCTGGGGTGCTGCAGCAGATGAAATATGGAACCCGTAGCTACAGAGAATTCAAGAGAGTTCAATCTTATAAAGAAAGGCAGTCTACAGTATCTCAGTGTATCTAAGTGCAACCTTCAAATTAAATACAAACAGTCCTTTTTATGCTTGGATTAGCAGGTGAAAGAAGTTTTTTCCATGACTGACAGCTTGTTAGTTTTCAAAGTTTCCTATAGAGTAGTTTTGCCTGATCGCCTCCCCAATCCACTATTATGGGATATATACATGGGAAATAGATATACAGGCCACCTGCTTGATTTAATAGATTTTTTGTTTTGTTGCATTCTTTGATTTGTCCATGAATATTTATAATTTCCAATTCAAATGGTGACAAGAGAGTTCATTCTTTTTAAAGTTAATTGCTGAAAGTTGTGTTAGGGACATTTTTTGTTGATTTATGTGTATGTTTTTCCAAATTGGCCATTGATTTATTCTCTATGTCTACTGGAAACAAAGCTTCACTGACACGAGCAATGACTCATTGACTCAGGAAAGTCTCCATTGAGTTTCCATTTCTAACGATCACTAATTCCATCTGACACAAGTGATGGGTTGCCAAACTCCTGAGTGATTATCCAACGCTCTTGTTTTTCATTATGTATTTTCTCTCATCCCAAATTTGCATCGACATCCATCGACAGGTGCTTCATTGACCTCTTGACCCCATTGAAGAGAAGTCCTAGTTTTATTTCCGTCCCTTTCCTTTCTGTCTACTGTACACCCACTCACCCACTTAAGATCAGTGATGGCCTGGGTTTCTAATGAATTCCTGATATTATTAATGATTATGATGCATCATACAATAACACAAGAGAAAGGCTGTAGTAAGAATGCACCTTTACATTTGATAAAGCCGCCTAAACTGCAGTATACTGGAGAACTTGAAAGCTGACTTATTCAGAATTGCTTCTAAGTGGGACATTTTTCAGGTTCATAACGACAGCAACGTATTCTCAATATGTCTTGTTGTAAATCTTTCTATTCATATCAGCTCATAAAGGCTGCAGTGGCTGCACCAGTGTCTGTCCAGGGTCCCATCGATATGCTCGGTGGAAAACTGCACACCCTGCGCTATGGCCTAAGTAGTGAAGAAAATGTTCACATCAATACTCACATAAAGCGCAGCAATGCCAGCCAGTAGATTGTGTTTATGGGCTATGTTCATATGGAATCAAGAGCATTGTATTGAACAATGCAGTATGATACAGCATATTGTGACCCTACTCATAATAACTCTCAGTTTTCCTCCTGATTGGCAGTGTATCATCATCTGTATCTATTGATCTCTGAGTTGCGTTAACGATTACGCTTCCAGTTCGCACGACTTCACTGATGAATGTGTTTTCTCAGTGTTTAAAAATTGTAGAGCATGGGATGTATTGATTAAAGTTAATAATCAGTATTCCTGTTTAGGTTCGGGTTCTACAGATGATGTATTGTACAAAATATTAAGTGCAGAGCAGCACCCTGCACCTCGCTCTGTGGTTTGGTAAACAGAAAAGCACATTATGCTCTCTTTCTCAAAGAAAGAAAGGGAAACTCTCGTATTCCATTCTGCTGTTGTTCTAAAGTGAGCAACATTTTGCCGTTGTGAGGCCAGAGTGCTGCGATGCACAGTGAAACTTGCTCCCCTATGATTTCACACCGTACACTGTCAGCTCCAGCTCTGAACCTTTGGCTCCCCCCTGATAAAATATTTAAGATCTGCCATGATTAAAGTGCATCCTCCTCACCTTGGCAGAAAAATCCATTAACCCCAGGAGAATCAATCCCATTGATTTCAATGACAGCGGCTGGAAATGTGCATGTGGAGGGATGAGCATGAGGGGACGGCAGAGGGTGCAAGCAGGGGAATGATACAGCATGGTGGTGAGTGGGCGGGGGGCGGGGAGGTGGAAAAAAGGGGGAAACTTTTTACTCATTGCACATTCAAGCACCCGTATGAAAAATGCATGGGACATCAGTCAGGAACACAATTATTTGTATGGCTGAGAGGATTGAAGCAATGCCTGCTGCCTCTTTGACACGAGCACTCAGGATGCTCCAAGAGGACAATACAGCTTAACACAGCACAGCCTAGTACAAAAGCAGGGCGAGCAAGGAGAGTGAGGGGTGGACATACCGCACATACGGTACATTGCTGCTCAATTGTGTATGAGCGCGTGTAGAATAAGTTCCCTTGCCCTCACCATTACAATTAATGATATATATGATATAGACTGCATCACTTACATAAATGCTCCAGCAGAGGAATTACTTTATGTAATGACTGAATGGGTGTATTTAAGTATCTTTTGCCACTCTTCCTTACTTGCACCCCTCGTTATTTCCATCAGAGCCAATCATTTTTCTTCTAATGTACCTGTGAGCATGCAGCCTGTAGTGACCAGGGATAATTACTGTACACTGGTAGAGTGAATGATAAATGTTCTGTGTGCGGCTGTGAACATTAGTAGAAATATTGCAGCGCTGGTGTTCTGTCACCTCACTAGCAGAAATGTTGTTTTAATCCAGAGCTGTCAGACCAAATTTTCCAAAGCCAGCTCCTTCAACTGCTGCGTTTTAATTAGCACAGAAGAAGCACAGAGCGGCTCATCTTGTCTTGTATTTGCCATTACAGACACATGAATCATACAGCTGCAGCTTTTACACGGTCGTTCTCCCGGACAGCAACATCGCAAGCCAACCTCCTACAAATCACAGATAACTTTTAGATTAAAATGTCAGAGAAAGAAAGAAAGGTAGTTGAGGAATGAAACATGGTAATAAATAATGCAATGTTTGGATAAAGATGACTAGGTAATAGTTTGTGACCGTGCAAGACCACTGTTGGTCTTTGGTTAGGGAGCAGATCGGTTCACCTGAGAATGAACCCTAAGAATTGTTTGTTTTTGAGTTTGTCAGGTGTGAAGAATTTCAGGTTTGTATTTGCGAGAGAATTTGCGACTGTTTTTAGGTGTGAATTAGTTCAGTAGTTTTTGTTCACTATGTATTTTCAGTGTTGTCTGAAAGAGCACAAAGTATGGGAGAGGTATGGAAACTGGCTGAAACAGATTCATCACCATCAGGTATACATTCAACAGAGAGCATTGAAAGTGTGACGCCACTATACCTTTGTATCATTTTATATGTAGATGATGCAATAATGGTTTTATTTTTCATTTAACCTGTAACACTTAACTGCAGTTCTTCATGATGAACGAGTGTGTGTTTGCTATAAGACACTTACAATTGCTTTTCCAGACCCAAAGTAAGTTGTCTCGCATTTGGATTAACTCAGCTGTGGCTGCACTTATTTTACAGGTCATCGTAAGTGTTGTAAATATGCTGCTTTGTTACAGACGTGGCAAAATAAAATTTTGCGGTCCTGATGGCAACCAACTCCCTCAATCCCCGCTAACAACAAAGTGATAAACAATGCTTTAACATGTTTACCACACTCCTGTGTTTGGTCCAGTCCAGAACACTTCAAGGCAGAAGTTAAGAGTGTTAATAAAAAGTGTTACTTTATTCTCTTTATTGATTTATTTACAATTAACAACAAAACATTACAAACAGTCCCAACCTCACAAAAGTCTATCAAAAAGAACAAAATACAGTAAAAACAGTGTTGCTGGATATATGATATCTGCAATAAAATGAGAGTTTGTGGCTACGGGATTCTTCATAAGACACTGACACACACACACTAAAGTGTGTGTGGAAGCCTTGATTACAGAAAATACTCTGAGGAGCTTTTTGCTGCTCCTCCTTAAATCCATAGACCAGACAAGGTGTTGTCACCTCGTTGTGATAGACACCAGACTAACCAGAAAAGCAATTATTAAGCTGAAGCATCTGACCAACTTCTCATCTACCAGAAAAGTAATTATTCCTCAGTGAACTCTGGGGTCTGCAGGGTCCTTTTGTATTAACATGATAGAGTCATACTGCAGGAATAGATGCTGCAGGATCTGTGCTTGGTTAAATGTTATCGTTGCAAAAATGAAACCATGCAAATAATAAACATGAATATGTTGTGCCCTTGCATTCATATCGTACAATTTTGTTCAAACCACCAAACTCTAACTCTAGCGGACCCCCTGAGTAGCCACCGCTGGAGAAGACGCTGACCATAAGAAACCGATCTATACTACCTGTGTCTACATACCCACGAGGCTCCTCTAGGTTCTGTCTGATGTTAATTTTTTTCTTAAGCTGGTAACCACTTAAGATAACAGGATCTCACAGCTGTTCAGCTCAGTAGGAGACTGAGGGACACAATCATCTCTCAGCCATGGAGGGGGTGGTGAGAAACACAACATAAACACAGTCACTGGGCTCTCCGCAAGCAAACCAAGGTGAGTCACAAACAAATCGAACACAAATATCCCAAATATTGCCCGATACCCTATTCATATCTACCTCTATCAAAACAGATTTCATTAAATGTCTTCCTTCACCATGGTGCCATGAATGCTCTCCACCCCAGGGACACTTTGAATCAAGTGGGAGACTCAATGTGGCGCATGTGCAAGCTGTTTACTGCCAATGCAATAGACACACATAGCAAACATTATGGATATGTTTAATAACAAAGACGAGGTTTCAGAAGAGGTAAAGGTCTTTCTGATTGCTTTCACCTGGTGCAGGGATTCACCCTGCTCCAAAACAGCAGTTTATTGGTGCTTGGCAAACTGTGAAATGGTGCTACATAGACCATTTGGACACATTCGGGTTGTTACTCCACTTGGCAATGGCAAAGATGCAGAAATAGAAGAGAATAAAATACCTTTCTTACTCGTTACAAAATAAGGCATAAAGAAAGACCTTTGAATGGTTTCAATTAATAAAACATAGCGGCATGGCCATGGAAACGTCTTGCTACGACTGTAAATAAAAAGAGGGTGCAATAAAAGGGAGTTATTTAGTTTCTGTTAATGTTGTCCAAAGGTTTACATATGGATGGATGGACGGAGAGCGGATATAATTGGGAGAAAGCGGAATGGAGAAATGAATGAGAGAGAGAGATGGCGGACGACTGGACTGGAATGTAGGAGAGAAGATGAAGGAAGTAAGAGGGGATCAAAGAGCGAGCTATGTGGCGAGACTGCCTCTTCTTGTTTGCCACTGCTGCCAGTCACAGCAGGGCTTGTGTTGAGAGACTATGTGGATTACAGGGCAGTTACAATTCTGATTCTACTGTACATTTACACATCAGCATTCACATCAGCAGAGCACAGATCGCCATTCAAAAACTTAATTTTCATTCATAAGAAATGTTAATCCATTTAATGGTTTTGTTTTCAACTAGGATGAGAGGACTGAATGTTTTGTAAAGCACTGTAAACTATGGGTCTCCAGCCCAGTCCTATGTGAGCCCCAACCCAAGGCTGAGTTCTTGACTGACAGACTGATCTCAGATTTGACCAGCCAACCTGAGAATGAATTGTAGCCTCCATGCTAAAGCTTCCCAGACCTCACTCACAGCCCTAACAGAACATTTATGAAATACAGTGCAGCAGAACTTGGCACAGGCAGATAAAATGTTCTTTTACTGAAAACACAACCATGTTTCCTGTTTTCTTGCCTAATAAGAGTTGTTTCCATGATATTTTCTTATTTGCATGTTTGGTAAGCTATTAACAAAAAAATGGCATCATTTTAGCCCTATGAGAACCCTAGAACAGTACTTTCTCTAGCCTACCTTGGTATTAAATGCTTTGTATTCCACCTGGTATTCTGCCTGGTATTTCAGGTGAAGCACACACATTTTCAGCATGACTGCATTCACACATATAATCCAATTCATTGAAGGATGGCTAAAGATGTGCATTGTGCATAAGCATTTCTAGGAGTGCAAAGCTTTCCTGGTGCAGGTCGTTTCTATTGAGAGTTGGCAAGAACATCAGCAGCAGCATTATTATCAGATCACACTTACCTGATTTTGCAGTCACTGCACAATTCATCTGTCCAGTCATCTGGAAATCAGAATGAAAATATGGTTAATCCATGCATGTGAACACACACATACAGAACAAAAAGCACATCAAACAGCTGGAGTTTGGTGCAGCCGCTCTCATTCAGCACAACACATTTTGCCTTTATTTTAGACTCTCATTTGTATTTTAGATTCTCTCTCACCTCCCTTGCGCAGGCATCGCTACACATAGAGAGTAAGGCTGCATATCAAAATATTTTTCCATGTGTGCATAAGTGTGCAGCTGTTAGTCACCGCAGGGCTCTTTTTTGAAGATGCTAACCTTCTTGCTGATTTCTTGAGTGACTCTTTTATGATGTATGGTTTCACCAGCCAAACCAGGAATGTATTCCAGCCTCTACGCTCAAGCTTCCCACACCTTACTCACAGCCTTAACTGAACATTTACGAGGCAGAGTGCATAATAATACAGAGGTTGACACATGCAGATAAAAATTTCTTTTCATCCAAATGTTTTATTATTATGGATAATATTCAGAGACACCACTTAGTGGCCTTTTTTGTGTTTGCCTAGAAACATTTGCTGATTTGCATGCTGAGTTTCAAATGTGACATAAATTGCATCGGTGTGACACACACATGTGCACACATCACATCTACAGAGATGGAAGAGAGATGATGATGAGAGACAACCACAGTTAAGACAAATTCTCTGAAAATGGTTAGTTTCTAAGGCTTACAATCTTTGAGAACAAGAACTCACTGAAATGAGAAAATATAATTAGTTGGATTGAAACATGAAGAATTGCAACACGTAACACAAACAAGAGCCACAGTCATCATAGATCAAGAATGTCAAAGTCAATTAGTGTCTATTAGACATGACAAACTCCTGCCAAGTATGCTCAGTGCAAATGAAGTTGCCTACAATTACTAATAAGAGCCTTGATTATTTCAGCAAATTTGTTCCGCACAAGCTTGTCTGTTTAGTCACTCATTAGGAATTACAAGTCATTCAAGAAGTACTACTACTCCAAAATGCAGGTGTACTTTTTTGAAGTAGCCTTTATTGATAAGCCGGGTATGTGCAGCAATGGTTCAGAATTTCGCATGGTTATCTGTGACAAAAAAGGCAGACAGGTCATGAGGAAATGTGTTTCTTTCCATTTAAAAAAACAAAACAAGTGATGGCGGTGCAGCAGCTTGTGTGTAAATCTCATTAGTTGTCCACCATTAACACCTTCACACAGAATGTATTGTGCAGCAAGAGCCATTAGGACCACATTTAATGGCCCAATAAAGATCAGTTGCCTGAATTTTCTCAACACGATTTTACATGTTATTTAAGCACGCCTACCCTGGTGCCTAGCATAGTGTGAGTGAGGAAACTCCAAACTCTCCTTCAAACCACATATCAACCACATCATCATTACATCCTTCTTCCATCTCCACGACATTGTTTGACTGTGACCCATCCTCTCCCTCCCTAAAACTACAATAAATTCAATAATCTGCCGAGAAAATGTGTTTTTGTTCCTTAATACATAAATTGCCTTATAAAAACCTGAAAAGCACTTTTTAAATAAAAATGAGTATATGTCTGTGTAGTCTGAGGAGCAGCTCCCATAGAGAGAGCCTGCACCCTCTCCAAAATGTGCAGATCACAACATAATGTGTGAAACATTTACTGATTAATTCTACAGCAACACCTCAGTCATGTACTTAAAAAATGCTCTCAGAAATCCACTACCAGTAAGGCCTTTACCCCTCAATTGTCTGTTAAGCAACAACAATGAGGAATCAAAGCCTTTGAAGATAAAGGGAAGCCATTAAGCCTACACGGCTGCACAAATCATTATCAGCCAAATCCCAGCGACAAGGCTCATCACTAGGGTAAAATAAAGAGTAGATAAGACAAGAGCTAATGATGATCTTTCTCCCCGCATCCAGAATGAAAAGCAACAAATGGGCGATAAAAGGCCCAAAGAGGTGTGACAGGAAGACTTGAGGGAGCTGACAGAGGCTAATCATCGGGGTTAAAAGCTTCCTGAGAAGACAAGAATGAGACAGCCCAATCACATTTATGACTTGTTCTAAACATTGGTTTATAGATTATGATTTTCTCATGGTTAATATAGTAGGGAGGTATCTTACTCCATAGCAACAGGGTGATAATTTTTTTAAATGCTCTTTCTAAACGGAGGCGATGCAAATGAAATGCACATTTCCTGGAATTCGTCTCTGCTTTTCATAACACCCTAATAATTAAATGGCTATAGTCCCACGACTCTCAATCAATTAAAATAAAAGTAGCTTCTCAAAAGAGCTGTCTCATTTCAATCCAATGCTAAAACTCTTATAACCAAAATTTAATTATCCTTATTGATTCATAAGGCTGTCAGGCTCCACCTCAAGACACATACTGTAATTCTGTTCTATACAATGACTCTTTTTTTTATATATATATATGAGTCCTATTTAGAGCCTATGTTAATTAGTTTCCCTTCTTATTGTCTTTACATGAGTTAAATTCAATCTGCTGCCTCAAAGTGATTTCAATATTAAGCTTTGGGACTCCCTAACCAAAGCCAGTGCGCGCAACACGTAATTAGATTCTAACACAGGATCTATCATCAAAGATTTACAATGGAATCAAGATAGGCAGGAGAATGAGGTTAAGCAATTCAGTAATATTTACTGATGTGCTTTAATGCAAGTTTAGTGTTTACGTGTCAAAACTGTTCATACATATTTCACTTAAGAATAATGCATTTTCAATTCCACATATTGTAATTAAGTCTATTTCCAATCATACACAGCAATTGTGCACATCCATACAGCATAAGTGCAATCAGGATGTGCCATCAGTGTCATTTCATGTACTTACAACCATACGAGCAAAAGCCTCTTCCTGCCTGAATGTTTTCATACTGTATACAGTAAACAACTGGCCAGTAACTGTTGTTGCAAATGTGCTTCCTTCCATTCTCAGCCTTGCTTCGGCTGTGAAGAGAGGATCTGACCCCGCTGTGTTGGGCTTCATTCTGCTGAAGCTTTGATCAGTAGCCTCACACAGGCGACACAGACCGTACGACCTAACAGGGGGAATAGTGCAGTGCTTGCACAGTGGGTGGGGGGAGGGGTTGATGCAGCACCTTTCCACAGCAGCAAGACATAACTTCACATGCTACCTCATGTTCTGTGTTTCTGTGGATTCCAGTGCAGCCAAACTTTTACAGAAGAGCTATGACTTGTGGACAAGCAACTTATTTTTCAGTTCAGGCTCGGTTTTAATGCGACAAATCTAAATTAAAAAAACTTGATATCAAAAATATCTATTAAGACACACAAATCTGGAACAGATATGAAGCAGAAACAACTTCTTGAAATAGTAAGTGCAATCTTTGGGTTAAAATTTTGGATCTTAGAGCCTACAACATCTCTAGGCTATACTCGCTCAAACAACAAACATTCTGACTAATAATGTACGGAGACAATGCTAGTGAGATCTCTTTATACGGCAAGTACACAATTACACAAGTACACAATATATGACGAACCTTGGAATCCTATTTATTCCACCCATGTACAGTATATATCTAACACGCATTTTTATCTCCATCCCAGTGCGGACGAATAATCAGTGTAGCGAGTGCATGTAAACATGGACTGCTGCTGCACATATCACTACATCTAATTGTTTTCCAAAGATATCTGTTACTAGCCTTGAACAAACAGCGGTGTCATAGTCGACTGCATTTATTGAAAGAATAATGGCTTGTGCTGCTGTCTCTGTGTTGTTTCTCGGTGGCTTTATCTAATGGGAGCAGTGGGCTGTGGGACAGTGGAAAAGCTGTCTTCTATTGCTCTTGCTGCTTCGCTGCTTACTACACCTCCTGTTGCACCAGCTAACTCCATAATTAATTAAGCACTTGGGGGGGCAACTGTTCTCCGAGGCATTTCTAAGTTAATTTCAGCTTCTACGTATTGTCACATTGTCATTTAGATCAAAACAAATGTAAGGATTGGTGACAGTATGTGTGGTAATATACAAAATGATTATTAACTGAGCAACATGACATTTACACAAGAGTGCAGTTGACATTTCTTTCCAGTTAAAAAGATAGAAATCTATCTTTGTTAAAGAGCTATTGGCCAGATTTAGGGTTGTGCAAGGCTTTTGCAGACGGTAACGAAACAAAAACTATTTGTCCATATTTACTACCATGACGCACTGGGAGTTTGTCCTTAAATACCAACAGTACATTCAAGTCAAGTCGCTGCAGCTGTGCTCATTTAGATCATCAGTCTTAGTAAACTCCTGCTAAATTGAAAACATGCGGCGGTGCAGAAATTTGCAGCCTGGATGGTAATTTGCATCATGCTTATTAAATCTAGACTTTCCAGACAGTTGTGTTGAAATTAGGTTAATTAAACAAAGACTTTGGGTGAGCATGAGGGGCGCCTGCTGGTGAAATAACCTCACAGCAGCAACAGGTGGGGTGTGAGGGGGCAACAGTTTCTGTCATGTGGTGGTTTCCCCTGCACAAATGTTCTTTTTTGAATTTTAGACGTGAATCTTCCATGAATAATATTGACTGTATCCAGATTCATAAGAAATTCAGCAGAGTCAACCCTGTGTATTCCACACACTCAAAGCAAAGCACACAGAACCAGTCAGACATCACACAACCACAACCCTGCTTTGAAATGGCTTCGATAATTGTGTGGGCTTGTGTGTTTGAATGCATTAGCATCGCGTTCGTGTACTAATGAGTGTGTACAATAATGCTATTATTGTTATTAGTATAGGTGTGATTTTTGAACATCTTATTATTATTATTTGACAACCTTGCAGAAGTATAGATGAGAGCCAGTGTAGAGGAAATATCAGCCTAAAGGCATTGAGTCACTGCAAAGGAGCTTCAGATAAAAGAAGAGAACGAGTAGCTCAATAATAATTGTGACTATGAGGGATTCATTGTTGGCAGAGCTTAGTGCATCACAAATTCATCACATGAATGTATGAAGTTTAGGAAGCTGTTAAGATTAACCCACTGATAGAAAGAAGAAATGTACTGCAACTACTTGCATTCCAGTTAAAACACCCATGTGGTTCAAATCAGGGGAATTGAAAACTATCCGTATAAGGCTGACCCTACCTCTTGCCCAAATGAATGCTGGGATACGCTCCAGCCCCCCGCAGACGTACACAGGATAAGTGGAGGGTTAGAAGTTATTCAATGGAGCGATCTGTAAGAAACCAAATTACTTTATGTTATAACATCAACATCAACATCTACCACTCAGCTGTCTTTTTAATTGTAAGGAAAATATTCAGGGAGCTGTGAATGATTCCTGACAACTTCTAAAGGAGAATAATCAGTCCATTAACAGTCTGCGCATCCATGCATTGATCTGTCTGCAATACATCACATGCATTCATTATATATGAAATTTAAAACTTGATGGAAAATCCTTTTACAGTTATGATTACAATAAAAAGATTAAATGACAGTTTAATCATCCTTTATATTTTAGTTAACGCTAAAGTTAAATTTAAGTCTCACATTGCTAATGAGACTATGTCAAATGCAATTAAATTTTGTAACCACTGGGTGAGCAAAGGTAAGGTAAGGTTTCAGGTAACTTAAGGTTTTCTTTGGGGGGGTTGCTGCAATATCATTAAGTTCAGTTGTGTATAGATTATCAAGGAGGAAGCGACTGAGCTCAGATTGGAAGCTTTAAGGCATTGGCTAAGGCCTCATTAAGAATGGCTGGCTCAGTTAAAATCTCCACATAATTACGAGGAAAATGAAACGAACCCTAATCTAACATGCCACGGGGCTTCCACTGCTTATGGTCAAAACTACACAGCAGTCCAGATAGTATGGCTCACTAAGATATGATAAAGTCTTACAATAACGCACACACAGGTGCTGGGAAGAAGTCAGGAAATATGGACAAGGTGCACATTGTTGTCAAATTCCTTCATTGGGTCACGCGATTGACACTACTGTAGTACAACAATATATATTTAAGCAATAACTCCTGATATGTGCTTTTCTGTGGTTACTACAACTACAGGCAGTTGAAATGACAAACTGGACAAAATGTTACAAATGATGCCATGCAGCCACCTTAGTCAGGCTAGATTAAAAAGTATTGTTTTTATTATTGTTTACTGCTGATAACATGGATGGCTCCAGGTGGAGATGAGCCAGCGGTTCAGTGCATTTCTTCCTGAGCAAGAGGGGAAATGACGTGTAGTTGGTTGGCCCAGCAGTCCAGCTTCGCCACTCACCATCAATTGGCTCCTGAGTAACAGCTGTGGAATCACCACCAGTGAGTTTGCTGTGCCAGTTGGCAACAAAACACCTTGAGGGAAAACTGAGCTGTGTGTGCACGCTGTGGAGGACTCAAAGGGTTAGGTATACATTATTTTAGGCCAAGACAAATTACACACTTCAGGTGAGTGTCCCAGCTTAATATTTTAATTCCTTAGCGGCAGCCACAGTCATTAGCTGGACAAATTATATTTCATCGCTACAATGCACGTTGTTGCTGCAGCTAACCTAGTTCGGTGTGGGTAAAGCAGTAGTGTGTGTGGAGACGTGCCATTTGAGAAGCTACGACTGTGAACTGTGAGGTAATTCCCATTGTGAGGCAGAGGCAGAATTTGCTGCAGTGCTATTGGATTAGACTGTATAGTTGTACCTTATCAACTGGTAACTCCGTGTTGTCAATATTAAGATGGCTGGCTCACTGCCAAGTCCGCAAGCACAGGAAATTGAAGATATGTTTGGCAAAGTAAAGATCTAGAATCAGTCCATGTTGACTCATATCAAATACTCTATGTTTAAAGGTCAAAATGCCATTCTTTATCCACCCCCCCATTCTTTTGCTTGTTGCATTATTCATCACATTTTAAAATCTCTCTTCTTGTTTGATTCTGCAGCAGTAGCTTCATCCGTGCATTGCATTGTGCCAGTGGTCTGGATTTACAGTATATTCACATGGTAGAAGGCCACAAGGTCATAAGAGGCATCACAACACAGGACATCATCTACATAATCTCCATAGGCCATAATCTAATCTACACTCAATGGCTAGTTTATCACATAAACCTGTTCAATCCAATATAACCCTCCCACCTTTGCAAAGCTGATAAAGGTTTTGTTGACATAGAAGAGTTGATTAATCTCATCTGTAACTGTTGTGGCCATAGTTAGTGGTGCTGTTATATGAGACTGCATTGGTTTTATAGCTGTTTCTAATATTTTATTCCACCCATTCTCAAAGGAGTCGGTCCATAATGGCTGCTGTCAGGACTGACAGGCCCCCTGGCTTCTGGATTTGCCCATTGCCAACCAGGTATGGGGTATAATATTACCTCAGTTGTATAGAGCAGTAAAGTAGATTAACAAATAAAAATTGAAACAATCTCTGAAAACCGTGCTGCTAGAAGCAACATCTACTTCCTCTCTACCTCATCTGCTAAACCCCACTCTCAGACCAGGTGGCTGTGGATTAAATGGAGATGTTATCAGGGCTCAGGCCAAGTCAATATTGCACTAGCAAGTGTGTGAGGCTGATAGGGGCCATAAAGGGATAGCCAGGGGTCCAAGAAGAAAGCCTGCTTGAGCAACACAAAAGAGAAGCCCACTGAATAAAGGGCAATGAGAGCAAGGCTGGCATTTTGGTTTATCAAAGAAACACAACAGAGATTTAATCATCTTGACCAATGGTTGTGCCACTTTTCAATAAGAAGTTCAGTGTCGGGCACAAAGGAAGATGAAAGGTTTGATAAGATCTGCGCTTTCATTGGAAGTGAAGAGGCCTGCATTGGACTTGGATAGCAACAGGGCTTATGTGCAAACCTCATTCTCTGAATAAATGTCATGTGTTCAGGATTTATGCATGCTCAATTATGAGCACACATATCTATAAACACAGTAGTACAGCCATGGCTGGCTTTCTTGTCACGATAGAGCCCAGTAAAATGCGAGAGCCATTTGTTTCCCATTCACCACTTTTAATTATTTAAAAGCTTGCTGAATATAGCAAGATAGACACGCACACAAATGCAAGGTTACAAATAGTGTACATGTCCTGTTTATGGGCTATTTTGGACAGCCATGGTTCTCCTCAAATATCCTTCCTTGCCTTTGACGAAGATTGATTTCAAGGCAGGGCAGATGTTTTTTATTCACCTTACACAGATGGCTGTTGCTTCCAGTGAAACATAATTTAGGATGGATAAATGCCTGGCATCCCTTTGCCCTATTTATGTGGCCTATCTTTTCTATAGCTGCAAAGGGGAACATAGAGTGTAATTAAAAAGGTGAGTGTTGTGAAAGGCAGTAAATTAATTTAATTAAGACAATACTTTGGACCATTTATCATTTAAATTAAAAACGGCACCATTAGCTCCAGCAGCTCTTTCCCCCCTTTGAGCATTGATTTTATATCACAGCAGACACATTACTCTGAGTAATATCACTCAAGGATTTAGTGCATGTTACACTGTAGCTCAAATAAATGTTACTTAATCAATAGCAAAGTATAGTGCCATAATAAAACCTGGAGGTCCTCACACGCACGGCACTTTAAATCATTTTTCTATTCCCTATGTTCATCAATGTTTTCTGCCAATATAAATATTGAATTTTGTCTATGATACCAGTGCAAGAGAGACGGACTGGAGAAGATACAAATGTGAAGAACATGTTCAAGCACATATCTGTCCTATTTCATCTGATTGTGTTCTGTGTGAGCCCCTTTGATTGAATTTACTGTGGCTTATTATTAACAGCCTGTCACAGCTTTATTTTGTACTCCCTCCACATCAAAGACTGTGTTTTATTAGTCCATAAAAAACACTGTATGCAAATGTGTGTATGTATGTGTGTGTGTGTGTGATAAACTTTTGTGTGATTGAGCAGTGAGCAGCATACCTCAAAGCAGGAAACCTACGGGGGAGGTGTGTGTGTGTGTGTGTGTGTGTGTGTGTGTGTGTGTGTGTGTGTGTGTGTGTGTGTGTCTGTGTCTCTGCATGAGAGAGAGGAAAGAGAGATAGTGAGTGAATGTCTTTAGCGTAGGTGGTGCTTTCCCTGCTGGACAGACAATGATTGATGGGTAATGTTGACTGTTTAAAGAATGCGATTTCTACCTGACAATCAATCACTTAGCTCATACCTTAGACCACAAACTGCAGCAGTAGGTGGAAGAATTTGTAACAGAAGAAAGAGGTCCATGACTCGCTTTCATACCTGCAGCATTTAGTCCCTTTGAATCACAATTGAATTAATAAGGGATTTCACCTTGATTCAGCGCAATTACACAAAATAAGCCAAATATGCTGTGTAGTATGCGTTGTGTTGTTTGTGGCTCATGCAGGTCTAGCTAAACAAACCACAGCTTTCTCTGGTTAAACATATGGCAGACCGCAGC